>NC_089980.1:118770168-119509334 GCF_036417845.1 Apteryx mantelli | reverse complement strand
TTCACCAAGGGGAAATCATGCCTAACCAATCTGATAGCCTTCTCTGATGGAATGACTGCCTGGGTAGATGAGGGGAGAGTAGTGGATGTTGTCTACCTAGACTTCAGCAAGGCTTTTGACCCTGTCTCCCATAACATCCTCATAGACAAGCTCAGGAAGTGTGGGCTAGATGAGTGGACAGTGAGGTGGCTTGAGAAGCGGCTGAATGGCAGAGCTCAGAGGGTTGTGATCAGCGGTGCAGAGTCTAGTTGGAGGCCTGTAGCTAGCGGTGTCCCCCAGGGGTCAGTACTGGGTCCAGTCTTGTTCAACTTCTTCATCAATGACCTGGATGAAGGGACAGAGTGCACCCTCAGCAAGTTTGCTGACGATACAAAACTGGGAGGAGTGGCCAATACACCAGAGGGCTGTGCTGCCATTCAGAGAGACCTGGCCAGGCTGGAGAGGTGGGCGGAGAGGAACCTCCTGAAGTTCAACAAAGGCAAGTGCAGGGTCCTGCACCTGGGGAGGAATAACCTCATGCACTAGGACAGGTTGGGGGTTGACCTGCTGGAAAGCAGCCCTGTGGAGGAGGACCTGGGAGTGCTGGTGGACACCAAGTTAAGCATGAGGCAGCAATGTGCCCTTGTGGCCAAGAAGGCCAATGGTATCCTGGGCTGTAATAGGAAGCATATTGCCAGCAGGTGGAGGGAGGTGATCCTGCCCCTCTACTCAGCCCTGGTGAGGCTGCATCTGGAGTGCTGTGTCCAGTTCTGGGCTCCCCAGTACAAGAGAGACATGGCACTACTGGAGCAAGTCCAGCGAAGGGCTACAAAGATGATTAGGGGACTAGAGCATCTCTCTTATGAGGAAAGGCTGAGAGAGCTGGGCCTGTCTAGCCTGGACAAGAGAAGACTGTATATCAAAGCATATAAGTATCTGAAGGGAGGGTGTCGAGAGGATGGGACCAGACTCTTTTCAGTGTTGCCCAGTGACAGGACAAGAGGCAACAGGCACAAACTGAAAGACAGGCAGTTCCGTCTGAACATGAGGAAGAACCTCTTTACTGTGAGAGTGACGGAGTACTGGAACGTGTTTCCCAGAGAGGTTGTGGAGTCTCCATTCTTGGAGATATTGAAAAGCTATCTGGATAGCCTGCTCTAGGTGACCCTGCTTGAGCAGGGGGGTTGGACTAGATGATCTCCAGAGATTCCTTCCAACCTCAGTCATTCTGTGATTCTGTGAGTGCACAGCTGTTGAGCTTTAGGATCTCTGTGCTTTTCCTAAGCAAGATATTTGTGAAGATTCTGTCTTGGGGCTTGAAAAATCCATCTACTTCGCTTTGGGAAGGGAATATTTTTTTTTCTCTGACAAGCAAGAAATCTCTGCCATCAATTTGAATAAATATTATTCCTTCTATTAAACATTAGTACATTCTTTCATGAAAATAAAGTCTAAGAGCATAAGTATAAGGTAATGTGCTTCAGATTTCATGCATCTGTAAACATCTGTAGAGATGTGAATTCTTATTGCTCAACCTTGTGGTTGTGTTAGGGAGAAGGCTCAAGACTACTTAGTTCTCCAGTCCTTGTGAATAGGAGTGTAAGTGCTAAAATATGAATTTCTTTTGCAAATCTTATACAAATCTTTTAAAGGCAATTGTAGAAGATATGTAAGAGTAATAGAAAACTTTTTCTCTTTCCTAAACTGAAATTGAGTGCAGGCATTTTCTCTAAGAGCAAGAAAATGGCATTGGCCTGTGGTGGTTTACCTTTTTCTCTCTGGCTTTACTTACTGGGCGTAACTTCCTCGCCAGTGATCCATGGAGAAAATGAGAAAGTAGTAATCTGCCCTGAAATTCTTTAGGATAGATTTTTCTTCTTTCTCTAGCCTTCCTGAGCTGATTTACTGTTCCTGAGCTGCAAAGAGTAAGGAGAAACATGTGAAAGAAGAATGTATTTACCTCTTTTTCCCTACCTAACTGAAGGGCAAGGTTGTAAAGATAGATTTCAAAGTCCAGTGTAATGTCTCATTTGATGTTAACAGGTCTTAATTTAGTCAATTTGTATCTAACTTTAAGTATTATTTAAAGTCAATATACTCTCTAAAGTGTGGTTGTATTCCTTTTTGAGAAAGGAGTATACTCAAGTTCCTTAGAGCATTTTATAGCAATTTCTTATAGCAGTCTGCATATTAATTAAGAAACCTGTTTGGGAGAGAGCTTATTGAGTAGCTTTGTTAGAAATGGGCTTCTATCCAAACACTTCCATTTTCTGTGAGATATCTGATGCCCATAATTGGACGTATTAATTCGTATGCATGTTTTCTATTCTAGCTTCTTTGTGTTCTAGATTTGTTTTGCTTTACCTGGTTTATGAACATTATTGTTTGTACTTCATGCATCTTCATTTAGAATCATCAGCCATAAATATTCCAAAGAAAACAAGATCTGATTCTTAAATGATTATTGATGACTCTAAATAGCAAAATATGGAACAGAAAGCACACAGCATGGGGTTCGAATAAAAAGGAGTATCAAGGTCAGCAGACAACTTATTTCAACTAGTAATGTAACCAAATTAAACAATCGAAACCTTTTAAGACCCTTTTATGTACTAGCTTTTATATACTGCATTTGTTTTGCTTTGTCGTTTTAAAAAGACCTTTTAACTTTTTTCCTCATTGAAGTACCAGTCAAATGAGATGCTGTCAGGAACAGTCATAGATAGGTATTTGTATTGTAACCGTCTCTCTTGTCTGAGCGCAATACTTCTGGCAAACTTTGATTGTTGTTGAAACTGGGAACATGAAGAAATGAGATGTGTAATCATTATTCGTAGCTCTTTTTCGAAGTTGCCTAAGTGGTGAAATTTGGCAGAGAAGAAAAGTGGAATTATTTATTTTTCACTTCAGAGCCCATTGAAGTAAGTTAATGGAAAAGGGTGAAGCACTAGTGAAAAACTTAGAAAATTTCCTCCTGTATATCTGGAGAGATACTGTGAGTTTTCTTTTACTTTCTCACTCATAGTCAGTTACCATAACTAAGAGGTGAATAAGACTCTACGTTCCTTTACAAAAAAAGTGTAGTAGGTATGAACAAAAGAGTATTTAAGTATTTACAGATCTCCTGTTCTTTGTTTTTCTTTGTTTAGAAAGAGAAGTATCCCTTTCATAAAGGAAGTTTGGGAAATATAATAAATATTGAACTGAAAGTGTGTGTAAATGGTGAAGCACTGAAGTGAAATAGTGTGTACCTATGTTGAAGAGAGACTTTCAGACTTGATTCATTTTTTAAAAAGCATTTTGCAACTAGTGATATAGCAGTGCATTAATTCCTGAGTATTTTTCTGTTTCAGTGTGTTTAAGTCATTTGGATGAGCTGTCATTAAGACCACAGATTAAATCTTTTTCTAAGTTCTTAGTGGTAGCATTTTGGCTGAAGGGAGGGTGTCAAGAGGATGGGGCCAGACTCTCTTCAGTGGTGCCCAGCGACAGGACATGAGGCAACAGGCACAAACTGAAACACAGGAAGTTCCATCTGAATATGAGGAAAAACTTCTTCACTGTGAGGGTGACTGAGCTCTGGAACATGTTTCCCAGAGAGATTGTGGAGTCTCCTTCTCTGGAGATGTTCAGAAGTCATCTGGACAAGGTCCTGGGTAACGTACTCTAGGTGACTGTGCTTGAGCGAGGGGGTTGGACTAGATGATCTCCAAAGGTCCCTTCCAACCTCAACCATTCTCTGAAGAAGTCATGAAGAACTTCAAATCCTTGCTGAATATGCAACTTAGGAAATGCATTCTCTAAACAATAAATACAATTAATTTAAATGCTGTGTTATGTTCTGCTACTAAGGATATTTTAGCAGGGTATCCTTAAGTAAACAAGTTTTAAAAAGGGGGAAAAAAAAAAAAAAAGAATCTCCTCTCTCTCAAGCCAAAACCCAAGAAAACCTCTTATTTGATTAGCATCAGTATTTACTGGCTTTATTTCCAATTTGATATTGTATCTTTAATAAAGCCTTGTATTTTTTTTTCATTCTGTATGGTGATGATAACCAGAATAATATCTGGTCCCAATAATGTAATCGTAGAGGGAGAGCTTACTCTAGTCAGTTCCTTTCTTGGTTATAATGTTTCCCCCACTCCTACCCACTGATGGGTATCACTTCCAGAATTTTATACTGCTACTACAGTTTTTATAGGAAAATTCTATTACTAAGTGATAGGCTTACTAGTTATTTATAAATTTCTCCTACTTCTCAAAAAGATCAGAAATTTACTATACTTCAGGTTACTCATCTATGCAGTAATTTGGATATGTAGCAAGACCGTTCCTGACTGACTCACAGTTAGTAGACAAGATGTATAGTTGGCAGGTGAAGTAATTGATTAGGGTGGATGCTGGTGTGTTTTTTTTTTTTTTTTTTTTTTTGTCATTTACCATCTTTGCCATTAAATATTGCTTATCGTATTTTCAAACCATAGTCTGGATGTAGCCAAGGCATGAGAACTCTGAACAGATAAAAAGTTAAAACCATTAATTTTCTTCCGTATTTTGATAGAGGTTGCCTACATGTAATTTTTGTAGGGTTTTTAAACAAAGCTTGTGGTGGTAGAGGGGAAGATACCAACAAACCATCCTGTGGAAACCAGTGGCTTTCACAGGTTTTGTTAATCTAGTTAGAACCTTCAGATCCTCAGTAAAAATCTCTGCTATGTGGGCTACTGTACTAGCAAATGGCAATTTTACATTATCTCCCTCTATTTTGGGCTGTCATTGCACTTAAATAACATTCAGTTTTTTGTCAAATGAGTTTGGCAGATATTTGGTATTGCGAGTATTGTAAGAATCAGGAATGCCATATTTCATCCCGGATTCCCAAACTGGAGGGAGAAAGGTATATAAAGATGTGAAAGCAGCTAGGTTTAAGAGAAAATCTGGTTTAAAACATAGCTGAATATCTCGGGGGTGTGGGGGGGGGAAGGCTTTGTAAAATTAACACTCAAAATACCTAAATAAATTTATGCACTGTTAATCAGTTTTGTGACATACTGATGATCCATTTTTTTCCTCTAATGTGACAAGTCAATCAAAGAAAAAAGAAACCACATTAGATTTTTTTTTTCTTTAAACAGAATAGGAAAAGTACTGACAGTTTAAAGTGGGTAAGAATTAAGGAGGAAGTGAAAATCAGTTTGGTAGTATTGCAACTTTAGAGCAGCAGTCTTGTTAAATTTCAATATGATACAGATTAAGTTTAAAAAAAGTCAGGTAAATGGATGGATGATTGAATGAGGAGAATCCAATGCATGTAGATTTTTTGGATGATGGTAATAAAGGTGGTTGTAAGCTAGAGTGCTACACTTGCATCTTAATTGACTAATACTTCATCTCTGAAAGTGTGGTTTCATCTTAAATCAAAGATGAAATAAATTTGATCATTTACTTGCCTATGGTATTTATTTACATCTTGAAGTTATTGTGTTCAGCAAAGCAGAAATCACAGCATTTTCTTCAGTGGCTCAGCTGTATTTACAGAGTCCATGTCAGATCAACTCTAGGAACTTTACACCTTCCTTCCTTTTAGTATTCTGACTTGCTGTAGTCAATTGCATATTCATTTTTTACTTTCTCTAAATTAAAGTGGGACAGGAGTAACATTTTTAAAAGCATGCATAAGAAAGGTGACAAAGTAACTAAAGAGATGAAAACAGCTTAGTAGAAATACACTTTTAAATATCAGAAAAGAATAATTATAGAGCGGGGTGAGGGTCAGGAATGCAACCTCCAAAAAAAATATAAATGGATGAGAATAATGACAAAATAAATATAAGTTTAAAATGAAGATAAATTAGTCTTCAAATCTGCAATAAATCAGTAGCCATCCAAGAGCTCTGTTCACTCACTAGAAGAAAATCATTTTACATACGTAATATTACTTAAAAGTCTGAAAGAAGTTTTGTTTCAGTGTTAGAAAGAACATCATAGCCTAGACTAGGATAAATTTTTTTTATTGTGATGAGGTGAAATGCCAAAAAGGCTGTAGATCACGCTAGAGCAGAGTAAATTGGGAAATTAGAACAATGAAAAGCTGACAAAGCACCAGACCCTGTCGAAAAACAATCCATGTACACTCTTGGTATTACTGAATTTTCAGAATCCAGCCGGGGAAATAGGAAGGGCATTTGAATGGACTTTTACTAGTGCTCTGAGACAGGGAGAAATACCAACAGAAAAGGAAGTGTGCAATGTAACTTTTGTATCTAAAGTGGATGATGAAGTGGGATCCCAGGGGTAGGATGAAACTGGGGAACACTTTGAAATATGTGAATTCCTGAATGATGCCCTTCTTGTTAGTCCATTTGATAATATACATTGACATTGGGTGTATGAAAAATTTACCACTTAGATGGAGGGAGTAGGGGTGGATAGTGGTTGTATTGGTTTTTTTTTTTGTAGATGTGTTTTTTGCATGTTTTGGTTCATACAGAAATTAACATTTTAATCTGCTCTCCTGTTTCCTTTCTACATCCCTCCTCCTTTTTTACTTGCCATTTTAGGGTACCATTAAAACAGAGGTGCAACATTTCCTAAGCACTTCTGCATTCTGTGAAAAGAAAATTACAGCTAGATGATTAATTAAAAGAAAAGGGTATGCAGAAGGATCTTTGTGTGACATCTCAAGAGTTTTGCAGCCATGCTACTTTGCCAGCAGTGGATGTATTCTTCGTGAATGGCTTGGGTACGGTCTCTGCACAATAGAGTAAATGGTATGGTCTCTGCACAGTAAATAGGATGAATGCTTATGATACTGTTTAGGGAAAATTAAATTACTATTCTAAAATATTAATGTTGATTAAATATAAAGGGAATTCTTAGTCCAAGAGTTTCAAGTTTATTTTACAAAACCCAAATATAACTTTCATTACATCTTATTAGCTGGAGTGTAAACTTAGATCTGTTCATTGCCCAGAGACACCATTGAATCTGTTTATAACATCAATGAGAAACTAGTGGCTTGTTTAAATTTTGGTAATAAATGATGGCTGTTTACTTGGGTAGCTATGTCATTCTGATAGGCCTTTTACAGATGCTTAGCAAAGACAGTAAAACTGTTCACCTAAAAAGTCAAGGGGTGAGACATAGTGGTGGGTTTACATGAAGCTATAGGGAGTCATGGGGGAGGAAAAAAGAAAAATGGTCTGCACTAAGAATTCTGCGCTGGTAGTAAATGAAATTTGTCTGCTTAATCTCCATTTGGATCCAGGTTGTTATATCCATTACTGTAAAGGTGGGTTTTAAGGAGGTGCTTTAAAGCAGCTGCTTCGTTGACTTTTGAATAGATGATTCCTGCCCCCCCCCGTATGGAAGTGAAGGATATACTAGGGGGAAGAGCAGATGACCGTATTTCAAGAGCATAGCTTTAGCAATGCCAAGATGCTGTTAACAGTCACAGATCTGATAGGAGAAATGGTGCTTTGGTAGATGCTTGCTGAAAGACAGGAAGGAGGAGGGAAGGAAACGATGAAGTTGGAGAAATAAGAAAATCCTAACAGAATGAGGCCTCGAATGCAAATAAGGGATATGTTATTTCAAGGACAGGTATATGGCTGCAACTGACTTGTGAGAAAGCAAGAAGGTGAAGGGTAGTATCAGTTCTGTAGAAGGCAGTAGAAATGTTAACTAAGTAAGATATGGCCCTTCAGTGTTAGCTTTTAGTGGGTGCTTTCTGTACCGTTTAGTGTCCTTCAAAAGAAAAATCTATTATTGTCACTGAATGTCTGCCTGTTCTGTTTTTGATCCTTGGTTTCTATTTAGCATTTTATTTCCCCTTTAGCTATGGGAACTCCCCACTAGTTTCCTGAAGACCTCATCACATTCTTCTTTTCCATGCTATCTTCTGAAATTATTGTCAGTGAAATAATTTGTTCATCCTTAAATTGTTGACTCTAACTTTTAGCTTTGACACCATTGTAATATGAACAGCAATCTGGAGATGTGACTTTTTTCTTTTTTTTTTCTGTTTCTATCTGTGCTTGCAAACTAGGCAAGATATTTGTGCTGATTGCTTATGCAGTTGCGAATCAGGTTGTAAGGGTATTTTCACAGCCACAAGGGTACCTTTATGTAATTGAAAGCTTGAATATTAGAATGTGACATATGGACCACAAAATATAACAGCATTCAGGACTGATGTTTGGAATGCCTTACTTTAATGTTGTCAGGTAGGCTGGGAGCAGGTGTGGAAAGTAGAGGTGGGGGAAACTATATCAACCTTGAAAATGATTTTAAAAACAAAGCAATCCTTATCTACTAGTTTGGGAGGGATAATGCCTACTGCCCATGAGAATCTTAATACTGAATAGCCAGGTTTTGATATCAGTTAGCTGTGTGCTCTTGGTTTTACTGATTGCCTCAGTATTGGTAGTGGTAACTTTTGCCTGAAATTGCAACTTGTAATATGTAACAAATAGTCTTAGGACATCAGACTAAGATTTTAAGGTTATGTATGTATTTCAGGAACTTGAACAGGGCCAGGGCCTTGACCTGAGCTCCGCCTCACAGTAGTGTCTCCTGTTAAACGGTTAGAGTGCTCTCTGCACAGTCTGGGCATAGTCCAGCTAGCACTTTCAGAAAGTGATGCCCACATGTAGTCCCGGAAGTGTAGCCCCACCGCTTTCAGCTTACCCTGTAAAAGGTGCAGCTCTGTTGTGTCAGTTGGCCTCAGGGCTTGAGAACCGTACCTGACCCTCTTTTTCTTTCCCCTAGTGTGGGTGTAGCCTAACAGACTCTGAATGAGCAGGGATCTCATGTGTTACTTTAGACAACTCACTTAAAATACCTGTCATGTTCTTCATTGCAGGTTGTTATAAAATACACTAATTGTTTTGGAGAATATGTTTCTGGGAACCATGCATGTACTTCAGAAATTAGACAAATAAGAAGAACACATGAAAAAAATATATGAAATAAAGAAAGATATGAAGATATTGTCAAGAATCTCAGTTCTCCTGGTCTCATAATGCTATGACAACTCTGTTGTGTAGCTTACTCCACAAAATTGAGACAAATCTGTTTAGGAACTGTCAGAGAGAATTGGTCCTTCTGGAGATGAGGATATTTTGGAACCGAGCTATCCCTTCTGTACAGTGCTTGTACAGTGCAATGGGGCAGTCGTGTTATGGTTAAGATTGCTAGACACTGTGGAAATATGTCTTAAAAAGAGTACTGATACTGATGAATTAAAAAAGCTTCACATTTTTCATTTGAAGTGAATGCTCAATTACTGGGGCTTAAGTGTACACCTTCAGTGAGGTAAAATATTTGTCTAATTTTGTGTTCTTGCTTCTGAAGAGAGTATTTTTTTTCTAGCTGTTTTTAAATGCTAGATTCTGGTTTGGTCAAGGGACTAGAATTCTTTGCCAGCATGATCATCTCTGAATTTATAGAGAGGCTCAGAGTAATCTAGAAGGTTTAACAAGTGTTAATGTCTTGATTAGTTAAAGGAGGGAATAACTGAAGCTCTTACTGAAATTAGTTATACAGAATATACTGCAGAATTGTTTTAGGAGTTGCTTGCAATTCTCTTTCACCCACGCTCTTCGTAATTGAATGATCTTCAGCAGAACGTCAAGAGAAATTGTTCTTTTTTAAAAACAGCTGACATCTTCCCTTGTTCTTAATGACACCGAGACCATAGGCAGTCCTAAGCAAAGATGCTGGTGTCGCATGCTGTCTAGTATATCTGTCCTCCTCGAGGGGAAGTGTGTGGATCCGGTCTCATCAAGCACAATAAAAAATGGCAGGTGTTCTGAAGAAAGGCAAATTTTCACAGAATGCCTCATTCTGTGCTCCTTGGGGGAAGAACCCTTGTCGGCTACACCTCTTACAGCTTTCTTCTTAAAACTTCCTGGGGGAAAGGAGGACGAAAAATGTTATGTGCAAGTACACGTGGAAGGGCAGGGACAAAAAAAAAAAAAAGATGTCAAGGTGTGTGTGCTTGATAGATTTTTAAGCTGACATTCATGGATCTTAGGAAGGCTCTTCATTAGGAAGAGTACTTGCCACCTTGTTCTTTGGATGTCTTGTGTGGTAGTTCACATAGGAAATTATTTAAATATGTTTTAAAAAGAATATTAGAAAAATTACCCCTAATAAGTTGAAATACCCATTGATACCTGAATATTTTTAACTGCTGCCGGATGTACACAAGCAGGTGGAGTCAAAATGAATACTTAAATAGCTTTTAACCTGTTAGTTCTTTCTAGATCTACAGTTATACAGTACTACCATAATTATATCTGGCATCCATGTATAGGACAAATCTTAAATGACTTATCCTAATGGTGTATCAGTGTATTTTACTAAGAACTTGATTTGGGATTGTTATTCCTAGCTTGCCCTGCCTTACATTTGTAATACTTGCTCTGACTGTATTTGTCATAATTTACTGAGAAGAATTTAATGCTTTTCAAACATTTTTGAACTTGCATAAACTTGCATATTTCTTATAAGCTCCATGGAAATAAATCAAAGATTGCTATTTGTTAAACTTGTTAACAGTTTTAGCAGCTTAAAACAAAGCAAAGCCATTAGTGATTTTTAAATTCCATTTTCAGATTTGTAAAATAAAATTGTCTACAACCAAGCAAATGGATCTCCAAGAAAGCACAAGCCCTGGTGCTCCAAGGGCTCGATTTAAACCCAAGAATGCTAAGAAGAATTCCTTTAAACTTGGTTTACCTTTTCTTTGTTATATCACAGTTTCACAGATATGAAGCAAATCTGTTTAGTATTCTTTTTTTTTTTTTGAAAATTGAAAGAAAATGAAGTAGGCAAGCCGTAAGACCATTTTAATTCCATTGTACTTTGAGAAGTATACAAGCATGCTTATGCAAAAAATCTATTATATACTATTGCAGAGCCTGAATATTGTCATACCCAACAGCTATGTACTTAGGCAGACTTGTTACATTAATAAACCTTCATTTTACTGATGACATCAGTAAATGCTGCTGTACCTATTCTGACTGGTATTTGTTGCTAATGAAACTAAACATTTTTTTTTAAAGGAGAGAAATGTGATTGTAGTCTATAATAATCTATAATTTTCTTTTCCGTTCCCTTCATAAAAACAAGCAAACCAAATCCTATTCATTTTCTTATTTCCTTTCAATGTTTTCCTCCTTGAAATCAGATCTTCTTGCCTTGATGACTAGCTAGTCATCCAGCGAGACTGGCATCCCAGGTCATCTGTGCTGATAAAGGAAGGGCTACTGATCGATCTGTTTTAAGATTTTCACTTTTACTGAACAACTACTTAATTTCAATGACTAAGAAGTTTGGAGGAAGAAATCTTTTGATTTAAATAGACAGTACCCTTTTCCTTTAAAAAAAAAAAAAATTGCTATTCAGAGTGCACAGGCTATACTTTCATCTGATGCTCCTCCAAAAGAAAGACATTTGCAGCTCATCTGAATGTAGTAATAAGATTGCTTAAATTATTGGTAAAAGTAAGAATTTCTGCAGTACTGTAAATTAATCCACATATGTCTTTCATTCCATGTCTGTGCCTTCCTTTGTTTTGATATGTGGCTTGTTAAAAGATTGGTTATCACAAAACCCGGTAGTACATACTGTCCATTTCTGCTTTGTGGGGGAGGTGAGGGGGAATCACATGAAGAGCTGCTGAGATATCATTCCCACTTATCCTCCAAAACACATCAGGAGGAAAGGGAAGCTAGCGGAGCTTCAAGAGGCCAGAATTGATTATCATGGTAACCTTTGCCTGTGGAGAGTTAAAACTCTTCTCAGACATAACAAGTATCAATTCTGATGGAAAACCTACAGAGGGGAGAAAACAAGGAATGACACAACTGTCTTGTCTGTTAGTGTGAACTATTTTTGGTACATAATGAATCAGTGAGATGCAGCAAAGCATCATCAGTGGACTTGGGGTTTGCATTATGACAATAATATTGCTATTTTGAGAACTCACAGTGGAATGGCTGTTCTCTTTTTAACTTCAGCCTTTCAGATAGATCTTTGCTTTAAATCCATTGGGATGAAGCTTGATGAATTCCTCTTTCTAGGAAGAGGAAAAATGGAATTTAAAAGCAAAATTGCTATTAAGCATAAAAGTATTAAGATTTGGAAGTCGAGCTGTTTCTATTGTAGCAGCAATAGGATCTATGTGTAAGTGGAGTGACTAAGGAAAACAGCGTCTTTGAAAAGTTAGTCAAAACTCCTCCCAAGTTCATTTTGAAATTAAATACTTGAACAATAATTTTTTACATTGCTGTTTTCTTCCATATTTGTGCTTGCTTCTTGTTTCTCTTAAGAATGGAGTTTCTTAATCAAAATCACATTGAAATGTATGTGTAAAACAATTTATTTTCCCAGTACAGACGTTTTTCAGCTTCTACAAAGTTAGGTTCTGGATTTTAATAACATGTAGTGACACACAAAACCACAAGAGGGCAAAAGAAAGTGCAATTGTAGAAGACTGTTATCTGGCATTTTACACACACAGACATGCACCTGTATATACACACACACCTTTTGTTTTATTTCATTATGTTTCTTCAAACAAGATAGGTGCCACTGTGCAGTGATAATGAAGACATTGTATAAATAACTTGTTTTTGTAAATCCAGAAAATGCAAACTTTATTTTCCTTTTTTATCAAAATTAAACAGCAGTTTTGTGTTTGTATGTGTGTATTTAAAATCCATTAATTTGAAACACTGAATTTGCAATGAGTCATGGCTGTCTAGCGCATTACATTTTTTTTTTTTCCCCCTCTTTTCTTCACCCCAAACATTTGTGTATTAAAAAACTTCCTGCAGAGAAAAATCCTTCAATAAGGATATTGGAAATAATGCTTCTGGTGATGCTCACAACTGCTTAGTTTTGAAGACAGCACATGGCATTGACTTCATTGGTTTCAATTTCCTTTGCTGTAGTGAAAACACTCCATGTAGGGAAATCATTGGTACAGCTATGTGATATTCTAGAGTCATAAAATAAGGAAGTGGAGTGTAAGATGCAGAGTTGAATGATCTCTCTAAATTTTCCCCAGTGTTTTTCTCGGCACTACTAGAAGGCTGTACAGAAGAAAGTTTGTTTTTGTAGTTTGAGGGAAGAAATATAATAAAAAATGATTGTGTTCTAAGTGTTCTTTGTAGCTTACACCTATTGTTCTCTAGAAGTTGTAATTATGATATGTAGTTTGTAGCATTCCCATGAAGTACCTTCCAATAAGGTTTTAAGTGAAATGACTGACATCTGGTATGTGTGATGGAAAACCACTATGCAAATGGTGACTTTTTTTTTTTCCTCTTAATAGCCTGTGTTGCTGAGGAAATTGTTCCATGTTAATTGGTGTTCAAATGGAAGGCCTGTGTGTGCTTAGATATATTTTGTAGTGTAGTCCAAATGACAGGTAACAAAACTATATTATTACAGTCTATGAGGACAGGCAATTTTTTTGAACATATGTATAGAAGACTGTTGTAGGAGTCTAGCTTAGTACTGCGTCTCAGCCAGTGGGTAAGAGCAGATACGTAAGGAAAAGTGTAAGAACTGGGGGAGCATACAGAGTATAATGAACTTGAAACAGATGCTTGTTATTCATTGAGTTAGGATTTCCTCTTTTATTTGACAACTGTTATCGGGTTAATTGTAGTGTTTATTCTGTGAAGCAAAATAGAATTATGTCAGAAAGAAGGAGGGAAGATGGCTGAAACAGAAGCATTGCAGGATGGTCATGATATTGAAAAGAGTGCTTCTAAAATATGGAAAGTTGGTGAAATGCTTCTGAATTAGAGCTGTCACTGGGAGAGAACCTGTTGAATTATCAGGCTGCTATATCCTTCAGCATTAGGAGGTTTCCTCCTCCTCTTTTTTTTTTTGTTTAGAACAAAAAAGCAGCGTGGATTAGAACAGAAAAACAGTTTTTCTTTTCTAATTCCCAGATAGTTTTTAACTTAATTTTCAAATATTGAACTGAAATAGTGTAATAAACTGAAAAAATATGTGTTCTTTCTCTATCTCCATCCAGTGCTATTGGTGCAGAACTTCCATTTTTCTTTTACCATTCCATTCTATCCACTTTGCAGTGGCCAGCTCTGCTGGTCAGGTCAGACAGATTGCAGGTAAGCACCCAGCTCTGGAATGTGTCAGTGTACAATCCTGAAATATTGCAATTGATTTCTGGTTTGCTAGGTTTTCATTGGTGGGTTGCACTGTAGTTGTATGCATATTGTGGAGTGAGTGTATACAACTCATAAGCCTGAGACAAATGCCTTAAATTTGAAGAAGTCTTCAAAATATTTTATGACCAGGATTCTGCGTGCAGCATGTCAGAATGCTGTATAATCATTGGGGAGGATGGAATCAGAGAATCACATATCTAAGGTCCACTGTGGGAATTGGATACATATAATGTCTTATGGTATGTGCTTAGGCATTCTTGTCCAACTATGTTGTCAATAAGTGGAATCTAGAAGCTTGCTTTTCTCTGGTGTATGTTAGACTTCAAAGTTATTCATGAATATGCAAGTGAAACTAAGTATTCTGTGTGAGTTCTGTCTGAGTAAACATTGAAAGACTTGTGACTTCACGTTTTTTCATTTTCCATTCTCTGTGGCCCTGTTACTACCACAAAGATGTGGCCTACCTCAGCCTCACCATATCAAATCTTTGTTGGAAAGCTGGAGAGACTGACGTGAGTCCCTTGCTTGGTGGACCTCTAAAAAAGCACTAAAAGTCTATTTATTTTTTCTTCTGCTGGTGACCTAATCAACTTCACAGTTCAAGTCCTAACCATGTCTTAAATATTTAGCCTTCTTCTGGTTTGATAAATAAAGTAGCGAATCTAGAGTTAGGTCTAGTCATCTGATAACACTGAGTTATGTCATTATGCTATGTTTCTGTATCATATTCTATCATCTGCAATGCTTATGTAAAAGCTTGTTAAAGATGTTTTAAAGACAATTATAATTCTAGTTTTTCATAACTTTAGGTGATAGTTTACAACCTTAATTCCCTTTTAACTTAAGTTTTTGAGTGCTCTTTAAAAGAGAAAACTATGTTTACAGTAACTTTGTGTGGCATCAGACAAAAATAATATGTTTGACCGCTAGTCGTAAAAATTGAGATCCATTGCAGATGGTTCTGCCACTGTCCCTGTGGTGACTCTGACAATTTGAGGTTAATGTATTTGTACCTTTTCTGGCACTGTGAAGATTTGCTGCTCAGCATAATGTTATTATGTCCATTGTATGTGCATGTGCTACCTGGTAGACTAATGATATTTCTCTACTGTTTAAAGATCATAGGATCCTTAATTCAGGTTTAAGGGACCTCAGAGGGTCTCTAACTCGACCTTCTGGTCAAAGTAGAGTTAGCTATGAGTTCAGACCAGGTTGCTCAGTACAGTTGAGTCTTGAAAACCTCCACAAATGGAGACTGCAAAGCCTCTCTGAAGAACCCATTCCACTGTTTGGCTGTGTTCAGGGTGCAAAAGTTTCTCCTCCTATCCCATCGGAATCTCTTTTTTCAACTTATGCTGAGTGGCTCTTGTTTTCCCACCATGCACCAAGGTGAAGAGCTGCTGTTAAGTTGCCCTAAGCCTTCTCTTCTTCAGGCTGAACAAGGTCAATTTAGCATTTTCCTCACAGGGCATGTACTACAACCACCTGACCATCTTGGCAGCCCTTTGTTGAGCTAGCTTCAGTTTGTAGATGCTTCTTTTTAAGGAGCCTCTGCTTCCAGAGTGTTTCTCCCCCCCCTCCCCCCGCTATGTTTTCTTGACTCTTACCATGAACCCGATAACAGTTGTCAAATAAAAGAGGAAATCCTAACTCAATGAATAACAAGCATCTGTTTCAAGTTCATTATACTCTATATGCTCCCCCAGTTCTTACACTTTCCCTTTGTCATTTGTTCTGATCACTGAGTATGTCTTCATCTTTCTGCCTATTTCTGCCCACAAAGTGGGATTTTTAGATTCTCTTATCTGTGCTATATTCAGGTCTTGCAGCATAATTCTATACAACTCTTAAAGTATATATCTGCCTGTTGTAACTCTAAATGTCTGCTATGTTCTTAACCATTTCAGTCTTGCCATAGTCATGTTCATTCAGAAAAGTACCACGGAGATGGCTTTTCTAGTCTTTGGCTTTGACAACATGACATCTGTCTATTCCTCCATCTACTTGTTTAAACTTTCAAAGCTTTCCATACCTAGCCCCATCCTATCACTTGTTCATAATGCCTAGTCTTTGTTGCCTGTTACTGCATGTTCTTAGAAAAGCCACTTCTATTCTTTTTCCCCTCTTGTTTCTTATGCATGTTATGGGTTCCACTCAAAGACATTTAATTCTTCTCTTTCAAATTCCTTCTGTAAGACCCTCTAACTTGCTGTGGTACCTACCAAAATATGAGCATATGGCTGCTCTTGTGCTGGAATTGCCACCTGTTATTATAGCTAATACGTTGTCTTTTTTCAGTTGTTGTGCTAGTTTATATTCAGCTGTTTTCTGTGTTGTGCATAGGGTAGAGTCCATCTTTTCTGAGTGTTTTGTACAGTGCATAGCACAATGGAGTCCTCAAAGATTGGTGTTCTTGGCTGATGAAATCCCCTGCTCCAAAGAAACATTTCAGACAGTGAGTTTATTGCAAAGAATAGCTGTTGGGCACTAGAAAGACAATATCCAGGCTCTGCTCAGAATTAGTCAGCTTAGAATGATGCAACTTGTACTAAATTACAGCAGACTGGTTATCATCCATAATGGAACTTCAGCTGGGTCTGCATGTTTGTCTGAGATGCAATATGTTACTTGCTGATTGAAGAGGAATTATGAGCCTTCAAGTCAAAGAGGTTTCTGTTTGATTCCCTCCAACATGCATTGATTAATCAACCTGCATTGCTTGATGGTGTCCTATTCTCTTTGCTTAGTCAAAAGAGTTGGGGAGACTTCTCCTTGCCATGTTCATCCCTCTCTTCGTTTCTACTCTCAGATTCAATATTTGTTTGGTCTTATTCTTGGTACATTTGAAAACAGTGGCCCCATAACTTTTTGTATAAAAATTTCTGTTATATTTATTGTGTAACAGAACTGTTGAGGTCAGAAAGGACATTTGGAGATCTTCTAGGCCAGCCCCCCTGCTCAAAGCAGGGTCAACTAGAGCAAGCTGCTCAGGGTCATGTCCTGTCAGGTTTTGAATATATCCAAAGATGAAGACTCCACAATCTGTTTGGGCAACCTGTTACAGTGTTTGACCATCCTCACAGTATATATATTAAAAATATATATATATGTTTAAGTGGAATTTTCTGTATTTCGGTTTGTACCCATTGCCTCTTATCCTGTCACTTGGCACCACTGAGAACAGCCTGATTCTATTGTCTTTGCTCCCCCTTGCAGTATTTATGCACATTGATTTCCCCCTTGAGCCTTCTCTTCTCAAGGCTTCAAACCCTTAATCACCTTTGCGGTCCTTTGCTGGACTTGCTCCAGTAAGTCCATGTCTATCTTGTACTGGGGAGCCCAGAACTGAACACGGCAATCCAGATGTGGCCTCACCAGTGTTCAGTGGCGGGGAGGAGGGGGAATCATCTCCATCGACTTGCTGGCAAGGCTCTTCCTAATGCAGCCCAGGATTCTGTGGGCCTTCCTTGCCTCAAGGGTGAATTGATGGCTAATGTTCAACTTGTTGACCACCAGGACCCACAGGGCCTTTTCTATTAAACTGCTTTCTGGGTGGTTGACTCCCAGCCTGTACAGGTGTATGGGGTTATTCTTTTCCAGGTGCTGGACTTTGCATTTCCCTTTGCTGAACTCTGAGGTTCCTGTTGGTCCGTTTCTCCAGCCTGTTGAGGTTCCTGTGATTTCCCTGAGGTCTTTAATGAAGATCTTAAACAGTATTCACCTTAATATCAGCCCCTGGAATACACCACTAGTGACTGGCCTCCAGCTGGACTTCATGCTGCCCTTTGAGCCCAGCAGTTCAGCCGTTTTCAACCCACCTCACTGATCACTTATGTAGTCCATACTTTGTCAGCTTATCTATGAGAATGTGATGTAAGACAGTGTTGAAAGAATGGCAAAAGTCAAGATAAACATCATTCACTGCTCTCCTGTTATCCGTTAAGCCACTCTTCTCGTTGTAGAAGGATATCAGGTTCATTAAGAATGACTCCCCCTTTGTAAATACACGCTGACTACTTCCAATCATCTTCTTGTCCTTCATGTGTTTGGAAAGGGTTTCCAGGAGGATTTTCTCCATCACCTTTCCAGGGAGGCTAACCAGCCTGTAGTTCCCTGGATCCTCCTTCTTGAAGATAGGAGTGACACTTGCTCTCTTTCAGTCCTCAGGAACCTCCCTCATTTGCCATGACCTTTCAAAGATATTGAGAGTGGCCTTGGAATGACAACAGCCGGCTCCCTCTGCTCTTGTGGATGTATCTCGTCAGGTCCCATTTGTATAGATATTCTCTCACTTGGCCCTCTTCTATTGAGGGTAAGTATTCATTGTTCCAGATTTCCCACTGGTCTCAGAGGCCTGGCTTTCCTGAGGGCAAATCTTACCGGTAAAAACTGAAGTGAATAAGGTATTGGGTGCCTCTGCCTTTTCCATGTCCTTTGTCACAGGACCCCTGTCTTATTTGCCAGCAGGCTCCCATTTTCCCTAGTGTTCCTTTTGCTGCTGTGATATACCTGTAGAAGCCTTTTCTTACCACAACAGCATTGCCCACATTGGTCTGCCCTCTAATCCTATCCCATAAAGTGTCAACTGACTCATCATCCATCCCTAGGCAGAGCTCCATGCATTCCAGCTGCTGTCTTGCATAAAGAGCAGTTTTTACCTTCCTGGTCTGTTGTTCCTGAACAGCCTGTACCTATCCATGTCTCTGATCCCAATAAGATTGTACATTGGGAGTAAACATAAAGCATACTGGAGCAGGAATCATATCCCATCTCTAAGCTGAAGATTTGGTGGTGGGATGGTTACGGCTTTAAAAACAAACAAACAAAAAACACTAAAGCTTTCATGGGTTTGTTTTTGTTTGGTTATGTTTTCATGATTTTTCTTCTTAGATTATAAGCTTTTTAGGGAAGAGCTGTGTGTCTTTTCTTTCACTCTGGTTTTATTAAAAAAAACCCCAAAAATTACAGTGGGCTTTCTGTCCTATAGCACTGCAGAGCTGTAGCCAAACGAGGAGAACTGCATAGTTGTTAGTAGCCTTCTGCTACATTATGCATTGTTTGATGCCGCAAGTTGAGAAAACTGCTGACTGGCACAGGACAATGTTTGTTCTTTTTCTTTCTCCACGCTTTTTGGATGTGCTAACTGTTAGTATTTTGAGACAGTACATAGATGAAATACAACTAAAAAACATGAGTAACTTGTATGTTTCTTGCAGTAGCAAAACCAGCATTTTTTATCTTAGTATTTGTACTTCATGAACAGAAAATGATGTGGTACAGTATCTAGCTATTAATTGTTTATAATTAATATTTTCTTCCATAGACTACTTATCCTTGATGTGTGAGCACATCTGAAAGTTAGCTATTCAGATTGTCCAGATAAGGTCCAGATCTAAGCAAAATATGACAGAGATATAAGCTCTGAATCACAAGTCACTGGTAGAAGAAAGTTTGTGTGTTGATAGTGTAGCTACACATCTAGATCTCTTTATTAAGATAAGTGTTATGTGGAGACTGTAACAATCTGGCATGAGGGGTAATAAACCTACCTTTCCAAATCAAGAAATCAGTTAGGAATTTGTCTGCAGAACTTGGGACAGCCGCATAAACAAACTACTCATGTTGGATATAGTGACATTTGTCTTGTTTGAGGTAATTTCCATAAACTGTCCAGTCATTACATTTGTCTTTGGAAATCTTATGCAGTAAGATGTGAATACTAAAGCTTATTTAAATAGGACATTAAATGTGCAACTGTCTAGTGAGGGCCTGATTCAACGAGGGGATAAATGCTTCTCAGTTTCCATCAAACTGTTAAGGAGTTTAGTGCTTTAATGCCTCACAGAACATCAAGGGGGAACCTTAATGCATTATTTTCTAGCCTTATTTAACTGACAGCTGCTGTGGCTTTGGTGGTGATGATGTCAGTGCCTCCATGAGACCTTTCTGCTTTCTCTATGCTCTTCTTTTGTGTGTAGAAAAATATCAATGTTGATAATAGTGTTCAGCTTCACTAGCCTTAGTGATGATGAAAGCCAACACGTAAATGTGGTTCATTGGCTTTTATTGGTGTATCATGCAGATCTTTTCTGCACAGGGTTAAATCTCACAGTGCTTTTTAAATGGCCAGCTAATACCTTGCTTCTTGTATGGCTCCTGTTGTTGCAATTATGAAAACTGCGCTGGTGGTAACAATACTGGGAAGACTATCAGGAACAAACAAAAAAGTGTAGGAGAGTGTAGGTAGTGCCAGTTTCTCCGCTTTTTTTCTACTGTGTTAAAATACTTAGAGATGTATCTGATGTGTCAGAGGAGCCGTAACTCTTACTGACTTAGGAGGTCTGGTCATATGAAGTGTCAGAAAGAAAGCACTCCTATGCGCTGCTAAGCAACTTTTACAGTGTTGTAGCCAAATTCTGCCTTCTAGCGTAGCGTGACAGAGCCATACTGCAAAGGTCAGCTCGTCAATATAGGAATGGCTACAGTTCTTCACTTTTAGCTGTCCCTGTATGGCAGAATTTCAGAAATGTGGTCAGGAAATTTTGAGCTCCCTCAAATAGATATATACTTGCAGAGCTTATCCCCCCAAAAAGGGATGTGCTGTGACATTGTCTCAAATCACCTTTGGATAGCGTAAGGAGCATCAGACTGTGAAAGAGTGGAATTTATGCCTTCTTCAGTTTTTCAGCCTGCTGACTGCTTGCTTTCTGCAGGTTCTGTCTCCCACTTCCATATAATATGATTGTTTTATCTGCTTCTCCCATGTGTCATAGCCCACTCCTTTGCACGCTCTGTTAGATCATTATCTCTGTGTTGCTGTCTGGTGTGTGTGGTCTTTAAAACCTCCGTATACAGCTGTTTATACAGGGACACGGGAGTCTGTTGTCTAAAGACCTAAGCCATGTCTGTGTTGTATTGGTATGCAGTAAATGTGAATTTATGGTCACCTGTGATCTGCATGCTAACTATGAGAAGGCTGCAGCTTATGCAGTGCTTATCACATGTTGAACTAGTGAGACAGTAGCTAAGCATGGAGGATGTCCTGCATGAGAGTGTATGTCTAGGCTGGACTGGACCATAACATGTTACTCTTTATCAACTACTGATTCCTACTTTCAGCTCTGCTTGAAAACGTGCTTCTATTAGGATACAGAGTGAGCTGCTGTGTTATTTTTCTGCCCTATTTCTGTATACATGTCTTTCAAAATCAAAGTAGCTAAAAAATACATTTGAATTATGGGAAAAGAAAATCAAGCTGCCTCTAATTTTTTCTGAAATATATAGGGTGAGATGTATGTAGGAATGAAAATGTGAAATAAAAGACTATGCAGGCATTTAAGATTTTCATCTTGTCTTAACCCAGAAAAAGAATGGTATGCTGTTTTTTTTCTCCCTTCTTGTGACAGTACAGGATGTGTTGCTGAATAGACTGAGCATGGTGGGGTGTTTTTGTTTTGTTTTGTTTTGTTTTTTTTAATGAATTGACTAAAAAGGCTGCAAGGTTCTTGTTTAAAAAATGATGCATACTTGAATCACTTCGGTTTTGATTTCTTCATTTTATTAAAATGGGAGCAGGATGTTTACATTCATTAATAAGGAAGAGTGATAACTCTCTGTTTGTCAATGGTAAGAAGGAGGCTTATGAACACTAGCTGCTTGTTCCTGTCATACCGTGAGCATTAATGGGCACCAGCTGGGCTGTAGCTATAGCAGCTTCACCACTTCAGCCTTGCACAGCAAGAGCTGCTGTGGCAATGCTGCAGAAGGGCCTCCCGTGCAGATTTAGGAAGTACACACTTCAGTTGTTGTTCCCTGGGCAACAGAATAACTGCAGCCAGCTGGCTTGGCACCACCTGAGCTGATCAAAGAGCAAACCCTGTCAGGCACTGATGCTTCAGCTCCTCCAGCTTCGGTGCGAATATCTGCAGGCAAGGGTGTGGGAAGCATTGTCCTTTGGGTTTCAAGGTTAAACACAGGGGAAAGAAGTAGAATGACAGCAAAAAGTGCAGGGGAAAACATCGTTCTTGCAGAAGCTGTGTATAGTTAGTAATAATAGAAAATTAATTTAAAAATACTGAATTACTAATGCACATATAAAAATGTGAAAGAAAAGAGAACAGCAGACTAGCAATAACTGGCTTTAATGTATTATGGGAGAAAGAAAACAATTAAGGGTGATTTATCATATGTGTTTAGTTAAGAAAGACCATAAAGAATGATTGAACATCAGGATTAAAATATTGTGTAAAATGATATAATTAGGGAGGACTGAGCAGAGCTGGAACTGGTCTGCTTTGGGTGACTGATGCAAGGTTGTGACAAGTCAGGACTGCAGTTATGTATGTCAGAGCATGCTTCGGTGGCGTGGTAGGTCTTACTCAGCAAGTGGCGCCAGAAGAATAAAAGGTAGATGATTGAACAGCTGTGAGCTGTAATGTTGGCTGATGTGTCCCTGTATAATTGGGATCTAAATCCACTTGAGTCTTTTGGATTTTGAGGGGGGGAGGGGTAATACTTTTTGTATGTCCATTCAAGTTTATTCTTATACTTTTCCCTTTATATTATGGCAGCACCTATGGGCATCACTTTGCTTAAGAGTTTTAGGTTAAGAGATTTAGATTTGTTTAAGAGTTTTAATTTTTTTTTTTAACTTCTTAAAATCCTGTTTTAAAATTTGTCATCAAATAGTAAAGTTTTATATTGTTTGTAGTCACCCCTTTTAAAATATGTTTCTCCTTTACCTTTTCTAATGTGTCCATTACCTATGAAAGATGCTGGCAGATTCAGTTTTGGGGAAATAACTGCAGTAGGTGAATTGATGGTGGGCAGAGTATGAAAAGTGATAGTACTTATTGGCTTATATCAAGTTCTGGGTGTCTCAGTCCACACTTAAAAGAGAAAAGTAAATGGAACTGGTGGGTTTCTATGTGTACTGAAACCTGCTGGAACTGCAGAGTATCGATGAGTGTCCATACTTTTGATGAGGATTTGTTTATATATTCCATGTATTTGTTCTGATTTTCTGACTCATCTTTGTTTTAGTAATATTTGACTGGTAGAAGCATCTCCAAAGCAGTTTCAGGTGTTTTTTACTCTTTAGTTAGAACTCAGATCATCAAGGTTTTAACTCAAATATTTTTTTTCCTCTAGCTTCCTTATGAAATATATTTGAGGAGGGAGAGTTTCAATAAAGGGATTTGGTGTGAGAAAACAGTGAAATTACTGGATTGTTTTTGATTGTAAAGTCACCTACAGCTCCAACATAGCAAGTATAGTTTTTTGTTCTCAATAACATAAAAACAGAAGTCTAAGCAAGTATGTTTACTGTCTACAGTGACAAACTGGACTGCATCCCCCTCCAAGATATCTATTCTGATTTATTGCCTCAGTCATCTAGATATCAAGTGGTTTCTTAGTATGTTTACTGGAATTACATGTTGTGTCCTTTTTAAAGCTGTTATTTATCAAAGAGAATAAACTGTATTTTTTCAGGAAGTCTCTACAGACAGATTTTTATAATGACACCCGATGTTTGCTTGAATTCCTTGCAGTTTTCCAGGCTGCGGTGTTTTCTAAGGGAATCTTTATAACTCTGCCTGTTAGAATTCATAGGTTCTAGCACCTAAATCTGGAGACCTGGCAGAACTCACTTCATCTTTCAGTACGTAAGTCTTTGACTGTAGGAATTGCTGAAGTAAAATCGAGGGCTGCATATGGTGCTTAGACGATCTCTTCTAGCTTAAAAATCTGAAAATTCATTTAAAAAAAAGGGGGGGGAGGGAGGAACTTTTCACAGGGACGGAAGTGACTTTCTCAGTGTCATGAGCAAATGTATTGCATCTGGAATCAGCAGTCTGTGTTCTTATATTTACATTTTTCTTCTGCTTCTAGCCCCAAAATAATTGTATAGCTGTTAAGAAGTGTCTGCTGGCTACTGTATTCCAGCCAGCAATGGTACAGTGAGTTGATAAGTTGTATATGATGTAATTCTATAAAGCAGTAACAGGTAGCTGTAGTTAAGGTTACATATGTGTGTCTTGTCAGACTCTCATTAATGACTTTCTGATATGTTTACCTTTCAGGCCGAAGATTTTTCAGGCTTATTTCTTTCTCAGAGGTTATTACCTTAAGTAGCAGCAACTGTCTGAGGGGAACAGTGTTTGGAAGAAGATAAACGGGATACTTCACCTGTTTACAACTTCTCCTATTTTGTGTCTGTGTTGAAACAGCGGGTAGTGGAAGGCTGAAAATTGTCTTGGAAATAGCCCTCATTGAGAAGTCCTTTTGAGTGCTCCAGTGAAAACTGGTATTGATTTGACCAAGTCGTGACCTTTTGCAAATTGCGCACACTGCATGCACACTTGCTCTACTTGTAAAGTAGGCAACAAAGAAGGCCTGTGCTCTATAGCCATGGCTATCTCACTTAGGCTGTGGATGAACTCACTGAAGATTGTTCCCTGCGGTTGGTTACTGCACTCTCAGAGCTGCCAGTGTAACTGCATGTTTAATTGCTTTCTAACTCAGTTTTGTCCAAATGTGGGATTGTTTGTTCCTTCTTTTTTTTTTTTTTGCTTTGTTTGTTTTTAAGTTTCGATCGTTTCAATGGAACCAGGTAGAAGAAACTCTATGCAGAATTATTCTGGCAGATCAGAGGATACGGTAATCCCTGCCTAGGAGGTAGTATTGATAAGGTTGGGGAAACTAATGCTTACCTAGTGGCTTGTTGCAGTTGGAACAGTATGTCTAACTCCAGCTTTAACTGTGCCTAGTGAAAGTTATACTGGAGTTGTACAATGAATTAGACAAGGGCTTTTTCTTGAATGATGAGGATTAAACGTGACAAAGATTTAATATGTCATCGTCTCATTTCTGGATCATTTTTGTGAACAATGCTTTATAGATACAGTGAGATTGCCTTCTGCAAACCTTTCAGTTATACTCCATGAAAGTATAACTTTTAGGTCCACAAGATAGGTTCACATTGTGCTTAGTTAAACTGCCTAATGTTTTTCTTAATAAGCTCAATTACAACAACACAACAGAAAAAGTCATAAACTAGCTTAACCTTATCTATTCTTGCTTGCATTGGTTCTGTGACATAAAATAAAGAAAAATTCTGGTCTAAATATGAGGTAAGGTTGGAAAAGCAGTTTCCAACAATTTAAATAGCTTTAAAGAAGATCTAGAAGCGCAACTTGTAGGTGTTTTGCTTTCCTATACTCTTTGCTATACAGAATAACTGGCATTGTCTTTTAAATATTGCATTCCTATTTGTCTTTTATCTTTTAGGGGAAAGTAGTGCTGACAGGTACATGTTTATAGAAATGTGCTTAATTTTGCATTGTGTCTGAGAAATTGTACAAGAGGTTATAGGTGAAAACATTGTCTTTACTGCATATATGCAGTAGGGTGAAATGAAGATTTAGTAAAAGAAGGAAAAAGCTAGGGTTTCTATTTGCATGAAGATTTTCTGGGCAAGCAATGACACTAGAAGCTATAGTGAAGCTATGTAGTAATACTGGGTATGTAAATTTTAATATCATTTAAGAAATAGGACTGTATGGGTAATTCCACAGTTACTGCGTACTCCTAGTGATTTTTGTCGTAGAGCCATGAGAAGCTTGTTGTGGGACCTGGATTTCTATGTAATGAGAGTTATTTACTGTCTATGGGTTCCTGTAGGTTTGTTGCTACTGGTTATTTGATTAAAAAGAATCACAACCCACCAAAGAACTCCATCTGTCATAATGGAGTGATGCTTTCGCTCAGTCCTAGAATTTTCCTTCTCTTTTACCAGAGAGCAAAAGATATGTTTTTCTAAAAGTGCTTTATATAAAGGGAAATTAAGCGTTGGAATTAAGCCGGGCATATCCAAAATACGGAAGCTGTGGCAATTCCATTTTAGTTTCACACGTCTGAGAATGAATAAAGTGTCAGAACTGTAGGTACATAAAAAGTGCAAGGAGAAATTAATAGTGGTCTGAATTAAGTCTCAGCACTACAGATCTAGCCACGTATCTAATTGCAGAGTTCCTCCAACGGTTAAAATAGAACCTGAAGATTTGTAATGCACATACAGTTGTTGATGATAGTTGATCATTTAACAGCTGGAAAATGGCCTGTAATCTTCCATGAGCATCTTCAAGTCCAGTTAAAAGCAGAGAATAATGTCTATGATGACAGTGAGTTTTGGGCACGCTGTCTGTCTGTGTTGGAGGAAGCATGGCCCTTTCAGATGCACGACAGATTTTATCCTCCCCTGCCAATCCCAAATGAAGTGAAACGGAGATGTAATGTCATAGAATCTTGCATATGAAATTCTGAGCCAACCTCTACTTCTGATCTTTTTTACTATTATTTGGTGTTTACAGGAACATCCATGTTATAAAATGATGTGGAGATAATATGATTTTTAATTCAAGAAGAAACTTTTAATAAATACTGAAATGTAAGGAATGTAGTTGTTAGGAGGAGGTTAAAGCTTCTGTATGTATAGAGAAAAGAAGTGATAATTATGTCACTAAGCCATTTTTAATGTTGGTTAAAAATAGATATTTTTATTTCTATTTTTGTAAACAAGGACAGAAAAATCTAAAGTAGCTGAGCTACCACTGTGAAAGGGAATGAATAACTTCTGAGCTATTAGGATCCCTAGTAAGTTTGATAGATAGCCTTCATTTTAAAATTGTATTTTAAAGATATGCGCTAATATAGAAAGCTTAGAGCAAATCTTTAAGATAAAAATTGAATAGTTAAAAAAAAAAAAAAATGCTGCCTAGAGTAAGTACCGCAAAATAACAGCCATTAATACAGAAATCTACCACGGTCAAATTACATTTCAAAAAGATAAGCTTCTCTTGCATTTTGGAAGAGCAAATGGCATCTGATACGCATCATATCATCAGAGCAGCTAAACAGCTTTTCAGAGAGAATGCTGTGCTGGGCTCCAAGGAATGGCATAGCCAGGTCTGCAAGATGTGGAAGTCTGATAAATTTGTTTTCACTACTCGAGCAAATCTACTCTGCGTGGAATATCAAGGTACATTTCCAACTTGCTCATTAGCAGCAACTGTAGTTATAATTTGAAATCAAATATAAAATTTTTGTAGAATTGCTGCACACATTAGAAATTCAAACACATTTATTTCATTGGTGGTTGCTGAGAAGTTTTCAAAGCACTAGAGTTGCACAGGAGCCTGGTTACATCAACTTCCAAGGGGATTTCAATTTTCTTTCTTTCTTTTTCTTTTTTTTTTTCCCCTTCTCTTCCCTCCTCCAATCTCCCTCAGTCTTGAGATCACTGCTTGTTTTTGCTTGTTTAGCTGTTTTAGTGTTTGTAATCTGGAAATCCAATTGTGCAAGAAATTCTGATTTTTTTTAAATTTATTTTTAAGTTCTTCATGGGAACAAACCATCACAATTTCAGAATGTTCCAAAGTGAAATTGGTTTTAAGAAATTAAAATGATGTTTCAAGGACTCGTGATACTGGATGTGCATGGTGCCTTTCAGTAGTTATAATCCGCCAAACGTTTCTTTAGAGTGTTCTTTTCACTCAATCTCATATTGACTATCTAGGCAAAATATTTGATAAATCTTTTCTTCTCAATCTGTATTGCAATTTCAGCTTAGGTTATTTATTACCTATATAGTGTACAGTGCATACTGTGGGTTTATTTGCCCCTTGCTTAAAAAAAGTAGCCATCTGCTACTTGCTTCCTCTCCTACCTGCAGTGGCACATTGAATCAAAGTGAAGGAATTGTCTCAAATGACTTGAAAATAGCTGTTTAGTTAGTGTGCGCTACAATTAGTAAAAGCTCAATTAAGTGTTGATAAATAAGGTATTATCCAACATCTTTACATCTTTAGATGTATGGTCTTATGATATGGTATACAACTTGTATACAAATTCCAGACTATTGTATAACATGGTTTTATATATATATATATATATGTATCGTATTTCACATTTAGTACATTCTCTCAAATCCACAATGGTCATGTATTCTGAACTCTGTACCTTAAATTAAAAGTCCTTCTCTAACTCTTTCTTTTCATAGAAATGGTCATTTTCTTTGACTGACTTGACCTAACTACCTACAGTTTTTATTTCATATGTCCACTTTTTAAGTGTGTCTGAATTCTTATATTTTGTTTTTATTTATTGTGTATCAATGGCTTTTTGTTCTATTGTCTGTTGTTTAGGTGCCTTTTTTGCATATATAATGTCCAGCTTGGTCCCCTTTCTAATAGGGACATTTTTCTACGTTAGTAACATTTCAACCTCAGATAGCATTTTTCTGATTTACTGCCCTTCCTTTTGAAAACACTTTCATTACGATTGTTCCTGTTTTACTTTCACTGATCTGAGTCAGTCACGTCTGCTCATGGCTCTTTAATCAAGCACTCTAGACTAAAATCAACCAAATGTACTCGAAGACAGAACTGTGAGAAAAAGGCCTATGAAATGACCTCACCTGAGAAAACATGTCATTCATTGCTACTTATCCTTTGTTTTTTTCACCTAGCCCATCATTAGTAGGTAGTCATTCCCCCCTGCTTCTGCTTAACGTCACTCTAGCTGGTTGGTTGTTCCTGCTGTACTAGATAATACCGACCTGTTCTTCCTCTGTGAACCCTGGACCAGAGGCTCTAGCAGTTTGAACGTAGGCGTTGCTACTCTGATCTCTACCCGTTCTACGCTGCTGCAAATAGCTATATGGGGTGAGAGGCAATACCATATGGGCACAGACCATATGGTGGTGCTTTTTTCCTCATTGTACAGTTGCCTTATCATATATATTGTAGTGTTTTGCTATATATATGTATATGTAAGTTTGTGTTTTGGAAGCTGTTTTTATTCACTAGAATTAGAGAGGAGTGTATGTTTGTGGAAAACTAAGTTTTGTAATAAACAGTCTTGGGTAGCAAAGGTTACAACATAATGCTATAGATTCAACTGAAGATAGCCCTTAAAAGGAAAATGTTAAAACTGTGTCTAAATAATTGTTAAGGGCTTAAGCAATATATCTAGTGGGTCATTTTCATTAACCTAAATATGGCAAATGAAACTTGGAATACTTACTTTCAAAAGAGTTATGTTCTCTTGAGAATTGAATTTTGCCTTTAAAACAGGAAGAAGTGGGTTAAATGCATGCTAATTTTGAGTTCTGCATGAATTTGACTGCAAACTTGAGGTCTGTGTCTGTATCTATATTCTGCATTCTTTAAATTTAGCTTAATATAATATTTTAAAATATTTTAAACAGCAGATGTGCATTGCTTATAGATTTGTGTAAATGTTGATGCACTGTATACAAAATATGTCTCCTATACAATGATCTGTTGACATTATTCTCTGTTGCTTAGCTTCAGACAGTAAAGTCGTGACATGTGCTGCTGTTTGGAGAATGCCGAAGGAATTGGAATCAGGCAGTCATGAATCCCCTGATGATTCATCAAGCAACGCTCAAACCCTGGAGCTACTCTGTCACCTTGACAACACAGCCCATGGCAATATGGCCTGGTAGGATTCTGCATATTTTATACTCCTAGAAAAAAACCTAAAGGATAGACCTGTACTGTTAGTTTTGTGCAGGTTTATATTGTAGAAGCCTTACTATCCACTTTAAAACTATTCTATCTTAAAGAAATAGTACAAATTGGATTTTTAGTCCCAGATGTGTCATAGATTAAAAACATTAATTATAGTCCTGCAAACACATATGGAGTAACAGCCTGTGTGCTGTTCTAATGCGCTTCTCCCCACCTGCCCCATCTATCCTTTGTTGCAGAAAGGTATAATACTTAGGATTTCAATTTTTATATAGAATATAAATTTGATGTTACACTTTTTTCTTTTTTTGTCTTCACTGAACTGATTTGGCATAAGTGCAAGTAATTTATTGTTTGTTAAGATAAGCATTCATTATATTACGTAGTGTCTGTTTAACTACTCTTTTCTGTTGTGTAAGAATAGACAAGGAGGACTGAGATACTGCAAAGGGTATCACAGAGGTTCTTTTCCCTTTCCTTCATGATATTTAACAGAAGGTGAAAATTGTTCATCATGTATTTGCAAGTCCTTTGCTTTGTGGGTATGCGTATGACATGTTCTCGCCGCTTCCTGAACTAGCGCAGGGCAAAGAAATGTTGACTCACTCGGTTCACCAACTACAATGTTGTTTGACATCTTTTGGGACCACCTGACCATTTTCCACTGGCAAGAAAAGTCGAAATTGTAAGAGTATGTTCTGCAGTGGTCTCGGGAATGTGTCTGTCAGAAAGAATAAGGAGTAGAAAATGGTCATGTAAGTTGTACAGTCTCTTCACCATATCAGAGAATTAAGAAAAAAATAATAATAACAAAGATTTTTGTAAATGAAATGTGACATCTCTAGCTCATGTGAAGATATTTTGTTTACTGGCATCCATAGCACAGATGATCCACAGTATTCATGGATATCTAGGTTGCAGACTGTAAGTAATTGAGACTTGATTGTGATTGAAAGGAAGAAAGCAAAGCTGTCCTTAAAATGCTACTGGTTGTGTACTCAGGCAGCCACTGTCTCTCTTAGTGCTTTACCTGCTCATGCTTTCCCTGTATGTTTTCCCTGTTCTGTCTTATGTCTTTTCTGTCTTCTTTTCTTTAATGTTGATCTTCTTGCATTGTTCTGTTTCCTTAAGAAAGCCATATAGTTAAAATATTGTATCAGAGACTTTCTATATCTACTATTGTGTACTAGGAACCGAAATTTTTTTTTTTCCACTTCCTATATGCCCAGTATTGGTTTTGTTTGATTGTTTACTGACCAGTAAGAAAAACTCATCCTGTGTTTCCTTATTTTTATTTCATCACTTTTATGGAATGCTAAGCTTGAATCTCTCTGGCATTTCTTATTAAAAATGAGCATGGACATATCATTTAATATCGCTTGTCTTTTGTGAATCAAGACTGAAAAGCATTTCGAATTCTTTGTGACTAAAATTCTAAACTTTCCTCACTTGTGTCTGAATGTGTCCCTCCTGCTCAACATATTTCGAAATAAATTTGACAAAACCTTTAAAGAAAAACTGATGTCCCAGCCATTACAGGTAGGTGAAAAGTGCTTTTATTCAGCTCTGTTTCATCTGCATTTCATGAGTTACTGTGTTTAAAAATGAAGCATTATTGTTCACTTTCAGTTACTGAAAATGTGTGCTGCTACTAAGCTTTGAATCTGGAACTCAACAAAATTTTTACTTAAAAAAACTTCTGTATGGCCATAGAGACATTTCAGAAAATTAAGCAGATGCTTAAATTAGGCAAACAAATAGGCCCATTAATTGCTCTGTTTGGTTGAAACCTAAGATTTTTTTCATCCTCTGTCTGGCTCCTTATGTGAGCCAAAATGCAGAGAGTTCTGTGGAGTATTATAATTATGAGCATTTGCAAAAATGGGCCCTTTCTGTAACTTCATTTTATAGATAAATATGCATATTCACACAGCATACACTTACATAATCACAAGGATGTTATTCTATGTATTGTTTTAAAAGTTTCAGTAAAACTTGCGATTGGACATGTTTCAGGAAGCTGTCCAAGGTACACTTTGGCAAGAGCGGCTAAGGAAACAGAACAGTTAATGAGACTGTTACTTTGATTACTATTTTCAGTCCATCTTGAAGGAATTCCCAAACCTGTTTCTGTTAAAATGCGGATGACTTAGGTTTTAGGAGTAACCTACTACCCCACTTCTTTTTCAGTTTCCTACAGATGTTTTGACAGTAGACTTGACAGCCTTATTCTCAGAGAGGGAGGATATTACTAGCCATGAGAGAAGATGTAAACTATAAGCTCTTGAACTGTGAACTCAGCAGGACTTTTTCTTGTGTCAGGAGCGTAGGTGCAAAGGAGGAGATTCTCCCCAAGCAGCTGCTAGAAGCAGGCTTGTTTGTATCGACTTAACATCCTACTTTTGGTATTCCAAGCATGGCAGATATGAAACAGGGTAGATGCTGTTCAGTATCCAGGTATACCTCAAAAGAGAGGGGGAAGAAGTGAAGCAAGTCAGGTGGAGGTCCGTGGAGTAAATTTGGAATAAGATAAAAGTGAAATTAGTAAGGGAAAAGTGTTGGGTGGGCAACACAGGTATAACTGCAAAGGGAAAGTGAAAAGAGATTACAGAGGTGAGAAAAGTGAGAGTCTTGAAGGGGGAAGAATGAAGAATTTGTGTTTTATGTAGAAGATGTTAGTCAGAGGCTAAAGAAAGTTGAAAAGGGGTGGATATGTTTGGAATGGTAATAGGCAGAGCAGATGACTTCGGTAAGCCTCTCTACTTACTGAAGTTGGATTTTCTTATTATATCCCACTTGATCAATCTTAAATATGGACTACAAATATTATCAAATGTCAAAGAAATTAGAAGGGAAGAAATTCTCTTAAAAATACGCTGTTTTAAGGATGGGGGGATGTTTATCACTAAAAGCTTATACTAGCACATTTTGAGTTTACAAAAGAAAAAGGGTACTATACATAGGCTATTTCCACAGATAATCTGGAAAAGATGAGTAGTATGGTCTGTTTCTTGCATGTATATTTTTAAATCCATACTATGTCTTGTTAAAGACTACTAAATCACTTACTGAGAGGATTTATCATGAGGACTTTGTTGTATATCCAATAGTAAAAAGGGACTCTTAAGTAAACTTATTTATCAGTATATTGTGTTCTCCTTTAAAGTTAAAAAAACAGTACAAGAAGAAAGTTAAAACTATTAAGCGAAAGTAGTGATCTTAAGAAGAAGATAAATTGTCTTGATGGAAAGAGTAAGTGTTGGAGGTAACAGTTTGCTCTGACTCTGTTCTAAGGGAAAATGTTTAGATATTTGAACAGAATTCCTTCTTTTTTGGATCGTTATAGCAGGTAAATAGATACTCTTATCTACTGTAAGGAGAATGAAAAAATATCTTTTAGAAAGAGCAAACAAACAGCTAAGACTGCTTGGACATCAAGGGTTGTGATTTGATTTAAAGTCTTCTCTGTGTACTAGTATTGCTAATTGTGCTTTTGATTTAGAAGAGAAGTTCACTGCATTTGTCTTTACATGTCTTTGTGCAAAATTTTCTAGATTTAGAATTGAGCTTGTAGTTCCAAAGGGCTCATATGACAGAATAGCTGCCTGCTTTGACATTAAAGCATATACAAGCAACTCCAAATTTGCACATTAGACCTATAAAGTAAAAAAGATATAATTTTTATAAGTGACTATAACCTAATAACCTAACAGAATGGCAAATAAAAAGAGAAGATGGCTTCTGTCATTCGTTTAGTCTTAAAAGAGCTGGCATTTTGTTGCATACAAATCCCCTTTCAGTGGGACAGAGTGAAAAAAATCTTCACTTTACTGTGACTGTCAGAAGCTGCTGGTTGCTACAGAAGAATTTAGAACAGTCCTTCTGCTCTCATTTGAAGTTTGTAGGCAAGTCCAACAAGCCATTAGTCACAAATTTAGTGAAAATTAGGTATCCACAGCAGTCTCCCTCTTCCGCTCCCATTTGATTGTTATTTGAGCAGTCATATTTCTGGCAAATCGGAGGTGACAGGATAAGCTCCGCGTGGGAGCAGCAGGGGCTGGGTTCATTCTGTTGAGCACTTGTAGCTTTGCCTTATTCTGATTTCCACTTTTCCTTTTAATTGGGAGGCATCAGAGCCACCAAAAGTTCAACTAAAGACAAATAGTTGATGTCTTCTCAGAATACATGGAGAACCTCATGGAGAAAATAGGATTTAAGCCAATTGCAACAAATTATTCTTTAACTGGGTCTTTAATTGTGTTATTCCCTCCACTCTGTAGTTCTACTATGAAACAGTGTTTCATAAGAAAAGGCATTTAAATTCCAAATTTATTTTGAAGAAGCAACTTGTAATGATGCAGTTGTGCCTGGGCTATGATTTCTTTCAATTCTGATTTAAAAAAAAAAAAAAAAAAAAGCTTGTAGTGAGGAAAGCAATATTCTGATGAGGCTCCACTGTCACTCTGTTGTTAATGATTGCTGCCAGTAAGCCTGTTACCTCACAAACCTTTAGTGGTATTAGTATTCTTAGTTTACTGGGAGTAGTCAATGACAGAGTGTTAAGGTGCTGCATGCGTTGATTTAGTAACGAGATAACTAAGAATAGTTACAGTAACTACTGTATCTTCCTCTGATTTATCTTTCCAACAAATCTTTGTTTGTAATTAAATTCCCTGTTCTTATTCAACTGCCCCTTAAACTTGTCTTATATGACTATTCTCTCTGTTTCTGCCCTTTGTGCAGATTACTGACAAATCCTTTCTTTCTGTCTTTCCTTCTGTCCCACGCATGTGACAAAATGATCATCCCTCATATTTGGCTTCCATAGTATCATCTATCTCCTGATGTATCTGTATCAATTTGATCATATTCATTCCATTATGAACACAGTCACCTGATGAAAGTTAAGCACATTTGAAATTAATGCCCTGAAGACAGATGAATAAGCACTTTCCAGAAGTGAGGTATATGTTTTTCTTTTTTATTTATTTTCTTTTGGCCTTTAAAAAAGGAAATAACCTTGTCCCAAGAAAAGAAAGCCAAGAAGTAAGCAAGTTTTAAACTCAAAAAAACCCTAAAAATGGCATTTTTAATAGCTGTAGCACTTTCATATTGCATTCAGGTAACACTTTCATTTGCTATCCTGTTGTTGGTAACATTAATTCTTCTATAGTAACACTCTGCTAGACTTCAGGATATATATGTTAAAATTCTGCCTTAGTTTAAATTTAAAATGTTTCAGATTTTTTTTTTTAATGGTCTTTATCTAATGAAATAAAACCTTAAAGTAACATTTCTTTTAGGAGGCTCACACTATCTGGAAAGTATATTAACTGTTATATATGTGATATAGCAAAGGTGTGTAATTAATGCAATTTACTGGCATGTAGTTTTTTCTACGTTTGGAATAAATGAAAACTTTGTCTTATTTTAACACTTTATAGGTCCCTGTACCATAAATATAATTGTGTGTGGGGAGGTTCTTCTGATTTTTGTGTAGAGATTCTTTTGAGTGTCAGGAGTGCCAGTTGCCTTGGTCATAAAATGACCTCTAGGTTTTTTAGTTTTTTCAGTTTTTGACAGCTGACCAACCGATGATAATTGTCTGTGTCATAGGCCTTTCAGTTTCTTCACATAATGCACAAAATTTCAGAGCTATCAGGAGACACATATTAGTGAAGCTGATTAATTGCAGACAAAGAATTATCAGCACTTAAGAATAATTGTTCTACACCTGTTTCATTCCACATGCTTATATTCTCTATCACCTGTCTCTGGTATTACAAAGATGAAGTGTATAGAGAATATTTTTTAGAAAAACTTACTTTATAACAGCTGTTTTGACTTGAAATATAACTTATAGCTCCTTTTCAATACTGTCAATTGCCCCTTTGTATTCTGATCCTTTCTAAAATGTTAAAAATGTAACTTTATTTTATGCTTTACTTGTCTCCCTTCCCCCAAAATTCTTTAATACCCTGAATTCTTTACAGGATTTTGCTCTGTTGACTCTTTGATTATCCTTTACTTTAAATAAATCCTTGTGTTCAACCATTTGTTGTCTCTTTCTCATGTTTTCGATCTCATTTTCCACTTTCATCATCCTCAAAACATGTCCACAATGAGCAAAGTAATTTGTAACATTTGTCTCTCATTCCTTCCTTTGAATATTTTCAAAGCAATACAATATTAGCCATAAAAAATATTAAAACTTCAAGCTATTGAATACGCTCACATATACTAGGGAATAATTGTCATACACTAACTGGCTAGTGAAATAATAAAATTTTGTGTCATATGTCCAACTAATTATATTAATTTTTGGCCACGATTTATTTGACTGCAGACCTATAAAGAAAAGGGAAACTTAGTGAAAGTGGAATCTGACACTGCAGCGAGGACTTAAAGCAGGTGAAATACCTGCAGCAAGTACAAGAAAAATATGCTGTTCCATGTATGTGAACTTAGTCTATCTGTAGAGCTTGATTTAAGGAGTTGTATTCCGTTATCTTTTGACGACTTCTGAGAGGTTCAGTTGGTTTCATATGCTTACAGTGAAATTCAGTTTTGTTGAACTTTTTGCAGAACTTTGTCGCCTTTACCTTGAATTTGTAAATCATCATACAGAAAGTAGTATAGAAATACTGCTACTCTACAAGTTAAAAGTGACGAGGGTTTGCAGAGTATTATTTCACTCCTCCCTCCCAGATAGAAGGTAGTATTTCACTTTAATTCTCACCTTGCTGTCTTCTTCCCTCATCTCTTACTGCAGAATTAGTTGTCTTTTTTCCCCCACTGAAAGAATCACAGAATGGTTGAGGTTGGAAGGGACCTCTGGAGATCATCTAGTCCAACTCCCCTGCTCAAGCACAGTCACCTAGAGCACATTGCACAGGATTGCATCCAGGCAGGTTTTGAAAATCTCCAGAGAAGTAGACTCCACCGCCTCTCTGGGCAACCTGTATAAAAAAAAAAAAAAAAAAAAAAAAAAAACCAGAAAACTGATCAGTTTTCATAGTTTTTTAAGGGTTTTGTTTTCTTATTTATAATGCTACTTTAGCTATTCTCAGCCCTTAAAATTAGGATTATTTTTTGTCACTACTGATTTTTTACAGTGTAAATAGCTGCCAGCTGGTTTTATTTTCACAGTGTTTATTGACTGGGTTAAAAGGTTGATGGGAAATATTAAAAAATGAAGTTGTAACATAGGGGGGGGAAACTATGCAGAAAAATTTAAAACATTCCTGAGAAACTACCTTTGAACAAGTGTTCCTGTTTTCTCAGTCTTGAACTCCAGTTTGCTCTCTGAAGGGCCAAAAGTGTTGACAATTGAGAATATTTGTTTCTCAGAGTAGAATACATGTTTCCTAGCACAATATGCTCGGGTGATTATAGATTCAGTAATAATGCTGACATTTAGTTAAATGGTATTTAAAAATTCAGGCTTTTTGAGTGTGTTTTACAGGATTAAGAAATTGATTCCTGTATATTCTTGCTTAAGTACATTTATTTGGTAAAATGTATATAAGAAATTAAGGAATGCCCTCCAGCCTCAAGCAGTCTGCTGGCCCAGCATTCCCAGACAGGGGCGATGGAGGTGTTTAGCGAGAGCGCACAGTCCTGGCCACTCCTTGCAATTGAGTCACCTCAATTCCCCTAGCATCCACAGTCATTGGATTAGGGGTGTTAAAGAGTACCTCTGTGCCTTGTCCTTGTAATCCGTTATCATTCTTGGTTTTGTTGTTCTTCTTTTGAACAAAAGAAGGGTGATTTTCTGCAACTTTCAGTACAAAGCCTAGACAATCATTTTGGGGCACATTTTTCATATTGTATTGGAGAAATGTACTGAGATGCATATTCTATTTTATTTTGCTCCTCTCTAACCATACAGATGGCCTGTTTCTTACAGACAGCAATAAAATAGCAAGGACATGCTATATCCGTGTTGCCATCTTCTGAAAAATCCCATATAAAAGATCTTCAAATGTTTCAAAAGATAAGATACATATTTCCTCTAAAGTCAGTTGACAGGTATTGTTTTTGCACCCTCCAGCTATCTAACAAATAAGCTTGTTTCAACCCCTAATCTTGCCATTAGTGTGTAGAAAACACTACTAGCATCACGTGGCTTCCAGAGGCCAGGCAGGACGTTTACCTGAGGACTCCCTGGGTACTTTGTTGCAAGGCATTCATACTACTAGAAAAGTAGTAGTGTATATTAACAAATAGGTTTAAGCTGTTAAAAAAGGTTTGTTTGCATAGTAGTATCTGCGAACTCTCCGGGCAGATACACAGCTTTATTCTTAGTAAAGTGCTTTTTCTGACATGGGATAGTTTTCAGCAGGTTTTCAACAATAAACTATGCTGCCAAAACTACTGCGCTCTTACCATAGCTGAACTGTGTATACTGTAGACCTTTTGTTATCATAGGTATGACACCAAAAAATCCCCCACATCTGTATTCCATCCTGCTGTCTCAGCAGAAGTATCTAGTGTAGACTTGCTCTGAAATGCTAACAGCTTCCAAATGTTTTTGAATAGCAGTTGATTCCTCAGATATTTTAGCTGTTAATAAAAGTAGGATAATTAAAATGCTAGCATAAAAATATTAATAATGGTAATACTACAGATATTTAATAAAACTTCTGCAAGAGCTGTTCTATATGTAGATACATATATCTAGCATTTGAGGAATATGGGAAGGCATGGATGAAACAGTGAAGTTAAAATGCTTTTGCATGTCTGAATTAAGTTAGTTTTATTTGTGAGTGTTTCTGCCATAGTATCTAAATATCATTGTTGTGAATGATCTAAAGTTAATTACTCTAAGAAAGTTAATAATTCCTCAATCTATTGTATTTGTTAGACTACTTATATTTCACTGAATGTCAGTAACAATGCACAACTGTGTTTTTTTTTCTTTTTAAAGAAAGCTGAAAAAGCTCCTGTCTCCTCCCTCCCCCCCCCCCACAAAAAAAAGAGTGAAACAGCCCCTAGGCTTCACCTTTAAGAAATAATAATTATAAAAATCCCTACTGTACTGTTTCCTGTAGTAGAAACATTTTGTAAATATCCTTGTGACAATGTGTTTTTAATCTTAATAAATGGAAGACGCTTTTGGTTTGGTTTGACCAGAGTAGGAATATAAAAGACAATGCTACAATTCATAGCCTAGTGGAAATCAGCAGAACAGCAGAAGCTAGGGATTATAATCTCTTTTTGTACCCTGATATTGTTATAACTGTATTTAACAGCAAGTCAATGAAGTCAATGAAATGTGTTGTTTTCATGTGATAATTCTTTTGCCAGTTTCTTATGTTGGATAGACAACGTATCTGCAGACAAAACTGGGACTAGTACTGAGGACTCAAACATAGCGGAGCCAGATGTCTTCCAGTATGACGCGCTCCTCTGCAAAGCTGTGTTGTAAAGTGAGAGGTGCAGTCTGGTGTAGCACAGGATAGCTCACTGCAATTTGATAGCTGACAGTCGATGTGCAGATGTAGTGCTTCTGTGACTGCTTCAGTTTCTTTAGCATAAATCTTTTAATGCATGTGGTAGAGGCTCTTGCTTTCATGTTTAGAGTTTGGTATTCATTTATATGTTGTATCTTGTATTGTCTTGTAACCTAAATCACAAATACTTTATAAAACAGGAAAGGGAACCAATTATACTGATAGTGTGTGTCATGTATATTGCCTGCTGATGGTGCTTGCGTATAGTCATCTTATCTAGGCTCAGTATTTCTGGTGTCAAATCAAGTTTGCATTTAAAGAGATTGAGTTGCTTTGCTAGTAAGAGGCAGACCTTAGAGGAGGAGGCAGTGTCCTTAAGAATCCAGTTAAACTATTACATTTTTGAGAGCACAACTCTTTCTGGAAAGATTCTGGAAATTAAATAAAGTCATTCCTGATCTTTCTGGAATAAATATATGTAGGAACAAACAGGCAAAATTATCCTCATATTATTCTTAACTCTAAGGTCTTGTCTCCAATACCAATGAAATTGGAGAAACAGCAACAACTCTTCCCCCCACCTCCCAGCCCCCCAAGTTGATAAGACCATCCTTTTAAAGTGAGTAGCCAGTCTGAGAGAGCCTGGGCACCTGAGCGTGCACAAGCAACACAGTTACTTTGTAGCATGGATTATGATTAGTGCCACCCTTGGGTTTCCCATTCTCTAGAGGCTTTGCACTGATCATTTCTTTGAACACAAAAAAAAAAGAGCCTCACCCCCAAGCCTATAGGTAGGAATTTTAGGTTTCCTTAAGTTACTATAATCTGAAAAACTGTAGGCTGTGCTGTAAGGAGTTGTACACTCTGTAAAAATTATCTGTGCATAGAACTTGTGCATTTGACAAGTTCTTCAGACATTAACTCAATAGAGCATAGTTGACTGATGTCTTAGGTCTGAAAATAGTTAGTCACAGCTTCCTTTCTATAAAGTAGGCCTTGCTGCTCTGTTTTGCACATTTGGTATTTGGTTGCATAACTTGTTCATGCCTTGCACCCACCAGTAATTACTCTTATTGTGCTGCAGGCATGTGTGGAAGGTAAGCTGATTACACTACAGACTAGAGATGCTGATTCCTGCTTCTAATTAATCATGACTTGCAATTTTAGCAGTGACAGCTTTGTCAGTTTAGCTCATATATGGAGTCTGTGTAATAGGCTTGCACAATTTTAATTTTCTGTCTTAAGCAATATTAAACTTTAACACATATGCCAGCGGCCAAACAGATGCAAGTCTGAGGTTGTTAATGAATTGTAGAGATGTTCACCTATTGGTCGTCACCTTAAATCATGAATAGCTTAACAGAAATTTAATGCATGTTTCTAAAAAATGGATTTTTGGGAGTCCCTACATAAAAATGAATCCTACACCTTGCTTTCATACAACAAATTCACTACCGTGCTTTCTGTTAGATTGTAAGCTATTAGTGTTCTTTATTATGTTTATATGTACATAAATATCTTTTCATTGCTGAAATTGATTGGGCTCTCTACAGCAAGAATCACACTACTTTTTCTTGATGTAAGCTTGTTTAATTACACAGCAGCATTAGACACGGATGTGGTGAAGTAAATACAAATACTGACTGAGGCTGATGCTTCAGTATTTTGCATTCTGCTTTATGATTTTTTTTAAACTTTTGGCTTGCCAGCACTGTAATATGATACTCTAAGGAAATTTTTTTCAAAAAATTATAGTGGAAGTACTGTTTCTGTGCATCACCTCCACGGGGGATGCTCTTATATTTATATGCACAACAGTTATGTTTTTCTGAATGTGAAGATAATTTAAGAGCCAGAATAAACATCAAGGTAGGTGTTTTGGGGGGTCTTGACCAAAATAATGGTCAACCTTTCTTTTGTCCTCATTATTCTCAGCAGCCTCTTAACCCCAAAAGCACCTAAACTAAATTCATCCATCTTGATCTTAGATTTTTTTAAGAAGCTATGGTTCTTGTTCCACTATATTCTGAGCAGCTGAACACCAAAATACACTTAAATGACTGAGAATTTTAAGGCTTACAGTGTAACTTACATGCACTAAATATGTGCTGCCAGCAGCATACACTTCAGTACATTACAAATTAGCCAGAACTCTTTTCATTTCAAATTGTGGCCAATCTGTAGAGCCCACTTGTGTAAGGAGTAAGAGTTCTGGATTCCAGGCTCTCCTTAGTCTGATCTTCTTATTCTTAGAATAAAGTCCAGATCACCAGATGACAGCCTGGCCTTTGCATCTGAATCACTGTACTGCAAAGAAAGGAGGACGTTTGGATCCATTACATGTGAACTTTTCTGATTGGCTGCGTTGAGACTGCAGTCTGCTCTGCTTTCTCATTTACCTAATGTTTGGGTAGATTTACCACTTTGCAGTGCATGAGAATTTTCAAACCAGAAAAATCTTTCCATTTATAGAAATAAATGGGTGTCGTTTCTATAATTATGATTAAACATTAGTTAAAGCTTGCTTTGTCTGACATGTTTTGGCTGACCAATTTACCTCTACGGAAGTGATTGCATGTTGTTTTATTCTTCTTATAACAGAGAACTTTGAATTGTTTATTTGTAAAAGCTCAGTACATTAATAAAGGATGGTGTTAACTATCTTTTCACCATAAAACGCAGATAGTGCAGTCCTTTTATGTGTGCATTTGAATGTTTTAAATTCTCTTTTTTCTTTCCTAGAAAAATATTCCCTGCAGGATTTAAATTTTTACCAAAAACTAATAGCTAGAAGTTAATTTGAAACATCAGGAGTCATTTGATAACAAAACAGAGTAAAAGGCAACAAATATAATTGCTTGTCTGCTGTCTGTAGATTATCTAAAGAGTAGCAGTGAAGTTGGCGCTCAGTTTCTGAGTGGCAGCTATGAACTTGACAAGTAGCTTGTCCATTTCAGAAAACTGTAAGAATCAGCAGCTGTTGGCAGACTCATGAAAATGGTACTGATTTATCTGTTTTCCTTTTTAAAGATTATAATCACCTTTGCTGTGTCATCGCTTTATCGTCATCAGTTATTCTAAATGAGAACTTCAGTCTCTCTAAAATGTGTATGGTGCTTTGAAAACAAGGGGTTTTTTTACTCGCCAGTGTTTTTCTCCTTCTCCACGTTTTTTTATAAAAAATTTAACTTTCAGGTATGACTACAGAGTACAGCTTAATGTGCTACAAAGAGTGATTTGAGTAACCTTCATTTAGATTATAAAATCTGAATGAACACTACCACCACACCCATAAAACAATGAATTTTCATGTGAGATAAATTAAATAGAAGCAAAATGGGCATTTCACAAGGACAGAATGAATGTGCTGGAGACCTTTTCATTCTAAGGTATGTCAGCTGGGTTATAATTGGCTCTAATTAGCACACTCTGTTCAGCTATAAAAAGTCTTTACCTTGCAGCTCCATGACAGTCAAAGATGTGAAATTTCTTTCTACCTTTGAAAACATCAAAGAAAGTGCTTCTAGCCTAGCTTTTATGGCTGAAAACTCAGTGATCAGTGTAAGAAAGGGGCAAATGCATCAACAGGAATAAGGAATATTGATCGGTTGGGCTAGAAGAACTCTTCAGAGTTAATTGGTCAAACCAGATTTCATTGTCTAATTAAAAGTATATGTACGTATTTCAACACAAAATGCCACAAAATTATGCTTGCAGCAATATGCATGAAAAATGATGTGATTTTAAAAAAAACTTGTAAATCATGGTCAGAATCAACTTGAATATTCTTCAATTATCCACTCAGTGATGATTCTGATGTCTTTTGATTTCACTTTGGGAAACTGGATTGTGGAAAGTTAGGTGCGAATGTGATCATATGGGAGTTATAATGCATTAACATTTTATCGTGCTGTATGTGTTCATAGAGTGTTATCATCTTTTTCAAGGATGTAATGGAGATGTCTGTGGGGCAGAGCTGTATGAAGGTAGGAAACATACATGACAATGGCAGCTGCTTACTTGTAATTATTATAAACAAAATGGTAGTTGAACTTGTAACTGAAACCACTTAATCGTTTTTATTATCAACATTTGTTTTCAGTTGCTCATAAGTTTCCCAAGTTGTAACATACAGCTTTAACAAGAAACACTTCTGAAAATAAGACTGGCAATAGTACAGGCAAAACAACTCACTTTAGAACAAATCATAAGATCATTCTAGTTCCATGTGCTTCTTAAAACACGTTTAAAAGCATGATGGTGGCTTAATGTGCTAAATGAAGTGATTTTGTCCTGCTATGACAAAGCTTGTTACAAATGATCTTCTGCAAGTAGTTAGTTTCCTTGAATTTGCAACATATTTGCAAGAGAGACATGGCACTACTGGAGCAAGTCCACTGAAGGGCTACAAAGATGATTAGGGGACTGGAGCATCTCTCTTATGAGGAAAGACTGAGAGAGCTGGGCCTGTTTAGCCTGGAGAAGAGAAGGCTGAGAGGAGATCTTATCAATGTGTACAAGTATCTGAAGGGAAGGTGTCAAGAGGATGGGACCAGACTCTTTTCAGTGTTCCCAGTGACAGGACGTGAGGCAACAGGCACAAACTGAAACACAGACAATTCCGTCTGAACATGAGGAAATACTTTTTCACTGTGAGGGTGACAGAGCACTGGCACAGGTTGCCCAGAGAGGTGGTGGAGTCTCCTTCTCTGGAGATATTCAAAACCCACCTGGACACGATCCTGTGCAACGTGCTCTAGGTGATCCTGCTTGAGCAGAGGGGTTTGGACTAGATGATCTCCAGAGATCCCTTCCAACCTCAACCATTCTGTGATATTAAGGATGCAGGTCATGGTTCCAGCAGAAGATAGATGCAGAAGCTAGTCCTTCCTTTGATCTGCTCCTTTGCCTTAGGGAGAAGTTTGGTGGGTGAGAAGTCAGCAATACAACCTTAAGTATAGCTTAAGCTTTTTTTTTTTTTTTAATCTACTTTGTGTTAATTTTTTTTGCATAGTCCTATCTCCTCTGGGTAGCCTGGCCTCTCTATAACAGCAATCAGGTGCAGTCATCTGTCTGTATATCTAAGTACCTGTTTTGCTAACAATGCAGAGTTAAAAGGAATGAAACTGTTTCTTCATGGAAGAAGTGAAGTGGATTTTGGCTGGAAGATCTCAGCTGAGAATAACTGAGGTTGTATTTCATTTATGGTGTGCAGAGGGAGACTACGCTGTTTCACTTTGTTCTGTTACCTGTTGTTTCCTTTCATCGTGTTTTGTAGGATGAAGGAGTCCCATGCTTTAGATGTGGGACCAGCCAGATCAGAGTCACTGTCTTAGGGAGGCAGGAGTAATGCAAATTTGTGGATAAAATATAAACGTGTATAGAGTGCAGTCCCAAGTTAGGAAGGTAGCTAGTGGCTGCCTAGTATTGGGTTCACTTGCCCAAGGCTGTGTCTACATCCGTTTCATCTCTTCAATCCAGAGTTCCAGAATCCAGTGATTCATGCAAAGAGCTAAACAGAATGGAATGTTTATGTCTCGTGATGGACTCTTGAAAAACCTCGAGAGATATCTCTTCACATATGCACTGAGGATGAGGATAGCATATCAAATGCCACTGGCATGTTGCTTTTGAATAACTTAAGCTTTTGTCTAGGGATGGGAGGAAGTTACTTCATGTTGCTATTGATACTAAATTAGTGTTCTCTGCACTTAGCTATATTGTGTTGTTACAAGTTAATTAGGAGGTTGCATAATTTTATTTTTGAGAAATATGGGGTATGGAAGACTATTCTTTATTTAATAACAATATTATCCTTTTAACCTTACTGTCATCTCAGCAAATGTTTCAGGGGTATAGTATATACTTAACTGTGCTGCCTGTACCCACTGGCTAGACTTCCTCTCATAGGCAGGAATAGAGACAATCACTGATTTTATTTATTTATTTATTTATTTATTTATTTTATTCCTTCATATATAGCACAAGAGTGGTGAGTCATAGGCAGAAAGGGTATGTTGCTTGAGATATGCATGATGACCAGTTGCTGAACTGGAAGAGGTTTGCATCAAAGCTCTGAGGCTTCTGATTTTTTGGTGCATCTTCAAAAAAGATGTACGAAATGACATATAAAGAACATTAAGATTTCAAGTTAAAGCATTCAAAAGTGACTGTGTATCAAAAGGTCTTTGTTCTGATCCTTTTGTACATATGTGCTATGATTTGTGTTACAGTGACATAATCACTATTCATTTTGCATGATCACTGCATCATTTGATATATAGAATGCATGGCAAATGAAGTAGAGGATTTCAAGAAGCTCTGTTACAATTAGGTTAGCATCTAGAAAGTTGGATTGCGTTCCTTTTTCTGGCACAGATTTGGGCTGGGATGGCAAAGGGCTCTCAAAAAAAGTGCTAAAGCTGACTAAATGCTTGCATAAACAAGCTTATTTTTAGTATCATAACTTTTCAGTAACTGACTCTGCAGTAATGTTCATATAGTATATGTAACATTTGCTGGATTGCTAGTTAATGGCAGATTTTGCACTTGGAACATGGGACCAATTTCTGCTGAAGAAAACCATAAGGAAAATGATTGAATGTATTCTGAAACAGATTAGGTCTACAAGATTAAAATAGCTGTCCAGCGCAAATTCTGTTGGTTTTAATGTTTGATTGTTTTTTTTCATTTTCTGTTTTTGTTTTACAGTGTTATGTGGGAACCAATGGGAGATGGTAAAAGGCTTATTTCACTGGCTGATAATAACATATTATTGTGGGATTTGCAAGAAAGTTCAGCCAAAGCTGTGGTAAGAAAAATTGTTAACAAATGATGATATACTTAAATATAGTATAAATCACAACATTCACAACCTAAAATTTGCTAATCTTTTAATTACTCCTTCCTTAAAGACTCTTCAAAAATATTGTTGCTAATGGAGGCTATGACTTGAACGTGGGTGGGGGAAATGAGTACTGTATTGAATGTGAGTGTTTCAGAGAAGGTGACTTGGTTGCTAGTAGTTACATATTTTCCCTCCTCTTGAATTGCCCTTAGTTCTCCTACGTATTCTAAAGCAAATAATCTAAAGTAAAGCAATGATAACGTGATCAATATGAGGAGGGGTGGAGGGGGAATCATAGATCAATGAAGTAGAAGGTTATCTAATTCAGATAATGATTAATGCTCTATAAAGTGTTCCTGGCTTGTATAAAAAGTATTATCCTCTGTACTACTATATTAAACCATATTGGTCTCACACCCCTCTAGTTAATTTAAAACCCTTCGGCATATGCATAATATAAACTTCTCCACTTACTGTGCACTGCTTTGAGTTCTCAGTATTAATTTAATTTACTGCCATACTGTATATTCAGATTACTTAATTCATTACTAAATTTATCTTCTCTGATATTCAGGAATATAAGTAATAGGGTGTAATTGGTACAGATTTTGATCTGATTATGCCACCTTTTATAGATAATCAACAAAAGCCTGCTTATTTAAATACATTGGTGTGGATCGTATATAGAAATCCTTGAATGGTTCTGCATAGAATCATTTCTTTGTCAGTATTTGTCCTTAGAAGTGAAAACCGATTATGTCGTCATTGTTATTATTTGGTTGATCTGTTGTCACTTCTTGAATTAACTCTTTAGTTTCACTTACTCAGTGTTGTTTTCTCTTCTTGGATGTTTCAGAACCAGATTTTTCAACTAGCAGTTGCTTGGAGTCAAAACAATGTTTCTCTAAACTTTTTCTTGTTGTGCCATCTGACTGTGTGTAAATAGATGAAGCCTGAAGTTGTTATTAGTTTGCTTAGTATCAACATTGATGGATGAACAAGGAGCTTCTGAATAAACTCAGACGTAAAAAGGAAGCATACAAGGGGCAGAAGCAGGGACAGGTGACCCAGGAGGAGTATAGAGACATTGTCCAAGCATTCAGGGATGGGATTAGGAAAGTCAAAGCCCATCTCAATGTGAATCTGGTGAGGGACATGAAGGGCAACAAGAAAAGGCTTCTGAAATGTAGGCCTGCTGCTGAATGGAGCAGGGACCCTGGTGATAAAGGACACAGAAAAGGCCGAGGTACTCCATGACTCTTCACTACTGTCTTTACTGGTAAGACTGGCCTTCAGGAATCCCAGGCTCCTGAGATCAGTGGGAAAGTCAGGAGCGTGGAAGACTTGCCCTCCGTGGAAGAGGATTAGGTTAGGAAACATTAAGCAAAATGGTCATGGACAAGTCCGTGGAACCTGACCAGATGCACCCACAAGGGTGGAGGGAGCTGGCCAATGTCATTACAAGGCCATCATCTTGGAAAGGTCATAGTGATGGAGAAGTTTCCTGAGGACTGGAAAAAAGCAAATGTCAGCCTTGTCTTTAAAAAGGGCAAGTAGGAGGATCCAGGGAACTACAGACCACTCAACCTCATGTTGATCCCTGGGAAGGTGGTGGAGCAACTAATCCTGGATACTATTTCCAGACACATGAAGGACAGGAAGGTAATTGGGACTAGTCAGCATAGATTTACAAAGGGGAAATCATTCTTAACTAACCTGATAACGTTCTACAATGAGATGAATGGCATGGTGGATGGGGGGAGAGCAGTGGATGTTGTTCATCTCAACTGTAGTAAAGCTTTTGACGTGGATTCTCATAACATCCTTATAGAGAAACTTTGAAATATAGTATAGATAAGTAGTCAGTGAGGTGAATTGAAAACTGGCTGAACTGCTGGGCTCAAAGGGTTGTAATCAGAGGCACGAAGTCCAGCTGGAAGCCAGTCACTAGTGGTGTATTCCAGGGGTTGACAGTTGGGCCAGTGCTGTTTAACCTTTTCATTATTGACCTGGCTGATGGGACTGAATGAATGTACCCTCAGCAAGTTTGCAGATGATACAAAACTGGGGGAAGTGGTTGATACACTAGAAAGCTCCACTGCCATTCGTAGGGACCTTGGCAGGCTGGAGAACTGGGCAGAGAGGAACCACATGAAGTTCAGCAAAGCGAAATGCAAAGTCCTGCACCTGGAGTAGAATAACCTCTTGCACCTGTACATGCTGGGGGCCAACTGCCTTTAGGAAGCAGCTTTGCAGAAAAAGGCCCTGGGGGTCCTGGTGGACAACATGTTGACCATGAGCCAGCAATGCACCCTAATAGCAAAGAAGACCAACAGTATCCTGGGCTGCATTAGGAAGAGCCTTGCCGGCAGGTTGTGATCCTTCACCTCTACACAGCACTGGTGAGGCCACATCTGAAGTGCTGCATCCAGTTCTCTGCTCCCCAGTGTAAGAGAGACATGGACTTCCTGGAGTGAGTCCAGGGAACAGTCATGGGATGGGAGGGGAGCAGAGAAGACGGAAGTCTAGCTTCCAGAAGCTTGTCTGTGGCATTGTATCTGTTAGATTTACATTACTCTTAATAAGAGGCATTATTTCTTTTCTAATGCATGCATAGCACACGCACTTCTTTAGAATGCCTTCTTTAAACCTGTTGAAAAATTGCTTTTTGGAGCAATTCTGCTTGTATCCTATAGCTCTTCATGTCTCTGAAGTGCTGGGTCTGCAAGACTATTTAGCATTTTTCCTTTCTCCTTTTTTCTCTCTTTGGGCGGCTCTGTCCTCTCCTGCTTGAATTTTTTTGAATGTTAATTAGTTTTTCCACTGTCCTGACCACTTTTTCATCACAATCTCAAAGTCACCATATTTCTTCCTAATTCCAATCTGTATGAAATACATTTCCTTTTGGGATGCTGTCTAGTCTGTTACCAGTCTCCCTTTAATGTGTGTGGGAATCTTCTAATAAATACCACGTTCTTTATTCTGTCTCATGTTATTTTGTTTGAGATTTATTTACTAAAACCTGTCATGTTCAGTTAAATAGCTTCCCTTTACTATTCCTTTCCTCAAAATTAACTTCCTTACTCTGTCATACAAATATTTGTGAATGAAATTCACAAATTAAAGAGTATTCATTAAATTGTGCAACACTGGTCTTTCCATTTGAAGAACCCATTTCAATAGCTTCCTTTTGGAGATGTATCCATTGCAGGCAATACTAGTATGAATCACAAGAGGTAAACCCAACTATAACCTTTATGCACTTTCATGAAAGAATTCTAAAATTCAGGCATAGTTCTAAGGAAAAACTTGAAATATATGTATCTTGAAAATTTTGCATTCCAAAATTTCTGCTTATTTACATTGATCAAAACTTGAGCTATTTAACCTTTTATTGGATGCATCTCCTCTATCTGCCTGGAGGTTACAAGTCTTGCTGTTTTAATTAGAATTAACCTGAAGAAATTTAGGGTTCCCAATATATTTAGAACTTCTTTTTAATAAAATTACAGTGTATTCAATCTCTAAATTATCTGGTCAACCTGTCACTGGAAACATTTGCTAACCATAGCTTACTGTACAGTTTAATTTTCTATTAATTTTTTTCAACATTTTTTGTTAAAACATGTCTCTTCATTACAGTAATGAACACAGGAATATGTGCCTGTATTTGCATTAAGCCAAGCTTCTCCTGTCCTTTTGACCAATCCCTTTATTATTGTTTTGAGGACCTGACCTTCTGAGGTGAATCTAATCTTAGGCTCGCTGCATCATTACCTTTTGCAATTAAATTCTTTGCCATTTATAATCATTAGTTGAACCCAGGAAGAGTCTAAAGCCCAACCAATCTACAGGGTTTGGGTAGGTTCTGCTGAAAAGATGACAGTTAATACTTCTGTATACAGGCATTGGGTCAGGTGTGAACTAGAACTCTCATTTGGCTAAATGCAATATGGATTATGCAGAGTGGAATATGCAGAAGACTGCAGCAGGATGAAACAGAGAAATTAAAATATAGATATTTTAATATGTGCCTTGTGTCATCACAAAATAAGGATGCTAAATCTGGGAGGAGCAGAAGTATGTTTCCATTTGCCAGCAAAAGTTTAGCATTATACCTCCAAGAAAACTATTTGAGAGGTATTTTGAATAAATTCGGAGACATTAGAAGTATTCACATTCATTTTGATTTGATTGTTTTCTAAATTACCAACTTTTCCTATTTCCTCTATCAAAAAACTCATAGCATGAAAATTTAAGGTAAATTTTGCCTTTCATCTTCAGGTATTGTAATACTAGACTTTATTTTTTTTCTCTTTGCTGTCAAATATTATTCTTATTTAGAAAGAGTGTTGTGAAATTCCATTAGACAGATGAACCTTTCTTTCTAAGCAGAACCAATCTTTGAAGGATTTCACTTTGAGTACTGAGTAGTGAAATCATTGCTTCATTCACAGAATCACTGTTAGTTGTTTTTTCTCCTCCTCTCTTTTAATACTTGATTCGTCTTCTATTCCATTCTGCAAAGACATAACATGACCCAGAGGTACGTCATCAACTACTAGGAAGAATGTAGATGGAAGTGTGATGGGCAGTGTATTGGCGTTACCTTGTCTTAATGCACTTTACCTTGAATATGGGGAACGGCCATCCACTTATTTTGTTAGAGAGTGTGTGTGTATATGTATGTGTCTCTCTTGTTTTCTTTCTGACCCTCTTAACTGCAAGAAAGAATGGAAAGATGAATTTCTCCCTCAGGGTTGCTTAGGGCCATAAATTTAACTGTAGCCTCTCCCTCTCATTTAACAGGAAAAGAAATCTGTCCCTTTCCCTTTTCAGAACTTTCTTTCTGCTTTTGTTATATGGTGGGATAATGATAATTTGGCTATATCAAATACAGCTGTAAAAGGTTCATTTGCTTTCCCTCCTTAGTTTTTTGGGGGCATAGCTTTCCCCTTAGGAATTGGCTTCTGATTATCTTTCCTTGACAATCTCTCTGAATTTCAATTCCTATTACATTTCTTAATTAGTCCATTCCTTCTAGAAAGTAACTTTTCTGCAAGTTGCAATATTTTCAAATTTGTTACTACATTATTAGTCATAGGCGATAAGAAATACATGAGGTCGTGAATATTATAGTCATAACTTCCAGCTTGTTGCTCTTTTTCATAGAGACTATTTAGAATATGCAATAATACCTGCCTCTTTTTCAAGCCTGTTTTTTTTTTTAATGATTTTCCCTCAACTCTTAGTTTCTTTGTTTATTATTTTGAGGAGAGTGAACGAAGGGTTTTGTTAGTCTACAGACACCTTCATTGTTTCAAATAATGTGACAGTAGTATTTCTTGATTAAAATATTGGTTAGATGTCATCAATCTTCCTCCTATTCTAATCTCATTGCTGTTCGGCATGTTTTCTGCTTCTCCCTTTTTGATACAGTTGATTATATGAGATAGAAAGGCATCAATGTTACCAATTTTGGAATTTTCTTTTCTTTGATCTTTGTTAGTTTGTGTTCACCTTCTGAAACCTGAAGCTGTCTTAGTGTAACTGTTTTTTAAAATAATTTTCTCTAGAAATGGATGCAGGCAAAGTGATACTACTTTCCATTCACGCTCCTTTGGAAGTTTCCAAAGTTTCAGCTGCAGTTGTGTGCACACTACCTACTTCACTACGAATTTTCTACAATAGTTTTTCATCATTTCAACAAGCTAATAAGAAGCTTTGTTGGAGTTGTATTGTTATCCCTGCACTGATGATAGTAAATTTCTCCTGTGTTATTTATTACTGAACTCAAAATTTTCCAGTTCTGTTGCTCTTGCAGTGTTTGAAGGAGGAAGCTAGTTGATGTTCCTGAAACTTCTGTTAGGTGCAGTAAGAAACATTCAGAGGAAATGTTCTTTCTCCCCTTCTTCAAGTACGTATTTTTATCAAAATGATTAGTCAGATTCCTTGTCACTTCTGAATTGTTTAGTAGCATTTAATATATAGGTGATGCTAATTCAGAAAGTAATAAGGACATTATGGTGGAATTTGCCTCAGAAAAGTATCTTGAATAGAGCAGTCCCATCTTGATTCAGATTAAAATAAAATGAATGATTTGGTTCTTGAAGGCTGAAGATGAAGTTTGAGAACTGTTTACTGAAACCACCAGATAAAATCATTAAGTGTTTGAGGCTTTAGACCTCTTCTACATTGCTTCCTCCCTTTGCAAGCCAAATTTGGCTTCGCAACAACAGTGAAAAAAACTATCTAACAGTGGCATTCTAGGCAAGAAGGAAAATTTTGTGAGGTAGTTTCTGAGCCTATAAAAATAACATATCCAAATATAGGAGGATATTAGGAATAAGCATAAGATCCTTGCTGTCCTTTTTTGGTAAGATGAGTGCTGTTTCTCAAGGCAGGAAATACATTCTGGACTTCAGTGGAGAACTTTGTAGGGTGCCTGATGGGAAATAATTGCTGCAGTTGGAGTAAACATGGATTAATTAGCAGTAAGGAGGAACTGGCTAAAGAAAAATGAAAGAGAAACTGTTGGATCAGAAACAGGATAGAAGACCAGTTCCTAAAAGGTAGATGTTGGGACCAATTTTGTTTAATATTCCAATTAACAATAGCATAGAAGTGGGAGTGTAATGGTGAAGATTGCTAATGAGACAAACTTGGAATGCATCATTAGTATTTAGGAATAACAGTATGTTCCGGAGGAAAAACTAGCTGAGGATTGGATTAAGTTTTGTAGTATGAATCAGAAAACCTTGCATTTAAGGAATAAAAATTGATTTTTGTGCAAGATGGAAACTCAGCACTTGGAAATACATAGATTCTTTTACTTAGTTATTCTAAGGATGACTCTGAGCTGTCAGTATGATGAACCTGTTTGAAACATCTCACAATTATTTATCTTTTCAGGAGAGTTAAGAAAACTGGCATGGCATGGTTGCCTACAATGGGAGGAATTGACTCCATGAATTAAAACCACTCTTCTATATTTCTATGTTTCTGCCAATAGCAAGCCAAAACAGCATTCATCCCTTTTTAATGTGGATCTGAAAATAGTCTTTCATCGTATTTGCTACTTTGATTGTTAGGATGTCACCTCCTTGAAAAATCCATGCTAACTCCAGCATGCACAGAATAAGAGTTGCCTACTTCCTGTTGATGAGCGTATGGTTAAAAAGAAAAAAAAATGCTTAAATTATCTCAGTGAGCTTAGTAATCACTACTGTGAGTTAACTTCTGTCAGTTGATGCTCATTAGACATCTAAATATTTTTGGACTTTAATCAGGTAAGATGTCTTCACTACTCCTGTCTTCACTGAGAAGGCAGTCAAAATCAGATTAGCATGTGCAGCCTAAACGTATGAATATTTCATAAACGGAGTCATGGCTTCTTTAGTAGGTCTTGTCTGGAATGTATTTGAATGTCCATCAGAATTTTAATCTTTGGACCTCTCAGGTAAGATATGCGAGTTTCTTGGTATTCACTTTTTTGTGTTTCTTTTGTGATTTATTTTATTTAAAACTCATAGCTGCTGCTATAGAGGTAAGAAGGCTAGAAGTTTTAAAATAAGCATTGAAAAAAACATTCAGAAGTCAAAAGGAGTGTTTTCTCAATCTTTAAGTAAAAATATTTTCAGATTTCTATTAATTTTGATATTTCAAAAAACTTCCAAGTGTTTAAAAAAAAAAAAAAAGACTTAATATGCTTACATATTTCAGATTGTAAAGACTTTTTTTCTTCCAGGAAATCATTTCCTTACAGAAAACTCAAGGTAGTTCTTTATTGCTATGTATTCAGATTTTTGCAGTTGTTGTTAAGCATTTACATAGTAAGAACAGAACATGGAAATTCCTATATAATGATTGATGCTCCTTTATTTATTTATTTAAAATGGGAAAATTCTGAAACTAAGGTATCAGTCTGTGTGCCCATATTACAAACTCTTGCAAGTGGATTGATTTTAATTAACAGACAGAAAAACTTCATGTTCTTAACGTTTTTTTGTTAGCTTTTATTTTCTTGTAAGAACATTGACTGACTGTCACTGTTTGGTAGCCATTTAAATGTATTAATACATGTGGTGGTTACATTAATTTGGTACTTTTTTGTTAACCAGAAAGATATAGTGTGTATATATGAGAATTAATTGAATTAGTTAGAAAATGGTGAATGCTCTAATGCTCTATTTTGTTCTTAGATACTTTTAGTGCTTTATGTCAAAGTCTGTTGGGGGAAAAGTCAACATTCCAAATACAAGAAGTAATATTTATTAGTTTTCAGTCAAACTACCTTAGTGCGTACTTAAGGAAAAAGAAGAGTTGCGTGTTTATTAGACAAACATATAATAATAATAGGTAAACTTATTTATTAGATAAACATAGTATAGTGCAGGAATAGGTTTTCAAAATTAGAATTTTAGAATTAATCCTTTCTCACATTGTTTTTCATAATACATTGCAAGAGGAAAAAAGAACAGCTTTTGGCTCCCCGCCCCCACTTGTTAATTGTTTTCTCAGCTTAAAGGAAAGTTTCAGGCTTTGAGCTGAGCTGGCTGAGTAAAACTAAATGAAGAAAGTTGCTTCTCTGTACAGGAGTATACGTAGTCTCAAAGTAGGACTTGGCATTTCTTATTCCAGGTCCTTTGAGGTTTTTTTCATACCTTTTATTTGTTTTATCTACGTGCATACATGCACATATACTGCTTATTGTCTGCTCTGACAATTTGTCATTGGATAATCCAGAAATAAATGATAGGATTCATTGCTCTCATGTTGGTGCTTTTACCATCTGACCGTGCTACTGGTTCCTAATCATTGTATCTGAAAAAGTTCAGTAATTCTACCATTCTTTTGCTTCACGACATTCAGCTCTAGCTAGGATGCTATGTAGTATATGAATGTAAGAATGATTTTACTGGTCCAAAGCTAGGGTCCATCCAGCCCAAGTATTCTGTTTAAAATAGCGGCCATAGTAGACTCCTAAGGAAGAGTTCAGTGTAGCAAATATATTGGATACTTTCCCCTTAACACTCTCACAGCCTTCAACTCTTTTCAGTTCAAGGATTTTTCTGAGCCTGACTGGGTTTGTCTGTTTAGTAACCCTCAATAGATCTTTCTTCCAGGTATTTTTCTGGCCTTTTCTTCGATGCAAGTAAGCTTTATGCATTCCAGCTTCTTTTGTCAAGAAGTCCTGAGCAGCAGTGCATTGGGTGAAGAACAACTTTTTGTTTACCATTGAATCTGGCTTCTACAAGCTTCATTTGCCGGCTCATAGTTCATGTTTTGGAAGAGAGAATGAACAATTGATTCACTGCTTCTATGCTGCTTGTGATTGTCTAGACAATTACTGCATCTCTGCAGAAGTTAACATACGTTTTAAGGATACTGCCTATCTTTTCCTCCTTCCAATTTGGTCCTTATGAGATCAAAATTTGAAGCACACAAGGTGGCATCTCAGTCCTTACTGATGTTTTGTTAACGTGAGTTGGAGTAATTGATGTTTTCATTTGAATACCTACAAATCAGTCCTTCAAAGCTGGGACAGACTTTTTCATATTTCAGATACTTTGCTTTTGTGAAAACCTTTCCTTCCTTGAGGATAACAACTGTGTACAGTTCTATCCTGATCACATGACATTACTTAAATTTTCTCAGAACCTTTTCTTTTGCTTTCAAGTAGTTGTTCTCATTCAGTTGTATCGTATTATGATATTACCCTTTTTATTGTTGTTCTTATGTCAACAGCTTTAGGCACTGATCCACCAAAGCACTTAAGCACTTATGAACAGTGTTAAATCCAGCTGTAATCTGTTAGCCATTTTAAACTGTTTAGGCTTCATTCATTCCAGGCTTTTTGTTCTAAAGTCAGAGTGTGAGTCCTTGCACAATGCAAGAACAATAGCTAATTCTGTTGTCTAAAATAGACAACAGATCTCTTGCTCTTATTTATTAACTTTTTTCCTTACTAAAAGTCACTTCTACGTGTTTATAAAATATTGACATGACTTATTTTCCTTTTTTAACCAGTGAGTCCCTTACAGCTGTATGTTTTCATTTCCTGGGCAGCACAAGTCCAAATCCTCATGTGAGATTAGTGCCTGAGATATGCTTCTGTCATGCTTTACTTTCCTTCTGTCAACTCTTCTGTCTTTAAAGAAGTGGAAGGAAGAGTTCAAGATAAAAAGAAAGCTCATCTACCTCTTTTTACATTCAGGCATAAATTAAAACTAAGGCTAAATTTTTTTGAACCTGCATTTATGATTCCAAATTACCAGCTTTGTTTCCTATAAATTCATTTCTTGTATCTCAGTAAGTTTCCTTCTGTTCCATAAGCATTTCTTCTTATGTAAGACAATTTTTCCCCTTTAACTGTCTTTTAAGACAGTTCCTTTTTGGCTATAACTTTGGGGGTATGGTTTTATTAACAAAAGTCTCATGAGTTGATTGGGAACTTGGCTGTATGCATATTTGGCCATTCATATGAGAAAAGATATCATGTGGTTCCTACAAGTGCTCGAGGATTGCAGGGGAAGACCGGGATGACTTGGCTGATGTTACATGTATACAGTTCTTCCCGAATGTTATAAAGAAACAGTGCAAGATATTGGTGCTGGTATCACTGCTGTATCTTTCATATGAAAAGAATGAAATGTTTCTTTTTTCCTAATAGTTTACCTGATAAAAGTTGAAATAGAGACACTTCTTAAAGATGCCTAGAGTGCTGGAGAAAACATCATCTACTGCTTACAGGGGCCTTCTGCCCTGAGTTGTATTTTGGGTGTGTGATACCCTCTGTCTCAGGAACAGATTTTGGAAGTGTAAGACATGTATGAAATTATTTTTGTTTGTACTCTTTTACTGTCAGTATTAAGATTTGCTTCCTCCCACACACACCTTTATCTAAGCTTTGTTTGGCCGAGGCTGCCTACTAAAGAAACTTAGTTTAGTTTTTGAGACGATCCACTCAAGTTCTGCATGTTCTCCTTTGCCTGAAATGTAGTATGTGTCAAAAAACAGAACGGTGCAGTTTGTTTTATTACCTTGAGTCCAGTAGATGTGTCCTACATAATATTTTTCTTCATATTAATAACCTGCAAGTTGTAGAAAGGCTTTCAGACATTATTTGTACTTGAGAAAGAATGATACTAGAGGAGTAGGTTTGGACATGGTGTTGTCTCATTCATTACCACGTGAGTGAGATATGACCTTGCATTGCAGGGACTCTTATATTCTTAAGAAGTAGACTCTTCAGAAAGATTTTGGAAAACTTCACATCTTAGGCAGCATAGACTTCAGTGATGGAAGAGTTGTAATTTCTGAATTGCTAATCTACTAAATAAAAAAGATATTCATAGTGGAATTGTAATAATAATAAGTTAGCAAAATACAATAATGGACATGGGTGTTATATACAAATAGATTTAAGCAGTGTCTTGTATTGGTCTTTGGTCTGTATCAACAGCATATTTTTCTGTTGGTGTCAGTTAAATTTTATGCAAGCATTATGTATGTTTAGCCCTTACTTCATCTATCAAAGCTTAGTATTTCTGCTGAGAGTAGTGAGCCTTTTCTTAAAATCTTGCCAGTATGGTTATTTAACAGAATATTCTACGATGTATAAAGAATGGGGAAGAAGAGACAAGTGATCCGAGGAGAACCAATGCTGCAATCTGCTTGTGTGTGAAATGCCTCTCAATGAAACATTTTAAATATGAACTATGTAGAAGCTTTACTTTCGTGCAAGATGACAAAGTATGTCTATCATCTGTCTAGCCACTTGGAAGGTGTATACATTTTAATTCTGTTTAAAATGGAAATATTTGTTTTCTCCTCCCTCCCCCCCCTGATATGAAACAATCAATTTCAGTAAGTGACTAAAAATAAAACTAATTTGCAGTGCCTGCAGTTTTGTTTTTCCCCATGTTCACATGGACTTGGATAACAACTTGCCTTCCAGCTTCAAAAACATGCCGATTATTTTGTAACTCCTTTTTGCTATCTGTATGGAGGTGTAGAGCTGTTTGCTCATGACATACTTCTCTGCGCAAGCCTTGTTTTGGAACTGAAACCTTTTATTCTCCCAGGTTGCAGATTTGTGATCTAGTGCCTGCTAGATGTGCCTGCTAGGCATGTACGTGGTGATTTGATTTCCCCCCCCCCACACACCTCCACCCCTAAAGCTGTAATACAGTACCTTTAATGAAGACTCTGACACTATAAATCTGTTCTTGAGGATGAAAATCAGCATTTTGACATGGAAAAATGCGTACTTTGTGTGTCTCCTAAGACCGTTCATGAAACTAAGTGGGTGTGGTGTTTGTCTTTTTGAGCCAGCTACAAATTTCTGCCATACATCCCCATTGTCTATCTAATATTTCAACAAATGATCTGAAACTGTTTCTTTTTGGTTATGAAGAACCACAGTACTTGTACTTCTGAACGTGTTGCGCTTTATTAAAAAATACTTTACCTTTAAATATTTTGTCCCTATTCTTTTATCCTAGCATTTTGGTAAAATATCATATGTGAAATAGTAGGCCACTGGGCAATTTTTGTTTTCACTACAAGTATTTTCATTTTAGCTTTACATTTAGAAATATCGCTGGCTTTGTTCTATCTTGTTTAGCTCTCCAGTTCTACAGCCTTGGAAGGGAAAGGACAATTAAAATTTACATCTGGACGATGGAGTCCACACCACAACTGTACACAGATTGCAACAGCCAGTGATACTACTGTTCGAGGATGGGATACACGAAGCATGAAGTAATGAAAAATTGCAATCTTTTTCTCAAAAAAGGGAGGGAAAATGCCACTCTCCTGTGGAGATGGATTTTCATTGCTCCTAAAGTTTTTTTGATGATTAGAAATGTGGTAAAGCTATTGCTTATAAATGGAATGGTATGGCTTGCATAGCTGATGTATTCACAATTTAGTAAAAGGTTTTCTCCATTTTTCCAATCAGCTTTAACTCTAACTTGTATATAGAGTTTTGTTGAACTGTGTACTAGTCCCAAGATGATTAGTTTAATACATAGGCGTTACCTGAATGAAGCTGTTCTGTAATTCAACCTGAAAATCAATATTTAAGAACAGTCCTGACTATGCTATGAAATATCTTAATAGCATAGTATTTAAAGGTAACTTTAATTTTTGGAGGTAATTTCTCAGGATAAGTTCACTCTTCATTTTTTGATTTTAACAGCAGTGTACCATATTAAAGATTGTAGCATACTAGTTTCATGTAACTACTGAAGCTATCAAAATCATGACCAAATCAATTAAGGCTTTGTATATACCAAATAAGGTGTCTTACCCCTGCTCAGTTGTGATTTTGATAAGCAAAGGAGTGATGTTGTGCACATCTGTTGCCATGACTACTAAAGTCTGTGCAAGCTTTTTTAAGATACACTTTATCCCCTTAGCACATAGTAATTTATCACTAAACTGAGAAGACAGATGTTTTGTAATAACTTTTGTTGCCTTAAAGGGGAATGACTTTAAATTTAGTTCTATGGTTCCTGCCAGTGCAGGAGTGTAGCAATAAATCCCCACACTTGCCAGCTGTGTGTATTTCTGCCAAAAAGGTTTGTTTAATTTATTAAACAAAAGCTAAAAATACAAATATAGCCATTTAAAAGTCACTTCTTGTATTCCTGTCATTTGGTTTGATAGTGCCATTTTGTTCCGTAAAAGGATATGTAAAAATCTAATTTCATATTTGTGTGTTTATATGTGCCTGTATAAAGACTATTTTAAATGAAGCATACTAGAAAAAAGGTCAAAGGAGAAAGCTTTTCCTTTAAATTGTTTTTTTGTAATGTTTTTGTAATCATCCTATTTTTAGCGTGTAGTATGCAGACTTGAAGATTAAAGCTGTGTTTCTAAGTAGAAAATATTAAATACTATGTTTTTTCTCATATGTCTGTTTAATACTCTGGCCCATTAGAACAAAAGTACGTCATTATTGTATTAAATGAATTCTCGTAGTAACATGTATGAAAGCTGCAAGGAAAATGTAGTTTGGTTAACAGAAACAACCCCCGCCATTCTAATTAGTTTTAAGTGAAGCTCTGATTAGATAGTCCTTGAAATAATTTAAGAGTAGTAGACTATGCCAAAGAGTTGTTTGCAGTGTACTTGAAAAATACATGATAAAAATATGTCTGGTCTGCAATTGCACTTTAACATGTCTAGGATAATGCAACTATCTGATAAGGACTAGTTAGGCTAGAGACAGGAGTTTAAAATCATGGCAGTGTAAGCCACAGCAGTATAAGTAGCAAAAAATGAGGGGAAAGAAACCAAGGACAAAAACCTGCTGTAACAGCAGAGAATAAAAAAGGAGAGACACTAAAGAAGTAGCCAGAAAAGAAGCATGAGAGTGCAATTATGAAAGCTGTAGGATAGGTGGAATACATGATATTGAATGTGGCGAACAAAGGAAGAAAAGAACAGGAGGTTGTGGTAAAGACTCCTAGCTTAGGAAGCAATCATTAGTAAATTTAATCAGAAAAGTGCTTGTAAAGCAGAGAGGACAGAAACTAGGCTGAATGGATTCTGAGAGAGAATTATATCAGGGAAATCTAGACTTCGAGAATACATTTTAAAAAATCTGGAAGAAAAGAACATGAGAAGGTGAAGCAGTAGCTGGAGGAAAGGTTTGTGTGTGCTCTGGCCTTAATATATGACATAAGTGGGAGTTCAATGTAGGAGATATTGCTGTGTTGTCAGATGATAGAGTAGAAGAAAAGAGAACGTTCATATCTGGGAAGGAAAGGGATCTAGTGGTCAGACTAAGTCATTCAAGTTAGGATAAAGGCTTTGATGGTAAGCGCAGCTGAATTTGGAGAGACTGTGGATGGCATGTCTCTTCAGATCCTGACAAATGTCTCCATGAGCAGTGCAACAATGAACAAAGTGAAAGGTACAGTACTGGGGAAGAAATGTTTTCCTGCTGCGAGTGTGCTTGAGATTTTAAAGTTTTCCCATAAAAACATTTCAAGAAATGAAAAGGAAATGTAAAGTTCAGACCCCAGAATAGCTAGTAGGAAGGTGCACCTGGGTGAAATCCTTAATCTCTCTGATTCAAAGAAGAGTCTTGAAGATGGATATCCAGGTGATATCCTCTACCCCAAGTAAGTGCCGTAGTTGCCAGTGTAGTGGTTAGTCTAGGACTGGTGCACTTTGATCTCTCCTTATGGAGCTATTTTGCTTTGTAATAGTAATTAGATATTAACAGCATGACACTTCTCTCTCAGGTCTTGACAAGTGAATCCATGTATGAACCAGGAAGCATAAAGTTTTGGTTTCAGCCAGTCAACGTTTTTTGAAGAAAAATATTTTTCATTAGTAATAATAATAGTGAAAATAGGCTTAACAAGTTCTAGTGAAGTCTGTAGGAGAGTGTCAAATCAAGGCAGAGCTTTGGTAGATACTGGCTTTGAAAATGGACATGGGAGCAAGTACAGCCATTTAATAAAGCTGGTGGCTGAAGGAGGCTGGCTGCTCCTCACAGATTTTTTTTCCTTAGTGAATTGGTGATGTGATAGCAGAAACAAAGGAAGTGAGTTTAAGAGGGGGGAGCTAGTGAGACAAACTGATGGAACATGCATGTTTTGAATAAGGATGCCAGACTGTTAACTAGCACTGCAAACACTTCCTGAAGTGGTCCAGATGGCTGAGTATGAGCATGACTGAGTAGTTTAAGGACCACAGGTAAATTAATGATAAATGCCAGAGCTTAAGAAGGTGGGTTCAAAATAAAGCAATAATAAAAAGCTGTTGTTCATATCTATTGTCTCCCTTGTATCTCAGCTTTTCATATAGGGAGAGCTAGATGTCCTAAATAGAGAATTGGTATAACTGCTTAGATTTGGAGAAGCTGTTTTCTAAAAATAATGGACATTTGATAACAATTGATAGAGAGCTGTGCTAGAGTCATCTGAATCTAATGTTTGCTTTTAGTTCCAAATGATTCCAATACAAACAAGTAAAGAGCAAAGCTTCGAAGCAAGCTGAGAAATCTGTACAAGTCTCTGTTGTTAACATCTGGGATTTCCCTGAACTGTACGCTAGCAATGGGGACTCTAGGTCTGTTGGTGCTACAGGGATTATACAAGTTTTCAGGGAAACAGATTCTTGTCAGTTGAGTGCAGTTAGCTTTTTATAGACCATTTAATTTTTTAATGTGTTTTACAGACAGATATATTGCATAGAAAATGCACATGGACAGCTGGTACGAGACCTAGACTTTAATCCCAATAAACAGTACTACCTGGCTAGCTGTGGAGATGACTGCAAGGTGAAATTCTGGGACACAAGAAATGTCACTGAACCAGTGAAGACACTGGAGGAGCATTCCCACTGGTAGAACAAATTATCTGCATGCTGTTTTGTGGGTGGATGGCTTATGTAATTTATTCAGCTAATTATTTTACTGTTTAGGAACAGGGCAAATTAGCTATGTTTCTGCTATTGTGAATAATCATTTTTCTGTACAGAGGAGTGATTTTAACGTGTGGATGTTTCTTGTGTGATTGCAAATTAAGACTAGAGACCTTGTTAGTCTAGCTGACAAGAAACTTGTTAAAATTGCTGGGAGATAGATACACCTTTGATAAGCACGGCACTGAACTTGCCTCATAGGGACCAGGTGGGATACATCTGTGCTTCCCCAACTTGAGCCTGATCTGCTGCACCTGACACGAGTAGAAAAGCCCTTGAGCTGTTTTGTTTACAGAAGCTGCCCTCTGTCCTTCTATTGTAGGGCGGTGGGGATGCGCAACAGTGCAGCCCCCGCTTTCTTCATGCTCCTTGCATCCCCTAAGCCCGAATATGCAAGTGAGTTGTTTTATTCTCTGAGATAATATTGAGAACCTGTATATACCACTCTAGCCTGTGGCTGGAGCACAGAGAGAATCTTGTCTGACATTTGCAGACTTCTGTGGTTAAGAAAAGATGAGCAGTTCATATTTTATAAAATTTGAGTTGGAGTAATTCTTGCAAAAGAAATCTGGACCCTGAAGCTACTTTGAGTGATATGAAGATGTCAATTAACAGAAGCAGCATTTATACTTTTCTGAGATGATTAAAAGAAAAATAATAAAACAAGGACCATAAGACATTTAGTATTAACTTAATACATAAAATGTAAAAATTGAAGAGAATATAATCCTACTTTTGTTTCAGGGTTTATTTTAACTTTTTACTCTAAGGATGTTGTGAGATTTTGTTTAACAGTTTATTTCTAATCCATATTTTGCTTTGGGGGGATTTTTTATATTTAGAACAACGTATTAAACAATGAACTGATGCATACCCTCAAAGAATAATATCACTGAATGGTGGCTTTTATTTTTGAGGATTTTTTTTCCTCAAAACTTATTTGTTGAATTTTAAAAATACTCTATAGAAAATCAAATGACATCAAAGCTTAAAAGTCAAATGAAGACAGCAAAAGCCAGTCTTTGGAATGAAGCATGTCACTTCTATGAATATTTATCACATTTAAATTGAAGATGAATTTTAGTGCTGTTATTTAAAATCAAGTCATTTAAATAGTATTACCATGTTACCTACCAAGAATAGCCTCCTGTTTTTTTTTGAATTCCTCTTTTAGGGTCTGGAATGTCAGATACAATCATTCGCATGATCAACTGATCCTTACAGGAAGCAGTGATAGCAGAGTTATACTGTCTAACATGGTATCAATTTCTTCTGAACCGTTTGGGCATATGGTAGATGATGATGACCTAAGTGATCAAGAGGACCACCATCAGGAAGAGAAGTATGAAATTTCCTGGGTTTTATGGAGATGTTTATAGTTTGTTGTTTCATTGTAATGGTTAACGTGCTATTCTTTACCAACTAGGATTTTTGTATACAGGCCTTTCAGGTATGTAGTTCTAATTTTTACTTAATTCATTCTTTTTTACTCACTTGTCTCTACTCTTGAGTATAATCCACTCTTTAAAGCTAATTGGTACAGTTACTGTGTCTTCAGTGGTATAAAGGGGATGGTGATGCTGAGGATCAGTCCTAAAGTTGGTTGAATCGGTGAATAGACTCACTCCAAGGGGGATCTGGATCAGGTCAGGCACATGCACCTTTAATCATCCAGGTTACATGAGAGCTGGAAATCTGCTTTTGTGGTTTCTGTATGTTTATCTTTAGAAAACATTCCCACTGTAGTAGTGATCTTCCCTTCAGTACCAGTATATTAAATTTTGTTGATTTCACTCTTGACATTGCTGCCTGCTCTAGAAGCCGGTAACTCGTTAGACCTATCTCAAACAGGACCAAAGTTTGTTTTCGGCTTTCTTGGTAGCGAATAGTGCACATCGCTGCAGGCATTTGTAAGCACCACTCTACTTGGGTATGTGAGGAATTGCACATTTGTGTGTGTATTTTGGGATTATTTTTTTTTTTAAATAAAGACTTAACTAAGTTGGAAAAATAATAATTTCTCCTCTTTCATTTTTTGTGCTTTTAATTTTTTCATAGTGAAATGTGTGATGTTTGTTTTCCTCTTGGTACTTCTGTTTGAATATATATGTGTATGTAAGGAGCTCTGTATGGGATGAGGACTCAGGACACCTGCTTTCTAATTTTGCCACTAGCTGATATGGTGATCTTGAGCAGAGGTACTTTAATTTACCTTTACAAAATGAGCATAATGATACAGAAACTCTTGTAAAATATTTTGAGGCCACCAGGCTTTAATCTGTATTCTTCTGTTCTTTGCAGCTGTGAATATCTATGTGCTCCATGTCTGCACTGAGTGATTGTTTTGTTAAGTTTGCTAGATTATTTTAATACCTACACACAAAAACCCCTGTCCAAAATGAAATAGAATACCTCCAGACCCATTTTTTAATGAAGAAACAGATGAGATGGGTTGAGGAATAAAGAGATTACAAAAAGATCCCTCGGTTACTCAACTGTGTTTGTTAGATGTTTCAGTTAAAAGCAACCTAAACTTTGAGTTTTATATTTGCATTTTTAAGGTTGCTCTTTCACCTTTATTTTATTAATAAAGATGCAGTTTTGCTCCAAATAATTTTGACGTTTTAGCTTCACATAAAGGACTTGGAAATATTTTTTTTTATGTTAGAAAGGAAGGTATCCCACATAGGCATCGTTAATTGTAAGTGTACAAAATGTCTCTATGAGTAGTTGGTGATGTGAGTGCCTGGAAGATCAGATTAGGTGCCTAGAAAGTTGCTTATGTTCTAGAAGTACATACGTACTGCTGATGTACTTAAAGCAGAGCCCTGTAAATATGATCTACCTTTTGGTTCCTTACCCTTGGCTAGATTCTGAAGTTTATTCTGTCCTGGATAGAATAAAAATAGCATTAGTGGAGGGGAGAAAGAGTCTACAGTATCCTATATGTGTATATGGTGGGAATGTATTAAAGTAAGTAACAGAGTATGGGTAAATAGTGCTCTGACAGATGTTGTATAGGAGGTTATCCAGAGTTGTTCTGGATTTCTATTGATTGTAGACTTGTAGGTTGCCTCACTAAAAGACAAGTGATTGTTTCTAGAGTAGGAATTGTTGAAAGCAAGAACATGCAAAGCTATATAACAAGTGTGATCCTCTTTTCCTTTGGCTATGAGATGCGTGTTAACCACAACATGAGTGACTTCCATACTGATGACAGAAAGCCCTCACCTTCCCCCAGAGGCTACAAGACTGCCATCAGTAATGACTACACTTCTTAAAAATCTGCTTTTCAGCTGCTAACCTGTGCTGTATAAAACCTGTGCAAGTGTTAGCCTCTGTAACATTCACTCGGTACTGTGAGATACTTTTTCTTTTTTCTCTCTTTATGAATTTAACATCCACATGAGCTGGAGGGATGTTTCCAAGGTACTCTCCAGCCTTGAACTGTAGCCAGATGAATGTTTGTTTAGCTCCAAGTGCACTAATGAATCTGAGCATAACAGTCAGTGGGAATACTTACTGTTAGTCGACTAGTGCAAAATATTTAGGCTTCTTTCCCTCCTAGAAACCTCTTTGAAAAGCCTGTTTCATCATTCCATGGGTACTGTCTCCTCTGTATAACACAGGCTTTTTGCTTGTGTACATTTTAGACTTTCAAGAAGGTGTTATGTCTTCCTAGGATTACTTTTTACCCTGTTTGGAGAACATCTGGTTTCTTTAATAGCACATAATAATTTAATAGCACAGAAATCATGAGAAAGAAATTCTCTTTTTTAGATGTAACTTGAAATACAATAGGAAGAGGAGGAGTCTGTGCAACTACTGTCTCCAATCAGTTATCCTCAGACTGAATGACCAAATTTCTCTCAAAAGGAGGTTGAAATATCAAGTGGAAAGAAGGAAAAAGTTGTTCTTGCCTCATAGTTTTCCTCTTTTCACAGTATGAATAAAATAAATTACTCCTTGGGTTAAATATAAAAGGAATAGTTTGTACCGGTTGAATCTTTAAGTTCATTTTTCTTAGCAAAAATCCCCATATTTTAAACTATTAACTTGTACTATTCTAAACAGCTAGGACTTTTGAGGTCTTGAGCCTCTTGTTAATTTTTAATATATTAAAATATTTTGGAGTAGATTTTCTAATTTTTAATGTATTTCTTGTCTGGAAACAAGTAATGTATCTGTTTAAACCTGAATTGTGCTACAATGTAGAATTATGTACAAGTCTATGGTCTACCCACACATTTATTCTTGACAGATTTTCTGTGGTAAATGCCTACTTCTTAAGGTTCACAACTTGAAGAAAAATAATTATTTAGAGAGAGGTTTTTTTTTTTTTAAAGTGTATTATTTCTTTGAGCAATGAAGAGACAACACAAGAATGTTGGTGTTTTCTCTTTTTAGTAAGGAATTATTCTTTATTGAGGTTTCTCCTTTGAGTGCTTGCCCATATATGTGTTGATGCCTTGGGAATATGTGTTTTTGTCCTGGAGACCAGAACATATTTGCCTAAGCACTATAGCTAAGATGTTGCACAAGGACCTGTTCCTTGACATAATTGAGTGACAATTGAGTCCTCTCAACTGCTGACTCAGATCAGAGCAGCTTACTTGCTGTCTCTTCCCTGCTTTTTCATTGCTACTGTTGCTTTTCTCCTCAATTATAAAAATGTAAGAGCAGCTATGCTGCATCATGTCAAAGGTCTCCCTGGCCCATATCATGCCTCTCATAGTGGCCAAGAAGAAAGATTATAACAACTTGGAAAGGAGATGAGACTTCCTCTGGGTATGCTTCCAGCCTCTGACTCTTTGCAGCTCAAGAGAGCCTCACTGCCTTCTGAATCCTCTTTGGAGTCTTCTGATTCTTCCTTTTGGGACATTCTTTTTTCACCAGCCGTGTTCATCTCTTTTCACTGTGTTCTTGATTGCTCCAAAACATGCTAGCTGAGCATATACTGGTTTTGTGGAATGCATCTAGGAGAAATATGCCAACTGTATTATGTTCTTGCACTGAATAAGGAAAGGTTTCAGCACTTTCTCTTAGAGAAGCCTAAAGCCTCTGTAGTCTTAAAAAAATAAATAAATAAAAATCCAGGTTTCCACAGAGGGGAGGTACAGGAGGTATGGGGCCGGAGAAGAGCTATGGCATATTCTGGTCAAGTCTCTGCTCTGGATTATTTAATGCATGCTTCAAATGGAGAAAAAAAAGTTGTTGAAAAATGGGAAATAAAACACTGTACTCCTAGCTTAATATCTAGCAGCTTATGCTAGAGATATAAAAAATTGTACAAAACACACGAAAATGGATGGAACAGATGAAGTGAGTATATGGGGTGCATTTAGATTTCATCCCCAAAACAAAGCTGATGTGTGGACAGAATGGGAACCTGGACAAAAAAAAGGACGGCTTTTCAGTCCTTGGTTTGAACTTAGTGTTTGAAACACAGGGTGTTGCACTTTCATGGGAGCAACCTGTTAAAGCAAGATTCTCCTTGGCCTCTCTTTCATTAATGGTTTCACACCCTGGTGTTGTATGGGCTTCCTTCCTGCAACGCTGGACTTACCTTAATTCTACAGCTCCTTGACGGTGTTAGTAAGTCCTGTTTTAGACATCTTCAGAGCGCTGAGAACTCTGCCTTTCTTTGAAGGGAGGTGTTGACTCTTCCATATTCTTTCATCACCCTTTGATCATCCAAATTTTTTATGTCAGTGAATGAGTATATTTGGTCTTATTAAATGAGTCTGCCAATTGTTTTTGCTCTACATTGCTATTTCCAACAAAAAGAACAAACACTACAAGATTCCTGCAGTTTAGTATGATCATCTTTGCTCATCAATTTGGGTTTATTTTCTTTAGTTATTGCAATATATTTATTTGCTATATAGGTTTGAATTTTTAACTATGTAGCACTTTGGTATGCTGATAATGCATGGAATGAGAAGACCATCTGCTACTTTAGCTGTGGCAACCCCAAGGTAAATGCTGCATCTCAAGTAGTGGTTTCTTTCTGCATGACTTCTGTGGCTGGAATTTCCTGGCAAAGCTGAATTGATGATGGAGGACTTACTTTTTAAGGGAAAAAAGCCTTTCTGTGCCCATACCAATGAAGGGATTTATATTATCACTAGCATTTTGGGTTCTAAACCCTGAGAAGGAAGCCATCCTTAAGCTTTGATTTTACAGAATGGGCTACCTGCTCCCCTAGCTCTCTTTGGGGTTGATCACTTAAGAAGTCTGCTCTGTTGTCCCTGGCACAACTGATGATTCAGGCCCTTATTCTGCCTTCTCCCTTATGCTACATTTCTTTTTAAAGATAAGGATAAGCTTAGAACCTATCTTTGTTATCTGCTGAAGACTGTACCAGAAATTCACATTAGGAAATAAATTTATCGGTATTTCTTTGGAAGTCCTATGCTTTTAGGGATATTTCTGTCTTTCTCACAATAGATGTTAGCTGCACTGTCCTTTTATATGAACAGGGCAAGATCTAAGATCTAAGGATTTCTTCCTGTTTTGCCTTTAAAGCTGAGAGATGTCTGGTCCTCTCAGTACAGAGTATTTTGTTGAGGTAGTGAAATTTTACATGAGATTTCAAGTGTAGAAACATCTTCAGCAATTGGGATGCACCAGAGGGAAAATGGTGCCTGGCCTCTCTGTAGAAAGAGCTTTCATTCCAAACTCTATCTAAAGGAGGTGGTGGTTAATACTTTTTGTGACAGACGTGTGGTTTGGGGCTGTTTGAATAGTAAATAATATGGTTTCATTGTAATGTGTATGAATTCTGTGGTCTAACATAACTCGTGTATACACATCCGTGACTTCAGGAGAACAGACTTTGCCAGCACTAATACATTGAAAAGTATTTGCCAAACAGTCTTGATAAGGCAGGCTTCCAGGGTATTTTCACACAGCTGCTAATAGTGTTAATTTTGATGATAGCTTTATTGTGGTATTTATGTCTCAGAGAAATTTAGAAATCACAGGATTACACTATAGAATCACCCAACAGACTCAATTAATTAAAACAGCTTAAATTGCTGTGTTGGAGAATACCAGTGTTTTGGGCTTTACTGGTAGGATGTCTTAGAAGCTCAGCCAAATCCAGGGAAGCAGCAGTTTCCAGTTCCTAGAGTATTTTGCCTTTAAAGGCTATGTAGTTTTTCCCTAATATTTTTTATTTACTCAGCTCAGCAGATATACCCTCCTTAATTTATATTGCCTATTAGGACAACTTTGAAAACCTGCTATATTAAAATACGTATCTCCTGTATTTAAAGATGGTTTTCTTCCTGGAGAAGTTGCTCAGAGGGCTAGATTTTTTGTGTGAAAAAAATGATAATGCTTATAATAGTATGAATAGCTAATTATTGTATATATAAATTGTGCTCCAGTATAAAAATCTTTGAATTTTGTCTTTCTTAATAGAGGAAAAGAAATAGTGTGTTACCTGAGCTTACCAGCAATAAAGTCTTGCAATTGCTAAGTTCTGTCCTGCAGCTAAAGGGAAAGGGCCTCCACAGGACTTGTCTTAGAATCCAATGATATATGTTTAGTCTTCGGGTTTTATTTTGAACGCTGCAATACATGTTGCTGCTCTACTGAATCCGATCTATTTTGTAGTAATTTTTAGATTAAGGAGGACTTAACTTTGAATGTGATAAAGAATTAATGATTTTTTGGTGACTCTGAAAAAATGTATTTTATTGAACATTGTGATGACAAAACAGAATTGCAAGCACTGCAAACTTAAGTGGTTGTTAGCATGAGCAGTAATTGGAAATAACAGCTCTCTACATGAAAACAATTATCCAAGGCTTAACAGGCTTCTCTCTGCAGTCTGTAACACAATTAACCTCAAAGTTATCTAGTAAAATGAAAGCTCTTCTCCTTTCACATGAGAAGCTGGTAGGGGTCGTGCTATATGAGTAAGACTACAAAGAGAAAGAAGTCCAATTTCAGCTCAGTCTGACACAAGTCTTAAATTTACGGAGGACGTAGATAGAGATTACACATCCATAGTAAGAATACTGTGCGTACTTGTCCATCTAAGAGGCTGCTGCCTTGTCAATTGATGCTATACAAGAACATATATAAAGGAAGAGAAGGGCAGTTTAGTCTGTCCAGAAAAAGTCCTTTAAATAATACAGGAGAACCAGAAACTAAAGAAACTTTAAGGGGCAGGGAGATTTAGGACAAGGAAGAAGATAGCTTACCAAGCTTGCCAGGCCTAACAAGTGATTAACAAGTATGCTTATCATCAAAATATAGTCTAGCCAGACTGCTATATCAAGGAATCAATAGGCCAAGCACCTACACTTGTGGTACACTAAATTAGTCAAAGCATAGCAACTACATTTTTACATCTATAACCAGCAGATTATACGTAAAAACAAATATCTGTGTTTTGGCAGCAACCTGAGTTATACATATTAAAGTAGGATGGAGGAAAGTTCACCCCCATCCACCGGTACTCTTCCTGTTTCTGAACCTCCCTAACTGGGACAGAATTTAAGGTCCTGAGCTCTCCTCCCTTTCCTAAAAACTGCCCAAGATCTGCCAGCTTTATCCCAGCATCTAGTCCACTTTGAATTCACGGAGAGTAAGTAGTTAAAATTTCAGTCCTGGGACACAGAAACTGAACAGTTATAAGCGTCCTGGATTCATGGAGAAATAAAAATAAAAAATCCTCAGCCTGTTCTTAAATTACCAACCCCCTCCCCCCACACCCAAAATGCAGATATGCAGCTGAGGTGTTTTCTTGGAAGTCTCTGAGTGTGAGATAAATGATCTGTCCCTGAGATTCCTGTGGTGAGAAAGCAAAAAAACAAAAACAAAACAAAACAAAAAAAACCCAACCAACCAAAAGACTACCCCCAACCTTGTCCCTTCTGTGTTTTTTTTTTTTTTAACAATCTTTCAGATACATGAATTGAATTATGCTTTTTATTGGGTTTACTACCCATTATGTAATTTAAAGGCTAATTTATTTTCATTCAGGGTGTTTGTAGAGGATGCTCATGGACAAAAGATGATCTTTTGGAATTTCTGTATTGTTCCTGAGACCATGTAATTCTAGGATTATTTTTCCCCTCCTGATTATCTTGTATAATATCTGCTTCTTTATCAAAGTGATCCCTTAGCATAAAAGATTTTCTTAGATTCTCAATAAATGTCGCAAGGCTATGCCTCTCTTATACACAAATAATTTATAAAAAATGTTATCATAGATCTGGACCTGAACTCATGTGGCCTGAAGAACTGCATGGATAGCTTTCTTTTTTGGAAAGGCACAAAATTACTTTCATCCCCAAGGAGAAATTCAGTGTATAGACAATAATAAGCGAGGATTAAAAATTGTAGTAGTAAACAGAAATGCCAAACAGTAGTTCACCTACTAATGCAAGCTTCTTTCCTGAACACTCATTCCCCTATGATTTCTATAAATTAAATTAGATGAACTATATTATTTAAATGAAACACCAGAACAACTCTAGACAGAAACTAAACAGAAAACAGCATAATCTAGAAGCTCTGTCCTTGTTTATCCAACCTTTGGTTAACCGAGACTCCTGGTTAACTGAAAGTCGGTCATGTCCCCTGACGGTAGTGTGCACCATGCGTTACTCCCTCCTTATCCAGGGAGACATTTGAAACCTTTAGAAAATGGAGTTCTGGATAAGTGGGTGAGCACTGCGTGGAGCACATTGCTGTCTGGGGACATGACCAACTTTCACTTAACCAGGCATGTCAGTTAACAGGGAGTTAGAAAAACACCTTGCAGGAGACGAAGCGTGTGTGTGTTTATTAGCTCTCTGCTGTTAGATGGTTTGTATCAAAGTACATATTCGGAAGAACTACAAAATAATCCTGCTCTTCGTAATTATCTAGAGGCTGTATGTTGTTTGTGCTATGACCTTTTTTTGTTAGCTGACCTTAAATATAGCATAAGTAAATGATAATAGTCCTTGAAACTAAATATGAGAAGCTATTCTGCAGTATTAGACTGCTTCTGGTTTATTCATTAAATTCAATTTAGTTTTAATTGTGATGTTAGGTTCACAGCTGGTTAGACTGGCTAGGTGGACCAGCAATATCCTGCAAGCCATTCAAATTTAATACCATATATGCGTTTTGTGGTTGTAGAGGTGCATGCTTTCATCTTTTAGAGAACAGTGGTAGAGGGCAAAGACTGCCAATAACAACTCATTTCTGTAACAGCAGAATCTGCTTTAGTGACTGAGTAACGTTCATAAGGTTCGGTGTCCTTGCTTCCTGTTGGGAGGATTGCAGCTGCAGCGCAAGTCCATTTTGGGGAGGTAGGGGACTGCTTCTCAGAGACTGTCAGGCAGGAATGATCCTCTCTGGGTGAGAGAGAGCTCTGAGGTCATCCTCTGAAAACTCACCTGCCCTGTAGCTACAGAATAATGTACTGCAGGGTTACCCTCTAACTGGAGGGATCGGCTCTGGGAGCGGAGCAAGGAAGGGGAGCTCTCAGCTAGCAGAAGGCAATCAGTCTGCAGGCTGTGGAATTTAGAGAATAGCCTTCATCTCTTTTTAAATATTTGCAATACAAAAGAGAATCTGTCTTTCCCTCGTGAGGTTAACAACCAGGAACTTGAGTGGTGAGAGGTAGTGAGAGGCGAGGTATACAGCAATAGATGAGAATCAGGGGAATGGATACAGCTCTGGGAATGGGACAGAAAGATGGGAAGGTGTTCAGAGTGGTGCCTCCACCTCCCTTATGTTACTCTAGAGATAACGGATCGAGGACTGCAGCACTCCCTTGGAGATGCTGCCTTGTTAAGGACTGCAACCTCTGACCCATCTACTCTTGTCTAATAAGATTATATATTCTTTTAAGAATTCAATTAACAACAAAAAAAAAAAGCTGGGGAATGGAGCAGGGTGAGAGAAAAGCTGTTGAGAAAAATGTGTGTTTAAGTGCATTTAGATCCAACCCCTGTACTTTAAGTTGCTTTAGAGGGAGACGTGTAGTATATTGCTTCTGTGAGACCTGAAACTGTACTGAAATTGAGAATAACAGATAATTTGTTGCAGCAAATGAAATCTTTAACATTGACTTGACTCTGCCATGTTATCTAAAACATAAATGCGTGCACATATCAGGTGTTGAATGATGCTTCCTTGGAGCCCACCATAGCATTCTTATACTTTAAAAAGGAGCTTGCATAGCTATCTATGTTTGACACTTAACCTTTTCAATCAGGTGTGTTCACAAATCCTTACTTTTTTTTTTTAATTTTAGGAGTAAAGAACCCCTTCAGGACAGTATAATAGCTACCTACGAAGAACATGAAGATAGTGTATATGCAGTTGAATGGTCATCAGCAGACCCATGGCTATTTGCCTCTTTAAGTTATGATGGGAGACTTGTTATTAACAGGGTTCCCAGAGCTCTTAAATATCACATACTGTTATAATTTGTTTGGATTATGGTGGAGTTATTGTCTTGATGTACATAATTGGTAGGTATTGTTCAGTTTTTCAGGATTTTTTTTGGTTGTTATTAAGTGTAAATGTTAAAATTTTGTTAAGAATATATCTGTACTAATACAGAAACTTATGTTTCAGGCTTTGTATTTTGTATTTGCCTTGGAAAATGTGATAAATTTTCTTAAGGCTGTGCTAGTTAGAAATTTTTTTTTTTTATAATCACTTTGCAATTGTGAGTTATAATGTTTCTGAATATATTCGGCACTTTCCTATACTATTGATTTATTTCTTCAGCTTTATTCTAATGTAGTGAATTACAGAGATGTTATCATTATGCCAATATAAAGCTGGGAGAAGGTAGGGTTCATGTAGCTGAAGTGATCTACCCATTTACAAGAATAATGTTCTATCTTCTTTCTTTTCGATGTAAGTAGCCTTCTGTTCTTAGCGAGGGCCACATTCTGTTAAGTATTCTGGCTCATTCTTTAATGACTAGAAATACAATTGGGAATGGTCTGAAAGGCTTTCTTAATTCACTCCAGTATTTTAAACAATTTTTCTCCCATTTTGCCTGTCTAACAAGAAATGTTAATCATGAAGGTGAAACCTTCAAAATATATTTTTAATTTAAGCCTTATAGGAGTAGCAACAACACACCATCCTGTAATTTGCAAATTAAATGCATTTTGTGCTGTATGTTGTTATTGGAAACAATATTTCTCTTTATCAAACTCTCTTATATATTCTCCTGTAATGTATTAGAGCATGTTCATAGAATTTGGTTGCCTGTATTATATTTTGAGAGCCCCTGGAGCTACACCATTGTTAACCTGAAAAATCTCTTTAATAGTTGTAAGTAATCTCTTTCTTGTCTTTGGCTCTGTGCCATTCTGCAGTATGCCTACATGATGTAATGGGTTTTCAACTAAGCACAAAACATGTTTTGCTATAACCTTCTCTTTGCAATACCTGACCTAGGCATCAGTGGCTATTCTGTTACAAATACTGGGAATAGACAGATGTTGCCATGCAGGAGAATGCACAGAAAACTTGAAATGTAGATGGAAGGCAAGTAAAATAGGGCTGTGCATCCTGCCCCCCGCCCAGCATAGTTTGGTGTTAAGATAACAGTTCTGCTGCCTGCTCTCTGTGTGCTGAGACCCAACACAGCTGTAATTATGCCCCGTTGCCTTTTCATCGCTATTATTTCCAGTTAACTTCAGAACTCGGGTATGCAAAACAATGTCAGTTATGGTAGCGTTATGTAAGACTACTCCGAAGAAATGCCAAGAACATGGGATGGAAAGATTGATACCAACATCCTGCTATGAGTCCTGCTGTTGCTATAGTAACTGTTGGTGTTACTGTTGAGGGACCGCTTGCTACTAACCTTTGCTTGTCCTTACCACTATCTAGATCGAAACATGTCCAAATGTGACTTGTTGTGAATACACAGCTGCTTGTATGGGAACAAACTTTGAGAGCATAACTGACTGCTGTAGGCCGAAGTGTCCAGAAAAGATGAAAGTTGAATTCCATTCTTGGCTTATGAAAGAGCTTATTTGGAAGAATTCATAGAAGTGAAATAATGCAATTAAGCCACATGTATTATTGTTTGTGTTACAGTGATGCCTGTCTGCTCCAGAGGGAATGCTTCTGTTGGAAAGTCTGATGGTCTGATTGTCTGTGTTAAGATTTTAAACTTTGCTATTTCAAATTGTCTCAATTTGCAACTGGGCATGAGCTATTCACCTGTATATTATAAGAAAAAATACATTTCCAAATCAGTCCTGCTTCAGCCGTCTGAATTTCAAAATCCTTGACTGGGATGTACTTTACAAGTGGAGCTTTCAATCTTCAGACAAAACCACTTCTTTTTTTTCCCCATGCAAAAAATCCTGCAGTGTATCATTAGTATGCAGCAGAATACTTTAAAACTTTGTTCACATTAGCAATAAAGGTCTAATGAAATGTTATTGTCTCTTAATGTATATGGCTCACAGTGTGAAGGTGACAGGAAATTACGTAACCATATGTGGTGCTTGGTTTTACATGTAATAAAATGTGGGACGGATTTGGGGGTAATCTTAAGGTACTGCATTTCCTTTAGTATTGTAACTTTATACAAGCTGGAAAGCTCTATCTGTAAACAAATAATAATGATGTATTTTTCTTTTATTTTAGTATTGTCCGCCTTTTGGTAACTGCTTATAATATCACATTATAAGGGGAGAAGATAAGGGATAAACTATGGGAAAGAAGGGAGTAGCAGGTCAAATTTGAATGAAATGTGTTACAGTAGAAGCAAGAAAGCAGGCAGGGTCAAATTTTAATCATTTTTAGCTATCTTGAAAGCGGAGTCTGAGTTACATGTTCAGCCCTCACAGCAATATGAAAATGACTTTCGTAAAGGGAAAGCTTTGACAAGGTTTCACCTCAAGCTGTTAGAGAAAGAAAGCTGCTCTAGGATAGGAGGAAAGGTCCTCAGATGGATAAACAATTGGTAAAAAGATAGGAAATAGGAGGTAGGAATAAATCATCACATTTCACAACAGAAAGAAATTACCAATGAAGTTCTGCAAGGATCTGTGCTCAGGCCTGTGCTTCACATTATATTTGTGACCTTTTTGGAAAAAGGGCCACATATAAAAATGGCAAAGTTTGCAAATGCTGTTCAGAGTAGTAAAGATGACTGACTGAAGAATTATGGAAGAGTGTTTCACAACTCTGAATGACTGGATGATAAAATGATAGATGAAATTCAGTGTAGGAAATGTGAAGTAATGGATATGGGAGAAAACTAATTTTACATATACTTTGGTCAATAGTAGTTAACTATTACTGCTTGGAAGTGAGATCTTGGGGTTATAATAGCTCTTTAAAAGCATTAGCTTAATAGAGGTTAAAAATCAAAATGTAAAGGGTTACTAGAAAGCAAACAGAGAAGAAAACAGAGCCTTGTTAATCTATTGTGTAAATCCGTGATGTACGTGCATCTTGAATACTGCTTGTAACTGTGATTTCTTTCATCTCAAAACTGATGTAGTAAAACTGGGAAAGGTTTTAGAGAAGGATGACAGAAATGATGAATAGTATGCAGCACCTGTATGAGGATGACTAAATAGACTGAAAGGCAGATGGTTGAGAGGAAATGATGAAAGTCCGTAAAATCACAAGTGGCAGGGGGAGAGGATGAATAGGGAGTGATTGTTCACTTTCTCTTCTGATACAAGAACTAGATGTTATTAAATGGAACCAGCAGGTGGTGGCTAAAAACATATAAAATGACGTGGTCTTTATAGCCATGCAGTTGAGCTGCAACATTTCTTTTTAACACACAACACACACATGTGTGAACACACACAATATGGAAAAAAACAAACAAACATGTTATAATGCTGAAGTTTACATGACTTGAAATAACTGGACAAATTCTTGAAAGAAGAATCCACCAAAGGCTGCTAAACACAAAGGCAGCACCTCTGTCTCAGGATATCCTTTTCAACCATGAAGCACTGGACACTACAAAGAATACTGGCAAAGAATCCCTATATGTCTTTACCTGCCTCCCTAGACACACACTTTTTCCCATATAGGAAGAAAATAGAAGTTTAAAATAGTAACGTATTCTCCAAAGCATTGTCTCTAGTGCTGAGATATCACATTCGCTCCCGCACTTTCATCTCTCACAGCTCTCTACCTTGATTATAAGTTGTGTTTTAAGAGATTTTGGAAAACCCTCATGACTCAGATGAAATTCTTACAAAATCCCAGTATTATTTCTGGAAGCTGTCTGCTTTGTTGCAAAACCCTCCTTGGCAGTGAGACTATGGAGACAAACTGATTTCTGTACAATAAAGAGAGTCCATCACCTCTCCTGAAATTCAAATCATCTTCTGAGCGATCTTAAAGCACTGGGTTGTTACGATATTTCATAGACAGTGCTCTTTTACGCCACCACATATCATCACTGGTAGGTGCACAATTATGATGTTTTCAAAACAAACACTTCTTCAAAATGAATTTTCTTTCTTTGCAGACTATATCCAGGTAAGAAGCTTTAATGGTTTTTGGTTTTGAAAAAGTGAATTCTGGCATTCCATAAAGATGTCGAATTGTCAGTGTTGCAGCCTAAGAACTTGTTTTATTCCAGATTCAGTGTTGATAATCTCTGCTTCATCACCAATAATTTTATGTGCCTGGTGGGGAATTACTAAAATGCTTGAGATGTGGTGTTTTTATTTCATGGACATGAATTATTGAAGGAGAAAGGAATTGATAATACTTTCTTAAAGATTTTGAGCTTGATCTAAGGCTCACTGACGTCAATAGAAGTCATGGCCATTTAACGAGAGGTTTGAAACAACAATCTGTTTCACTCCTAAGTAAAAATGATGCTAACTTCAAATTCAAAAAAGCCTTCAGTACAGACCTGGACTTTGCCTGTGGTGCCAGTGCTAAAATTAGCTGACCTGTACTGAAGCTCATGAAGTTAATGAATTACTTGTCAGCATCAGAATTAATGAAGAATAAGTATTGGATGGCATGGATAGGCTTGACGTATGTTCTAAACCTATTCCCCTTTCTTTTTACCCTTTTGTTACACAAAGGTGCGTGGAAATAATATGGATTATGGTCAACACTTAAATTAGTAAAGAACAGTGTTTTATAAAGAATTCAGCTACCTGACAGTTGTATTTTTAAACTTATAACTGAAAATACTAACTCTGTATTTGTCTATTCACTTGGAATTCCTAAATCTTGCAGCCTGGAACCTCTTCCAGTATTTGAGACTGAAATTCTGATGTCTTGCAACTTATTCAGGATAGCCTCAGTGTAGTCCGAATCATGGTAAGATGCCCTAAAGTAGATATACTTGTGTCTGACAATGCTGAAGCAGTGAGAAGTAGGTAATGATAATTGTGAAGATCAGTAATTGAATACAAGTTCATAATGCTATACAACTTAAGCATTTACCATTAGCATGTGTAGCCATTGTTTGGCTTTACAGAGGATATTGAGGGGTTTTGCTTTTTGTGGGGGATATGAAGAAAGTACTTAAAACTTTCTTGTAGAACCTGTGGCAGGAGTGCCATTCCGAGGCTGCAGAAAGCCTATGGTTTCTGGAATAACAGCTGAACTGACTGGAAGAAAAGTGCAAATCAATTTTTAGAGAAGCCTGGCTTTCCTATAAAGGGAGCTATTGAATTTGAAAGTCATGGGTAGTCTCCAGATCAATTTGCACATTGCTCCTGCTCATTCCACCTGCCACTTTGGTCAGTGAGGGACTAGTGAAGTGAGAAGAAAATGACACAAAGGAGACTTGGAGAAAAAGAAAAAGACATAGGCAAAGAAATAGTAAAAGGAAGACTGACAAATATGGAATGAGAAGTAAATTGAAAAAGACAAGATCAGGGAAAGATCAGTTTGGAAAACAGAAATAGGAAAGACAAAAAAATTGGCAATAAATGAAGTAAAGAGAAAGATGTGGAGGTATGGAGTTTTAAAAAAAAGTAAAAGAGTAGATTTTTGTTTGTTTGTTTTAGCTATGTCCTTAATTTTACATGTTAATCTTTTGTGTCCTTAAAATCTTACATATTAATCTCCACAAGTTAACTGATTTAGGTGCTAGAGAATTCGCGGTTTATATTGCGGCATTTTAATTCTGTCACTGGATTTGATACAGGCATGATAGTTGTCGCCAAGTTTGGGCATAAGTGCGCATATTCATGTTGATCCAGAAGTTATCAACCCCAACTGATATGTTTGAAGAGGGTTTTCAGTTGGTCACTGCCCTTTTCAGAGGTCAGGTTGTAACTGCCGATAGGAGCAGTTGGAGTCCATTTCGGTGCCAAGCGAACAGACAAGGTAAGCAACTCCAGGGAGCAGGACTAGGGAGCATTTTAAGGTGGCTGTTTCTTGAATCACACTAGTTAGAGCTTCAAAAGTATGTCCTGTCTGTGCCTTTAGGGGAGTGTCCCAGTGCGAACAACTCAAGATATTAGATGTAATCAATAAAATATCTGAGCTGCATGCTTCCTTCCACACTAACTTACCTTGCAGCAAAACAATTCTGAGCTGTTACTGAGCAAATCCTGACCCCTTCTGTTTTGGTGCTACAGCAGCCACATTTCATAAAGGGATCTTGGTGCTCAAGCGCAAAAGATAGCTTTGGGGAGAAAGAGATGAATGAGTCCCGCTGAATCCACGTGCCAAGCTCCACATGTGAAGATGCATGGCAAATATGTGGGTTGCTGTTGCCCTGGAGCTATAGCAACAGCTGCCAAGCAGCTGGGCTGAGCAGGAAGGACCTCTAATGTACCTTTTCAGCAAATTGTCCATTTATTCTGACTCTGTCCTGAGTTCAGGATTTTGGCAGGAGGAACTATGGAAAACCTTTTTAATGGAGAATAAATTTAGAAGAGTATGGGAAAGCTTGGAAAATCCAAAGATACTACATAGTAATCAGCAAGTCTGGATGAGCTGAATCCTGTGGTGGTAATAGACTTGGCAGACAGATTTTCTGAACCACTGCCAGTTTCTAAAAATTTGCAAAGAGCTGAGGAGAAGAGAAAGACTGGAAAATAGCAGAAATGGTATTGATGTTCAGAACTATATGGAAACAGCAGTGCAGGGAGTTGGGTTAGGAAATATATTTCAGAATCAAGAAATTTTAGCCAATTTATGAATGTTTTATTTGGTTTTATGTGGCTTTATACTTGGCTTGCTTAAATTTTCTATAAGCACCAATCAAAATACTAACAAGTATATCAGAAATGAGGTGTTCACATCCATGCAACAAAGTGTGGCTGATGCATTGTGTTATACAGGTTAGCCACAATTCTAATCTGATTGTTTGTATAACTTATGTTACACCTCTCATTTTCAAACAGGATTGGTAGAGCATATTATTTAATGGTAAATATAACTTTTTTTCAAACACATATGAAGAGAAAAACTTCATTTTCTTCATTTCTCATTATGGGAAAAAGAACTTTGCTAAAGAAAGCAATGATCCATCTCTTGACTCTGGGCATGAGGGGGAGAGGAGAAGGGGGGAGAGAGAATACCTGGAATTTGACTTTGTAGGGATTGGAAAACAGATCATTTGTGTTCTCAGCATGGAATTTGTGGGTTTAAACACTTGCTTGAGTACTTTCAGCTCTGTTTCAAGATGCATATATACAGTATTTTGAGCAGAAGTTACCTAAAACTCCTTCCAGAAAAGGATTATGCTGCTCAAGATGATGATATAACAACAAAAACAGGAAAGCATCTTCTTGAAATTAAGAATACTTTCTTGTTCTTAGAGGAGTGGTTATATAACATATTTGAAACTACAAAAGAGTTAGGCTTGGGCACATACATGTCTGATAGCAACTGGTAGGTAGATGGAGCCATAGATGCTTCAATGCTGTTGCTTTTTTCTTTATCTCATTTAATCTGGATAAAATGGAAAAATACTGGTAGATATATTATTATGGGAAAGTCTGTTAGCAAAAGCACAAATGAAAGCTTCATCACAATAGGATCTGTTTAATCCTTTGCAAAGCAAATACCAGAGAGCTTTGACAACTGTTCTGACCGTTCTGTCAGTAGTGAGTGACAGTTACTTGGATTCAGTTTGCTAGATAGATGCATATTTCTGATCTGTGTTTTAATCATCTATTTTCAATGTTAATACTGTTTGAATATCTTCAGTCTATTGTTTGAATAACTTGGATAAATGATACACAATTTTTTGTTACAGTTCACAGACATATCTTTTAAAACAGAGGGAAAAAATGCTTTTGTTTTAAAGTCTTCATGCTGCTGTATCAAGAGGCAATCTGGTTTCTGTTCCAGTGTTCTATACCTCAAGGCTCAAATCACAATTTAAGTTCTACAGGTTTTAGACTGGTCATTGCTGAGGGCAGAAATGGATGAAGGCTGAGCATGACTGACATGTTCATATTCATCAGAAAACGGAGTCAGCTGGAGAGAATGAGGGAGCTGCACTGTTCCCTCCCTTACTGCTCGCACAGAAAGACATAGGCTGCGGGGGGGAAGCTACCTGAGGTTATTAAGATTAATACAGCTAGAGATTCCAATCAACTCACACAAGGCTGCTCCTCAAGGCTGTCAGATGCCTACTGCCTTCTCTTATTCAGACGGGGCCACATCAATTTGGAGTCTCCCAACAGAGACTGCTATGATTTATGGGTTTAGGAGGTTGATAAATGTGGTTAGTTGAAGTGTTCATGAAATAATTGAATCAGAATAATTTCAGTCAGCTGTGTTCAATTTATTTTCTTCGATAACCACAGGAGGGTGCAGTTTTGGATTGGGAGCTTCATCTCAAGGATTGCTATCACAGGAAAGACATTGTGGAACCTGGAATAAGAGCAACTTAATTTTGCTGCCAGGCATGTATGACAGCCTTACGAGCTGACTAAGATTCATCAAAACTGGAGAGTAAGTACCTTGAGCTCTTCTAGTTTTACCTGTGACAGAGTCTGGGACCATTCTGGTTTATGCGCTGTGGAATAACATCTGCTAGAAGGATTATGAAAGTTTTACTATTTACTGTTTGAAAGTCACTTTACTATTCAGGGTTTTCTTGGGATTTTTTTTTTATGTTTGTTCTTAGCAAATTATGTTCATAAAATTTGTTATCTGAAAATTTCACTTCTGGGTTTTGTGAATATTTCTGGAGTGGTGATCAGTATCGATTCTGTCCTTACAGCAAAGGGAGCTCCCATGCATCCCTGAAGAGTGGTATATGGGACTTCTTAAAATAAGTGTATCCCCCAAAATTTATCATTTATCTGCTGTAACTTTCCCACATAGGCAAAAAAGAACAACATTATTTGTGAACTGTCCTAGACAGAGTACTGAATGTAAAGGGCACTGTAAAACAGGAAGGTTAACAGGTTAAAACATTGTGATGACTGACTGATGTCAGTGAAGAAAGGGAAGGCCCAATAAGCAGAGCTAGGAAGCAGCTGGAGCAAGCACATTACAGACCAGCGTCTTCCTGCGGTCCCAAACGAGGCACTTACCATAATCTGAGAGCTGCGAGCAGGGGAAGGTAGTGGGTGGGAAAAGACGGTGGCTTCTGTGGCTCTGCAGCGTGGCTTGTTCTGGATTAATCCATTCAGGCATCTTTTGACATGTGTAAAGAGACTGCAAGCAGGAGATATGCTAGAATTTAACAAGCTAGTAAGTCAAATACCAGTATATTCACCATCTCTAATAAGATGCTTGAAGGGTCTTTGCTGGCCAGTTAGGTGCCCATTGACTGGGGAAGGGGTTGTCCTCCCTCTGCTTGCTGCCTCAAACAGATCATCTGTTGTACATTTGCCTTCTTTCAGCTCCTGCAATTTTTTTCCTTTAAGAATGTTATACCTTTGCATTTTGATCGTTTTCTTGTTGAATCCTTGAGCTGATAATGAGCTGCACCTCAAAAGTCTGACCTCTGTCTGCAATTTTATGTTTCTTAACTTCTGTGGCTTTACTCCATAGACTTTAATAGAGCCTTTTATTATAACTCATCAACTTTCTTGGAAGTCATAACCAAAGTTTTGCAGCAGTGCCATGTCAGAGCTAGGCCTCGGATGACAGAAGGCAAAACACGGCGGGGCGGAGGGGAAGAGAAATGGTTACAGAAAGGGTTACAGATAGTGGGTTAAACCAAGATTTTACTGGTGCAAGATAAAGCTGGACTGAACATTCAGGTTTTTTCTGTGGTGAGCCAGGGATGTAGGCTTCATCAGCTTCTTTAAGCTTAGCTTTCCTGCAGCTAGGGATATGCATTACCCTGTTGGGTTTCTACCAACATGGGCATGCTGCTAATGGTGTGAATTAGTCTGGCCTGTGTTTGAGCTATTGTCTGATCACCCATGGCTCGAGCTGTTGGGTAGGTCCTTTCACCTTGTGGTGAAAAAGAGCTGTACAATTCTACAGGAAGAATAAATATTTCTCAACGTTTCCTTGCCTTGGAATTCAAATGTTTTTGATTTGTTTTTTCGTAAACTGAAATTTATTTTCATTTCATTTCTTCATCCTGTTAATGTTTTTCAGTTTGGTATAAAGAAGAGGACTCAGGTTTTGGGGGAACCTTGAGGGCAAGGTATTCTGACTAGACAGAAACATTTGAGACCCTAATGTAGACTGGTACCATGTTTTAGAGCCCCTTATGGGCAATCTGTACAGTGAGGTAGACCAAACTTCTGGGTTTCAGTGACATTAAGCAGCTGTGTTGAAGAAGAAACCATTGTACTCCATTTGCATCAGAAAATAAGTGATATCCTGAGCAAGGAAGTCCTACTAAAATTCAGCTACCCAAGTTTGGTGACTTTTTCATGACTACATGTTAATTTCTGGAATTAATGGGTTGATTCATGATGGTTTCTTTCATTTTTAATGTTGCTTCTTTTGTCTCTGGGTAACTTGATGCCATCTCTGCCTGCTGTAATTTATTCCTGTAGCTCATGTAGATGCCTATTTTGTGCATTTTTAAGAATATCCTATGAGGTGAAGGATTCTTAAACTGATGTGCTCAGTATTGTGGCAGCACTGTCCCATCCAGGAGTGCAGTTTAAGCAAGTTCACTTAGAAGAAAAATTTTTGCTAAGTAAAATTCCCTTTCTCATAGCTCAGTAGTGAGAAAGATGTTTCCATGAAAAACACTTATTGGATCTCCTTGCCAAGGTCTACTTGCCATGATATGCACACCTTGTCACAGACTGGTGGGGAAGACAGGATAAAAAATCTGCTGCTAAAATGTCATCTGCTGCTTAGCTGCGATGTTGATAAAACCAGAAAATGTTTTCCAAATGTAATTTGAGTTTTGGGCTTAGCATAAAATTAGGGCACAGAATAACTGCATTCTATGCAGAAAATGGTAATAGAAAAAGTCAGGATTATGGTAGTGCATTCTGTGTGGTCTTCGCTGGTGAGCAGAATCACAGAATGGTTGAGGTTGGAAGGGACCTCTGGAGATCATCTAGTACAACCCCCCTGCTCAAGCAGAGAACAGCAGAAGGGCATTGGCAGGACTGTCTCACTTGTGTTTTTACTTCTGCTGTGAAAAGCATTTTCAATACTTGCATAATTTAAAGCATGACATTATGATATTCAAAGTTTCAAACTGGAGTAAAGCATTTACATAATCTAATTAAATCATGTAAATGTTTTATGATAATATTAAGTAAGTGCAAAAGTTGTGGCACAGATGCATCCCATTCTTAGGCCATTGGGGAAACCCAGTTTAAGCATGCAGATCTGTATTTCTAACCCTGCATGTTGTGGGAGGTCAACAGGGTACTGAATGCTCTGTTCTTAGTATAACCTCTGAAGCTTGTTTTGCAGAGCATCGTCTTTCCAAGAAGCTTGAAGGTAAGCTGGTACCGGAGGGAAAGACAAAGCAGATTTAAAAGGCTACTTGTGACCTCTTACTATTTGAATGAAAGTGATGCTACTGCAATATGTAATAAATTGCCTCCATTTCAGTGAACATTAAAATAATCCCATGGTGACTCTCTTAGCAGCAGCCCTGCCACATGTAGTATCAGATCTCACAAAGTATGCATAGTACTTGAATGGGAGGCTACCAGGGGAAAGCCCACAAATTCTCTTGGTGACTGTTCGGTTTGTTTTTGCCTGTGGCTGCACTAGCTCACAAAATATTAGAAGCACTTGGCCAGCATCCTTGATGAGAGATGATGTCTTGTAGTGAGATTTTTAAATAATCTTTTTCCTTTTTTTTTAATCAGCACATTATCACTAAACTGTCCTCAACAGTGGATCTTAGTGAATCCTATCTTTACTAGGCCCTACTATTACAACAAACAAGTGAATTGAGTCCTAGTTTTCCTAATGTAGGCAAGCTAATTCTAAGCTAGTAGTAACCTAACGAGATTTTAGAAAGTATAGCACTGCTTTCCTAAAATGAATTCGTATAATTGGCAGAGGCAGGTACTTTAAGGCCAAGCCCTTATCTGGTCTAAATAAGCTTACTGCTATTGACTTTTATCAGTGCCATCCTGATTTCCTGTAACGGCTGACAGAAATATGTGTGTATGCACTGCCTGGTGTTCTGCGCTTTCACAGTAATTATAACGGTTATGAAGCACTGGGCTTGCAGTACGTTATCTGTGCCAGGCTACTGATGCAGCCTGTGTGCTGCTAGATGGAAGAATGGAGCTAACTACACACATAGTGTCGACCTGTTTTGTGCAGACACTGTGGCAAGAAATTAGTGCAGTAGCTCTGAATTTGTCCAAAAAGGTGGATGTTTCCAGAGAAGCCTGGATCTGTCATACCTCTAAATCTGGAACTTCTCTTAGTTACTGTCATGGTAAATAATAATATCCAAAGTTTGTAAATTAGTTTGGAGCTCAGTGATATGAAAAGCTCTGGATATATGAAAGTCATTCCTAAAGTAGCTCACAGAAAGGTGAAATATGCCAGCAGTGAATTAAATCTTTGCTAATTAGACACAGAAATCTAATTACTCTGCAAATTTTTCATCTAATTTTTAAGGGAGGGGAGTTAGTGTGAATTTAAAATGGAAGCTGATATGTTCAGCACATAGTGTTAACTGCCAAGGAGAACAGCACAGTGACCTTATTTGCAGCTACACATGCATCATGTATAGGAATGCCTGTCATAGCCATAATGATTTAACATCAGGGCAGGCCAATATTTCTTGGTTCTTCCTCCGCAGTGTAGGCAGTTTCCTTTAGAGGTAGGATGGGAAGCTGTAGGTGTTTCTGGTGAAAAATGGTAATGCTTGAGAGGTGCCCTTTACTACAAATCCAGCATTGCTCACTTTAGTTTGCCTCGTGAAAAGGAATTTACAAAGTCACAGCTGGGTTAAGTTTAAGTTTTGGCATGGTTGGATTCTATCTTTTTAATTACTTAGTTATTGATTATACAACTATGTTTAAACATAGTAAATAATGTTAGGAAAGTTTAAAGCTCCTGAATGCTTTCTCTGTTTGTTTGGTTTGTAGGCTTGGGGTTGTTGAGGTTGTTTGGGGGTGGGGGGGGAGGGTTGTTGTTTTTTTTCTAGGCACTGAGACTATTTCAGTATAGAAAATAATACTTTAAAACCTGCAGTATTTTGGTCATAGGAGATATTTACATTTAGACATAGAAGCTCATAGAGCTAATGTTTATCTCCAAACACAAAGACATTTGATGCCTTCATACTTAAGGCATTTTTGTAAGAGTACAATTTTAACTGTCATTAAATACCTGGTGTGAATTGCAGGTAACAGTTCTATTATAAAAACCCTCTCAATTACCTTTCAATACCATATTGATTTTGACCCTGACATATCACCTATTTAAACTTTACTAAGGGATCTCAGGTGCCAGTTTTTAAAAACATATAGGTACTTACCTTTCACTTAGTAAGGGCATGATCCCCAAATTTCTGTGGTCACTGAATCACCTCTGAAGTCCACAGCTGCTGTGTTAAAATTGTGCCTGGCTTACATTCCTGTCACTTCTCACCTAAAAGACCTGCACACTTCAAGGTGTATTCATGGAGGGTAGGTTCACCAGTGGCTATTGTACCAACTAGTCACCAGACAGCTTTTGCCTTGGGAAGTCTTTAAACTCTGGATTGCTGGGAATTGAACAGGTGTAGTAAAAGGAGGATCCCATTAAACTGGCCCTGTTCTTTACATACTCTCTTTAAACGTTGCTACCAGCCTATTTTTGAAATAGGGCATGGGTTAGATGCATCTTTGGTGTGATGTAGTACAGCAATTCTGTGTTCTCCCTAGGAGTGCAGTCTGACTTCTGTTAAATAACTGTTTCCTTACTTAGAACTATGCCCTTCTCTACATTTTAAATAATGATTTCTGAGAGACTTATTAAATGTGTGCGTGTGTGTGTGTCTGTGTATTTGGTTCGTGAAATGATATAACTGTGTCTGGGGGATGAATGAAAATTACCATCACTATGCAAGTAAAACCAGGGGGATATGTGGTGAACCTGATTCAAAGCTCACTGAAGATGACGAAACCTTTGCTGTAGCATCAGGAGTTGTTAGGTTAGTGTCTATACTTGTGAAATAGTTACGTCTATTCTACCAAAATGTACAAGCTGAGCTTTGCACTTGTAGAGTCAATGAATCCATGAAATTAGGTATACTCATGTTTAAGTCTTTGGAGAATCATCATTTATGTTGGCTGTTTAAATGGAAAAGAACAACTAACCAAATATTAATAGTGAGAAAATACTTCATTTTTTCCTGTACTTCTGCATGTTTCATAGCAAAGATCTTAACATTACCTCTCACTAAACTTTATAAAATGATTTTTAAACAGTGGGATGAAAGAAAGATGCTGTCTAGTAATAGTGCATCTTTAACAGTTAGCTGTAATGTGAAAATTCATTAAATGAAAATATCCTATACACCAAAAGGCACTCTTTCTCAGTATTCAATTTCTTTGTTGACTTTGCAGAGTAAAGAAAAAGGGGATAGAGAGAAAGAAAGAAAGAATGAATGAATTTGATCTTGGTTTAAGAACTTTTTTTTAATGAGAAAGCAGAAACTTCTACCTCTGTGTGTGTGTGTGGGGGGGGGGATTCTGCTTCTGGTGTAGAGCCATGAGATTCCTTTGTGCTGAACTTGAAAGCAACTCATCCAATTTTTTTCATACTGGGGGAGGGAATAAAATTTTTGCAATAGTGCTGTTGCTGCTTAGTAGTGCTATTCTAAAGCAGGAAGAACTTTATTACCACTTCAGATTATTGATCCTGTTCTTTTATAGATTTTGTGGGCCAGAGCGGAAGCTTTTGGGCATTGAACACTTTCTGTGTTCAAGCAGGATGGCCTCTGAAAATCAAGTCTAAAATATGGAAGGTCTGTTTTAGTCAGGTCAACCTTAAAAGAAAAATAGATTTGAAGAAAATGCATACTAGCCAAGACTCCTGGCCCCATTTGATGTAAATCTGCATAGTTTCAGTGACTTTGAAGAAATTGCCCTGTTTCTTTAATTCTTTCTCCTACTTTTCCTTCTGTCTGCCACAGTCCACTGTTGCAGATAACATAATGATTTACTTCTGCTAAGAATTTGGCCCCTATTGCAAGGGAACAAATTCAAAGTTTAATTTAATTTCCTAATTCTTTGTCTGTAAATTCTGGTGCATGATCTTGCAAATGAGACCATTTCCATGTGTCAAGAAGAATTCTTTGTTTCAGCCGAGTCTTATCCAAAAGTGACAATGGACCCAACTGCAATGTCTCAGACTATGTTCCTTGCAACTGCTTAAGAGAGTGAAGAAGCCATGTGGCAGTGTGGTAAAAAAGATGAAGCTCTTAGCAATATTTGTTAATTTGCAGGAATTTCCATAGGAACATTTCCGTGGTTCTTCAGCTTGGGTTTGATGCCACTGATCATTTTTAACTATGACATATGCTAAATAATGTAAAAAGAACCAACTTGATCATATTGTTAGTATAGTCTGTATCTGCCTTTGTACATTGTTCCCAGCATAAGAGAGCCTGATTACAAATGAAAAATAGTTCTGTCTTGCTAGAGACAGGCAGGGACTCGTTCAGTATTTGTTCTGAGGTTTTCAATGCATTTGTTCATATAACCTTAGCATATTTACTACTGTTCTCTTTGCCGCTTTTTTAGGATGGTTTTACAAATGCCATAGTTAGTGTCACTGACTGCATACTTAACAGAGATAAAACCAAAGGGCATAGTCTGATCTGCAACAAACTCTGGGACTAATGTCTCTTCTCTTGTCCTTGATCCAACTGATTGGCATGTATTTCTGGTTGCCTATAGCTTAAAAGTATAACTGTATTTTTCTTGTATCTTGGGAACATTCTGCGGCCTTGGTATTCTGGTTATAGAACGTATTTTTGTCCTCCATAACCACAGTATCTGCATACTTAATATGATTGATTTTGTTTGCATAATGTCCAGCTGTAATGGAGAGAAAGAAGGATCCCCATTGTAATAACAGGAAACAAAGGCACAAGGTGCTTTAAGTGGTATACTCAGGTAAATCAAACAGTCGTCATCTGTGGAAGTGCCTGAAAATGTACCCAGGGTCTTGAGAGTCTGTCCAGAATCTCAGTTTCTAGACAATTCTTTTTAGCTTTCTAAAAACATTAAATGCCATTCATATTTATTGATAGCATTATGATTCAGGGAAGCACCTGCTGGTATGGTTTTATATGTTTGAGAAATTTATAATCTGAAGAGAGTAGTTAAAGGTTTAGTGCCTAAAGGCTACTTTCAATGCCTGAGTTAATTCAGCAACTAAGTTCTTATCAGCAAGAACATCTTTATCAGAACACACAGGACTAGTCCTCTAATAGTTAGCGAGGTTAGTGTAGGAGGACGAAGTGGAAACACGCTCTAAGGCTGTCTGCTGTGCTGCGTAGCCAGTTGTAGGACATGGAGCTGTTTGCTAGAATCCAGCTATAATCACAGTCACATCTGTTTGTTTCTTTCACACTTGGAGAAGACAAAGATCAGCTGAAAAGGATGGAAAAGCAACAATGAGAATAAAGAATATTCTCTATAAGAATGAAATCTCTGCACTGTAGTTCAGAATTAAATAGTTTTTTGTGATCTACTCCTACAATGTATGGTCAGTTACTGCTTTGCCATTATGACATGTGATCTTAAGTGTTTGGAAGGGAGTTTAATTTAAAAAAAAGGGGAGAGAGACTTCAGTGCATCTGGCAATGAAAAAAAATTAATTTTGTTTAATTTTTAATCAGACAGCCTGAAACAACCACTGAGCACTACTTGACAATTAGAATACTAATGAACTACACACTGGGTTAGCCTGTTTTTAAAGGACAGCAAACAATACACTCACAGAGAGTTGAGGGATTCTATTTAGTTCCCATCAAGTCTTCATAAATTTACTTTCTCACTTTATAAGAATTCAGGAAATGCTCACTGCCTTGTTGTCCGCTTTAAAAATCCCACCCCAGAGTTAATTACTTTTCATATGCAAAAAAGCACAGAAGATGGTAAATGGCTTTCTTGAAAGCATTCTTCAAAATGTATAGTATAAACAATGTAAAACATTTATCTTCACTGTTTAGGGCATCTTCAATGGCTTGAGCTTTTTCTTATTATTTTTTCGTTTTCATTCTTCCTATAGAGGAATGCAACTCTGTACCATTTTCCAACAGTTTGAAGCCTTTGGTTTTCATGCTTTCTATAAATTAGATATTGTAGTCATTGCTCTATAGCATGCAATTTCACAAAAGATAGGCAGGTTGAAGGAAGAAATAAATTGCCCATGCCTAAAGTGTTTATTTCTTATAACCTTTATAAGCAGCTATCTATAGCAAGGCTGAATATAGTAGGAAATGCCTAATGAATTAAAATGAGTTCTGAAATATAAATTAAGTAGCCTAACCATCCATGGTAGCCATGTCATACGGGTCTTACTGTGAAATGGATATTTTATTGCCCCCTCTATGTCACATTGTCAAGCAGAATGATATAATTGTACCCTAGCTGAGATGAAGGATTCACACTAACTCATATTAGATGCACTCTTCCAGTTTCAGCTTTAAAAGTTAGTAGAGGCTGTAGCAGACGGTACTCGAATGTAATCCTGTCACTTACTGTTGCAGCATGTGGCTGCTGAAATCTGCACGGTAGCACTTACTGAGGTCCTGACCCAAGCCTTGTCTCCAGGCAAGTAGATTGTGAGGTGATGTCCAGGGCAGCTGAGGGTGGCAAAACGGCATAGGCCTGCTGCTGGCTTTGTGTAGTCCAGAGCCCCCGAAAGTTGGGCTTGCAGCAGCTGCTCGTAGGTGAAACTGGGTCCAGGAGGGCCATTATCACTCGGAGGAGGGAAGCAGATGTTGCTAGAGGTGGAATCCCGGCTGGCTCCCCTCTTATCCTGCCAACAGGAATCCGAGCAGCAAGCCTGACTCTTCAGGGTTTTCCCTCCTCTTTTCCATGAGCTTTTCACCTCTTCCCATGGCAGGAGCAGTCAATCTGCAGCACCTCTGACTTGGGAGGCGAAATTCAATTCTTCCTGTGCTGCTGAGATCTGCAGATCCCTGATTTACCCTGATCCACATACTACCCTGCATTTGCAAAAACCAGTCTGGTCCCACCGTAGCCCAATCTACGCCAATTCGGAAGGTGTTGCTGTGAGAAGCAGAGCCAAGTCTACAGCAGGGAATCCCGTCTCCCCTTGCTGATCCAAAAGATGCCAGTTAGGGATGGAAATATAAAACAAGCTGTTTTTTCCTGTCCTGTCTTGCACATCGTTTAACTTTCAAGAGTAGCTCTTGAGAAGGAGGAATACCTGAACTTTCAATGATGTAAGTAAACTCTGGTTCTACTACATAGCAAACAAGCTGAAACCCAGATCATCCAGGTCAAACTGGGAGATAGCTGGCTTACAGCTGACAGCCTTAAAGGAGAGGTTTGCTCCCCAGATATTAATTTGCTTATGAGATGATGGACAGGAAAGTTTTCTGTTAAAAAGGGCTGCTTAAATTTGATTTCTTCTCAAGATTGTTTTAAGCTTGCCTAAACTTTGCAAAAAGAGGGTGTGAGAAAATTCTGACCCATATCACCATTCTGATATGTTTTCCATAATATTGTGTGGAACCAACATGTTTCTAGTAAATGAAAGCAAGATTTTGAATTTTCAGTTTTTCTGTAAAACATAGAATGTAGAATTCTCAAAATTGATTGAAATAATTTAAATCAAACTCTCAAAATTTAGTTAGTTAAAATAATGCAGCTCAATTGCTATTATGGCAATATGTAAGAATCCTAATCATGGAGCTGGCTTCTGGTGTTCTGCATACGGTGCTTCCATTTAAAAATAAAACCTTCATTTAAGAGCTTACATTGTCTTATATGTGCATGTCTCCTATGTGAAGGGGTTGAATTCCTGTTAGGATTTCTCTTGTGTGTTTTCTTGCATGATCCCTGATTCTGGTAACTATAATTGGTTTTCCTATACCTTTGGAATGCATAAAAATGGCTCGTCCTTTGTGGACTGGAGGAGAATTAGTAGGGGGTACTTTTGCCATAGAGAGCAGTTTTGTATTCAAGAAAATATGTATTTTTAACAGTTGGTTTGATGTGGGATCCAGGCTGTGTGTTAAAATACGGATGTATCAGTCTGTTTTAGAATCCCTTATTCTTTGGACACCCTTAAACACTTTAGCTACTTTGATTAGATAAATAATGTTGCCATTGCGTTTTCATATTCCCTAACTTCCTGAATTAATGTTATCTGGGCAGAAATAGGCAATATGTAAGCAGTCACTGTACAGTAAGTGTTACACGCTGCAAAGTAAATTCTCGTGCAATGAGGAATAGTTGTTGTTTTCTTTTAGCTGTATAAACTAAAGAAAAGAGGGCTTCAAAAAGCTAACAAAGCAGGAGAGGCAGAAAAATCTGATAAGCAGATTTTGTTGGGATCTGGGGTCAGATGGACAGGAAGCAGTGCATTTTAAATAAAAGCTTCAAAAAAAAATTCACTGGAATGAGAATAAGAGCTTCAGTATTCTGTTCAGTATCTTGTGTTTGTTCTTGCCAAAGCCAATATGTGGGGTTTAGTATATGATAAAATGGCACCAGTGCTCAAAAGGTGGAAAAGGAAGAGGTGTGGTGTCATGTCTAGGAGCTGCTTTCTCATGCAAAGGCAACGCTGCAGCTGGCCCCTGCCTAAGGCAGCGGCCCCAGGTGCAGGGACGCTGCGAGTGGGAGCTGCTGCTTCCGTGAATCGGCTGCACAGACAGGTCTTGCCTGTGCGAGGCAGTGGCTCCTGCTAGTGTTAAAGTGCAACTATTTGCCTGAGACAGTGAAAGAATAACATTGTTCAGTAGTAAAAAGTGGATCGTATGGCATATTGCCACATGCTGCTCTCCTGAGTACTGAGAGGCGCAAACCTCCCTGTCCCTGAGGCAGCACTGGAGCTTCAGACTCCTGCTTGGTTCACAGAATCACAGAATCGCTGAGGTTGGAAGGGACCTCTGGAGATCATCTGGTCCAACCCCCCTGCTCAAGCAGGGTCACCTAGAGCACATTGCACAGGATTGCATCCAGGCGCATTTTGAATATCTCCAGAGAAGGAGACTCCACCACCTCTCTGGGCAACCTGTGCCAGGGCTCTGTCACCCTCACAGTGAAAAAGTTTTTCCTCATGTTCAGATGGAAGTGTCTGTGTTTCAGTTTGTGCCCGTTGCCTCGCGTCCTGTCGCTCAGCACCACTGAAAAGAGTCTGGTCCCATCCTCTCGACACCCTCCCTTCAGATACTTGTACACATTGACAAGATCTCCTCTCAGCCTTCTCTTCTCCAAGCTAAACAGGCCCAGCTCTCTCAGCCTTTCCTCATAAGAGAGATGCTCCAGTCCCCTCATCATCTTTGTAGCCCTTCGCTGGACTTGCTGCAGTAGTGCCACATCCCTCTTGTACTGGGGAGCCCAGAACTGGACGCAGTACTCCAGATGTGGCCTCCCCAGGGCTGAGTAGAGGGGGAGAATCACCTCCCTCCACCTGCTGGCTGATACGTAATTCTCAATAGTGAGTGAGTGGGCACTGAATTTACATTAGAAAGTGTGGGAGTTCTCAGTGATCTTCCTTAGTGTTAGCGGTCTAAGCAGACACTCTGGCTTCGGGTTTTTTTTTAATGAAGATGTAATACTTTGTGAGGTACAGTGCTGCACAAAGCTAGGCAAAGAGGTAACGTTTCTGTGTTTAACAAGCTGAAACTCTGTCTCCAGATATGTTAATAAAGAGTTTTCTCCTTTTTTCCCCCTCAACCTCTGCTCTCTTGGCTATCAAAAATTTTTTATAGCAATTGTATATGTTTGTTACTGCTCTGACCACTGTACTGTTTTATAGTGATTTGTGCTACTCTATCATAATAATTTATATTTCAACCTTGCTGCAGTATATGTATGTGAAAGCTACCTGGTGTGTCTCAGACAGTGCAGAGAAGCCATAGGTCTTGTGGTTATCAGGTGGTACAGTTTAGTAATTATTTTAGGACTTCTGTATAGTGAGTTTAGTCCTTGTACTTGATCATTTGAGGCATATTAAAACAGGAATATTGCTGAGACATACTTCTTTTATTTTAAATGTCTTCAAATGAATTAAAAAAATTAACATGTTTAAATCACCATAAATCAAACTTGATACTGAAATGAGTTGTCTAATGTAAAACCACCAGTTTTAGATGTGAAAGGGAAGTAGTGGTAGCTGTTTGTAATTCTTTGTCAATGCACCTACTTTTTTTAATGCACCAAATTCTTTTAGCAAGCAGTACATTTTTGCTAAGGACTGCAGTTTTCCATAGGAAGGTGTATATCTGTTGTGGTCATCAAAAAACATTAAAAAAGAGAACTTTTTATTTCATAAAAAGTACTTATCAAAGAAATCAGAACAAAATAGTACTGCTCAGTGTTCTGTACTAGTAGTGAATAGTATTAATCAAAGGTCAAATTCCATTTTCTGACTCCTAAAATAATTGTAAAACAATCCTCTGAATGCAATTCCCCTCTTGAAAGAAGGGATTTTAGCACTTTGCACACTAACAGTTCTAGAGTGGTATCTTACAGATGTCTGTAATATTTGCAAGAAACATTAAAACAGTATACTCAAACTACTGTCCACTTACTTTGAAGATGGACAGCAGTTCTAAATGTCTCAAATTATCCTGTTTTCCACATAAAATAACTGTATGATGTGACATTTGCTTCTGGAATTGCTCTTGGAAATGTTTCTGAAAAGAATTCAGTAGATTCCTCTTTCTACAGTTGTGGAAAGTTCTGATATGTGTACTTATGTACAAAATCAAATGCAAGTTGCTAGTTATCTTCATGTAAATGATCCTTTTCCTCTAAGGGGCTCTCAAAGAACTCTACAAAGTAATTTATCCCCTCCTGAAGGGTGATCTATTATTGGTGGTTTCCTGTTTATGCAAATATCTAAAAATTGGCCTATGAGGAAGTGCTTATTGTCAGTTGGAACACAGTTCTTTCAAGTAGATAATATACTGCCTGATATTAACTGTAGAAATAAATAAACCTGCTATCTGTTGTCAAAACTGAACATTCTTTTGCTTAGCAAATGTAATTGTGTTGTTTATAAGGACAAGCTAAACTAAGTAAAATCCATATGTGGAAGTAAAGGTTTCTCAAGCCCCAAGCTGAGCTTGACTGGATTATGACTGATTTTAGCAAACAGAAAATGAACAAAATGGTAGAGGGAGAGATTTTCATAACCAGGTCTCAGCTAATGAAATGTCCGCTTTGGGGCACTAATCAGATTTTTCTTCTAAACTGAATAAACAGTCTTACTCTACTGAGCAGAACAGCATACTCAAAAGTTCACTCAAAGACATCAAGCTAAGAAAGTCAGAGAAGTTATAACATCTGTGATAAAGCAAGTGACATGATCAAGTATATCATCAAGTGTGCTTGGTTATGGCATTAGCTAGAAAACACAAGTCAAAATGTTAGTTCCACATTGGAAAGTGTGTCCACTGTGTTCAGAGGAGACAGTTTAGCATGCAGACAAGTTACCACTGCAGATAAGATGTAGATTTGCTGCTGTATTGCTGGGCTGTTGTCAAGAAACCAGTAGCAGAGTAGTGACTTGTTGGGAGCTGCTGTGATTCTACATGTCAATATTTGAGTCTTTCTCTTCATGATATATTATGCTGCTTCAAGAGGTACTTCGAAAGGAAGAATATAGGCATCCAACTTGAATATAAGATGAAAACTTTGAGAGTAAGTCCCTGTTTATGTTTCTTTAAACATTCATAGAAGCTTTTTTTCTGCATACCAAGTTTCCATTAGTCTTCTTTTGCTCTTCCCAAAAATTTCCATCTTGTAGTCTGAACTCCCGTTACTGATGGGGAAGGATCACAGAATCACATGTCCAGGGCGCCTCAGTACAGAAATTTAAACTAACCACTGATGGTTATTGACCCAAATCATTCAAGTCCAATACCATTCTTCTTCATTTGTGCAAAGAATAAAACTGATGCTTTCTGAAAAGTTTGTGTGTCCTGTAAATCTCAGGATAGCTAAACATAGCATCAAATCTCTTAATCACATCCTTTGATGTTGTTTAGTGATGCTGAATGAGATTATAGAAAGTAGTTTGCAGACTGAGCCAGTATTCATTCAATACTATGCTGCTTTAAGTTACTTTGCTTATTCCACATGTATGTTTTAACATGCAGATTAGGAAGAACTATTTTAGGAGGATGATGAATGTGCAAATAACTAACATCTGGAAAATGCACTTAGGTGCCACTGTCATGAGCACTTAAAAATAACTGGCTAGACATAAAAGGTCTGAATAGCAAATTCAAAACATTCACCAGCTTCTTTTGAGAAAAGTTCCGTGATTTTGATGGAAAATAAGAGAGGGTAATTCTTCATTATTCAGAAGGTTAAGCTAGGTCTGTGTGGTGAGGAGAGTGAAACTGCAGGTTTCAGGCAAGTCAAGCTCATATTCAGTGCAATCAGGTCTTGCATCCATAGCTACATGCACAGCAATGTAACCACTATCTTTTCTGTGACTGAGGCAGCAATGTTAATAGGTTCCAAGCAGAGACAAGCACTATCTGTTTCCAGAAAAAAAGCACAGTAATTGTTAACAATTAGGAGAGTGTATATTGAATACAAAATAAGCTGAATAGTTAGACTGCTGGTGCTGTTTGATCTGCTTAATATTTTCTGGGAGACCTAGAGAGTGTTCAGCCCAGCAAACTTCCCCTACCCCAGCTGCTTGGAAGTTAGAGCTGTAATGACTGACATTGGTTGACATCTTTAGTTTACTTTCTCCTTCAGACCCTAAGTGAGGTGGGAATATTAAAGGGAGTAAACCTAGAGAGAAGATTTGCAAGCTGGCTCCTTTCCTCTTATCCCACTCTGAATAAGAACAAGATATAGGACATCTCCCCCTCTAGGCCCTGCTTTTCACCAGGACATAGCACAGTTAAGGAAGTGAGGTTCCCTATGTCTAATGATCAGCATTCAGTAAATCAACTGAACTCCATTTCTTGGTCTCAGAGGGAAGCTCAGAGAAGACCTCAGTTCTTTATCCTTTGAGGAGCCAGCTGTAGTGAATCAGCACATCAGGCTGGCTCAGAAGCTTTTCTTTTCCTCTGTTGGCTTTTGAAAGGAACAGGAAGTGGGGCTGAGGGAAGATACTGATTCAGGTTCCTGATCTAAATTTGATTTCAGTATTAAAAATTTCAATTAACAGCATCTAAATCCAAAAATAGATTGGAATAGAAACCTTGAAAGAGGAGTCAAGAACACTTATAAAAATCTCTGGTTCTGTAAACAGGCATGTTGAATAAAAATGATAAGGGGAAGGCTGCATATCTATATTTAGCTGTATTTTGGAATTAACTGACATTTTATAGTATATTTCTTGTTCAGAAAGGAATTGTAGAGTACCATTTCTATAGCTTAAGTATACCTGTGCCTCTTGTTCTTTATGTATTTAGACTTACACTTGCTTAACTTAATAACTAAGTCTTTCACTATTTTGTCAGTTGTGCCAAATTTGTATAGCTGTGGGAAAGAGCTGGACTCTTTCTCCATTTTGGTTTCCTTACAGTCCTAGTAACTGTTAAATGGCAATTTTGCTCTGGAAAATGACTACAAGAAAGTTTCCTGGCCGTCATTAATGGCTTTGTTAACTACTCTTCATCGTCTTTGTTGTTATTCTTAACATATCTGTAACAAAGGCTGATTTCCAGCCTACTTTGTGGGGTTAGGGATGCTTGAGAAGGAAACCTTGGAGTATGAGAATGTAGCCTGTTGAACCAGGAAGTAATAAATTTGGGATGTCCATGGTGCAATTTTTTTGTAGTTATTTTCTACAGCAAAACTGTATCTTAAGTGTTTTCAGAATTGTCAGTAATATATGTGCATTGAAGTTGATAGGGATTGTGCATGAAAAATTTTTAGGGATCCGAGATCTGTTATGACCACTTCTTTATTTAAGTACATTGAATAAGATGTTTTTAAGATTTCTTTGACTATGTTTGAAAGCCCAGTAGTCCTCTTTTATTAACCAAAAATGGAGAATAGTCAGACAGAATCATGAGCAAAACATAGGGCAAAATATGTGATGCTTGCTTGATGATAAGATTTTCTGAAGGTGGTTTTCTACTTAGACCAGTGGTGGGAGCAAAAAATAGTACGGGAATATCTGTGCTTGTGCAACAGACCATGTTCAACAGATGCCTGAAATGTTGAGTAGTAGTGATTCTTTCATCTCAGGGGACACATACTCTTCAGCAGGCAGTTTGGTGATGGGCAAATGATTATCGAGTGCAACTGTTCTGGGGATCTCTGTCTGGAAGTTAGGGTCCTTCTGTCATGTCTTTTCTGTAACTCATTTTTCCCTTCCTTTCTACTCTTTTCTCCCATTATTTTGACCTGGCGTTGGATTGCTTGCTTGTGATGTAATCTGTATGGAAGCCACAATACAATGGAGTCCCAAACCTCAATGAATTGAGCCAAATGAATTGGGATCTACCATGAGCTTTGTCTTGGGGCTTAATAATGAATTGTATTATATCTCCTTGATACTTGGAAATTATTTTAGAATAATTTCAGTTAAATAAGGAAGCATTGCTGAAGCATCTTACCTTTGCCTAGAAACTCCTTTGGATTTGAAACATTCCAAGGATAGAAGCTAAGAGTTTCTCTGTTAAGTCTATTCCATTCTTTGTGCTTTTACTTGTGAATTGCATGAAGTGCCTATCTATATTTATAAGCTAGGCTACCATGGCTCTGAGCAAACATCATGGTTGATTAAAACATTGGGTAGAACAGGTTTATGTGACTCCAGTTCATCAGCACTCAGAGGTTATGAACCTCAGCCTATTAGGTGTGTATTAATGATGTGATTAATGGTACAGTACTCCTTCCTTCCAGTTTTGCTCTGGAGGTTGACTTCCATAGCAACAGGTCATCATCAGGGAAAATTCTAGGGTAAAGTCTATTAATGATTCCCTTTTCAAGACTTGAAATTCTAAATTATATTGGAGATTCACACTTAGCAGTTATAACCAAACCCTTACTAGAAAGTTCATATTGTTAAAAAGGGAAAAATGGATGAGGCATAAGTTTCATTCTTCTAAAAGAGTAAAATTGAAATGTACATCTTTTATCTACATTTGGGTTTGTGTTTTTTTCCTGCTTTTCTTCACAAAAAAAGCAGATGATGTTTGCTGATATTTTGGACTGCCACATCCCAAAACCCACTATTTTACAACCGAAAATGTTTGCTGAATATGTGTAACTGGACAACAGATAGTGAAGCAAATCCAATGTTTATGCACAGGAAAAAGTACCATATCCTAACATATGTAACAGAATGCACTGAAGAGGAGTGATAGTAGTTTATTATCTTGGAAAATTGTCTTGGAAGAGACTTGGAGAAGCCATACTTGTGCCCCAAGTAGGATCAATCAGATTGTCATTTCTGAGGGTCATCTAATCTCTTTTAAAGATTGTCAGTGATGGAAAACCTGTAACCTCTCTTGACAGTCTATTCCAGTACTTCATTATTCTTCTCATTGGAATGATTTTCCTAAAGTTTATCCTGAATCTTTCTGGTTGCCACTTGGGCCCATTACTACTTGTTCTGTTCATCAATGATATGGAGAAGAGAGTATTTCCCCACACACACGCTACTTTTTTTTTTTGTCTCAGATTTTCCAGCTCACTCTGATAGTTTTTGTTGCTCTTTTTTGATATTTGTCTACATCTTGAATAACCAAAACTTGATCCAGCAGTCCTGTTAAGGTCCTGCCAATTCTAAGTAGAGCAGAAGCATTACATCATGTGTGTCACAGACTGCAGTGAAGACTTAATACTTGAATGAGGCTTGTCTTTTTTGTGACAGTATGACACTTCTGTGCAGTGTCAAGCTTGTAATTCACAGGTTGGCAATAGCCCCCAGCATGCCCCCCTCCCCCCAACAGGATTGTTACTAACTAACTCTTCCTTATTTTATACTTGTGCAGTTTATAATTTTTCTGTTATTACTGATTGATTAATCACTGTTTCTCTAGTTTGTCAAAACGTCTTTGAATCCTGTCCTCCAGCATACTTGCAGTCCCTCTTACTGTTAGGAGTATTTTCTTCTATCCATCATCCACATTTTTAAGAGAAGCACTGAAAATGACTCGATCCTGAACAAGACCCATTGAAGCATCACTCAATACATCTTTGTATTTGACAGTGAACCATTGGTCCATTCTGGGCTACAGTTATCTAATTTTTGTTTTCAAATTTCGCCAAGACTTACTGAAGTGAAGATGTATGATAACTAAAAAGGCCTATCTATTAGCCATGTGGGAAGAAATTAGATTTTTGTTGTCAGTTGTTCCTAACAAATCCATAGTGATTGCTACTTATGTCCTTGTTATTATACAGGTGCTTACAATAGTTTGTTTTATCCAGAACTGTTCTTGAAGCTGAAGTTCAGCTTGAGTTGTCTAACTTCTCAGCTCCTCTTTCCTCCCATTCTAAAGATAGGCAATACATTTACCCTTTCACCCATCTTCCATGAGATCTCAAAGAAAACTGCTATCAATTCTGATATCAGTTCAACTAGTTCTTTATGTATCTTAGCTGAAATTTGTCAGAACAACTAAATTTGAAAGATGAAATTTATCTAATAACCTCTATTCTCAGTTGAACTTGTTGTTGGTATTAATTATGCCTGACACCAGTAGATCTCCTTCATGAAGACTAATGTAGAAAAAAAAAAAAGAATTAAACACTAGCTTTCTCTGCATCATCTCTATACTGAATAGTGGACTAATGTAGTCTTTTATATTTGTAAAGGCTGATATTTCTGCTTTAATCATTTGTTTACAGTTTACTGCTTAGATATTTAATTTTCTGTTTAATAGTTTGTATGATTCCCTTGTTGTGGCTGCTTGCATTTGAAATCTTATGGAAACCTCTGGAGAGGGAGACTGCTCCTTTCTAGAGAGGATACTCAGGAGGGACAAGTTTCTGGAAGGTAGACAATGGCAGGTAGGTTTTGAAACAGAGCAAATGAGGAGAGTGTGAGACAGGCAGGGAATGGAAGCACAGCAAGGTCTCAGGGATAACAGGCACCCAGAGGAGGCTGTAGCATTCATGCATCCAGCAAGGTCATGATGGTTGCTGGATTGGAAAAAGACTAGAGAGAAGAACTCACTCTGTGAGGACACAGTAGGGAGAAAAGAGCTTTATTTTCAAAGCCTTTTACTTCTTTCTTATTTGATCAATCTGACAGTTTGCTGTTTAAAAAGTTAGTGTTTTACTTTATGTTTAGAGATTGGAAGTGCTTTGGTGTTTTGGTGTGTTTGCTTTAAGGGCAAGTTATGGGCAGTTCTACTTCAGAAGTATGCCTGACCTGGTCTACCACTCAGGAACGAGCTCAAGGTTCCCTTTTTTCCTTCTGGTCTTATTTTGTGTCTTGACCTTTCTGCTTTGGCTCCAGCTAGTTGTGCCATTCTTTTGTACTCATCTTCAGTGATCTGACCTAGTTGGAAAGCTTCTGTGCTTGAGGTCAGTAAGGAATGTAGCAAAGCTGGTCTCTTACAATACATCTGTTCTTTTACATGGACATGAACAGAACTTGTATCCTTAGTGTTATTTCTCCGCAGAGCTGCCAAATCTATTTTTGTTATACCTTGAGAACAACAGTAATACAGTAATGCCTGATTTCAAGGATGAAGAGTCAGATACTTCCATAGGGTTCAATCCCTGCTTCCTCCACAACAGAATACTTGCTCCTGTTCTCCTGGCAGTGGCTGTAACATTGTCTGGCCTTCAGATAATACTATGAACCAGCTTCTTCCCTGTGCAACTGCTAGGTTATTCTTTACTAATGGCTACTCTTATATATAGCTGTCCAGTTCTTTATTCCAGTTGCCTTTGTATTTTTTGGAATCCATGATCACAGATGTATTTCTAACCACATGCTTTAGCTCTCCTTGCTTCCTAAAATTATACCAGCAGATACTTTCAAATCAGACATCTCTTTTCTTGGCCTTTACTGGCAGAGAAATGTAGGACTCCCTTCCTTCAAATACAGTTCAGGACTGTGATCAGGGTATTCAGATTCCTAAATGGGCATGGCTCACAGCTGCAGGTTGACCCTAAAGAGATGATTATGGTGGTACTGTATGTCCTCAGTGGTTTTCTGTGTATTACAAACTTTATTGAATGTCCTTTATATCCCTTCAGGAATTTCTTCTGTATGTTGTTCCATCAGGAAATGGAAAGTAGTAATAAGTTAGCATTAGTTACAAACGAGTGAATTTCCTATCTTCTTCACCTCCATATATTCTGAACTCACTCATTTTATACTGAATCCTGCTGTTGTATTTTCAAGAAGAAAAAAACTGGAATAGAAGATAATATCCAACCATAGCAGTAAAGAAGGATGCAAAAGAGAAAACTATTTAAAATGATGTATAATTTGACTATTATAGTCTGAATCTCCCTGCGTAATCTTTAAAGAGAACTACCAAGCATAGAAGGGCATATTTAGAATAGAATTGGATTATGTGATAAGAAACTTTACCTTAGTTGTCTGTTACCAGAGACTCAAGTGACATTCAAAAGGCTTTTACTGTGTAAACTCTTTTTGTGTTGAAAACAGTTTGGCTTCACTGGGCAAGAAAGAAGTCTTGACAAGTGCAAGATTATTTGGTAAATTACCAAAGATTTGGTGAGTATTCAAGACAGTCTGAGCAAGTTTGGAAAAATAAGATAAAATATTCTACTGTTGTTGTGTTTTTAAAGTATATTTATAGCATGCATAAACAGAGGAACTCATTGCATCAAGATACTGAATTGAAGAGTTCAAAGTATTACATTCTTGTAGGAAAAATGGGAATGTTCATATTGGATAAATTCCTTCTCTTGCATCAGGGCACAAACAACTATTGATTGAATTTAGGAAAAAAATATATTTACTATGTATAGGTTTATTATATGCTTCTCTAAATATCTGATACCAACCAGTGTCCAAGACAGAATATTTAATTAAATGAACCTTGGTTGTCTTCTGGAATGACAGCCTGTGTATTTTGGTGATATTTGCATAAATATGTAGAGGAATCAGAAATTACATGTGCTTTGTCCCAATCCAACATTTTACACAAATTTGGTTTTCTGACTTTTTTTCCTTTTCATAAAAGATAACTGTTCATATGAAATTCAAAGAAAGAAATTAGCAGGCGCGAACAGAAGTTGAAGTCGGCAAAGCTGAACGTTTTCATGATAAATTTTTATGTGGCTATGAAAATGATATATTGCGTGGATTATTTTCTTTAGTGTAGGAACAGTACTAATTGTAGTTTGCCGTCAGTGTTAAACTAGATTTTGAATTTAGCCTGTGGCAGTATAACAGGAGCTTATGTCAACTTGCAGTGCTGTGCAGCTGGTGAAAACCCCCACTCTAGCAAGAGCCCTGAAAATGTATGAATGCAGAGCGTCAGCTCTGTCATCTTCTTTGAAAAATATCGGAGTAGATTCTACTCTAATATATGCCAATATAAGCCTGAAATAACTTCAGTGATGGCTGTTGAACAGTTTACACCAATGCAAGTAAAATAGTGGTTTTGATCATTGAAACAGGCATGGATTTATGGGGAAGGGAAGGACTAAGAAGGCTAAGCTGTCCAATTAGCATCAGGCAGCCTAGCATACTCCCTTTAAAATGGGGCTGTATCCGTCCTTGAGTGGCAGTAACCAGAGTAGAAAAACTGTATTAAAGCAGACAATGTAACTACACCAAAATAAGAAGCTCTTCACTATTGTGGTATATAAATATATAGGTGCATGCACACCTCCACACTGCCTTTGTCATTTTTCAAAAGCACCAAAATAAATTAAGAAACAAGTCTAACTGAAAGATTTTTTTAGTGGAGCTTCTGCCTCTAGATCACTTAGGAATATTTTCAAAGTCCATTCTAAATCACTGTAATTCAGTTTTCCATTAAATTGTTAAGATGAACCATTTCAGTAATAATATAGTTGATAATCATAATGAGCCAAATGTACCCCTGCTGCAATTTTGCTGAGGAAACCTTAAATGAAGTTAGAACAAGGACTAATAGTCTTAGGAGACATTAAGGGAGAATTTAGGGTTGTCTCTACTTGTATCATTGTAAATTTAACCCTAACAATTATTTTAAGGCATGCAAGGAAGATACGTGCATTATATTTATGAATACTTTGGCCTTATAATGTTGTACTCATTTTTAACACTTTAGGAATTAAACCCATAACAGCTGTGTGTGGGAGGGATGGAGAATCTTATTCCAGTGAGGAATTATTAGTTCCTCCCTGGCCAATGACAGTGGGATTCCTGGCACCTAATTTGGTCTGTCTAAAAGTTTGGTGTCTAGATTGAAGTAGTCATTTCTACCTTCTTCAGTCATCAGAGAGTTAGGGGCAGCTGCAAAAAGTGAGTCATCCCACCTGTTTTAGGATGTTGTTGAATTGCCTATGAAAGTATGTGTTTCTCTCCAGTGATGCTAGTGGAAACTTAGGCAACTATCTTAGCCTATTAAAAATAGGTGTGAAAGAATCTTATTGTAATGGCAAGCTATTAGTCATCAAGGAATTTGTCTTTCCTGCATATGTTTAGGAGTGCACTGATCCTAGTATTTCTATGTGTATTTCTCTTAAATGATTCAAACAGATGTGACTCCAGATCTGAAAGCAGAGCTTTGATAAAGTGGAGCTCTTAGTGTGGTATTACTGTAACTAGAATGAGTTCTGTATTTGGAGGCCTCTATCTTTGGGTACCTGTTGTGATATATTTTGGACTTGGTGTTGAAAGATGCTTAAAAAACACAGCTTTCTGTCAGCATGGCTGAGTGTTGACATTTCTGTAAAAGGACAAAAAAAAGAAAAATCCAGAACTGAATATCCATCATTGGTATTTCCAAATTCAGTAGGCTTTCTTTCATATTTTGCTCTTGATCAAGAGGCTAGTCAATCCTGTGACATGAATGTGTTGCCAGTAGAATAATATGAATAATCTGACAGAGCAGAGATGTGAATTTTCTGTTTAGTTTCTGTTTCCAAACAAGATGGCTGTCTTGGAGACCAGTGACAGACGTTTGGCAAAAGCCAGAAACAGTACTTCAAAAGTGCTCACTGGAAAAGAAAGATGGTAATAATAGAGAACTTAAATTTTCACTGTATTACATTAATCTATTGTGTTTTAGCCTTTAAAAGACAACACCGTATTGTTAGATACTCAACTAAATCTGGAGAGATAAATATTATAGTTTCTACAAAGCTGAAAAATACACATTCTGAAATCAGTTCTTTATCATCTACAGATGGAGGATAAAGATTGTTTCTTGCTGTGCTATGCAGTCTTATGGTTTGCACATACTACTGTGAGTTTCTCACTGGCATTCTGTGATTTAGCTTGCAGTTTTGGCAAATTTGATTTAAAGAGACTTTGTCAGTTGAGCTTTAGTCAGTTCTAAACCCAAAGTTTAGCTTTTTGATAGCAGGAGGATTCCTGATTTTCAGCCTATTTCTAAGAGCTGCTGATTCTTGGACACTCCTATAGCCTTTTCAGAGAGTTCTGAGTACCCTGCATTTCTTAGGATCAGATTTGGTAAAGGTCTCTACCCCTGTGATTGTCCTTGATATTGAGACTGCCCTATTCTGTCTTTGCTGCAGCACATTATAAATTCCTTTGATATAACCTGTGTTTCCCACTGAGGTGCAAATACTTTGGATTCCAAGAACAGCCCTGTGGAGATAAAGAATTTTTATTTCTATTAAAGTTTACAATGTTAATATTTTTTAGTAAGGCTTTTCTACTTATTTTACAGAAGGTGTGCTTTCCTGAGCAGATGAGGCATGTTATCTCTCTGTGGGAAACCTTCTCGTGTCATAGCCAAAAATGGCAGTTTAAAATCTTCTCTTTGGACTTTATCACCTTAGACAGAACCTTGCAGTGCAAAAATCCAGATGTTTTAATGCATAAAAAATACACTCTGTTGCATACACCTAGCCAAATTAATTATTCAGTAAAATGTTTGTGGTGAAACAGCAGTTAATAGAAGAGTGGCAGATGTCATACACAGAAGTGTCCATTTCACTATATTGCTTTATGGTCTATTGTGACAGCTAAATGAAGCAGCTCAACAGCTGTCAGCGTGTTAACATTTTGGATTACACTAAACACACTTGGAAGAGCTTTTCTCTGATTTTTAAGATGTAATGACTCAAAGACTCCCTTGCTCCTTTGCAGGTGAAGTGATCTAAGCAATGACCAGATGAAACAGAGGGAATAATCTATTAATCTTGATTATTTCCTCTAGAATAATGGACCATTGGACCATGAGATAGACCAGAATGTTTTGGTTTGTCTTTGCAGCCTTGTCACTCCAAATCTCAGTGGGGCTCAGAAATTTCCTGCTCAGTTTAAACACTGGAAATGGAGCAGATTTAAAGGAGGATTGGAGGGAGGTTATTACTCTTCTTTCAAGGCTTTATAATCTTTAATTATAGGGCTGAAAAGAAAAAAGCTGTGTAAAGTGAAAAAACATCAGTCCAAAAAGCTGGGAATGTACAAACCCAATATAACTTTTCTTCATGTGTGTTAAATCCAGTCCAGAAGACTCATGGCTGAATGCATGATCATTTTAAATGTTTCCATTTTGGTTTTGTTGGTCTGTGATTGCTTTATAATGTAGTCAACTGATCTTCCAGAAATGTGTTGTGTTCTGCCTGAAGATTTTCTTGATCATCTTCCTAACCTTGACTATTTTGGAGTCTCGGTGCCTGAATGTGATGTGGGCGCAGCATACAGGCAGATTGTGTTGTGGGCAGCTGACCAGTCCTTGATGGTTTTCAGGTAGCTGGGATGCTTATCCATTTCACAGCATCTCAAGGGACATCATATACTGTTACACAAAATATAGCTGGTGCATTTGACCATTCACACAGGCTTGTAAGAATTAACTAATTGAAAGAAGTTCTCAGGAACTAATGAGAAGATTTGCTATCATCAGAGTATCTCATGAGTTGCATAGAAGTATTTGTGACGGTATCAGTTGCATCTTTAACTGTAGCTGTGAATAGAGCAATGGACACTTGTTTGCTGCCACCCCCAGTGTCTAACTTCTCAAGACTGTAGGCATGAGCAATAGCTGAATGTATTATCCTCCTGCTCTGTCATCCTCTGTTCAGCAAACAGAGAATGGTAGCTGAATGCTCCTTTAAGAAGTGCACCAGGACAGTGGAGGAGATTTTTTCTGAGAACTGTACTGAAAAAGTAAATTTTCAGACATTTTTGTAACTTCTTCTAACTTAAGCCTGGAAGCTGTGTTGCATAGCTTTCTTTAGGAAGGGTAAATATATAACAGTTAAACAAACCCATTCTTTTAATCTGTTTTTTAACAAAAAATGCCAATGCAAACACATGGATGATTAAAAAAAAAAAAGAAAGGATACAACTATTACAAACATCTGTATGAAAGAAGTGGAAGTAAAGTGTAATGATGTTGAAAAATAGGAGTTGCGGCAGCTTTAAGCACTGGAGCTTGCAGACATTTGTTGCTGTGGGCTTTTCATTTGGTCATTATTTTAGAAATCTTGAGGTCAAAATTGTGTGGTAGCCATATGACACTGGTCTGGAGGGATCAAAGGGGAACTCTCAAGAGCTGTTGCTTCAGAGCTCTGTGGGACCTGTGGCAGACTTGTTTTCTGCGCAAGGAGTTTTCTAAAGTCTGCTGAAGCCACCGGACTGTGGTAGTATATTGATGACAGGAAAAAGGGAAAGAGCTGCCTCTGCATTTCTCTGTATCCATTTCTGTTCTCTCCTGAATTATTGCAGTACTCTGATCAATTAGCAGGCAGGTCATGATGCCTTGCTCTGTGAGCTTTCAGCATGCTTCTTTCTTCTCGCCTGTTTCTCAGCTCAGAGGTGGTCCTTCCAGTTCTCACATCTGTTCTTCCTTCTGTGGAGAGTTCCCCCGAACGGTTCTTCCTCCGTTTTTTTCTCCCTCTTCGAATTTGCCAGAGATTGCGCACTTGTTAGAGATAATGTGACATACTCTTGTGCAGATGCTATGTAAGAGAGGGAAAAAAGTGACTGGTACATATTGATGTTTTGTTATTAAAGATTTTTTAAAATCCCTCTGTTTGAGGGAAGTGGGTAATTCTACCCCCATGTACTTCTCAATCCTAGAGTCTCTGGAGCTGGAAGTCTTTTGCTAATGTGCTTCCCATGCGCCCAATTCAGCAAACCACTGATAAACTCAATTCATAGGGAATAGTGGGCTGTAGTGGCATAAAGGGATTCCCGTTGTTGTGCTGTCAATTCACCTGTCGGAATTGCATGGTGGCTTGTTAAGCAAGGTTTAAAAGCTGTATTTGCATGTTTTTCAGCAATCATGCAGTAGGTCTGTAGCCAGGGCTCAAAGCTGTAAGTGATGGATAGTAGGAGGGAAGGTTGGTAACCCCCTTTTCTCCTCTGCAGGCAGAACTAATGTTCCTAATCCATGTGACCAGAGAGCACTTGTTTTCAAAAGCGAAGGGAAATTCAGTGAGAGAGCTTTGATGATGTTCAGCAGGCTGGTCCAGACATTCTGCCTGACTGGAAGGACACAGCTACATATTCTGGATCAAATGATGAAGTAGCTCTGCCTTGTAATGTCTGAGCAGTAACAGAGCATTTTCTGCCCTTGACTTTCCATTTTATATACCTGCAGACATGCAGAGTGCTTGCAGCAAATTAAACAGAGTTCTGCAATGATTGTTCAGTGATTTTGGTGTTGATGTTATGGGTATTTTTATGTGGCTTAATAATTTTTCCATGGGGGGGAAGTGCCTTAAATATTTATGCTCTGATTAAATATAATCTGTACTTTGCACATGCCTATAACATGTCTTATCTGGCATGCTACGGTAAAGTGTTTGTTAAGTACTCTGTAAACTGCTTTGGTTCCAGTTTGCAATTCGGTAATGCGTTTCCTATGGTCAAATTTTGCTACTTAAACGCCTGGCATGTTGAAAGGGGGGATTTGCCCTGTAAGAAAGTGATACAAAGGAGCTTGGAAAGAGAAAACAAGCAGGGACAGCAAGAAAAGAAGAATGGCCAGTGCTTGCTTGGGTTGTAGTCAGGCTAGTTGATAGCGTGTATGCAGGAAGACTCATTTGGAGTCACCAGTCAGGCCATTTTTCAGAATTAGAGGGAAGCATGGAGCAGAGAAAGCCCCCTAATATCTGCTGCTTGTTCTGATAGTGTTCAGTGTGCACCTGGGGGGGAAACATGTTGTATGACATAGCATGGAGTAGGTTTACCTCTATTAGAAAGTAAACAGTAACAAATCAAAACTAATGGCTTATTGACTGCAGTTCTGTAAAAAGGCCTGGAAGGAGGGATATCCTTGGTGTTGTGAGGATGTGAAGTAAGTTTGCACTCAGAATTTTTGTGAAAGTGATAGTTTAAATGACCAGAGTTTTGGGCATGCACATTATAGCATGTCCGTTCTCCTACAAGAAAAGTAACTCTTTACTGGAAAGCAAAGCACATACTTTTCAAGGTAAGGCACCATAACTGTAATAAATATAACAGGTGGGAAGAGAAAAATGAAAGTAACACTATTGAGTCCAATGACAAAAATTCCCTCAACTTCCACAGAAGTGTGTCTATAATATGCTTTTTTTCAGCACTTTTTTTCTTCACTTTATTACCTGTATTCTAAATTTTGTGTGGATCTGGTTACATTATGATTGTATACAAGATAATGGCAGGGTGTAATTGCAGACTTGTTGCATCCCTGGTCTGAAGCTTATGGCACTTAAATAATTTTATCTACATTTGATCTGATCAATAGGGAGGAGACAGTTTATGAAACAGGACACATTTGTTTTTGTGGTACAGCAGCTACATTCATGGCAATGGAATCAAAACATGGATGGACAAGTTTGTGGAAGAAAAATCTACTGGAACCTATTTAATACAAAGATACCACTTCCTGAGCCATAAAGTACTGGAGATCTGGAAGAATATCTGGAGGACGTATCACATGCAACTGCCTTGTTCTCATGACTCTTCCAGAGACATCCGCTTTTGGCCAATATCATGACCAGTGTATTGGGCTAAATGAACTTTGGTCTGACCAAGTGTGGCCGTTCTTGTATAATACAAAGCACTTTTGAATAAGATGGAGATGATAAACAAAGAAGTTGGTCAAGAAATAAGGTGGATGCCCTGACTGCAGGTAAGTCAAATTTGTGCTTTTCAGAGGGAAAGGTACAGTGACCACAGGGCTAGAAAACTATACATGTACACACTAGGATGTTCTCAGTTCTCTGGTGGGCTGCTCATTTCAGAACAGTGTAAGAAAGACTGGTCAACCCCAGCCATTGAAATATTGACTGGAGGTACATGATAAAGATACCGTAACATGAACTTTAATAGTCTAACACTTGGGGACATCATTACACTTTTTAAAAGGAAATCAGAGTATGTGTTATGTTGCCAGTGTTATATTAAGAACATAGTCAGATCAGCACAGGACTTTTCAGCTGAATAGTTTTAGAAGTCTATTTTGGATAGAAAAAGCCTGTTATCTTAAATGTGCTTGGAGAGTCTGGATGCTCACAACCATAACTGAAGTTGGTAGAACATGCAGAGGAGTAGGACATTTAATAATCAGGTCCTTAATCTGTTATCATGACTGTGTCAAGACTTTCAAACTCCTTTTGATGCCGCAATAGAATAACAAGTACATGGCCATTAGTTATTTTTTTGGAAGTAGCTCTGATCATGATAATTTTTCATTGACTTCTCTTTGATCCTGTTCCTTAAATTCCAGTTTAAGTAAGAGTGTGGTGTATAGATATTTTAATTAATATTTTTGAAACTTCTAAAAATTAATGTCACTTACAGCTCTGTTTTTTAACTAAAAAGGAAGTTTTTCCTGGAAAATATTTTCTCTCACTCTTACTTTTCACCCATATTACAAATAAGTGAGCTTTAATTACTGTTTTGGAGGGACTGAGTGTCTTTCAGGTTTTGATCTATAATTTAAAATTGGGTAAATAAAATAAAAGTGATCTTTATGTCAACAGAAGGCAAAGGAAGATTAAAAAGTAAGGCTCTACTTTTGTAGCTTTGCAACAATAGTATAAAAAGTAGAATAATGAACTGTAAATGTATCTAATTACATAAATAATGCATTTGTATAATTGTCTAGTGGGGTGTGCTAATGAATCAATTATTTTTAATTGTAGCATGCTTGATTGTTTCAGAAATATAATTGATTGTAATCAAGAATCAATTAAATGTTGGTAGTAATTATGTTTATCAAATTTAAATATATTACATTATTATAGTTGATAAAGGTTTTAGAAAGGGAAGTATTACAGCACTATGCTAACGTTGCATGTTCATGCTATTGGGCTGATGGGATGTGATGCGCCACTAGAGGGGCATCCAGGATTCTTTCGGATTCCGGGATTAGCTGTACTGAACTCGAGAAATCATCATTTGTCAAGTGTGAGAAGTTATTAGGGACAAGAGGTTATAATAAAACTAAAAGTATAGTATAGCTAGAAATAGAACTGAGAATATATATACATATCAGAGCTCTACAGTTCAATCACGGGTGCATGGTACAGTGACAGCTCTCACCCTTTCCTCGAGGGCCACCCCTCCGGTAAAGTTTTCCCTGGTTTCCCTAACAACGGGTGCACGGTACAGTGACTGCTCCTGCCCCTTATGGGTCACCCCTCCGCTATAGTTTTCCCTGGATTCTCCTCACCACGCAGCCCTGACAGGTGGGTCCTCGGGTCCTCAGGGCAGCTGACTGCAGGTCCGAGTCCACACATGCGTATGTGGCTGACTCCCTTTTATACCCCGTCAGAACAACGCCAGCCCACAGGCATACCACAGCCCCACGGCTCCAGTCAACAGCAGCGCGCACATCAGCAGATGACCTCATGCTCAGCGCACAGCCCTGCTCAGTGGGTAACAACGCGTCCATTAGCAGGTTGTGCTGTGGGGAATGGCTCCACAGGCCAAGATGTCTATGGTGTGGGTCTGTGGTGTCACTTCTCCTTTGTCTGGACTTGTCAGTGATGGGGTTGTTAGAGGGTGTGCCCCCAGGCTGCAGCAACCCCACAGCGTGGTGGCTCCAACCATGGTGCACCCGGGGTTCGTTAACTCTTGGGGAGCGCCCCAGAGCAAGCCCTTCTTCTGTGGGCTGCACCATCTGGAGTCCCACGCTTGCCTGTGTGGCACTTGTCATGGGAGTAGAACTTACTGTAATAGTGTAAGATAAAAAGGAAACATTAATTTTCTTCTCATCTTTGCTTGTGATCTCATTTGGTCTGTGAGGATAAATAAGAGTTTAGACTTGCTCAGTATTCATAACTCTTAGCTTGCTGCATGAAACAGGCTCTGATAGAAACCCAGTTGCCCCAGTGTGAGACACTTTCAAAGGTGGGAAACTTGCGGTCCTGACCACATTGTAAAAATAGTTCACTTCGTGGCAGGGTAATGTTCTACCAAGAATTCATGGCAGTATCAGTTTGCCTGCCTACCCCAGTTTCCCTGGTGAACAGGTAGCCTTAGATACACTTTACATTTTAAACTGCTGTTTGATTTTAGCCTACTATGTGGAACTGTTTGTTTTCACCCCAAAATAGCTATTGTTCTTGTAAATAAAACTTTAACTAGTAACTAATTCTAATTTACAAGATGAATGCAAATCATAAGATTAGAGGGCTGTATATGAAGAAAACTTTGGAAATGGTCACATTGTGTTTCACTGCAATATTTCCACATATGAATGGTACAAGCACTTTTCACATTCTTAAATGAATAAAAAATCCTGTAGTAGAATTTGAGAATTTAGCTTACAGAACAGAAGGGAATCCAGTCTGCCCTCTCATGACTGTTGACTTTGTAGAGCTAATACAAATGTGAAGGACAAACAACTAAATGAATCTGAGTCTGTAAATAGACAGTGAACAGACCAAACAGATGAAGAGGGCTGCGTTTTGACATAACCCCCTTTTCAGCATCATATGCAGGTGTTGGGCTAATGCTGAGAGTTTGTTTCTGGTTTTGTTTTTTTTCCTAAGCCTGTGCAGAAAGAGCTAATTTTGAGGCTTATTATATTGTGTATTGGAGAATGGATTATCTATGGACTATATAATGTACAGATCACGTTTCCCTGGGTTTATGTGCCCTGATCAACAGATTTGTCCAGTTTCTGTGCTCAGGAAAAAATGAAATCTGCACTAAGCAGTAGGCAAAGCACAGAGCTCCCTGCTAAGGGAAACTTTTAAAGGACATATGATGTACTACTATAGTTCCATAAAAAGAAGTGGATTTTTTTTTGTAAGTGTACAAAATATGTAGATAGTAAATATAAAGAGTGCCATCTACTGACGTGTGAGAAGACAGTATATATGTAGCATTGTTCACAAATCTGCCAACTCAATAAAGTTGTTGTTATGCTCAGAATGGCCTCCTGACTGTAGGTGCTTGTGAGACTCTGGTCAGGGCTTGCCTTTTCAGAGTAGTGCTGTAAAAGGATCAGAAAATCTGCCTGCCTAATTTTTGTATTTCTAAAAATTCATGCTTGTAACCAAAAGCCCGATATGAATGTGCAAAACTTCACCAGGAAGGGAGTGAAAAGAAAAATCTGATCTGGAAGAATCCAGAGTGATGTTTTCCTGAAGTTTTTTGGGTCTTGTGTCACTGGAAACCTGGAGGGACCCCGTGCCTAGTCCCTAGGTCCTCTGGCAGGTAGGCTGTGGAGGAGCTTCAGAAGAAGTGGGAAGCTGGATTACCTGTCTCCTGTTTTTTCTTCAGGAAATTTAGTGTCAGTTCTGTTGAATTCTCATTTTGCTACAGAAAAGTCCTCTATCAGAAAATGTCTGATTGTCACTGCAAATTGTTCCTTACTTTGACAAGAGAGAGATTATCAGAATTATTTGGTTGCTGCCTGTGGGGGCTAATTATTTAAATAGTGAGTTTCAGAACTTGAAGATGGAAAAAATAATTGACTTTTTTTTTCTCCTAGCACTGCTTTCTGGAAAAAAAGGGTGTATGTGTGTATGTGCGTGTGTGGAAAAAAGTGGAAAGGAAAGCACAGTAAAGAAAAAGGGAGTTTAAGGTCTATAATCTATTTTTTTTTCTTCCCAAAACATCAATTTACTGCCCAGAAAAGGTCAAAGAGATCAAACAAAGGTTTGGAAATATTAGGCTAGGAATGAAGAGCAAAACAAAAAACTCATTATTCCACTGTATAAATTTGTGGTGTGCTGTATCTGGAATGCTGCACACAGTTTTGGTATCCCTGTCTCAGAAAAGCTGTTAGAGAAAAGTGACAAAGATGATTGGAAGTGGAGGAACTGCTACTGTACTTGAGAGCCACAGAGAAGAGGAAATGATTATTCACTACTTTTCACACTGGAAGAATTAAGGGGCAACCAGATTTTAAAAAAATTACTATGCACAGATTTAGCTGTGGAAGATGATGCCATAGGATGGTTTGAGAGTCAAAATAATGGTTCCAAATGGATTAGACAATTCATGAAGAATAGATTGACTGTAAAAGTTACCACAGTTGCAACCTTTGGCTCAGAAAGCCCTTTACCTTCTCACTAGGTGTAATCAGCAGTCTGTGTGCGGGAAGGATCTTTTTATTCTTGTCCTATTTCTTGTATTTTCCTCTAATTATAACCTACCTGACCTTGCAAGAAATAGATTATCACACTAGATGGATTTTTAGCCTAACCCAAAGCAGCAGGGATGAGAGGGTAGGATACCTTGCTCCTTACCCTTTCTCTGCAGAGTCATGCTCTGTTTTCTGTCAGCTCTGTTTGTGGCCCAAAGAACTGAATATTTTTTGCACAGTGGTACAGCTGCCACAGAGGTGTCATTTGGGATGACTGGTAGGCTATGGCTAGGATATCCTTCAGGAAGGAGCAAGGTGGGCCCAGGACAAGATTCTTCACTCCACTTTATAAGGCAGCTGTCTAAAATACTAAGGATTGCAGTGCCAGTCTCTCGAGTTCCTAAGACCTTTATTGGCTCTATCCCTTAATTATGACACAAAAACGATATTCTTCAGTTTAGCTGCAAGTATCTCTTGAGGCTATTTGCTAAGAGAATTTCCTCTAGCTTTTCAAACTCAAGTAAATTATTTTGATGATAAGATTATATAACATAAGCATGTTGTCATTGATCACGTATATATCACAGAATCACAGAATCGCTGAGGTTGGAAGGGACCTCTGGAGATCATCTAGTCCAATCCCCCTGCTCAAGCAGGATCACCTAGAGCACATTACACAGGATTGCATCCAGGCACGTTTTGAATATCTCCAGAGAAGGAGACTCCACCACCTCTCGGGGCAACCTGTGCCAGGGCTCTGTCACCCTCACAGTGAAAAAGTATTTCCTCATGTTCAGATGGAAGTGTCTGTGTTTCAGTTTGTGCCCGTTGCCTCGCGTCCTGTCGCTCAGCACCACTGAAAAGAGTCTGGTCCCATCCTCTCGACACCCTCCCTTCAGATACTTGTACACATTGATAAGATCTCCTCTCAGCCTTCTCTTCTCCAAGCTAAACAGGCCCAGCTCTCTCAGTCTTTCCTCATAAGAGAGATGCTCCAGTCCCCTCATCATCTTTGTAGCCCTTCGCTGGACTTGCTCCAGTAGTGCCACATCCCTCTTGTACTGGGGAGCCCAGAACTGGACGCAATACTCCAGATGTGGCCTCCCCAGGGCTGAGGAGAGGGGGAGAATCACCTCCCTCGACCTGCTGGCAACACTCTTCCTGATGCACCCCAGGAGACCATTGGCCTTCTTGGCCACAAGGGCACATTGCTGCCTCATGCTTAACTTGGTGTCCACCAGCACTCCCAGGTCCTTCTCAGCAGAGAAGCTGCTTTCCAGCAGGTCAACCCCCAACCTGTACTGGTGCATGGGGTTATTCCTCCCTAGGTGCAGGACCTTGCACTTCCCTTTGTTGAATTTCATGAGGTTCCTCTCTGCCCACCTCTCCAGCCTGTCCAGGTCTCTCTGAAAGGCAGCACAGTCCTCTGGCGTATCCACCACTCCTCCCAGTTTTGTATCATCAGCAAACTTGCTGAGGGTGCACTCTGTCCCTTCATCCAGGTCATTGATGAAGAAGTTGAACAAGACTGGACCCAGTACTGACCCCTGGGGGACACCGCTAGCTACAGGCCTCCAACTAGACTCTGTGCCACTGATCACAACTCTCTGAGCTCTGCCATTCAGCCACTTCTCAAGCCACCTCACTGTCCACTCATCTAGCCCACACTTCCTGAGCTTGTCTATGAGGATGTTATGGGAGACAGTGTCAAAAGCCTTGCTGAAGTCAAGGTAGACAACATCCACTGCTCTCCCCTCATCTACCCAGGCAGTCATTCCATCAGAGAAGGCTATCAGATTGGTTAGGCATGATTTCCCCTTGGTGAAGCCATGCTGACTACTCCTCATCACCTTCTTGTCCTCCACATGCTTGGAGACGGCCTCCAGGATGAGCTGCTCCATCACCTTTCCAGGGATGCAGGTGAGGCTGACTGGCCTGTAGTTCCCTGGGTCCTCCTTCTTGCCCTTTTTAAAGACTGGGGTGACGTTGGCTTTCTTCCAGTCCTCAGGCACCTCTCTTGTTCTCCATGACCTTTCAAAGATGATGGAGAGTGGCTTAGCAGTGACATCCGCCAGCTCCCTCAGCGCTCGTGGGTGCATCCCATCAGGGCCCATGGATTTGTGGGTGTCAAGTTTGCTTAAATGATCTCTAACCCACTCCTCCTCCACCAAGGGAAAGTCTTCCTTCCTCCAGACTTTCTCTCTTGCCTCCAGGGTCTGGGGTTCCTGAGGGCTGGCCTGACCAGTAAAGACTGAAGCAAAGAAGGCATTCAGTAACTCTGCCTTCTCTGCATCCTTCGTCACCAGGGCACCCACCCCATTCAGCAAAGGCCCCACATTTTCCCTAGTCTTCCTCTTGCTACTGATGTATTTGAAGAAGCCCTTCTTGCTGTCCTTGACAGCTCTCGCTAGATTTAATTCCAAACGGGCCTTAGCCTTCCTCGTCACATCCCTGCATACTCTGACAACGTTCCTATATTCCTCCCAAGTGGCCTGTCCCCCTTTCCACTTTCTGTAGACTTCTTTCTTCTGGTTGAGTTTTGCCAGGAGCTCCTTGCTCATCCATGCAGGTCTCCTACCTCCTTTGCTTGACTTTCTATTCATAGGGATGCACCACTCTTGAGCCTGGAGGAAGTGATGTTTGAATATTAACCAGCTCTCTTGAACGCCCCTTCCTTCTAGGGCCCTAACCCATGGGATTCCTCCAAGTAGGTCCCTGAAGAGGCCAAAGTTTGCTCTCCTGAAGTCCAGGGTTGCGATCCTACTTGGTACCCTGCTGCCTCCTCGCAGGATCCTGAACTCCACCATCTCATGGTCACTGCAGCCAAGGCAGCCCCCAACCTTCACATCTTCAGCCAGTCCTTCTTTGTTTGTTAGTACGAGGTCCAGCAGCACACCTCTCCTTGTTGGCTCCTCCACCACCTGGGTCAAGAAGTTGTCACCAATGCTCTGCAGGAACCTCCGGGACTGTTTGCGCCTAGCTGTGTTGTCTTTCCAGCAGATATCGGGGTGGTTGAAGTCCCCCATGAGAACCAGGGCCTGGGATCATGAGGCTACTTCCAGCTGTCTGTAGAAGGCCTCATCGACTTCCTCTTCCTGATCAGGTGGCCTGTAGTAAACACCCACAACAGTGTCACCCATGCTAGCCTGCCCTTTGATCCTTACCCATAAGCTCTGAAATCCTGCTTGATGGTCTCCAGTTTGCCCTTGGTGTCATTGGCGCCCATATGTTTCTGTGTAACTATGCTACATCATTTCTATTGTTTAAACCAGAAAATAATTTACATAAATGCAATCTTTTGCAATTAGAACTCCTCTAGGTGTCTTCAGTTTCCTCCTGGGTACCTAACATTGTGCTCCTTTCAGTCATGGTACGCCAGCTCCCCTTTTCCCATAAGGAACAGCTTTGGTCATCAGACTAATCTTCCTTATTTATCATTTTAGCTATGTAATGTGCCTCCCATTAAATGCCACCATTGGCCCATGCCAACAAATAGCCTGCAAAGCCTTAAGTAACTCTTTCCTTCCATGTCCTTTGCTGCTTCCTCTTCTCCAGCAGTTCTTCACTATTGAGGTGATGCTGAAGGGCTGTGATTTAGGAGCAATGTATATGTGCACTCTTCAAACGTGTGAAAAAAAGGGGGGAAAAGGGAGGAAAAAAAGGAAAAAAAAAGGGGGGGAGGGAAGAAAAACAGTCTTTGTTCCAGTCAGTTGGCAAAGTTAACAATCTTGCTGGCTTCCTAAATCACTTGCTGGTTACTTTGTAGAATCTCTTTGCTTTCAGTAATAAAATAATGCTTGTCACAAACCTTGCTTAGCAGGGTTCCTCCTGCTATTAAACATCCAAGTTTAATTTCTGGGATCACTCCTTTACATTTTGTCCTTGCGTGCATTTTAGTTTTAGAGTATCTATAGAAGATAGTTTAACTGGAAGAGGCTGTCTGGAAGGTTATTTGAGTCCTGATGCAGCTTAGTCATGTGGGATAGCACCTGGAGACTAGAAGCAAGCAAGATGTGAATGTTGCCATGATAGGCTTTAGGGTTTGTTATGTCTTTTAAGTGATCATGCACAGCTAGTGTGAGAAATGTCCTTAAGCAAAGCTAATTCTATATGAATGAAATAATTTGATTGAGAATAGCAGTTGGATGGGAAATAACAGCCCTTGCAGTGCTACACTGCTAGTGTAGCAGGCCACACTGGCAAAGACAGAGCTCATGTGTTTCTTTCAGTGATAATACTGTCAACTCCAATTTACAGCAGTCTGGTTTAATGCAGAGCTTACCAATAATTTGTAGTGATCAGAAGATCAATGAGATTTAGTGTTCACGTTCTGAATGAACAAGTAAGGGTTAGGTGGCCTCCTGGGGGCTCCTTGCTTGTCTTTGGCTGTGACAACTCAGAGTACTCAAAGTTGAAGCTATAATTCATTGATGAAATTTTAATTTTAGGAAGTAAAAATCCAAACACTTGATGTTTTTAAAGTTGGCAACTCATGAAAGTAAGATCAGGGTGCTGTGTCAGTGATGGAATTTTATCCCCTTGTTTTTTAGCCTCGCAAATGCAAGTGGACCCTGGCTAATGGCCTCTGTTATTAGCAGCAGTGTGCTCTGACACAGCAGTGCAGTCATGTAGCAATCTTTCTTAAGGGTTTTCTTTCCACCATGGGGTGACCTCTTTCCTAGCTTATTGAGATAAATTCTCCGAGATTCTTGACCTGACCTGATGGAGGTGGAAACTGAACGGCCGTTTTTAAATCAGTAGTCTCCACATGAACGCTCTGTCTAGCACACATTGGGTCTTTAAAAATGAAATAAATAAATACTCCTCTCTAGAAACCTAGCCATAGCTTTGGCTTCTTCTGACATAAAGACATTTCATGCAACCTGTTGTATTAAAGGGAATTTTTTTCCCTCTCCATATCTAATTTTTATGTATACAAACTGAACTTGTCAAAATAAAAAAATAAAAACAGCCCAGACTTGGTAACTTGCTCAAAGCAGCAAGGCATGAAGAATAAGAAGAATAAATTGCAGAGAGCTCCAGTGAGAAACGTGTTATGTGAAATCATGGAAGAAAAAAAAAAAAGCAGCAGTTACTGTGTTACTATGAGAAAAACCCTTTATCAATGAAACATAACAGTAAGACAGGAGAAAACATACTTTAGCTCTCCAAAGTTATGTTCTTTTCTTTTTTTTTTTTTTAAATAAACCTGAGGTCTGTTTTTTTTTTATGTTGCTATCTACTGCAATCTTCTCAGAAGGAAATCATTGTGAGATCTGAGATCTACACTTAGGATAAAACCAGGACTTATAAAACCAGGGGGTATTAGAGAGAAAACAAGAGTTTGCCTGACAAGAAATGCAAATTACTTCTAATACTTATCTGTAGTCCTATGGATTGGTCAGTATATATAGAATTCCTCCAGTAAATTACAAGAACTAATCTGTATTTTGACATTTGCAAATGTTTATTATATTTATCTTTAATGCACATCAAATACATAAATGCAAATGCATGTATTTTTAACTGAAATGATATGTCAACTGCAATTTGCGGTAGAAGAGAGATATGAAGACATTCTTATCCTTAAGCTTTTGTAGTCAAGGGGAGTTAAGAAGGCCAAAATAACTTCACATTTCAAATTAGCAAATTTCTAAGATTCAGAGGTCCATCAAGGAGATGGAAAGCTATTTTTGCCCCACATGGACTATAGTAAGTGTAGAATAGTAGTGGTTAATTTGGTAGGTTATCACCCAGAATCCCGCGTCTCCTAAACTCTAATGAGTTCAGACCTGGATATGTGAATTTTATTAATATTCCTGAACTGAGTCATCAAGGCATGAATTATGTGAGGTGGCATTGCAGTGTTTCCCTAGCTACTTAGTACCTGCTCAGGAAAAACTATTCAAATTCTGCTCTCGCTGCTGGAGGAAGCTGGCACATTAATCCACTCTGCTTACTTTGCAGTTATTTAGATTTATTATTTTGGGATGATTTTTTTTCAGTACCTTGGCCTCACATTGCTAAAGGTGCACCTCTGGAGGAGCCTTTATCATTGTTTCCTCTGTGTAGGAAGTGATATTGTAAAGGATTCTTTTGCTTCCACATTTCATTTTAAACTTCAGTCAATGACCTACCTGCACAGATCAGGATTGTCTCAAACAATGTGGCCAGAATACATAGCTTGCCTATGAGGGCTCTCTCAGTTCAATATTTCTAAGTCTTTTCCTGTCCCTGCCATTTGTTGTGCTGACTCTTTTCAAGTGCATAACTGCTCCCAGTAGCCTGCAATTGCAAGGTCAGTCTAAGGTGAAGCTGTGCCTTGTTTAGGGAAAGACATGAACAGTCTGTTTAGGCCATATGTTGTTGCCTTGTCCTTTTCTTGAAACCTTCGGGTAGCTCAGTGTGTTACGTACAATGCTTAGGAGCACCAAAATCTTTCTAAGTACACGATTGAGGCCAGTTTAGCTTCAGTATAATTGACAGCTTTTTGGAGTCTGTTTGTGTCTGAGTCTTAGATGGGCATACTAGGAAAGTTATTCTGATTTGATATTTGATTTTAAGGGTAAGCTCCTCCATATTCCCTGTTTTTTCTTGCTATCACACATTTTTATTGCAAAGAATGAAACCCTCCAGGTATTTATCTCTGTTTGTTGAGAAAGCCATCATTTTTTCCCATATCCATGGACTTGGCTGTACTACATAAGCCAGTAGCTAGTGTCTGGAGGAAAAATTTTTTAATAATTGAGACTTTGCTGTGAATGTGAAAAGCAGGAAAGGGTCAAACTGTGTAAGGAGAAGCAGCTTGCTTCCAGCCTTCCATTGATGTTGAGTCTAGACGTTTATTCTAATTATTAATTTGGTTAAAAACACTTAGGGACAGGGGTCTATTATTTCCTCCCTGGAAAAAAAAAAAAAAAAAAAAAAAAACAAGCTAAAGCTTTGTTTTAAAACTGATTAAGGTTGCTAGGTAACAGTCTTCCCTAAACTGAGTGTCTTCCTCAACAACTAATCCCAAGGTCTTAAAAAGTGAGAAATTAAAGACATGATAAATCTTACTCTGTGCATGTGATGAACAGAGATTTTGAGTTAAATCTTGGTCCCACTCACATTAATAAAAAAAACTTCCACTGGTCCAATGGCATGAATGTTTCACTGTAGAGAAATTTGTAGTATAATGTACCTACCTGGCAAATTTTGTTCTTCTTAATGAAGTAATTATTGTAATTTCCCAAGTTTTCTTCCCATTGTTACATCTGCGATGTTTTTCTTTTGTTGAGGCAAATGAAGAAGTAGTTGGAAAATATATATACGTATGAGATCATAAATATTGGCATTAAGTTAAAAGGAGAGTTTTTCAGGCTAAGCTAATGATGGCTGTTTCCATCAATGCATGCATTCTATTCCCAAGTTAGCTGTAAGTTATATAGGGGAAACACAGATCTGCTCTTTCTCACAATGCTCACAAAAGGACAGAAAAGCAGATTTAGGTTTTTAGGCTGAGGACTAGAAGCACATTCTTCTGCTTCAGAGCCATTGCTTAATGCTGTAAGTCATAGCGCCTCTTGGTCAAGTCAATAAATCTTTCTCAGTGCAGAGATGCCCAGGGTAACAACAGCTGAGGTAGTACCAGAAATGGAAGTGAAATAGGCATGTCAGCGTGGCTCGGCACCTACACTACTGAGCTCTGCTGTGGGAGGTTTATTAGCTCCAGTGAAGTGCTGCGCTAACGCTTTTGGACCTGCATTACTTCATCTGTTTAATGTTGTGCTGAAAAGAGTAAATATACGAGTGTGGTTAGGCACTTGCTTGGATGTTTATGCGGTGTGATCCATGCACATTGTAGACATGCCTTCCAGTAATTTTATTGGTGAACCTCTTGGTTATGCCATATGGTTACTATTTATCTATTTGTTTCTCATTTGAAGATCTTAAAGCTGTTTATAGGTTAAAGAACTTAATAAAAATTGTTGCAGTTGAAGACACTTTTATATTAGTGGAACTTTCTCTGGAAAAGTTTGGGGAGATAATTAGACCTTGCAAACTGACTTAGAATAAAAAGTGAATCTGTCACTAAAATACATGAGAGGATCAGTTTTCAGTGTCTCTCAACATGGTTGAATTTCTTTTCTGCTTTTCAGTTATAACAATAAGAACAGTAGTGATGCCCACATACATGAGATGATTATTTTATATCTTTGCAATTAGCTAGGAAACATAGCAAAGATTATTACCTTTTAAGCACCCTGTTTGCCAGCCATTTGGTACCTCAGGCTTCTGAACCTAGTGTACTGAGCTTCCTTTTCTTTGACACTGAGCTCTGTGTTTGGCCTCCATACATTGTCCATGCTGCCCTTGCCGTGCCTTGCTTTTTCGTGGTGCTCAGCTCTTTTGCAGTGCTACTTGAACTGTTCTGAACTGGGTGAGTGGCCAGTGAGAGCTTGTGTCCCCGAATGGGAATTCTGTGCAGAGCTGGGTTCTCAGTTGCAGAGCTCCTCGTTCTTATACTGTTGCCCAAAATACAGCAACAGGTAACCCATGTTTTAGTGGAAAGCTCCAATTGCAGAATCTGCCCTCTCACTGTACCATTACCATTTGTGTGTGTTGCTATGTGTATGTATTGCCATTTTTTAAGTGATTTGATTTAAAAATCAAGATGTTGTGTGGTAATAAGTCAGATTTTTTTTGAAAAATACAAGCGCTTTATTGACAGAAATGTTTTTAACAACCGAACTCATATCCTGTCAAAAAAGTTTAGCAATTTGTTTGACAAGACCTAGTTACCATGGTACTTGTTGACTGACATTATTTTAATTTCTTAGCATCTATTTCTTTGTTGTTGGTCTTTATTGTTGAATGATCTATTTAGATATCTTCCATGATAGCCTTATCAGGTTATGTAAACTCTAAATCCTTATGAACCTCTTGCCCCTTTTTTCTAACCACTCTTAAATATGGAACTAAATTAACATTTCTGAAATCCTGTAAAAATCCTCTAGCTTTCCAAAAGAATTGTACTAACTGTCATTATCTATGCTTTTTCTCATTTTTTGTATGTATGTGAGTTTTATGTTTTATCACTGTTTTCAAAATCCTTTTAAGCAATTTTTTTTTGTTTACTATTGTGATCTTATTTGTGTCTGAAATACTGCCCCTTTATGATATGACTTTCTAGATATTCCTCTCCTTCAGTAACCCTACAGTCTTCCAGGATCTGTTGAATGCAGGTTGGGAAGGCGTCAGAGGTACTAAAGGAGATAGCTGCCAGAGGAATCGCTCTTTCTGGCCTTTACTCTTTCCCTTCTGGAAGACAGAAAACTGTCCTGCCTGTAAAATATCCTTGACTGTTTTTTAGTGCTGATACTCAGTGAACATTATCTCCAAAAGAATGCTTTCATAACCTTGACATGTCTGTGCATTCTGAACTGGGCAGTAGTTCAGTTCTTTCCTCTGGTGGCTTTTTCCTTCTCTTAAGATGACTCATTCAGCACCTTATTCCATAGGTCCATCTGAGAAATTATGCTTTCAGTCCTCCTTCTTGGTGTCTTAATGACAACTTGCAAGTTGACATTGCAACCGGGTACATCAAAAAATACATAAACATAGCTTTAAGACACATCTTCAGTCTCTTGCAAACTGCAATTGCAATAATGTCTGCCAGTTTACATTTTGTCACCAACAACACGAACATTAGAACACCTTGTCCCATTTCAAAATTATGGAAGTAATGAATACCCTCATTATTTTTCCAAACACATTTCTTACAAATGAATGATTTGTCTGTAGAAGTAGGATTGCACTTATTTCTGCATGATTTCCAGAATTCCCCTGAGAACATATAATTTCCTAAGATAGACAAGAAGTGAAAAACTTTATAAGAAAGAAACAGTCTCTCAGATATCAAGTATATTGTGTTTTGTTATCTAGATCGCAAGACTAAGGTATTTGGTGAATTAAAAACAAACTGCTAAGTGCTTTAAATAGGAACTTTCCCATTATTCTCCCAGGTTTGTGCTTCCCTTTCCTTTCTACTGGCATTGACCTTTAAACATCCACTTTTCATGTTCTGAACAAAGCCAAAATGATAATTGTTTCTATTTGAAAAGAAGTGGTATAACATGAATCTCTCTTCTTTGGCTATGATATATTTATTTGTGATCTACTGTAATGATTTTATCAAGATGCTTATCAGAACCTGCACTCATGGGCATAAAGCTGGCTAAACAGAAATACCTTATTATGTGAGAAAGGAACTTTCTTCCACTTAATTTAAATGCAACGTTGAAATGAAACATTAGTACAAAGAGATTTAATGGCATCATATTTCAAAGATCAAGTTATTGTGGTATTATGGCAATAATAAACCATTTTCATAGGTCATCCAACTCATAAAGAAAAGGATTGATTAAGTTAGGGAACCTATACAGAGAATTAACTCTATTTAAAGGATTCATGATAAAGACCCCTGAAAATAACAAGTGTCTTATTAAGAAGAAGTTCTGTTGCTAGGAAACAGTAACCACAGTTTCAGAATACCATGTTTTTATTTCACATAAGAAATGCTGTTTAGTGCACATAGTTTGATAATGAGCAAGGATAACTATATGAGGTAAAAGACTGGGTGAAATGCTTAATTTGTGAGATGGAAGTCAATAAAAAGGTATGCCTTTAAAGGATACCTTAGTGTATGTAGTGTGCTGCAAGAACAGACTGGTGACAAAGATCTGTTTGAAGCTTCATTACGAGTACACAGGCACCCTACTCCAAAGTACACAGCTGAAGTAATTCCAGTCCATAAATCAAATAAGAATAAAGATAATAAACAGTTTAAAAAATGAGATGTTTATACAGCTGTTTAATCCTGCTGATATAGAATCAAGTTAAGCATGGGAAAGAATGGTGTGATTAGTAATACTGTATAATGAACTGTCTAAAAGCAAAGTTTCTAAAAGTGTCAGAGATTTTCAGGAGACACTGAAGAAAGAGGAGATGTGTCACCAGAAGGAACACAATACTGTATGCTGGGTCATGCCAGGAAAGCTTTGGGAAGACCACAGCTAAGGGAATATGAAAATAGCAGATTCTTTGTAGAAACAAGTTCATGACTAATGTCCACTAGTTGCCTTAACCAGGAAAATTCTGAAAGTAGAATCTAAATATATGGGTTTAAAGGATTTGATTTGGAAAACAAGATCCACATCACTAGTGTGTAGTTATAAAAGTGCAGCAGAGGGGCATTCTTGCTGAACTCTGACAAGGCAGCATCATAAAGCACACCCCATGCTTTCGCTGTGTAAATGTTGTCCGTGGTGGTCCAGCTTTCCCAGTTTTGCTAGGACCACCTAGCTTTTGGGCCCCTCCTCAAAAGCCATGCTGACAGCCCTCAGCTGGACTGTAGGCAGATGCAGGTGATTTGTGCCTCTAGTTCCACTTCCCCAGCTCCCCTTGGATTCCCTGATACCAGTGATACCTTACTGAGTGATTAGTTTAATTAATAAAACAGTATTAGTTTCATATTGTATCAAGACATAGCAGGACATCTCTGACAAGTTACACTTGATTGCTATCAATGGCTGGCACAATGACAGCTTCCTCTTACCAGTGAGGAAACCTGGATTAATACCATAAAAATGCTTTCAGATATTTACCTGCATAAAAAGCTTTCATGTTTCTCTCCACTGCTTTGAAGACCCTCTAGAAGCTGCTTTTGTAAAAGGCTTTACTGGCAGAATTTTTCATAGAAGCAGCAAATGTTAAATAGATGTGAGTATTTATGGATATAAGATTTTCACCTCTTAAAAATGTAAAATGATTCTGTTTAACCATTCAGGTAATAAAGAAAAAAAATACAACCAGCCAATGAAAAGTAAAAAAAAATGCACATTTAGAATGTAAAAAAAATTTTTAAAGTTGCTCAGGAACAGACTATGTGGGCCCAGGGCTGATTTACAGAAATTGCTCAGTGAATAATGAATACATCTGTGATTTATATGAAAACATAAAAATTGTAAGCTCTTCTTGGTTAATTCACAAAGGAGGAAAACAACAAAAAACCAAAGCTTAATTAATTTGAATAATTTATTCCACTGTAAACTCAGCTCTTCAACTTGAAATACATTTCCTCCCCTCCCCTCTCCAGGGGCTATATACCCAAATTGAGTAGCCAGAGGTGACACGTGCATTTTGCACATGATCATAACATCACTGGAAAATAGCCTGGGACAACTTTTAGTTCGGATGAGTTCCAAGCTGAAGACTACACTGAGCGTCTCCTGCGGTTTCTCTCTGGACACTGCTAGCAGCAAGAACTGAGGAACTCTCCCATTGTTCAGTGAAGCCTTTGAGATCCTTTCCTCTGATTTCAGTATGTTTCAGATAATGCCTCAAAATGGATTCCTGCTGCGAAATAATGTTTTTTAAGAGAAATACAATTTTGGGCCTAAGCTAAATTGATCTCTAGAGCCATTTATAGGCCCAGCAATAACACCTGACAGTAACAGATAATGAGTGCCCGTTCTTAGAGAAGCTATTGTCCATCAAGACACCAATCATGAGTGTACACCAATGCACGCAGCTTGGGGAACAAACAGGAAGAACTAGAGATATCTGTGCGGTCGCAGGGCCATGATCTCATTGCCATTACAGAGACATGGTGGGATAGCTCGCATGACTGGAGTGCTGTCATGGATGGCTACGTGCTTTTTAGGAAAGACAGGCCAGGAAAGCGAGGTGGTGGAGTTGCTCTTTATGTGAGAGAGCAACTGGAATGTATTGAGCTGTGCCTAGGGGTGGATGAAGAGCGAGTCGAGAGCTTATGGGTAAAGATCAAAGGGCAGGCTAATAGAGGTGACACTGTTGTGGGTGTTTACTACAGGCCACCTGATCAGGATGAGGAAGTTGATGAGGCCTTCTACAGACAGCTGGAAGTAGCCTCACGATCCCAGGCCCTGGTTCTCATGGGGGACTTCAACCACCCCGATATCTGCTGGAAAGACAACACAGCTAGGCACAAACAGTCCTGGAGATTCCTGCAGAGCATTGGTGACAACTTCTTGACCCAGGTGGTGGAGGAGCCAACAAGGAGAGGTGTGCTGCTGGGCCTCGTACTAACAAACAAAGAAGGACTGGTGGAAGATGTGAAGGTTGGGGGCTGCCTTGGCTGCAGTGACCATGAGATGGTGGAGTTCAGGATCCTGCGAGGAGGCAGCAGGGCACCAAGTAGGATCGCAACCCTGGACTTCAGGAGAGCAAACTTTGGCCTCTTCAGGGACCTACTTGGAGGAATCCCATGGGTGAGGGCCCTGGAAGGAAGGAGTGTTCAAGAGAGTTGGTTAATATTCAAACATCACTTCCTCCAGGCTCAAGAGCGGTGCATCCCTATGAGTAGGAAGTCAAGCAAAGGAGGTAGGAGACCTGCATGGATGAGCAAGGAGCTCCTGGCAAAACTCAACCAGAAGAAGGAAGTCTACAGAAAGTGGAAAGGGGGACAGGCCACTTGGGAGGAATATAGGAATGTTGTCAGAGTATGCAGGGATGCGACGAGGAAGGCTAAGGCCCGTTTGGAATTAAATCTGGCTAGAGATGTCAAGGACAACAAGAAGGGCTTCTTCAAATACATCAGCAGCAAGAGGAAGACTAGGGAAAATGTGGGCCCTTTGCTGAATGGGGTGGGTGCCCTGGTGACGAAGGATGCAGAGAAGGCAGAGTTACTGAATGCCTTCTTTGCTTCAGTCTTTACTGGTCAGGCCAGCCCTCAGGAACCCCAGACCCTGGAGGCAAGAGAGAAAGTCTGGAGAGAGGAAGACTTTCCCTTGGTGGAGGAGGAGTGGGTTAGAGATCATTTAAGCAAACTTGACACCCACAAATCCATGGGCCCTGATGGGATGCACCCACGAGTGCTGAGGGAGCTGGCGGACATTATTGCTAAGCCACTCTCCATCATCTTTGAAAGGTCATGGAGAACAGGAGAGGTGCCCGAGGACTGGAAGAAAGCCAATGTCACCCCAGTCTTTAAAAAGGGCAAGAAGGAGGACCCAGGGAACTACAGGCCAGTCAGCCTCACCTGCATCCCTGGAAAGGTGATGGAGCAGCTCATCCTGGAAGCCATCTCCAAGCATGTGGAGGAAAAGAAGGTGATCAGGAGTAGTCAGCATGGCTTCACCAAGGGGAAATCATGCCTAACCAATCTGATAGCCTTCTATGATGGAATGACTGGCTGGGTAGATGAGGGGAGAGCAGTGGATGTTGTCTACCTAGACTTCAGCAAGGCTTTTGACACTGTCTCCCATAGCATCCTCATAGACAAGCTCAGGAAGTGTGGTTTAGATGAGTGGACAGTGAGGTGGATTGAGAACTGGCTGAATGGCAGAGCTCAGAGAGTTGTGATCAGCGGTGCAGAGTCTAGTTGGAGGCCTGTAGCTAGCGGTGTCCCCCAGGGGTCAGTACTGGGTCCAGTCTTGTTCAACTTCTTCATCAATGACCTGGATGAAGGGACAGAGTGCACCCTCAGCAAGTTTGCTGACGATACAAAACTGGGAGGAGTGGCCGATACGCCAGAGGACTGTGCTGCCTTTCAGAGAGACCTGGACAGGCTGGAGAGGTGGGCAGAGAGGAACCTCATGAAATTCAACAAAGGGAAGTGCAAGGTCCTGCACCTAGGGAGGAATAACCCCATGCACCAGTACAGGTTGGGGGTTGACCTGCTGGAAAGCAGCTCTGCTGAGAAGGACCTGGGAGTGCTGGTGGACACCAAGTTAAGCATGAGGCAGCAATGTGCCCTTGTGGCCAAGAAGGCCAATGGTATCCTGGGCTGCATCAGGAAGAGTGTTGCCAGCAGGTCGAGGGAGGTGATTCTCCCCCTCTACTCAGCCCTGGGGAGGCCCCATCTGGAGTACTGCGTCCAGTTCTGGGCTCCCCAGTACAAGAGGGATGTGGCACTACTGGAGCAAGTCCAGCGAAGGGCCACAAAGATGATGAGGGGACTGGAGCATCTCTCTTATGAGGAAAGGCTGAGAGAGCTTGGCCTGTTTAGCTTGGAGAAGAGAAGGCTGAGAGGAGATCTTATCAATGTGTACAAGTATCTGAAGGGAGGGTGTCGAGAGGATGGGGCCAGACTCTTTTCAGTGGTGCCGAGCAACAGGACGCGAGGCAATGGGCACAAACTGAAACACAGACACTTCCATCTTAACATGAGGAAAAACTTTTTCACTGTGAGGGTGACAGAGCACTGGAACAGGTTGCCCCGAGAGGTGGTGGAGTCTCCTTCTCTGGAGATATTCAAAATGCGCCTGGATGCAATCCTGTGCAATATGCTCTAGGTGACCCTGCTTGAGCAGGGGGGTTGGACTAGATGATCTCCAGAGGTCCCTTCCAACCTCAGTGATTCTGTGATTCTGTGATTCTGTGAGTCTTTTAGTACTTCCTAAAATTCAGATATGTATATAATTAATACTGAAACAAGAAAAATAAAGTTGCAAGTTGGAAATGCAGATTTTTTTTTTACGCTGTTCTAAAATAATGCCAAGATACTATTGCCTCTGCCTGCTCCCATTAGAAGAAGCATTGATCATACAAAGTTACCTATGTCTTTTCAGTCCAGTCTGTTTGCAAAGAACATGCACCAGTCTCCTGAGCAGAGCAGGAAAGCACAAGAGGCAGTTTCCTATCCTAGGAAATCCAAATTAGCCTCTCTGCCCAGCCTGTGCTCCCATGAACTCTTCCTCTACTTCTTTCAAATGCTCCCTTGTTAATCTCTGTTATCTGTTTACTTTCTAATTCCTGAATACATACTCACACTGATGTATTGAGGAATGCCTCAGGCTCTCCATTTGCAGTCCGTATTCATGGTCACAGAGCAGAGCTTCTAGTGACGCCTCGCTGTGCTTGCTTGTGCCCAAGCTGTCCTTTCAAGTTCATGCCCATCTGCATATGCTGACAAAACTTAATGGGAAGGTCTGTTTTTCCATTGTTTCAGCTGTCATTAAATTTGGGGGAGTGTAATTGCTACCCCTCACTGAATTCTGGATGGTTAGGCATGTTTCAGAAATGTCCACACATTAACTATTCTAGGACATTCCAGGACATTAATTATTCCAGCTGGTCTGTATCTTATATAGACAGAATTTTCAGTCAGGATAAAGATTGTATTATGCTTAAGATACTTGGCAGATAATTTAAGTCAAGTTTGGGAAGTTAATCCTCTGATGAATTAAATAGCATATTTTTATTTCACTGGAGTTTTTGTTGACTGGAGTCAACGTATATTGACCCTGCTGTTCACCAAAAACCTAAGCACACAATGCAGAACAAAGGATGGATGAATCATTCATCTTGTTTTGAGATGAATTAAAAGACTAGAAGAGAATATATCTGTGTGGAATGTGTAAGCAATGCAAAGATATTTGGACATGAAGGAACTGAAAAAGCAGATATACAGGTGCTGTTGTTTTTGAAGATTCCTTCTCTTATAAATTAACAATTTTTAAAAATTTTGTATTTAGTGTTGCTTCATCTAGACATATAGTTCTGAAAAGTAAATAATGATGAAGTAGATTTGTTGCCTTATATTTCCCTTTTTCTGCTGAGGCCAAGCAGAAAATGGTTTCTGCTATAGTAAGAATAGTTCATTTTTATAGTTTTGTGCCTGTTTTTCTGTAGTATCACTGTCAAATGCCATTAAAATTGCAAATACAGAACTATATTAAAAGAACATGATTAAGATTGCAAAGTAAGCAAAAATCATAATTAAGTTGCCTGTGCAATTTTAACTCAGTTCCTGTGTCATATCTATCCTGATAAGAGTGTTTAATTACAGTCCTGGCTGTGTTTTCCGCAGGACACTTTCCCAGTCAGTGAGCAACATCAACCCTGTATGGTTATAAAGTAGCTATTCAAAGTTTTATTTTATCCTTGTTGTAACTGTACGTTCCCAGGCATCACTCACTGCTGGCTAGCCGAATTTGTTTATGAAGAGAGAATTATCAATTTGTTTGGGTCTTTTCTGTTGTGTTTATCATTGTTATATTCATGTGTCTTACAAATACTAGTGAATATATTTTTACATGGGACAAGTTGGTATTATTCTCATTCTATAAAAGGAATAGAGACTTTTTTTGTGATCAAAGTATTTGCTAATTTTGGGCATCCAGTCTGAGGTATTCACAGCTTGGTATTTGAGTCAAACAGCTAGGAGGCTCCTAAAGCCCACGGACTCCTAAAGCCCACGGCTCCTCTTTCAGGCAGCTTCTCCTTGTTGTCTGAGGTTAGCAACGCGATCAGTAAGAAACACAGGCAGGCAAGTCCTCTGCTTTCTGACCTTGACTTGAGATGTCCCGTATGCACCCAGAACTGCCAAATCAAAAATGGATGTTTGAAATTCAGAGCCTGGAATTCTCTTCTTAAAGTAGGTCCCTAGACACTTTCTGAAGGTGACTGATTCCGTCTTTCAAACCAGAGACAGAGGAGGAGCAGGTGCATCTTCTTTTCTATCCAATATGCTATTGGTGACAATTCTCACCTAGACCAAGAGACATAGACTCATATTTTTCTCCTTCCTGAGGGAATGCAAATCTATCTGATATCTTCAGGAAAGTATCCTGTAATTTACCCCTAGTAAATGATGTTGGAGAAAGGGGAACATCTTACTGACTCTTATTGAAATGGTTTCATTTTCATGGATTCAGTGTTTTTTTCTTTTTTTAATTGCTGGATTTGAGAGTGGAAGAGAAGAGACAGTATGATTCTTTCACTGAATGATCAGGGCATTCATATGTTGGTAATAGTGTTTCACTGTATCATCACTCCTATAAAGCAGAAGTTTCTTAACTGAAACGAAATCTCTGATCAACACTCTTCTCTGAACTACCTCTATTCCTTCTTTCCCCCAACCACACAGAAGAACTTTAAATTCAAACCCAAATACCCAACTATGGGCAGACAAAAGCAGCATGAAGCAGAAATACAACAAATTCCAGATGGTTTTACTAAAGCCACAAACAACTGAAAATATGATTTTTTATGATGGTGGTTTTGGTGATACTTGTGTGATGTTTTAGGTTATCCTTATGTAAAATGCGACAGCAGAACTGAGATGTGAAGAGCAATTCTCTTAAATTTTTATTTTCCTTATTAGATTCTTTACTGAAACTATTTAAATTATTTCATTTTAGGAATCATGACATTTTTAGTATTACTTTTCTCTATGTACAGTGAGTCGGGTCCCACTCATTTTTCACTCCTCATATGAGGAATCTTAGCCTGAGTTCACAAAAGCTGGAAGCAGGTTTACAAATAAGGAATTGATTTTATTTCAAATGCAATTTTGGAATTTGGCTGCTCAATTTGCATTTGAAAATATTTTTTGTATTTTGAAAGATTAAGAAATTATAATCTAATTTGATTATGAAAACTGTAACAGCAGATAAAATTAGAAAGGACTCAATCAGAAGGAAGAAAAAATATGTTTAGATATCTTCTGCTCTGTGGGTACCAGCCTGGTATTCAGTGGTTATAGTTTTCATGGAAAGAAGACAGGACTTTTATTGACTTTGCTGATAGGAACCTTTTGAAATTTAGTGAGGACAGATGGAAAGCCCTGCCTCTGGGAAGGAAGTACCTCTTGTAACAACACAGGCTGGGAAGCAGCTCTGCTGAAGAGGACTTGGGGGTCTTGGTGGACTGTAGTCTGTCCTGGCAGCAAAGAAGGCCAATGGCATCCTGGGCTGCATTAACAGGGACATTGCCAGTAGAGTGAGGGAACTGATAATCCCTCTTTACTTGTCACTCATTAGACCACCTCTAGAATACTGCATCCAGCTTTTGCTTCTGCCAGTACAGGAAAGACAATAAACTGAAGCGAGTTCAGCAGCACCAAAAACTGCTGGTGCTGCTTGAGCACCACGATGGTCAGGAGCCCTGTGAGGAGAGGCTGAGGAAGCTGGACGTGTTTAGCCTGGAGAAGGAGGACCTAATAGCAACCTTCCAGTACCTACATGATTTTCAAGAAGCTGGAGCCAGGTTCTTCATAGTAGTGCATGGCAGGAAGGTGAGAGACAATGGGTGCGAGTTGAAAGAAGAGTATCCGACTAGATATAAGGCAAAACTTTTTCACCAAGAGGACAGGCAAGCATTGGAACGAGCTTCCCAGAGAGGTTGTGCAGTCTCTGTCTCTGGAGATTTTCAAGACTGGAACAACCTGGTCTGATCTCATGTCTGACCCTACTTTGAGCATGAGGTTGAACTAGAGGCCCCTTGAGGTTTTCTTCCAACTTGAATTATTCTGTGATTTATGACCTTGCATGAAAGCATAGCTGCACGATTAGTTTCCTTGGTATTATTGTATCAGTGAAGGTTTATCATGGTTGTATACCTGCACAGCATGTATCTGGCTTGGAGTCCTTCAGTGACAGAAACATGCAAAGAAAGTCCTAGTTGATGACCACTTTTGGAAAACATGACCTACAAGCCTTGTATAAAGCTTTCTGCAGCTTTGGTGATTGTAAACTTTAGCCTGGACTGACATACAGTACAGTGAATTGAATTGTCAGAAGAACAGATTCCTGTGGTGATAGCCAATAAGTTTGATCATGTTTTTCCATGTAACACATCTGAGAGCCTGTCTGCAGAAAAAGACAGCAGTTTTCAAACTGCATAACTCCCAAAATGTTGTCTCAATCAGAAGAATTATCAGTAAAAATATCTCAAAGTGAGAATTTAATTCACTCCTAGGGTTTTGTGTAGTTTAATCCAGTATCTGGCTGTCACGTTCTGATAAAACAGTAGCTGAGTGTTTGATTTCTCTAGCCTCACTCAGTCATTTTGGCTTTATTCTTTGAAAGGATATTTCAGAACAAACTACCACTGAACAAAGCAAGGCTCTTCACAAGGTTTACTAGCCTTGGCAAAAAGTGGTGCTAACAATTAGCCTGACAGTTTAGGTACTCAAGCTGGTTTGTGTCCAGCCAGGTAGGCACATGGACAAGGGCTTCTTCTACCAGTTTGTATCTATCTGCAGAGATGTATCCCCAGTTACCATATCTAACAAAGAATAAGCTGTGATTGTAATAAATGTGATATGGGAGGTCTTCAGATAAGCTTTCTTCTTGGTGATCTGCAGGAAAGCCTGAATGGCTTTTAGCAGAGAACTGAAGTGTATTTTTGAATTGGGTTCACCTTTATTTCAAAGAAACCAGATGCATAATTGTGGTTTCATAAGGGTATTATGAAGATCTAGAGAAGAATGTGATTCATTTGAATTTGGAAAAGAATCCAAGTAACTGCTTTGCATCAGTAAACTTCAGAATATTCTGTAGTATTTTGTCATGCTCCACAGGAAGAAAAACAAATTGAAGGAAGTGTGTGTATAGTACTCAGCGCAGATTGGATTTAGTTTAGCTTTACTCATCAGTTCACTGAATTGCGTGACATTAAGAAGACAAGAAAGGTCGATCAAATGGCAACATCAAAAAGGTTCTTAAATTACAAGGAGAGCCATTGCCTCTTGACTGTGGTCAGGCTGGTGAATACTTAGCTAATTATCATGATATTCCAGTAGACAAGCGCTCTATCCTAGATGTAAAACAGTGTTGTTTTGATATTCAAATAATGTACAGTGGTAGAACAATTTTCCCAAATTTCCACCACAGTCAAACAGAAAATTGATTTGGAAAATGTGTTACTTACATTTTTAATAGGTTCTAAAAGATGGAGGCTTCAATTTGTATAAAACTGTTCATGGTACTGTTCAAGATGTGACCTCTGTCTTGATGCTATATCAATAGAAATATTAATAATATTTCTTCCTAGCACTAGGGCAAGCAGGTCAGTAGTTGCTCAAGACAGGCAAGATGTCATACCTATGCCAAAAAGAAGCTCTACTTTTTGAAGCTCTGCTTGTACCAAGTGGAGTTACAGTTTGGCAGATAAGGGAGCTGCAGTCAAAAATTTGAAAGTGCAGAAATGAGAGATTGTTTGAATTACATACATTTGACTTACAAGTTTTTCAGTCACAATGATTTCCTGCATAGATGTGTAGCAAGTTTGGGATGTGTTTATTCACTATACCCAACTCTTTCTCATGAACAGTGTTGAAAATTCTGATAAGGCCTGGCAAACTCCCTGAGTTATCAAACTGCTGTAGAAGTACTTTCACTCTTTGAAGAGCAAATGGTTAAGAATAAATGAGTCTTTCTTAAATGTCCACAGATGGAAATTAACTGTGATCATTTATGGACGGATGTTAGCGGAATAGTGGCAGAAAAGCAGAATAGTGGCAGAAATTAAAAATACCAATAAAACACCATTCAAGTGATTTAATCGAAGGCATCAAGGTCAGCTAGTTCAAGAAAGAAAATGAAAAATAATAATTCCAGAGATGACTGCTAATTTAACCTGTTGTAATTAATACACTTCAGTGCCCTTGATATGCCTCCAAATTGATGAATGCAGTGGTGATGACTACCGAATCCATCAAAAATATATTTATTCATTGCAGCTGGCTTTTGAATTTAGAATAACCATAGTAGAAAGTTAAGCCGCTGGGCTAATTTGAGGCACCTCGTCACTGCATAAGACAGTATTCTCATTTCTCACATAATGCATGCTTGTATGTGATGAGTGAGAGGATCTCGAAGTGAATGAACAAGACTCAAAGAACCAGCACTTTACAGAGAATTTCTCCAAAACCCTAAAAGGGCTGAAACTTATTCATCAGTTCATTTTATAAGCCAAAAGCATTGGAGATGGATTTTGCAAATGTAGGTGTGCATGACCACTGAGATAGACTTTTCTGTGCATCGGTATGGATTGATTGATTCTAGATACTGCACCATGAGCATTACATTTGTTACCCAAAGAAAAAAAGTCAAGTTACTCTTTGGAACTAATTTTTGGATTCTGCTAATCAGCAGTTTCCTCTGCTTTTTAGCAGTTTAAACAGGCAAAAAGAGGAATGGACAGATCCTAACAAGACTGATTAGTGCCATTTAGAACTTTTATGTGAATGCTAGGGTTAATTTTTGTTATGCAGTAGATTTATAAGCTTCAATGCTTGCAGATCAGCTGTGAATAGATGCTTCTGTGGTTGCAAACTACATCTTAAAGTAGATATGCCAGTCCTCCAGGTATTGAATCAGTATGAATTTTGCTACTGATGTCAACCACAATATAAATACATAATAATAATAATAACAACATTATTAATATAACTGTTATATATAATGAAAATTTTAAAAAATCTGAAATAGAGCTCTGAAAGAATGCAATACAGAGTCCTTAAGAATCTCTTACAGCCAATTGCACCAAGGAATTGCACTATAAATTTTCTAGAGGAGGGCTCTATAAAATGCAACTTTAACAACTGCACTATAGTTGGTATTTAGAACATAGTCACTATTTAAGCTGTTTTTTATTTGATATGAAAGATAACTATGTATCTTATTTTATGGGGAAAAGCCCCATTTTTGCCTATGTCATTCAAACCATCTTAATTTTAAGTTATAATGGACAAATTCCCAACTTTCTGGTATTCTCTGTTAGAAGCTAATCCCAATCCTGTCATTGTGATGGTAAGGAGCAGAGTCTTTGGAGAGGCAGCATCTCATTTGCAGTGAATTCCTGGATGGTTTTTCTTAAATTGCCTCTTCCCCAGGAGTAGCTTAAATGTGGTTATTCATTTAAATAGTTTACTACTGGGAAAACAAAGCTCTATAAAGTACAAGATCTCATTTGTAAAGGAGGTCCTGGGGACCAAAAGTGGATATACACGTGCATGTGTTGCAACCTCCATCTTCTGCTTTTCCTGCTGTTAGGAAATAATTTGAAAATTACCTAAAATAGGAACAGTGCACTTGATGGCTGAACAAAAGGCTCAAATCTGTCTCCACAGCAGAGCCCAGAGTGCAGGCCTCCAGCAATAGTTCCCGTAGTCCACAGAAAAAAGAACTGAGTGTTACTGGGAGGAAAAGCACAGCTTCCTTCCAGAATGGATGTCACAGACCTGAGGAAGACCATGGCTGTGCTGTGGAGGAGCCTGTAGCCTTGTCTGTGGGACCTAGGACCGTTCTTTGGTTATGAGAACATGTGGTATGTAACAGCCCATGCCCACACTGTTAAAAAGCCCTCATTCTCTGAAAGAGAGATGTTGCCTCAAAAATGTCTTTGGAAATTATTTCTAGCTGATGCTAAGTCCTGAGTCATGCCTATGCCAAAAGTACATCATGGACCATTCCAACAATCTAACAACAAAGGTGATCGACTTCAGTGCCTGGGAACCCTCTCTGATACCTTTTAATAGTAAAGACATAAACTTTTTCAGAGATCCCTTGGAATTAGGTTGCTCTCATCCAATTTAGGGACAGAATAATCTAAATCCTTGGGTCTTTCATACTTGTCAAAAGGCCCAAAGCAGGGGTGATAAAAGCTCCAGGAAAACAATACTTTTTTTCATTCATGTAAAATCTCTTTGAATGATTTCTTGAATGGCGGTATGGAGAATATCTTTCAGGCAATATAATTAAAAATGGGCACAGGCACAATGAATTGCCCTGAAAATAATGTCAGTCTTACTAATGACGCTCCACCACTGGCCCTTTTTATCAAATGGTTCTTTGAAACATCAGAAAACATGTTTTAAACAGCATCAGAAAGTCCCATAATGTGACGATATTTTTTGGAACAGAATCCGATATCATCCCTAATTTCAGTTTTGTTGTCCAACAGAACTATTTAAGAAAAGGTCCCAGAAATAATTCCCTGCTTTTCTTTAGACTTTACCCAATGCTCTCAGTCAGGCCCTTGTGCAGTTCTCATGTGGTTGAATGCTTTCTGGAGAGTCTAAGATGCCTGTCATTTCTGAAAGTGTTTATGCTAACTATGGAGTCTAGGAAAAATAAGGGGGGGGATATTTAAATTTGATTTTGATTATTTTTTATTCTGTACTGCCATGTCTATAAATTGAAAACTGGCTTTGACATTTAATGGTAAATGTTTTTCTCAGCATACCTCTACAATTAAAATTTTACATCATATTGGGGATCATCTCTGCATTTAAGAACACCAAAGTCCTTTGCTTGGTATTTAAGAATACCACATTTCTTATAAGAATACCAAACTCCTTTTCAGGTGAAGTACAAAACTTCAAAATATGCATATTTCTCCTATATGCTCCTTGTATTTTCTGCCATCTATTTTATCATAAACACAGAAACTAACTACAGTCCCCAAAGGAGGGAATTAAATCTGAGAAGGCAGATTACACTCTTAGGTTTTTCAAATGCTATGAAAACTAATTTAGATTTTTTAAATGGAATCACAGTTGTTATTTTCAATACATGATTTTTATTTATTTTTAAGTAAGGTAACCAGGAGAAGTGAGCTGAAATTTCATATAGTTTACAAAACCGCTATTTTATCCTGTTGATATGTCTTCTTCCCTGAACAATGGTTTCTACTAATGTCTTGTACAATTATTCTGTTCAATTATTAATGGTTTCGTAAAAATAATATTTTACCCTTTTTTTTATTTAGAAGTTCATTTTGTCTGGCAAGAGGATTTCTCTCTAAAAAGACAAAGAGCCTGGATGGCTGAATGTAATTGTATTCTCCGGTTACCTTAAGCAGAGATTTTAGCTGATCTGAAGTAAAAATTGTTGGTTTTTTTGCTGTAAACCAAATGAACAGAAGCTGTGTTTGCCCATTTTTCCTGGCTTTATTACCTAATTGTGATTCCTTCTTACAAAGTGTCTGTCATTATTTTATTTATTTATTTTGCAATAAGCTCCCCTTGTCTTGCACTTGTTATAACTGGTAGTAAACCCTTAATGTCACAGTGACCAATGGAAAATCACCGTGTCTGACACTTGGAGACAAAAGAAGCAGGAGGGATCTGTGAAAAATGCCTGCAAGAAATGAAGCACAGTGTGGATGGAGATGATTCACGTCTCTGCAGTGATTCTTCAGTAAAAGGTAGCAGAGCAGAACCAAAGACCATTTTCACTCATCTTGAATTCATTTCACCTGATCTCTAAAGTATTTCCCCACTACCCACCGGAGCTTTGAAATGGGCTGCATGTCTGCGTACTGCTTTTTTTTTTTTTTAAACTTCCAAAAAAAGTGAGAGTAAAAAAGGCAGCTAACAGAGGGAGAAGCTGCAAGCAAGTAATGTGGAAAAGAAAGCTATTTGGCCATCTGTCTGTCCATCCATTTAAACTTTCACAGATTTTTTTGCAGTCTGATTTAGAATAAGAAGTTTTTCAAAAGCATGTAATGATTCTAAGTTCTCAACTCACTTAAATGCTTTTGAAAACATTAGTAGGCATTGAGGCATCCATATTTGAACACAGAAACACTTTCTCTTCAATGAAGCTGCTGGGAATTTTTTGTCTATTTTTATAGCTATTGCAGTTGCTTTCTTGAAAAAGGAGCATTTTTTCTCTTCTGTAACTATTTGAATGGCTGTTTCATTTAGTAACTTAGGGCTATCTTACTCCTGTTCAAGCCTGTGAAAATCCTCTGGTTGCTTTTAAGGGAGCAGAGTCAAACCTGTAGGCCTTCATCCTGCAGAGACATAGGCACGTGCCCAAGTTGCGCACAGAGCCAAGGTATGTAAATTTAAGCTTGCACAGATAAAATGACATGGGACTGGGAGGGCCCTTCTGAATCACTGTGTTCCCTTCTAGTACAAACAACCACATCCTTCTTACAAGTTGAATTTGCTTGGTTTTAAAACTGGTGACATGGCTTGTCCTGTAGTACTACTGAAAGGATGCTCTAAATTTTCCTGCCCTTATGGTTGAAACATTTTATGGAATTCACGCTTATTTCTGCAGGAGAGGGCTCTTTGGATCCAAGACTGATTACTTTGTGATTGTTGATTTTTTTTTTCCTGAAAGTTGCTGAGCTTCAGCTGAAGTCAAAGATCTTACCACGAGTGAGGTACTGAGCCTGGATCCCTCACACATTTAAGTTGAAATGTGATTTGACTGCCAAGTAGATATTCTTGTTAAATTATGAATTCTTTGGAGAAGCGACTTATTTTTTCTAGCTGCTAAAGACCCCCGTGTATTACCTAGAGTACAACAGTCCAGACTTTCAAGAGTTCATCACCCAGGCCTCCTCTGTTCTTTATGGGAACTGTTTAGCGCTGCTCACTTTTGTGACTGAATTTTGGATCTTTCTGGGAAATGACTTTTTCTGAAACTTCTGGTCAGGTAGGAGTAATGCTATTGTAACTTTTTTGTGGGTTTTTTTGTTCTTGCTTTTTATTGTTACTTTTTGTGTGATACTAAGCCATGTGACTTTTATTTTATGATTTAGGTTAATTATTCTGTTGAAAGTTTAAAGGGGAGCTTCTAAGGTCAGTGGATCAGTCTTTGCTAAAGAAGCAGTAATTTACTATCCACAAATGACAGACAATTAGAGCTTGTAACTGTAATGTCACAGGAAGATAAAGAACGGCCCATTTCCTGCTGCACAAACACGACATAATCTTTTTATGCTAAGTACTGTGCTTTGCAGAAGCACATAAGAGCCCCTGTGCATGCACATTAAAAGAATAAGCCTACCAATATAATACACGTTCTGCTCAGCGATGCTATATATTGCAAGACTTTTACTATAGAACTGTTTTTGCCCTGCTATGGTCAGACAAATATTGCATCAACCTTTTTATTTTGCTAGCATCACTGATGTTGCAGGTCCTAATAGCTAGAGGTAGGTTGCACTCCATGTCAGGGTAATTGCAGAGAATATCACCACTCAGCCTGCTGTATCTCAGAAGGGCAAATATAGCTTAGGATGCGAGACAAAGGACAAAGAGAGAGAAAGAGTGTGTGCATGTGTGTTTATGTGTGTGCATGCACAAGCATGTGTAGGCAGCTTTAACAGAAGGGAATTAGCTGGCTCAGGGTTTTGGTTATACAGAGTACAGCGAATTTCAGCTCTGATCTCTTTTCTGAATCAGTCAGTCCATAATATCTGAAAGTGGTTAGCTGATGACTGTTTGGGTGCCTGTAAAATAACTAGTTTAAGCTGGGCTCCCCCCGTTGGACTCATTCAGTAAGGCAGTGTTTGTACCCCCTTTCCAGATACACCTGAGCCAGCTGAAGGGGTTAATGCCCCCAATGGGCACCGGGCTCCTTATAGTTGTCCCTTTGCAGGGCTGCCCCTCTCACAGCTCTGCGGCCTGAGCTGCTGCTGTAACTGCTTCCAAAACCACCTCCGTCAAAATGAGCCAGATTAGTTTAAGAATTTGAAATAATTTGTCTCTGCTAACCTGGCCCATTTTGACGCAGAAGGGTGAGAAGTGATGGTACAAGTGGTTTTGCCAGCAGACTGGAAAAGGTGGTACGCTTCGGCAGAGGGACAGGCAGGTGGGGTTGGGAGCAGTAACCTACAACTAGCATAGCTGCGCCTGGAGGGGGATGTACGAATACTGACTAAGTTCCTTTCTTCATTCTTGTGATAGCTCCAAGATCCCAGAGACTAAATGAGAGTAAAAAATCACCCACTTGGCCCTACTCATCATCATTTGATAATTTTTCTATTAAGGCTACCATAGTCAAATAGTGACTGAGGCATATGACACCAAGGGCAAACTGGAGACCATCAAGCAGGATTTCAGAGCTCTGGGGATGGTGGTCAAGGGTCTGGGAGCCCAGGTCATCTTCTCCTCAATCCTGCCAGTGAGGGGGATGGATGAGAGGAGGAGGAGACGCACTTTCCAGGTTAACGACTGGCTGTGCCGCTGGTGTTGGCAACAGGGTTTTGGTTTCTACGACCATGGGACCCTGTTTGAAGATCGACAACTGATGGCGAGAGATGGGATCCACCTCACGAGGCGGGGCACGCGGGTCTTTGCCAACAGGTTGGCCAACCTGGTAAGGAGGGCTTTAAACTAGGAAAGACGGGGGAAGGGGAGAGTTATAGTGACAGGGTAGTTGGCAAAACACAGCTCAAGTCGGGATGCCTCCAGCAGGTGAATGCAGCCAGGGAAGTGCGCATGGGATGTGGCTATGGAGGATCCTCTTGTACCCCTCCTGGGAAACCTGCATGCTCGATCACCTCTCTGAAATGCCTGTACACCAATGCATGCAGCATGGGGAACAAACAGGAAGAACTAGAGATCTGTGTGCGGTTGCAGAGCCATGATCTCATTGCCATTCCAGAGACATGGTGGGATAGCTCGCATGACTGGAGTGCTGTCATGGATGGCTGCGTGCTTTTTAGGAAAGACAGGCCAGGAAAGGGAGGTGGTGGAGTTGCTCTTTATGTGAGAGAGCAACTGGAATGTATTGAGCTGTGCCTAGGGGTGGATGAAGAGCGAGTCGAGAGCTTATGGGTAAAGATCAAAGGGCAGGCTAGCATGGGTGACACTGTTGTGGGTGTTTACTACAGGCCACCTGATCAGGAAGAGGAAGTCGATGAGGCCTTCTACAGACAGCTGGAAGTAGCCTCATGATCCCAGGCCCTGGTTCTCATGGGGGACTTCAACCACCCCGATATCTGCTGGAAAGACAACACAGCTAGGCGCAAACAGTCCCGGAGGTTCCTGCAGAGCATTGGTAACAACTTCTTGACACAGGTGGTGGAGGAGCCAACAAGGAGAGGTGTGCTGCTGGACCTCGTACTAACAAACAAAGAAGGACTGGTTGAAGATGTGAAGGTCGGGGGCTGCCTTGGCTGCAGTGACCATGAGATGGTGGAGTTCAGGATCCTGCGAGGAGGCAGCAGGGCACCAAGTAGGATCGCAACCCTGGACTTCAGGAGAGCAAACTTTGGCCTCTTCAGGGACCTACTTGGAGGAATCCCATGGGTTAGGGCCCTAGAAGGAAGGGGCGTTCAAGAGAGCTGGTTAATATTCAAACATCACTTCCTCCAGGCTCAAGAGTGGTGCATCCCTATGAATAGGAAGTCAAGCAAAGGAGGCAGGAGACCTGCATGGATGAGCAAGGAGCTCCTGGCAAAACTCAACCAGAAGAAGGAAGTCTACAGAAAGTGGAAAGGGGGACAGGCCACTTGGGAGGAATATAGGAATGTTGTCAGAGTATGCAGGGATGTGACGAGGAAGGCTAAGGCCCATTTGGAATTAAATCTGGCTAGAGATGTCAAGGACAGCAAGAAGGGCTTCTTCAAGTACATCAGTAGCAAGAGGAAGACTAGGGAAAATGTGGGGCCTTTGCTGAATGGGGTGGGTGCCCTGGTGACGAAGGATGCAGAGAAGGCAGAGTTACTGAATTCCTTCTTTGCTTCAGTCTTTACTGCTCAGGCCAGCCCTCAGGAACCCCAGACCCTAGAAACAAGAGAGAAAGTCTGGAGGAAGGAAGACTTTCCCTTGGTGGAGGAGGAGTGGGTTAGAGATCATTTAAGCAAACTTGACACCCACAAATCCATGGGCCCCGATGGGATGCACCCACGATTGCTGAGGGAGCTGGCGGACATTATTGCTAAGCCACTCTCCATCATCTTTGAAAGGTCATGGAGGACAGGAGAGGTGCCTGAGGACTGGAAGAAAGCCAACGTCACTCCAGGCTTCAAAAAGGGCAAGAAGGAGGACCCAGGGAACTACAGGCCAGTCAGCCTCACCTGCATCCCTTTAAAAGGTGATGGAGCAGCTCATCCTGGAGGCCATCTCCAAGCATGTGGAGGAAAAGAAGGTGATCAGGAGTAGTCAGCATGGCTTCACCAAGGGGAAGTCATGCCTAACCAATCTGATAGCCTTCTCTGATGGAATGACTGGCTGGGTAGATGAGGGGAGAGCAGTGGATGTTGTCTACCTTGACTTCAGCAAGGCTTTTGACACTGTCTCCCATAACATCCTCATAGACAAGCTCAGGAAGTGTGGGCTAGATGAGTGGACAGTGAGGTGGCTTGAGAAGTGGCTGAATGGCAGAGCTCAGAGAGTTGTGATCAGTGGCACAGAGTCTAGTTGGAGGCCTGTAGCTGGTGGTGTCCCCCAGGGGTCAGTCCTGGGTCCAGTCTTGTTCAACTTCTTCATCAATGACCTGGATGAAGGCACAGAGTGCACCCTCAGCAAGTTTGCTGACGATACAAACCTGGGAGGAGTGGCGGATACACCAGAGGGCTGTGCTGCCATTCAGAGAGACCTGGACAGGCTGGAGAGGTGGGCAGAGAGGAACCTCATGAAATTCAACAAAGGGAAGTGCAGGGTCCTGCACCTGGGGAGGAGTAACCGCATGCACAAGGACAGGTTGGGGGTTGACCTGCTGGAAAGCAGCTCTGCGGAGAAAGACCTGGGAGTGCTGGTGGACACCAAGTTAAGCATGAGGCAGCAATGTGCCCTTGTGGCCAAGAAGGCCAATGGTCTCCTGGGGTGCATCAGGAAGAGTGTTGCCAGCAGGTCAAGGGAGGTTATTCTCCCCCTCTCCTCAGCCCTGGGGAGGCCACATCTGGAGTACTGCGTCCAGTTCTGGGCTCCCCAGTACAAGAGGGATGTGGCACTACTGGAGCAAGTCCAGCGAAGGGCTACAAAGATGATTAGGGGACTGGAGCATCTCTCTTATGAGGAAAGACTGAGAGAGCTGGGCCTGTTTAGCTTGGAGAAGAGAAGGCTGAGAGGAGATCTTATCAACGTGTACAAGTATCTAAAGGGAGGGTGTCAAGAGGATGGGGTCAGACTCTTTTCAGTGGTGCCGAGCGACAGAACGCGAGGCAGCGGGCACAAACTGAAACACAGGCAGTTCCATCTGAACATGAGGAAAACTTTTTCACTGTGAGGGTGACAGAGCACTGGCACAGGTTGCCCAGAGAGGTGGTGGAGTCTCCTTCTCTGGAGATATTCAAAACGTGCCTGGATGCAATCCTGTGCAATGTGCTCTTGGTGACCCTGCTTGAGCAGGGGGGTTGGACTAGATGATCTCCAGAGGTCCCTTCCAACCTCAGCGATTCTGTGATTCTGTGATAAGCTATTAAGACTAAACCTTGGTCCCATTACAGGAAGAACAAAGCAGTCATTGCATTCTGTGCAGTCAGAGGTTAGTTCTTAAGTTATGAGAGAGTTTGTAATTTTTTTCTCTATAACAATGCAGAAGTGGTCAGTGCAGTGAATCTCAAAGTACATCCCGGACCAGTCTAAATCACAGTAACACCCTCAGCCTCCAGGGCCATTCTTTGCACCTGGCCAAAGTGAGCTGGGCAGGGTGCGGGAACTTCTGGTTGCTGCCAGTCCTGCAGCCCAACGCCCAAACTGTCTGTAGAAGTGCTGTGAATTCAGTAAGTTTGACAAGCACCAAATTCACTGTTAAATATTTAAAAAGAGAGGGAGAACTAGGGATTTTCTTTTTGGCATAAACAGCATTTCTTAGGTTGTAGTTTTGCAGTGCTGTTGTATTATAAATCATTTACAGTAGTCGTGGGATGAGCTGAAATTTCTGTGGGAGGAAGGAACAGCTAACGGAGGGACAGGTATGAGGTGTGGCCTTGAGATTTTCCTTTCTAGAGCTACACTCTCTGTGTGAGCTGCCGATAATAACAATGTAGTGGAAGCTGTCACCTTTTGGCCTCTGCGCCTCTAACCCTCAAATAATAGCCAAAAATGTGAAGTCATTCAGATTCAAAGTTTTACATCTGTCAGGCTATAAATACATAGAAGAACAGGTCTATTATTCAGTCATGTTAAGAAGACATTGAAAAGTCTCTGAATTGGAGAATGGTTGCCTTTATATAAGAATACATTTTTAAAGAGCATACACTTATTTTAATAAAATCCTCAGTTTAACCTTTACTTTCTTGTCTCATTATTCAATGAGCAGCATATGTTAACTCCACTTAAATCAACCCACTCTTAAAATATTCTCTGTGTGTATGTGTGTTTTACACATACATATCTCCCCAGATCTGATCATCTGTAGACACACTAGTTATATCTAATGATCTGTTTAGTCCTCTGGTTCCCCTGACTTCGGGGGTTAATTTCTTTTTGTGACTCTAAATGACAAGCGTGAGCATGAAATGTTTCCTTTTGGGCCTTCCTTCCCCGTGGTAGTGCTGGACTCTGGTGAGCCTAGCTTGAGAGAAGTAGGAGTGAGAGTGGCTATGCAGGAGTTATGTGGGAGGGTTGTCTGCACAGAAGGTTTGAACTATCTTAAAGTCTAGAAGGAGCACATTAAAACCAGAATGGTGCTGGTTAAGCTAACTAGTCCTACTGACACCGATGTATCTCTACAGTGTCTGATATCCCATACATGTCCAAAAAAGTGACCTAGGGTATTTCTGCACAGCCCTGCATTGTGCACTCAGACCAATTCACACACAGCATGGGGTGATGGGTTTCCTGCTGCTAAGTTTTAATTTGAACTGTTGTCCTCTGCATGCATTACTTGGTATAGGTTCAGCCCCATGCCCTTCTGGGCCAGCTTGCTTAAGTTCAAAGTTTTGCTTAAAGGCATGGCCAGACACAATTCTTCTGGCTGCAGCAGTTCTGGGTTAAGCAGTTACTATCCCCAGCCTGCCCTTTGCTGCTCATTCCCTCTCCTGGTAGCAAAGAAAACTGTCATCTTGGCTCTGAGGGCTGAACTGTTTATCTGAGAGGTTTCCAAGCAGGGTGAGAAATGATCCTACTTAAAAAACCCATAAGCTAGGGATTGTGGACAGAAGTCAGAGAAGGAGCAAAGTCTGAGTTACAGGCTGATCTAATGATTCTGTCAAGACAAGTATTTGCCAGAATGTGAAGATATTGCTCTGTCAGTGTACTTTCTTAAAAAATGTTGTAAGAAAATACCATCTGTCCAGGATCTGTGAAGTTCTTTATTGATTTACTAAAGCCAGTAGTATTAAGGTTTTATATACAAGTATTTATATTTATTTAAAGATGTATCTACTTATGAGTGTTCACAATGCTTTATTTATTTATTTATTTATTTATTTATTTATATGTACTATGGCTTAGGTGGAAGTGTGGACCAACACTTACCAGGGCTGATACATAACATGGGGTTGTTGGTAGCACAAATGCTTACTGTTCAGCACCAGTATAAGATCTGCCATAGCAGCTGATAGTTTAAAATTTATGATGCATCATGTTGCCAATATGATTTCACTTCCAAAAGCATACAGACTCTGCTTAGTTTTCTTGACTTTGCACATATAATTTTAAGTAAACAGAGGGGAGGAACTTTAGGTTCACCTGACACAATATTATATCTTATTGCATCATAGAATGTGGATTATATACCGCAGAGATGGCTAAAAGGTGCAGTTTCTCTGCAGACACTGCCCTGGCACATTTGCAGTCTGCTGAATCCTGCAGAGAATTGAGGATATGCATTACAATGCAGTGTCGCCTGCAGGATGCCATGCACTTTCAAGTTGTTTTTGCTATGTAATTGCTAGAGTTTTTAAAGTCAGGTAATAGCAGTGGAAGACTAAGTGGTATATACAAAAAACACAATTTATGAATAGTGTTTTCACATTCAGAGTATTACACATTGTAAATCAGATCACTGTCTAGTTCGCTAATAGATGGCACATTGTATTGCAATGTAAAACTAGAGCAGAGCACTTACCATGTCTGGAGTGCTATTACTTAATTGAATGCATATCATGTGCCAAAAAAGCAGCTATAATGTATATAAGGACAAAAGTGAAATAGGATGACGTTATGGAGAAAGGCACAATGCTTTTCACTTTGACATCAGATGATGAAGTGGCCAGAATTCATATGTTTCAACCCTTGTCATTCACCTATTTCATGCTAGTAATGGTATTTATTAATTTGTCTTCAGCATTGAAAGATTAATATTATAATTTATAAATAATATAACCTCATACAGAATTGCATGTTCAAAATCATAGATGTGGGTTTATTACGACACTCTGCTAAGAAATCACGGCAGACCTCAAGGACTTAAAACCAAAATTAGTAGTTAAGTAAAGAAATTGTTAGTTAGCAACCTGTAGTCAGATTTGTCAGGAGGAGGCCTAGCATGTTTGTAAATTTAGCCCCTAGTATTTTTGTATTTTTAACCCCTCCTGCACTAAATGAACTGCTAGTAATTTGATATCTACCATTTAATGAGCTAGAGTTTAAGCAAATACAGAGTTGGCCACAGACATATATTTCAGTGTTTATGTTTATCTCAGGAAATCGTAAACTCATATTAGGCAAATCATATCACCTTTGGGAAACCCATCAGCTTCCTTCACCCACTCTGACTTTTCTATGCTTTCCCATGCTGACCCCTTCATTTTGAATATCCCTCTAATCCTTTATTCACCAATATATAACCATCTCATCATGAAAACAATTCCTTAGAGCCTTCCTCTTTTCTGTTGGCTACAAGATGTTAGTGAATGAAGAAGCAGCCTCTTCCGGAGATATGTTCAGACTGTGTGCGCTTAGACTCAGCCAAACCTCAGCCAAACAGTCCCTGTCACGTAGAGTAACCAAACCAAGCAAATCTCAATGCGATGTAAAAAAAGTGTGGAAAAGGGGCAAAAGCAGTAGAGATGACTAGAGCACGCTCCCCAAAAAGTCACCACACAGCTAATATAACAAAGCTAGATCTGAAGTGGTGAGGGCATTCAAGACCCCCTCAAAGCTGCGGGGCATGATTGCTGTAACCCTTAGGCTGACTTCCCACCTCCGTCACCTGGTTATCTTCCCATACTGCTCTATGAAATCCAGGCAAGAGCTTACCATTTTCATATTTCTTTGTAAACTCCCTAACGCAATTTTGGGAAATGGGAAAAACAATACAGTAACAGTAAGGGAGCATAAATAGTAGTGCCTGCATCTTCTTTCTTTTTTTTAGAAGCGAGGACTGATTTGTCCATATGCTTATTTGCTTATTTGAACAAGGTAATAAAGTAATTAAAAAAAAAAAAAGTCAGTGCTTCTGACTTAAGCAGTCTTCACTCAGGAAGCTTCTGGAAAGCAAGTGCAAAGGGTCCATTAACTATATACACAACAGAAAGGGCTGGACCTAAATTATTAACATGGTGTGATGGGCGGGAGGGGGCTAAGCAGAGCCCAGGCAACTGCCCCTGCTGCAGGGTGGGGGTTAGCTTGGCGCTGGCATTAGTAAGCAGAAATACTACATGGAGGGGTTGCAGCAGAGCCTGAGCATGAGGGTTGAGGACACTGTATTTATTGTGAATGTCTATAATTCCCCTGATAATAGATTGTCATGTTCAGTGTAGAGAACAAAGAGCAACTCTCACCTCTCCTTCCCTTGAATACGAAGTCACCTTACCTTGCCTTGTACACCACCGGATAATTGCATCTCAAATGTGTGGTGCGTTTTTGTTTAGAAGGTTAGTGCAAAATTGATTTATGAAACAATTTTCCCTGTTTATGTCAAAGGCCCTTTTCTGGTAAATAGTTAGGTGTGGGTTTCTCTTCTATGGTGACATGTGCTTCTGTGAAGCTGGGTATAATTGCCTGCTTCCTATTACATAAAACTCAAAGGAAATCCTGTTTAGTTCTTCATGAAGATTTTTAAACTGTGACATCATTTTAAAAATTGATTTTAGTTGATTTTTGAACAGTAATTTTTTGAACTGTATGCGTTATGGAACTTATATGCGTTCCTTGTAATATCCAGTAAACAATGATCTTGTGCTGCTCTGGAGTTTACCTCTTCCTTTTCCATCTCTAAATGAATTACTCGTTAATCTGGGATCAATGCATATGAGAATACCTGTATTGCATAATTGTATTTGACATGGGGGATGGGTGGGTGGGAGGAAATCTTCCTGGTCCTGAAACTACCACCTTGGCTTTCAGTTTGGTAGTAGACCGCTCAGGGCCAAAACATTCTCCTGACCTAGTGCTCTTATCTTATCCCAGTCATCTGTCAAGCTAAGGTTTATGCATGCTGTTTGTTTTCTTCCATCCTTTTATGTAGATTTTTAGGACAGTTTTCAAACTTTGGTATCTGAAGTTAGGTACATAAATTATTATTACTTGGTTTTCTGGCTGTTTTAATCATGTACATAGTGAATTAGATTCAGATGTCCAGTAGATTTAATCTCCTAAATTTGAGATAATGCTCTGCCTTTTATTAGACATTGAATTGAACTGAATTTTCTCAGGCAAGTTATAGGGTTTCCAGTGAGTTTCATTAACCCACAATTCAAATCTCATCAGGTTTATACAAGAAAAGCTCAGCACTGATGAGCTATTTAGTGTTTATAACCTTTAATCTGGGAGTGCAGCAGACAAAAACTTACAGGATATATTTGGTAAGTTATTGAAATATTAACACCAAAATTTTTTTTAAAAGTGTGTTTACAAATTTGTTAGATTAACTGGACTTCTTTGAGAGGTACTATATAGGAGTGGAACTATAACTCATTGAATGACTGATTCTGGGAGAAATTGAGGTCAATATTTAAGAACCTGGTGCTTAGACAATTCTAGAATCATCGAAATCAATTCAAGAATACTGTTTCAAACAGTATTTTTACTTTAGTAGATTTTTTTAACTTTATTTCTCCCCTTCCATAGTGTGGACTGGAAGTATACGTTTTTTCTGGAAAATTAGATACTCTATTCCTCATTCAATGTGAACTCTACTTTCAGAACTTGGCTTTAGTGTTACTGGGAGTAGCTGTGACAGTACTTTAACAAAACTGAAACTATTGTCTATGATGATTTGTTTACTGTTTATTGGGGCAATAATGTAAGCACTTTTTTCTTCCTACTTAAATGCTCCAGCTCTCCTCTTTTTTTTTTTTTTTTTCCCACCTCCATGATTTTAAATAAATGAAATGCTTTTAACACTTGGAGAACTTCTACTTTTGGTTAGCTTTAGGTTAGGATTCTTTGGAAGAGAGGAAGAGGAGGTTTTTACCAGACTGTTTTGAGTAGTAACACTATGATTTCTTTTCAGCTGATTTTATTGTTAAGCAATTTCTCTGATAGTGTACTGTATAGGGTTAAAAGTGTAGAAGTAAACTTCTAATTGTCCTCATTTATTAGGCAGAATCTTAAATTGGAATTATGCATAAATATAGGCTGAAAAACAGATGAGGATAATTCAATAAAAACTTTACAGCTTTTCTGAACATATGGAAAGGATGCAAGTATATCAAGTCTGACCAGTAGGTAAAATATCAACAGAAAATGTTCCTAACAATATGAAGTCTTCCATAAATCCAGAACTCACCCAGAGTAGTTTTAGAGTCAACTCTGTAACAGGACAGGCAGACAGTTTAAAACTCTTCAGGCAGATGATTTCTGACAAGGTGGTCCAGAATTTAAACTGCCATGACCTTCTCCCAAACCTTAGATAACAAAGGCAGATTAGAAGTAGTACTAACTGTAGTCATAAAAATCATCCACCCAGACTGAAATCTTCCTTAAAATAGAAGTTACAGCCTTCTTGGGAGGATCATTCCTAAAGATTAACAGAGCATTCACTGCTCTTAGTAAAAAATGGGCCTAAAATTGGAAGGCATCATTTGATAAAGCAGATGTGCCACAGCAGAGACAGCGAGTCATGGAGAATGGAAGCAAGGCCAACCCTAACATCTCAGAGGAAGTAATTAAGATGAACTTGGTGGGGGGGAGAAAAAATCGCCCTCTTGACATAAACATTACTAAGAGACCAGCAGGTCCCCACACTGACTGGCTCTGGTGAATGGAGACGAGACAGAAACAGAGCTCTGACTGTATTGATCTGAATAATAAAAAATTTAAAAAGAATAAGAAAAAGATTCTTTTTATAAGAGCAGAAATGAGCCTAGGAAACTGACTGCAGCATAGGCTGGTAACTTATTGATCACTATTCAGGGCAGCTGGAAGTGAAATAATAGATACAGCGAGAGGAGAGCCAGTGGCCACCTGAGAAACAAATAGATGAACTCTAGGTAGTGTATGGAAAAACTGGAATCCAGATACATACCTTCTTGATCTTAACACATAGCAGAACATGTAGTGGAAATTTAAATGAGAAGCAGAGAGAGGTGAATAGAGGAGACTTACTGCTAGTTACGCAAATTCCAGGAGAGTCTTTCAGTACAAGCTTCCCCTCACCCAGTCTTAAGTGGTTGGCCAGCCATTGTCAACTGCAATTTTTCACACACATGTTGACGTAGAAAACTATGTTGATAAGTAGATGGTTAAGATCAATAGACTTATGGTGCCATTAACAGATGTATATTATAGCATACATAGAAGTGATTATTTGTTCATACATAGAATAGTTCCCAACGGACTAGATGTTTTACAGCCTGTAAGAAAAATAGGCTCAATGAGACCAAAATATATATGTTATAACTCATTTGTGAAGGTTTGGAGAGGGAAGAAAGTACAACTTTCTCATATATTTGCCTATTAAAAAGTGTATTTCCATAACAAATGAAACACCGGCAGTCCCATGCTGTCCTCCGTTTATGTATTATTAATAAGCAGATAGGAATGACAGCAGATTGACTTTAGAAAAGAGTATTGAAGGAGCCTTGTGGATTGCTGTAGAAGGACATTCCAGATGTCTTCATGTTCTGGCTTGCTCTAATGGGGGATCCTGGGTGCAGCAGATACTCCATTACACTACTAGCACCTGCAGGCTACCAACCAACACACATTTCTGATGTTTGTTAGAGATTTACATTGATAATGGCCCTAATTTACTAACCCACAGTTAATGAATTACAGTTAATAAAACCTGCAGTTTTTGTTCACAAACCAGGAATATCTCCTTACATGTTACATGACTTTCATTTCAAACTGCTATGTGTACCTTTTTATTCCTAAATGATAGCAGTTCAGTGGATAACTCATACAACCAATGCTCAGGCAACTTGATTTAATATTCTCAAAATGCAATATTACTTCATATATGGTTTTAAAAATAGTGAAAAGATTGTTATCTTTTCATATACAAGACAACAAATTTCAACATTGCAAGTATTCTGGGTCTGCTATAGAAATGCTAAAGTAAAAGAGGTGACCAGTTTGTAATGATTTTCGACTTCTGGTGACATATAATACTGCAAAATAGGAGTAATCCATCTTTTAAGAATCTAGGGGAGTAAGACTTACTTCCAGTTGTCTGTAATGATATAAATATATGAGAAAAATCTTGACATATTACATGTTAGTGACAAATAATAACCTGCCTTTATCTGTAATGTAGTATCTTTAGTTAAATCAGCTCTTCATATCTTGTATCAAGCATTTGGTTCATGCAGGCTCAACTTCTTATGTTTTCAATCCTTCTAGTCTAATTTTTGTGCAAGGTTTTGGACTGAGGTATATTCAAGTTCCTTACATATATCTTACAGCATTCATTTGCCAGATTCATACTCTGCAGGGGGTTCTACCATCCCCTTGATGAGAGATAGATTCCAAAATCTTACTAATAGGTCTTTTCCAACACTATATGCCATAGTCGTTTAATATGCTATAGATTTTTCTGAGCAGTATAAGAAGATTTAGAGAAAATTTCAGGAGTCTTTTTGGCCTTTTGTTGAAAGATAATCAAATGCATCTGTACAGGAGAAACAAATTCTGGAGTTGTAATTTTAATATACTTTAATGGAAGAGATTAAGATGTTTATAGATATATATTTCACCAGAACATTGTCTTATTTTCACTCATCAAGTACAGTTATTTGAGAGTCTCATCACTACAGGATACAATCAACCAGAGGAATATGGATTTTCTTCTGATGTGCATAAATTTTGTACTTTTTGAGTCTTCAGTTGTAACTACATACTGAAAGTGTTTATTTTATTACAGCTGACATTCTTATGTATTTCTGTACTCACAGGATACAAGCTTTTGATCTCTTTTTCTACAGCTTGACTTCTTGGATATTTCACACATCACTCCACCCCATCCTTGACAAAAGATTTCTATTTCTGAACCACAGTCCAGTTGTTTTTGCCCTTCTACAGCTTCCATATTAGTTTCTGTCATCTCCAACCCTGAATATTCAAGAGCTTATTGCCCTTTCTTGTCATGCTTTGAGTGCAATCTGAGTTCCTTGAAGATAGTGAGCATTTTGTCCCTGTCTTCCATGGAACTGGCATTTTTCTCTCTCTCCCCATAGTACTTGGTTGCTCTAACCCTTTCTGTGAGTAGAATATACTAATGACAAGGCAAAATTGTTCTTCATTCTGCAAAGCAACAATAATACTTCAAAGCATTCAGTTCAAATATCTTTTACTCATTGACATCTTCATAGATTTTCAATGATAAATATGTGAAACCAAAACAAGTGAAGTCCACAATATCTATGAACTTTTCTTAGGTTTCCATATCTAGATTCCTGTTTTTTGATTAAAACAGTAATGTCATGACTCACTGCAAAAAAAACCCATGTTTGCTTGAAAATATTTTAGCTGCCATGATAGGTATAAGTAACACCTAAAATTGCTATATTTAGAAAATAAATCTCTTTGCTATCTCTTTGAGAGTTAAACAGCATTCTTTGTTTAACTCCCTGTTGATTCCACATATATATTCGGTTAGAGCGCAGCTGCCACTAATGCTTAACTGTAGCAATACAAGTAACCATACACCTTTATGCCCTAAGTCTTTTTTTTTTTTTCTTCTCCTGCAAGGAGCAAAATTCTTAACTTAGGTCAGAGAACAGTTTATGAAAGCTTTTATACAAAGTTTCATATATGAAAGAGTGAATGAAGGAGAGCACTCTTTTTTCTCACTTAAATCTAGATTTAGCAGCATATAAATATATAGAACAGTTTCTGTAATTGCTTTCTTAGCACAGGAGATGAATTGTCAGTAGATAATAGTATACTTAACACTTAAATAATTTTTTCATACATACTATTAGAAAGCATTTTACAAAAACAGTCCTAATAATCGCCACTTTACAGAGGGAGAAAGAACAGAAATATTAATTGATTTGTTAAGAGCCAAGCAATGGATAAAAGCAGTATCAAACGTAGTACCCTAGGGTGAAAGTCTAACATCCTTTATGTCAACAATTTTGCTGGTCATTTTCATAGAACAAGGATTTCATCCTGAATCTCCTAACTTTTTATCTATTAGGTGGCATAGTTTGGTGCTTGTTACATTTATCTGCACATGAAATTATTGGTCTGACAGGGTGATAACTCTTTGTATAATACTTTGATTTAAATTTGTATCCTAGTGTGGACTGCTGTGCTCATGGATGGGATTCCTCTCACTTCACTCATCTGCAATTAGCCGTTTAAGCTGAAGCATGTTTCCTGAGCTTCTTTTGTTGCCAGTGGAGAAAAAGAGAAGCAGCTCCAGAGTATTTCATTTCCTCTATCTGAAGACAAAGCTGAATAATCGGTCTAAGCTGGCCTTGCTGTCAGAAGAAACAGTCCTGGAGTCTTCCCACTCTTCATGTGTTTGTTCCCGCTGCTGGGGCACATCACAAGGTGTGAGATGCTCTTGGTGATGGGGTTTATCTGAGTTAAAACTAACCTTTGGAAAAAATGGCTAATTTTCAGCCAGATCAGTTCCCTGAAACAATTTGCCACATCTGTACAAATGTTTGTATCAGGACAAGAGACAGGTCTGTGCAGGAGTGGGAATAAGGGGCTGTAAGTAAAAGGACTGTAGGACTGTTTTGTTTTCCTGATAGCACCAGTTCAAAGTATCTATTGAACTCTAGTCTAAACCAGCACCTACCTTATTAAGCAAGATGAATCCCACCTAGAGTGTATGTGCAATCAACGCTATCTAGCATTAACTTCTTCAGCTGAAATTTGGTGTAATATCAGTACAACAGTGAGACTTTTATTAAGCTCCACCACTATGATCGAGTCTGTCATGACTAAGTAACAATTAGAGAAACAGTATTATTGTAAGCGGGAATGCTGAGGTCTGTGTTTGTTTGTAATATCTTACATACCAAGATGTTGTTCGCTTCCAAACATTCTAATTATTAAAATTTTAGGAAATACAAAATTGAAAAAGACTAAACAGGTTCATGCCATCCTCTGATTTTATATATGATCTAGTTAAAATTCTCTTAGATATTTATTTTAGTGAGAAGGCAAACCCAAAAGGATTAAACCTTGCCTGCAGCTTTGTTTTTGTGCAAAAGTCAATTATGGCTGGCTAAATATCCCTGAGGTAAACATGTGTGAGGTTGATAATGCAGTTAGAATAGCAACAGCAGTTGTAAAGGAGACACTGGTGTTCATGGAGTTAACACATTCCATATTGCTATGGTGCAAGAAATTACAGACACTTCCAGTCAGGGAGCATCAATCAATTTTTGTTAACTTTCAGAATTTTTTCCTGATGGAGCTAATATTACATCTAAACATTATGTGTTCTGCATCTGTAAATTTCATTCCACCTGCTTAAGGACTCCTTCTGTATAAAAGATGTGATTTAAAAATATGTTATTTACATGGTGCAGCTGGACTGATTGTGGAATGGGTCAAATTCTGCTGTCTTTAATGAGGAAAATATTGGCTAATGGCTTAAGTAAATATTATCTGAATTCAATGAATGTTTAAGTCTCTTGCATTAAGTATTCAGAGGAGCAGAAACTGGTTCATAGCTTTTCCTACTTTGAATGCACTTAACCGTTCATGCTCACTATTACTATTCCATATTTTGCCAACCAAAATGATACAGCTTCAACAGACAGACCTGCAAACATCATATACCACGATATTCTGTGGCCTAGCAGTTAAACAATTCACCTGGGAATTGCAAGTTCTTCACAGTTAGAGAAAGGAACTTAAAATAAGTTCCCACATGCTAGCTGAGTGCTTTAACCACTGACATTGGATAAAGGGAAGCAGGAGCTGCACTACAATTACCTTCCAGTTGTATTTTGTGAAAAAGGCTGATCTAACTCCAGGAAAAGGTACAGGACCATGAACTTGGAGAGAGAAGGAATAGCATTCCTTCATCCCTAGAGAGAGGTGGGACTTAGCACACTTCTTTGGCATTGACTAGCTTGAAGTGACTCCTGACTAAGATGTTTTCCCAAAGAATCCCAGAAATTGCAGAATGGGATTGCAGGCTTTTTCCGTGCACTGTTTAGGAGTCTAACGCCAAACTTTGGTCTCTGGTTTTCTATGAGTGGTAGGACAACTAACGCCTTTGTCCCTTCGGTCTTTCTTCTCCTTGTATTTTAGTTTCTTGTCTATAAAATGTAGATGGTATTATGACTTGGGATGCTGTGAATAGAAGATTGTAAGATACTCAGCTATTGATGTGGGCAGCTGAACTGCCATGGATAAAATACCCAAACACTGACTCATAGCAAAAAGATGAAAAAGAAACTTGAACTTTAAAATATTCATGGCTGTATTCTATACATTTTATTGAAATGGCTAGCTGGGAAAATAACCAGTAAAATTAACAGATATAGATAATTTTGCAACAAATACCATTTTTATCTCCTGGCAAGCTATGAAATACCATACTTCAGGAAAGAATTTATTTGCCACAGGGTACCAGAGGATTAATTCGCTCTCTGTTAAAGTATTTTACAGTTATTTATCAAACTGTCTAAGTGTTGTATGTGGCCCTTTTTCTTCTTCTTCTCTTTGCCTTCCTCTCCCTTCTGCCCTTCTGAAAAGGTCATGGTCATCAGAAAGGAAACTGGTGAGCGATACGAAAAGGTATGTTCATCACACTGCATATGGCAAATGGTATGTTCTCTCTCAAATGTGGTCTTAATGCCTAACAGTCTGAGTTACTCATTCAAAAACAAAATGAAAAAGCAAAAAAAAAAAAAAAAATTAAAGGCACAGATCTTTTAAAGTATTCAGTTGCTAAATCCCACTGATTTCAATGGGAATTAGGCACCAAAGTACTTTTGAAGATCTAGGCTATACAGGCTCATTTTGTACTAAATTACACTATTGTACTTCTATTGACATCAGTATATTTTACTTGTATAATGGAGTACAAAGGCCCAATTTATCAATTTTCCTCTGGGCTCACATTATTCATGTTATGGTGAAGTATATTTGTACTTATTGATTCAAAGCTGCTTCAGTTCCATGACCTAAAACACAGTAAGCCCAGGACAATGAATCTCAGAAACACTCTCAACTCATTTTGAGATGTAATAGCATAGATGCTTCTTGTGAAGAGCTGAAATTCTTGTCAGTGGAAGAAAGCTGATTGTGTTGAACTATGAATGAAATTATAAAGATGGAATAAGAAATCACATAGCATTGTGAAAGATGACATTCAGAGAACTTTAAGGCTGCAAAATCAAGAACACAAACATTGGGGAAATGCTAGAACTAGGTCTGTCTTTGCAATCTTAATATGACCCCCTTCAAAGTATGTAATGTGAAAGTGTCATTAAGACAAGACATATAACCTGTCACAGTCCCTGTCTGCTTTAACAGTCCAAATGGTTGGTACTAACAAAATTATTAATAACTAGATATTTATTTTAATTCTTTTTATTTGAGACATAGCCCTCCCCCTGGGTTCCTTTGCAAGATTCAAACGTCATCCTGAAGGTAGAAATATTGCTCTTGTCATTATTTTTCTGTGGTACTCTTGCCTAGTGTCAGAGTGCTTCCTAGCTATTAATTTATCCTAGCTATTAATTTATCTTCAGTGTGTCCCTCTGTTAAGACGTCCTTACCCCTTTTCTACAGATGGAAGAACTGAAGTACAAAAAGACTTGTCAGAATTTCCAAAGATAATTTGATGTGCTTAAAACAAGGTATTTAGAGGCTGTTTTTTCATAATTATTTGCATCATTTTGTAATACTGTGGAGTGAGCTGGTAGCGAAGTTCCCGTGGGCTTGAGGAGTAACCCTGAGTGCTTCCTGCGTCTGTATAAAACAGATCCCAGTGTCCATATAGTAACCATAAAATGCGCAACACACAATCACCTGGGAGAAGTCTGATTTAAGGGACTTCTGAAATTGTACATTGACAGTGTAGCACAGAAACTCTGTAGCAGAGGTAGGGCTAAAAATTAATGCCGTAGATGGTGTGGGTGAGAGTCTGATTCACTCCACAGCCCTGAGTTGTTCCCTGAACTGGTGGATAGTTGGCACTGATTGAAGTGGAGGTGCCATTGGTGGGAAAAAGTGTTAAATTTGGCATTAACTACGTAACAGTGTAATTTCATGCATTTTTTTAAAAAAATGTCATCTGTAAAGAAACATAACTCATGTTTGAAACTGTTTTATCCAAAGCAGGCAACGTGAACAGTGTCAGTACCCTTTGAAGCACAGCAGGCAGTAGCGCAGAGGTGGCGGTGACAGGCGATTGCTATGTGACTGGTGCCTGGTGGGCGATGAGCTTCATCCTTACCAGAATGCTAACTGTTAGCAGTAGAACAATGCTTGTAATTCTTCTGACTCGGTTATTTCAGGCTGGCCTGACCTTTCTTAAGCCATTCTGTCTCCAGTGTTTAAATGGAAACCCAGGTATTACCCCACACCATCTCTGCCTAAAATATCAGACATCGGCTTTGATAATACCTTTTTTCATGTGGTCATATTTTTGTGGTATGAAATATAATACCAAAAATATCATACCTTGATTCTTGCCTCTAAGTACTCTTAATACTAATCCTTAAATGAGAAGGTCAGCAAAGTGAAAAGAATTCCAGTATCTTGACTTTTACTTCATTTATTCTAATTATGTGGATTATGAAACTGAACCTTTTTTGTATAAACCCTTCTTGTCAGTGAACATACTGCACCTTTTCCATTCTGGCAAATGTTCGCTCAAGCTGTCTGAAGTGACCTGTGCACAGTTTAACTCCTTTTGAGGATGTTGTTTGATATTGTAAGGGACGAGACCCAAACACCTGCACCGTGAGCCTGAACCACGCCCCAAAAGAAGGTTCCTGAAATGGGAGAAAGCCCCGGAAAGTCACGGGGAGGGTCCTGGTGTTATAGGTAAACGTGACAAATTGACAACCACTCGGGCCAGGTTGCATAAATTCCAATTTATAAAATAATTGAGCAAGTCACAAGTAAGCAAAACAGCGCTGGGCGGCCGGGGGGAGTCTCCTGCTCCACCAACGGCGCGCGCAACCCCCCCCTCACAGTCTCCTTATATGAGATTCCAGTTCCGGGTATACAGGGCACCTCCTGTAACTTCTGCGGTTGCGCCGGCTGTTGCTAGGGGGTCTTCTTCAGCCCTCTGGTGGTCGTGGGGATGAAGGCTGGAGTCTTCCTCTGCATTGTGTGCCATATTAGGCTATCTAAACTAACATTGCCGCTTCGCTAGCTCAGCTCAGTTTTCTCAGGCGGGGTACATGCCCCCCACCACAGGATGTTCCCACAGATGTTCCCAAGGCTGTTTCTCGCTGATGTAACAAATTAGTACATACCACAATACAAGATGTTCCCAAGGCTGTTTCTCACTTTGATGCAACAAATTAGCACATATCACACTGGTGTCGCTTCCCTTGACTGACGGGTGTCTCAACCCCTCCTGGAGCCGGGGCAGGGAAGTTTCTGGAAGCCCCGGGACTGGGGCAATAAATAGGGGCACGTACAAGCCTGGGGGGTGCTTTACACTGAACACCCCTGTTGGCAGGGCTGGCGCTGGATCCAGGACTGGTGATCTCCCTCTTTTTCTCTTTCTTTCTCTCTCTCTCTCTCTCTTCTCTTAAAGTTGTTAAGAAACGCAAAGCCTACCTCAGTTTAGATAGTTGTGAGAGGGCCAACGTTTGCAGGATATTTGTTCTGTTAAAGTTGATGCTTATGTAAGGACCTCGAGTGTTATCTCGCCTTAGTCCGCACTGAAGGGGATTTGTGAATCTGAGTCACCCCCCCTCCCTTTTTGGAGATGGGACGTGACAACCTGCCCCAAATGTCTGTGCCTCCAACGTGCCATAAGGGATGAACTGCTGTTTTAACAACCTAGGGGTTGCTTCTAGAAGTGGTTGCCCTTGGTGGAGAATATATTTGCAAAGGATCTGAATGACCTTTTACTTTTGAGCCAGACAGGTGCTATTAGTATGTGATTTTGCTGGAAAACTCCTAAAAAGGCAGTTATATTGTTTGTTGCTGCACATACAACTGCACCATAGGAATGTCTAAAAATGGACATTGCATAAAAATAATACAAATGATACTTGCAATATCGCTGCAACAAAATTGCAGAATTGTGGTACTTTATTGATATCATAAGGTGTGTAAAAACACAGAAACAGGGCTTTTTTTGTGTTCTCTTTCATGCAAAATAGCAGCACACGTAATTGCTGAGCTACACTCATAACAGCTGTTCCAGATCTCCTTGAAGACACAAAGAATTTGTGTCCCTCTTTTTTTCAGTTTGTCGTCCTCCTGAACCACCGACCTGTAAGCTATGGAGAAGTGCATGGCCCAACTCAGTTTTCAGGAAAAAAATGCATCTCAGTTTCATCCCTAAGACGTGGAATATTTCTTGAAATCCTGAAGTTGTCAAGGGGCAGAGAATGTCATTTCTTACCCAGGTGTGTTAATGGTAGGCTCTTCATAACACTTTACTTGTGGTACATCAGATGCAGCAAGACCTAAAGGATGAAGGCTTACAGGAAAGCAAGAAGGCTGGATTATACAGTTATTGCAGGGGAGTTTTAAGAACAGCAGAATTGGAGCTGGAGTTTTATTGCTATTTGCTTCCACATTAAAAAAAGAAGGTGAAAAAACCACCAATCCTAAATAATCAGAAAGACCTGAATATGAAAGATATGAATTTTGTTATGGAGCAGGCTGTGAAAACCATAAACTCAGATGAGATTTTATTCTGTAAAAAAATAATTTGTGATTGTCCCCCTTTCTGTGATGCATCTGATCCTCACACAGGCAGAAGCCCTGAGTAAAATGGACTATTCTCTGATCAAATAGGAAAACTATGTAATGTTTCAGGCAGTTAGTATTATAAGGTAGTGGTCCTCTACTAATAGGGGTTGATTATATTAAAAAAAACCCAAAAAACTAAAAATTCATACATCTAAGTTAAAACAAAAAGACATATAGTTGTCTGCAGGTTTCAGACATACAGGTTTCAGCTCTATTCAGTTCAATTTCCATGTGGATTTGACATTCATTCTGCTTATTCTCAGGACTGAGCTCTCATTCTGGCTAAATTCCTGTTTTAATTATCTCATATCCATACCTGTGTAGAAAGTCTAAGATTATGCCCATGCAAACAATATTTGAATGCCTTTCAGAGACTGTGGTAAGTACTTGTCCTTCCCTAGTCACACTTCTTTACAACAAATGAAGCAGATGACTTATTTTGGTGTATTTTTTAAGTTCTTTGCAGCAAAGCACACTGTTTTGTATAGGGAAAAATATTAACCTAGAAGAAATAGTCACCTCATTTCTATAAGCTGGACTTTCAGTTTGCTTTCTGTTTGCAGATTGAAACATATTTAAGCCCCTATACACGTGCAGAAGTGTCTTTGGGAAGGCATCTTCTTTTGGGAAGTTGTCTCTTGGGCTTCCAGGATTCCTGCATTATTAAAGTCTACAAAACTTGGTCCTGCAGGGTGCTGCACACTTTGTCCTTGATCTACCAATCACTGGAGCATTTTGGTGGAAGCTTTTCACAAACCTATATGCAAGCACACTTGGCTTTTTATAGTTTTAACTGTAATTGACAGGATGACAGAGCAATCTGAGCAAGCTGTAAAAAAGCAAGGATCACCCCAGCAGTAGGGGAGAGAAAACTTCAGTTTTTTCTGAAAACAACTTGATGGTTATTTTGAAGGCTGCAGTACAGTACAACCCAAAATCTGAAAGGCTGAGGAATAGCTCTCATGAAAGGAAATAAACATTTAAGTGGAATTTGCTTGTTTATTTTTCAATGTTAATGGCTTTCAAATTTCAATTCTTGTAGGCCACTTTTGTGGCTTGGATCAAGTGCCTTACCAAGGAGGGTAAGTATCATTCTCCTCATTTTACATTGGCATAGAGAACTGAGATAACTTGACCAAGCTCAGTCAGCAGATCGTGGTATAGCCAGGCTTTGAATCTTGAAGAAGGGTAAGTGAATAACAGTTCTTGTGTGACAAACATGCCGTAAAAGAAAGGAGTGCTCAGTGACACAGTCTGTAGGGGACCAAAACTGATGAGCATTTGCTGAATTTTACACCTCAAAGAAGATGGTTCTTGAGCAGAGCAGATCATTAGATGTCTTAATGTTTTATGCTAACATTAGTAAGGTGAACTTAATGTTTTAGGAGACATGTATGTTACAAATTTGCAAGCACATATATATATATATATATATATACGCACAGATATAGTGTTTAGATCCTGTGGAAATCCTAAATGAGGCAGCAGCTGTCTGAGAGTTCACAAGATTTGACGTCTGTGCCTACCTCAGATTTTAAGTACCTATATTTTTTGAGGAACTTGACTTTAGCTAATTAAGCATGTTAGAGAAGTTTACTAACTGCCTATAAAGTGATTGCTTAAATTTAGCTAAATACTTTTGGTATCAAAAAGTGCAATAGAATGTTGCTTGAAAACTTTCTGACAGTGTAATTGGCAGGTGTGCTTATTTCTTCAGCACACCAGCCTATCCCAGGTGCTTTTCAGGGCAAACAAATGTTGGGGTTGCAATATCTATACTAATTATTAATGCAGTAGCCAAGAATCTAAAAAGCAGTGATTAATTTAGTTTTCCATTCCTCCTGTGAATAGAGCTGCTCTTTTTTTTTTTTTTTTTTAATTGGAAACACTTTTTATCTAAAACAAAGTGAAAATATTTCAGTTTGCGAGTGAGAGAGGAAAGGGTTGCTGGGACTTATGTGTTCTCTGGGACTTACTTGGTGTCTGGGTTGAATCAACAATGCACATTGGACAAAGCCAGTGCCCAAATCGTGCACCTGCTGCTACTCCAGAATGTGCTTCCCTCACTATCTTCTATTAAAGCTGTTCTGTTCTGTGTAAATAAATATATACTAGGCTTCAGAGAGAGAGAGAGACAGGCATAGAAAGGATGAAAGTTATTGATATCTCACATGCTAGGTGAATGCCTTGCACTTGGGCTGAATAGTCAAAACCCTTTAAATGTAAGAAGAAAAATGTGTGCTCCAAGCCTCAGGGAACAGAATTTGTTAGGGTACACATTGTGGCAGTGGCAAAAACGTGAGAGATAAGAAATAAGAATGGCACCAGGAAGTGGAAGGCAACAGTTAGCTTCAGTGCTAGACAAGACAAAATATAGCACAAGCAGCAAGGCAAAGATGGCAGAGGAATTTTACAGAGCTTTACTGAAGGATGGGATTTCTTTTCTGCTTCTCCCTCACCCTGTGGTCTCCTGTGCCTCCCGCCTCTCTTTCTCAGTATGTTTATTTCCTCTTTCATTTTTATCATGATGTGGCAATCAGAGAGGAATCTTTTTATATTGGTTACTTGTTTTGCCTGTTTCGCACAAGAAATATTCCTATATCCTCTCCTGGTTAAGCCAATTAATATTTGCTCACTTGTACTCAACTCCATGCTTTTTGGTTTGTGGTTGCATTCTTTCCTACCCTAACATATGACAGAAAGCAAGGACAGGGACCAAAGCAACTTTATTTCTGATTTACCTGTCATTTGTGGGTTCAACTCTTAACATTTATATTCCATTAATATTGTAGTTTCTGGACTGAATGAATATAAAATCTAATCTGTGCTCTCCAGGGGAAATCACTGTAACACTTGAGCATGTTACTGTTGAAGGGATTTGGGTCAAATATTGATTTTTTTTCAGTATGCCAGTATCAATCAGTGTATTTTAATTTAATACAAAATACAAGGAACTGAGACTTCACAGAACTAGAGTTATACAGATATGGAGTTCATTTTCTCAGGGCTACTATCTCTCAGTCTGCTGACTGACACAGGGAACAACAGAGATAATTTAGTATTTTAAGAGACAGTTAGGCTGCTGGATTGAGATAGTCCATATTTACACTGGTTCTGATAAAACTGAGAAGCAATCTTTTAGCTGAAGACAGTCCGGAGGAGCCTGAGCAAGGTGGCCTTTGAAGAGTAATGTTACAGCTAGAGGGATTGGGTTGGGGTGGTAAAACTGAAAGAGGGGAACTGATTTAGTAGTTCATTATTGTGGTACATAGTAAAACAAGGGTCAGAGATGCCAAATCTAGAATGTCTCTAGCAGTGAACTTTATAAAATAGACTGGCCTTGCCAAACAGCAAGTATAAATAGAGAATGAAAGCAAACAAGTATATCTGGAACTAAAGACTAAAATATCAGACAATTAATACTGAAATGGCACTACTACGTTCACAGAAGTGATGGACTCTTCTGGACATTCAGCTGAATTCCAGATGATTTCTAAATATATACTATTGACACTTAGAGATAGTACAGGGAGAAGGTTAGAGAAATGTGAGAACTGATTTCACGGATTAATTTATAGGGGAGAAATTAGGAAGTATGCCCCAAAATTGTGGATGCACAAGTTTGAAAGTTTTGATCTGTTATATAGGATATGATGGTTTTGTTTGAAAGAGGTGAAAGGAAACTCAGTGTTGCTTCATGTATCTCCTGTGAACTTGTATATTTGTTGTTTCTATAATATGTTTTCTAGGGTCTGATCCTGTGTTGTATCCTCAGCATGGGGATTCTAGTAACTTTCACGACAGATTGGTTCTTAGTAAGTAGAGTTCAGATTATGAAGTCTGTTCTGTCACTAACAAATATCTGCTCTTGCAAGCAGATTCACTGAGACTAGCTGAATTACTTGAGAGAGGGCTGACTAATTTCAATAAGGTGTCATCAGTTTTGGTCCACTTTGCAAAGTTAGATTTAATTGTGTCTGAAAAGGAATAGAGCCAAAACAGAGTACTGTGGGAAGACTCTCAAAGGCTTCCATGGATATACCTTCACTGTAGGCTAAATTCAGATTCTTATCTGAGGTTTACCTCTAATCTCCCCAGCGACCTCTAATCTCCCCAGCTATTCACATGCCTTTAAATCCATGCCTGCCTCTCTGTTGAATCTGGACATATTTGCTCAGAAGGAGCTATAGGAGAGAGTCTGTGTTGTGCTTTGAGGAAAGTTCTAACCTATCTATCTACTTTGCAGTGAGCATGCAAATGAAACTCAGCTTGTTTCTCCAGTGCCATTCCCAGAGTTCGGGACCTTTTCCCTTCTTCTTCCTCATCTTGTACCCACCAGAAGCTACACGCATGTGTATTTGTGTATGGTTGTCATTTAAACCTTCATTTCAGATGCCCTACCCCATATCTGAATAGCTTTACTCAGCCCAGAAATACCAAAAAACTCGTAGTGCAAAGCCTAGTGTCATGCTAATGTATATATTTAGTGAGAACACACAAGTGTATGCGGACAGTGAAGGTGCTTCAACTTATTTCGGAACAAAAGAAATAGGGCTTGGTGTAAAAGTCTGAGAACCACTGATCTAAATAACAACAATGGACAAATTTGGCAATTAACCATCCACCAAGGGTTTGTGCAATCATCCTTTATTGCTGCATGTAGAGATCACCCTCATCCACACAATTTGGGGCTGATCTCTCTTTCAGATGAAAGTCTGTGATCAGCACCGGACAGTCCCACAGCGGGAGAAGGGAAGAAGGATCAGTCCCGACATGACCTGATGAGCTCAGAGCTATCCTGGGCCGGGTTCTAAGTATCTGCTGGAGATGACTCTAGGGGAGAAAGGAGCAGCAGAGGCAAAGTTACAGACCAGTAAATGTCTGCTGCTATCTTTGAGACTGTTATAGCGAGAGTGGGAACACTTCCCAGACCATCATCTATTCAATAAGTGCTAGAACAACTATTGCACTATTATATTCTGTGTCACCTCAGATGGAGTTGCAGGGAGATGCTAGGGCTTTTCCTTTGACTTCTATTCATCTCCTGCCCTGTATGATCCAAGACAGATCCACATGTACGTTAAAGATTTAAGCATGGAAGTAACAGTTTACTCTAGCTATGTCTGAACCAACTGTGAAGCTTGTGATCTCTTCCCCTCCCTCCCCCAGAAAGCATAAAGGGATATCTTCCAAAGCATTTTTCTGTTCATAAGTCTATTATTCAGGTAGGCTCTTATGCTGTTATGCTGACATTATCATTACAGCAGTGTCCCAGACAATGCAAAAATCTCAGAGACTGTACTAAACGAAAATGTCTCTTGATGTTTGTCGTATTTCATCTCCTTCTGTTCTCCAGCCATAGGTCCAGGAAAGGGAGGCGATTTATTCCATTGCTTGCAATCTGCTGTTCCTTAATTCAGCACCCTATTAATCTATGTGCAAATTTTCCCCATTTTTATTTGACTAGTGTTGCTCGATAAAATTTTATTTTACTTAGAAGGAACTGAAAACAATCAACAAGGTTCCTGGGTGAAAGAAGTTTCCAGCAACCACTCCAGTAGCTACCACCCTTGTTCATTTGGTGACAAGCTGCCAAGTCAGCAAGTCATGAAATCTCTCTCTCAAGTAAATAACTAGTTTTTTATTGGGGGTCTGGAAAAGTCTCCCTCACTTCCAACTAGTCCTGGAGACAGTACCTTGGTCTGATTTCCCTGATATGCCCTTTTTTTCTGCCTTTTCATCTTCAGCTCACCCTAAAGCTTTTCCTTCTTCAAGTTTTATTGCATTGGCTTTGTGGGCTATGGGTCAGTTGTATAGTCTTTGAATGTACATCTTCCATCTGTCAAAAGATTTTGCGAGGTTTAACTAGTTAGTACTTACTTGCAGAATACTTAACATAATTCTTAGATACTGTCTGATGAGTTTCCTACACTGTTGCAATATGTTTTCATCTTAACTGCTTATCAGATCACCCTCCCAGAATTCAAGGATCCTAAGTCAATTTTTTGTTTGTGGTCACTAGACCTTGCCCACTACTGAAAAACACAGAAGGTCCCTCCACTTTTGGTTCATATAAGCACACATTGTGGTATAGACACCATGTAATTTAGTCCCTGCATCAGGAACCTAAGCTCCCGTAGAGTCATCGGAGCCTCCAGAGCAACCAAGGAGCTGGAGGAAAGAGAATGTGAAGGAGAAATGAGCGGGGAAAAATAGAAATAAAAATGTTAGTTGCCACATACTGCTACATAATGCATCAAAAAGTCTGAATTGCTCTCTGAAGGCTTGATTGACTATTCAGTGAGAACAGGCTTCTAGGTCAGCACTCAGATGTATGAGGTTGGTGTGGATACCTGCTCACTTCTCCTCTGCCCCTCATGCCCCTTTAATAAGGAGAAAATTGATTCCCAGTTTCTGAACAAAGGTCTGTAGCTAGGAGAGAGCATGGTCTCCCTGACTGAGTAACAGCTGGGGAAAAATGAATAGACCATATGTCAGGGAGCAGCAGCCAGAACACTGGGACAAAGCTGTGGACCACTGCCAAACTTTATGGTTAAAGTCACGGCAGTCAGGGTGAGGGGAGGAGGGAGATTACTCAGAAATACACTTTCAGGGACCCTGCACTGGCCTACATTTTAAGGAGTGCAATATATAAATTCTAAACAAAAGAAGTAAGATGACTTATTTTCAGAAAGCTACTTGGAAGAGAAGAAAGACAAGTGGATCTGAACATCCTTGTCAAATAACTTGCCTAGTTCCCTTATGCTTTCCTTTTTTCACCTGCACAGTCATTCTCCTGGAAGTCTAGACAAATCCAGAATTTTATCTGTGGGATTCATTGGCTACTCATTTCTTTATTTCTGCTTTTCCACCCTTAGTCCTTGTTCTCCACGAGCCAATTTATCAGTGTTTCTTCTGTGATCTAAACTCAATGGCAGAATGGGCTCTTGTTAGGCTAATATAGCTAACAGCTGTGTAACAATTCTGCAGCCTCCAGAAGAGGAGCTGGGTTTGTGAAGACTTTTATGCAACAGGAATTGATCTGCAATATGTTCACTCTGAAACTTTTTTACCACCTACCTAGAAACTGATTATATATGCCAATCTGTTCCAGGCCCACTGAGGAGGGCCTCACTGGTGATGTATAGTTTATTAGAGGTGGAATGGAGAGCTGAAGCTAATGAACTCAGTTAGTTCTGTGAGAGATTCAGAAGGAGCAGCAGCAGCCTTCAGACAAAAATAGAGACTCAGGCCTGGACCCAAAGTGTAAACCCATGAGCTGCGGGACACAACCAGTTTTTTCATATGAAATATTACTGTGAGCTGGGACTGTTGGGAGCCACTGGCCTATACTATGCTTTCCATTAAGTCTTGATCAGACAGTACACACCTGATCCATCTTATCCTGTGCACATGTTAGTCGATGACCAACTTGATAAGTGATGAAGTGAAATAGAATCTTGGTTTTAACAAAAGTCAAAGTTTTAGAGTACGGCAATTCATTCTGGAAAGAATATATGGATATTTTTAAAAACTGCACTTCAAGTTTTTAGTAAGAATCACATTCATCATAGTCCTAATTACATTTCTTTAATCTGACAGGTCTCTTCTGGAGCTTTGTACTTTTAAAGGGAGTACCTGCTTAGAGACACTTAAGCAAAAATAGTGAAACTGTTCACATTAATCGATTGTGACTGATTTAAATGAAACCTAATTGCCTTCATTTCTGATACTTATATGTGTAACAAACCAAAATGAAAGCAATTGGAAAAAAAAAAATTCTTACTGTCTTTTACACCTTGTTGGTTATTCCTCTGTAATCAATCATTTTAGATTCTAGATAGCCAGTGCATTATAACTTGTCGTATATTGGCTTATAATGTTTAAAGGGAAAAATAAATGAGAATATCCTTCTGGAATGGCAGTGATATCTACCAAATTTCTTCTTAAATATGCAAAACAAAATGGATTGTTAAAAATAATCCCCTGAGGATGGTGCTTCTTTTGTCAGTTTTCTACCAGAGTGCACCCTGCACTCTGACAGAAGATTGCTCATTAATCTCCAAGGAATGACCAGTTTTTCAAAACAGTCACTCAACTATGCTGCTACTGTTAATTTTTTAACCATTATGGGTGCCATTAATTGCTTGCTGTGGTTGGTAATAGCAGTAATCCTCTTCAAATGGGACATTAACTCCAAAACAAGTCATTAGTCCACACACTTACTTTTTTTTAATTAAGGCTTACTTTTCAGGAGGTAACCGTCATGCCTTCATAGGAATCGCAAAGGCCAACATATCAGTGGAGATTTGAGATCTCTCTCTTTAATATTTGTATCTAGTCTAAAAGATTTTTTTTTTTTTACTGAACATTGTTTTATTAGCCACCGCTTGCATTTGTAGCCGTAGACATAGTAAAGGTAAGGGGATTTGATCTTTGCTTTGAGCATGGAGAGAGTTTTCCTTTTTTTCTTCCCTCCAGCTTTTTGCTACCTAAGGTAGGGAAAAGGAATGGATGCCTCAATTTGCTTCCTCTCAGATAAGTGAGATAGCACTATGTTTGGTCATGTGGAGGGAATGCATTGAGTCATCTTTTGGAGCAGAGCAAAGGCTGAAGCCTGAGAACATGTCACCTTGTGAAGGAGAAGGATCCCAAAAGAAAGGACACTTGTGACTTTAATTTTTCTCCTGCCCTGAGATACAACATACCAAGTGCTGCTGGTCAGCAGAACAAGGGACTCCAGTAAAACACTTAATTGACTGCATCTGATACATCAGGTCATGGAGAAGAAGAGAGGCAGTGGTATTGTACTGAATAAATGCATATTCTATGTCTGTTTGAGGGGGAAATTTAAGGCAGGTACCAATTATGTTTGTCTCATGCTTGATACAGGAGACTTAACAGGTCTGGAGGAAGCAGTGGAGGATCTGGAACAGAGGTTGGTAGCTAAAGCTATTTTGTGTAGTGTTGGTTAGCAGACACTCTCTCTAATTGGAGAAACTTCCTTTCCTAGTGCCTGCTGTGCTGAAGGTAGCTATGGGATGAAATTTTTCTTCCTGCCTTGCAGTTCATTTGACTGCCTGCCTGGGTGAGGCCTTCCCCTCCTGGTACTGAGTGTCTGTAAAACAGAGGTTGTGGATTGTTTGGGGTGGAAGTGACAGGAAAGAATATATTTTCCTGCCTTGTCCAGATCGTATGTTGCCTTTGCCACCTCTGCTCATGTCCACTACATCTCAATCCCAACAGTGCTGGAATGAGAGGTGAAGGAAGAAGGAACAGTTGAGCTCCAGAACTGGAGCTGCCAGGCGTGAATTTTGTCCAGCAAAGTCATGCCTTTGTTTTAGTTTTAAGGGGGAGAGATGGAGGGATGATCTTTCTGTGTCTGTTCCTCACTGCTATACTTTTGTTGATAGAAGGCGCAGAATCCAGGAGTGGCTGTGCATATGTGCCAATATGGAGCTCCAAATCTCTGCACTGCAGTCACTCTTTTCCATCAAGCTACTTTTATACGGCTGTGAGGTCAGCAAAGTTGCTTCTAATTCACTGCAGTATGACTTTAGAGTCAGTTCCTTTGATTTTGCAGTCTGGGATACTAGTGACCAGACCCAGTGTGTTGAAGTACACATGCACAGGCAGAAAGGTGGGAGGACATGAAACATATTTGCTTTCCCATTTAGAAAAACAGTTCTTTCTTGGGTTTATGTTTGGAAAGAAATAAATCTGACCTGCAAAATAAACCTCTGGTAAGTGTATTTAGTTGAGATTTTCAAAAGCACTACATGATTTAGTATACATGTCTCACTAAAAACCTGAGGAGTCTGTGCTTCTAGGCTGCTAACACATATTTGATATGCCTGTTTATAGTGGATTCTTTATAGTGGATTCACTGGTAGCATAGCTCAAACTGAAGGGGTGCTTTGGTATATCATTCCTCCAGGACTAAAATGTCAGCCACTGACACAGTCTCAAATATTTTCTGTTTCTGGAATGTGCTTTTTCAGAACACTGCTTGGAGGTAGCAAAGGGCGCTTCCCAGTGGCAGCTTCTGCGGGTTGAGAAATTAGTAACCTGGAGATGTTTGTAAGTCTTGCCTGCTTTGCTCAGAGATAGTAAACATTCAAACAAAATTACATGCAAGTAATACTCCCTGCAGAAACTCCAAATAAGGCACTGGAACTTCCTTACCCTGCAGCAAATATGCAGCTTACTTCCCCACATCTTTCTTACCTAACTATTCTTTATCTATTTGTTTCCTTATTCTGGGCTACCTATTTTTTTTTTTTTTTTAACCAATTTGCCTGTGGACACTATGGAGGCTGTAGAAAAGGTGGATATTAAGTCTCACTTCAAGTGCTTAGCCATAAGGTCATTTGTGTAGTATTCTGTGGGTGATGCTGTTGACTATCAGTACTTTATAATGCTCTTTACACATGAAATTCCCACTCCTCCTTTCTAATACATTTTACCTGTTCCAGATTTTGAGCATCCTTACATTATTTTGACCCTTAGTTTTCCAGGCTTTGTTCAGCTGGGGCTATATTCTTTAGCCTTTTTTTTGTTTTTATTTAAAAATGTATTGAACCATAAATACAGCAGGGGTAGAGAATGATAACACTTAAGTCAGTATAACTGCATACAGTTAAAAAGAGGAAGAGTTTTCCAATTAAATTAGAAAAATTTTAGACATCAGACTTTATTTATCCAGATTTTTAGGAATTTTGATTGCTGATATTTTTATGTGTAATAACCATTGTGACTTGGTTTTATGTGCACTGCAGTATAAATTATAGTAAAAAAGGTTTAAACCTTATATATTTAAAGCTACATAACCAAATGTAGCAGGGTTTAAAAAGAGCCTTTATTAAGTTGCTTGCTGGCCCAGGAAGACAGTTTTCATGTGGTATACTACAATATTGATTACAGTTAATAGATGTAAGGGCAGAGTTAAAGTTCTTGGTTATACATTCAAAATAGTGACTAAAACTGTAGAAACACATTTGACACTCAAGTCACCTGTCTGCATCAGAGTGTTTTATTGAGAGAAGTGCTCAGCTCTGTAAAATCTTCATGGGATTATTTTTACATTATTTGACTGGCACTCATGAAAAGAGGCATTGTTTGTTTTATGGATTTACATACAGTTTCTCTAAAATAATCTATTTATAATTGGCCAGTAGATGATATTCGGCCATAGGGGAATTACTAGTTTTCCTCCTTTTTTATTCTGGAAGAGAGGTAAGTCTGACTCATTATCCTTGGTAAATGAAGTTATGTGTTGTCAGCAAGGATACAGCTTGGAAAGGGGAAAATGAAGGTCTAAAAGAAATCAAAAATTGCATAATGGTTACATGTAAAGTAAAGAGAAAAAAAGTAAAGTAAAGTAAAGAGAAGCAATGTCACACTATCATGTTATTTAGAACTCTCGATTCCGGATCTGAACCTCACAGACAAATGGATGAAATATAAGTGGGACTGAGTGGGTATTTGTTGAGAGAATCTTGTTACAGTTTAAGCATTTGTTTTCCATAAAAGCAATAGCACTCAAGTAGACTACTAAACTTTACATGGGAATGATTTTTCAGCAAAAATTGTATTTGCCAAGATGTAGGTTCAGTCATTTCCAAAATACTAATAAACTCAATTGCATTCTTAAAATAATTCATAATTTTTCTCTGCCCTCCTTCAGTTAGAGATTTCATCCCTGATGTGGGAGAACCTTGATCAGTTCCTTTTTTTGCCTAAGAGAATCTGAAGCCCCATTTCTCAACACCTAAAGGCTGTGGGGCAAGAGGAAGGCTACTTTTGATCTTTCTTTTTGGATCTCTGATTTGGATGTATAATGAGAGGAAGGGAATAACTGTTCCACTTCTGCGTAGAAGGCATTTCAGAAGAGTTTTTTTCTCCAGAAATTAATTTCTGAAGAAAATCTGACTTTATTTTTGTAAAATACCAATCGATGTACTAAATGGCCCTCTTGCAAGTCTAAATAATATCACCTGAAAATGGTACATTTTTAAATTTGCAGGGCGTAATGATTTGAGTCTTGAGAGAGTGAAGGGCTTGTTGTTTCATTTGTTGTTGGAGAGGGGTCAGAGTAGCCCAGGACTCCCTTTGGCCTCGGTTAGATGGAGGCCTGCTAACAGAGGAACCCTGGCATCTGTTGAAAACTAAAAGGAGCTGATTTTAACAAGTGGGGCCAAAGTAGGTGTAATCTGCATGCAAGTTTTGAAACAGTCCCCCTCCCCTTCTGCCCCAGAAGCTCAGTTTTGTTGGAAAAGAGAGCAATAGATGAGTATAAGAGTTATATTGCTTTTTAGAAAGGGCTAGGGTTTGACATGCTTTCAATACATTCACCACAAATATATGGTCACCCTAAAGTAATGCTTCCTCCTGAAGTGATGGCAAGTGTTCCAGGGCCAAGAGAATTTAAAGAGTAATCTTGTATTGAAAGAAGAGAGTGACTTAATCCAGAAAGCTTTCTGAGAACACTTTGAGACATTCTGGTGCCAGGTGTCTCTTAGAAAGAGCTGATGTACCCTAAGATTGCTTTGTGGCAGCATAGCAGGGGGCAACAATAAACACATTTTGTGGAAGAGATTGTTATTTTCAATCACTAAAAATCTATAGTATTTGTTTTGTTTTGTTTTTTTTTTTTTAAGAAATGTGGGTTTTTTTACAAAGAGTTTGAGGGAAAAAAAAGGGAAGTTGGGAAAACCTGAGTGGGCTTAGGGAAAGCCTCAAACTGGATAGACAGAAGATTTTCTCTGGAGGTAAGGGAAGATATCAAGCCAGGCTTCCCACATTCTGTAGCTGCTAAGCCATTAGACATATAAATGGAGGATGAGAATGCAATTTTTTTAAAGCTAGCCCTCAAATAAATGTTTTAGCAGGTGTCTGAAAAGAAAATATCTCATTTTGATCTGAAATAGAAATTTTGTGTTGGATGAAACGACATTTACTGTTATTTTTTCAAGGGGAATAACTGAAAAAATATTCTGTCCAAGTTGATCTGAGTGTGTTTTATTTTTCAGTTTAGCAGATAAAGAAAAATTCCTTATTCACTGCAGACTATCACCTTTGTTATGGATCCCCATTTTAAAGGCCATCCACATGTTTGCAAAGTTTTTCTGAAGGTACCTGCATAGACATTCTTACCCCTGAAAAAATAGCAATGTTTGAGATGGCTGCAATAGCAAAAGAAAAAAAAAAAAAACACTTAGAGAATGTCTGTCATTACCATTTCCTTTAATAACCCTGTTCTATGTCAAACTGGGGGAAGCAATGGAAAGAGTGGCTGTGCCCACACTTGCCCTCATTGCCTGACTCCCATTTCATCAGTTTTAGAGAAGCTGAGGAAATTTTAAGGCAATGCTATTCCAATTTTCCTTCTCAGCTCTAAGGAGCTTTCACGTGCAGCAAAACCCCTAGGGAACTTTTTTATTCTCTAAGGGAACAGATCACATAGATAACATGCGTTTTGACTTGGGAATTGAAGTGAATTTTCCTCCTCTTTAAGAGTAGACAGCAATAGCAAGTGATGTGAAGGTAGGAATATTTTAGTGTAACAGCAGTGGCAGCATAGCAACATCAATCTGCATAGAACTGGTGATGGGATAGTTATAGAACCATTATAATTCAGGATTTCAGTAGCATAAAGTGCATATATGTGGAGACCCTTCTATTCTCACTAGGATGAGAAAATGGGAAAGAAAATGATTTCATGAGTTTGGCAGAACAGAGCCTGTGGCGAGAGGCCAGAGGGAATAGTCTGTTTCATTAGTTCAGCTTGATTAAGTAAGTTTTGTCAGGAATATTGGTGCTATCATAACAAAGCTGAATAAACAAAGTAGATAAAATTTCCTGAAGAAGCAGAAGTTGAGAACTGTGGGAGTGGAGGGCTGTGGATTTGAGGAGAAAGCTGAGGCCATTGCAGAGGACTCCCCATAAATCTTTATCTGCAGACTGTTTATTCTACTAAACGTGGTGGAAGTTCAAAACATACATCACTTTTCAGGATTTGTTTTGCACCATCTAGGGTAGAGATGTGTGACGTTTGAGAACATGATCTCAGAGCTGCAGACAATGTTCCTGAGTCTGTCTTCATACAATGAAGCACCTGAACCTGTGCTTAAATCTCACTGGAGTCAAAAAGATTTGTCAGCACCTGAAGAGGAAAGAACTTAAGTAGTTTACTGAACTGGAGCCCAGAAACAGTAAAGCAGCCCCTTTTCTCCTTTCCTTCCCCTTTCCTTCCCCTTTCCTTCCCCTTTCCTTCCCCTTTCCTTCCCCTTTCCTTCCCCTTTCCTTCCCCTTTCCTTCCCCTTTCCTTCCCCTTTCCTTCCCCTTTCCTTCCCCTTTCCTTCCCCTTTCCTTCCCCTTTCCTTCCCCTTTCCTTCCCCTTTCCTTCCCCTTTCCTTCCCCTTCATTTTCATTCTCTTTTTCATTTCCCTATTCCTGTAGTGTATGTAGCCACCATTCACTTTCATTACAAGAGGAGGAATGGTAGTTCACTAGTCATACTGCACACCCTCAGCCCACTGAATCAAATGCTGAACTGAAATGGTGAAATGAGCAAGGGTATGGCTTACTCTTTCCTAACCCCTGACTATATCATTACAGTGATAATATTATTTAAGTCTATATGTATCACAAAGAAATGGTTTCATTGTTATCCAGTGGAGGCCCCATAACAATGCCACAATGACTGAGGCTATAATGAGGAACTGTAAGATTTCAATGGCAGAAAGAATTCATCGCTAGTCTATGACCCCATGATGAAACCATTACAATGCAGTCAGAGATATGAAGTTATTATGGGAAAACTATTTCATACCAAGTCTATAAGGACCTTTTTGATGGTGCCATTATGAAGCCATTACAATGTGAGGTTATGATGGCAAAATGGTTTCAATGAAACCCTATTATGGTTTAAAAACAGAATTAAATGTTGTTAGGGGAAGTTATTCCTCCTTTTAAAGCCTAAGGAAATTAAACAGGATCTCTCTCTCCAAACCAAAACAAGGATACATTAGAAGTATGCATGACTGACACTTGATCAGACGGAGAGAAATTATGTTCTCTTGCAAACAGTCAACTAACATTTCTACTAGCAAGAAAATAATGGTCACCAAGTGTCTAAGATCTTTTTTAATTAAGTAAATAAAAATGAAATACTATCCCCAGATAATAGTTTACATTAAATAGCATTCTTCTGAATCCTCCTATTACAGATTAGTATATTGCAGCTTCTTATTTTTCTTGTGGTTATGTTGTTTCTGACTTTCATTTGCTCAGATAAGGGTAGTTTTTTCCTACCTCAAAAACAAATTAAAATTCCACTGCCACTCCCAGTCTAGGATTTTGAGTGACAGCTGAGACTGACTGTCAAAGTAAATAGTATATTTCAAAACTGAGTAAAAATACCCCTACCTAAGGCTGACATCTCATCAGTAATGTGGTTACTAATCATTTGGTATAAAAGCTAGCCTAATCTGATCACCAACTCTATCACTGGTGCTGGGAGAGAATAAAATGTTTATTTAAAATTTGTTTTGGATAATACCATCCTGGTTTGGGATAATTAGAACAGTATTTCTGCTAAGAACAAGATACGTAAATATACCTCTGAGTTTTCAGGTGGAATTATTTAAATTATTGTTGGTGCTGTTTCATTTTAGATGAACAACTGCATATTTGTTGTTCAAAAAGTTTAATGAGAGCTTATCTGATAGCACAGGGGAACCTGGGAGTCCCATGCAGATTCCCTTAACTGAATGCCCACTGGGTGTCCTGGAGTGGATGTCCTGGTCTGTAAGGCCACAAATAGTATCCCAAAGCCAAGAATGCTTTTACTGAAATTCAAAGTTTTTGCAAAATGTTCCAGGTTTGACAAATCTGCTTTTCTCCCTCTACATAAGAAAAAATGTTAGAAAATGTTTCCACCAGCTTTAGATAATGCCTGTGTTAAATGTGCTGGACTATTGTTATGGGTTCGGAAACTGACAGTGTTTAAGTGAAATTTCAAAGCCAGCCACTTAGGTGGGGTCTTCCTTTATCCACCTCACTCAATATGTGTGTAAAACGATCTGGCAGAGTGTCAAAGTGGACCATTCTTTTTATTGCTAAGCTGCAGTGTGAGGTGTGAAACCTTGTGAATAGTGGTTGGTGTGTCCTTATTAATCTAGCATCCATATGTTCAATGACAGCTTGAAGTATAATTATTGTTTTTTCTGCATCCTTGCCTCTGAAGACTACCACCACTAAAGAAGCGCTTTTGGGCAGGAGGGCCAGAATTGTCTTTCGCTGCTGAAGAAAACCAGCACTTTGCAAAAGCTAGAGTAGAAAATAAAGCCTTGAGCAACAAGAGGTTTCCTTCTGAAAAGTAATCGCAGTTTTTTACACCAGTTCGAGTTACACCTTATGCATCTTCTTTGCAGATATCATTAAATGGATACTCACTATTCTTTTTTGGACCACGTGCCATTTCAGTACTGTGACAGCAACAGAAAGTTAGATTAGCAAATGACAAATGAGTTCTATATTTCCCATTTCAGATAAACTAGAAATTATAGATTTTTAAAATGATTTTAGTATTAAAAACTATGACCCAGCTATCAGTTCATCAGTCAAATAAATATCATCAAATACCCTAAAGGATGGATTTTGTCTTCTGATGTGCTGTATGCCAGGAATAAATAAGCTGTCCCACATTTGGTAATGAAAGCCTCTGTGAAATACTGTAGAAACGTGTAATATTCCAACATCAGGAGTCCCAGATTCTGCCATCCTCATCCTTTTCAACTTCTTAATGAGTTCAAAACCTGTTTGACATCCTTGGAACAATACCATCAATCTCTGTTATCTCTGGTAATGAGGAGGTTATCCTAGAAAATGGTATAAAATGGATATCACAGGTACTATGAAGCATATTGCAGAGACAGACCTCTGAATAACTCTGTAGGCTGCCAGCTTAGGTCTGACACTGATAGAATTAAGCTCAAGGTGATAATTCTTCCTGGACTCAATGATTCCTGATGATTACTTGGATATCTGTATCACAATCCCACTGAGACAGTTGCTGGGAGGGTATATTATCTCAGGCACTGTTCAGGACTGAGTCTGATTGTATACATCCATGGCTTGTGACATCCAAGATAATATGAAAGGTGGAGAGCAGCAAACCGCAGAACAGAATGGCCCAATAACATCTCCAGGCACTCTATCGACAGGTCATAGTCTTCGCCTGAGAACAGATCCCTACAAAGATGCTTTTCAGATTCTTCATCCTCCCTGCCCTCTTTGAACAATAGCCTTTTAGTTACAGCACTTGCCTGGGAAGTAGGAATCATAGTTTCAGTTTGTCTTTGGATGAGAGAATTCAAATCCAGTATCTCTTTCTGCCCATGAAGAGTGCTGTGTAGCAGAGTGAAACACCTGAAATGTGTCTCCAGACTCTTACATTTAGGTGCTGCTAGCAGCTGGCAGGGTTTACGAGCTGCAGTCTGGGAGAAGGGGGCGAACCTGGACATCAGACCTTGGATACGAGAACTTCAGACATTATCAGTCTGTAGACTGTGTGACGGAGATGCTTTGTCTGATGGTTCATACTTATTCTGTGATCAGCCAATGTATCAGCATCCTTCTCTTCCTTCACTACATCCAGCTGATGGGCTAATGGCAAAAATTCTTGTTATTATTCCATCCACTACTTTTTTTCTTTTAAATTCTGTTCTGCTTTTTTATTATTCCAGGTCAACTATCACTCCTAGTCCTCTTCTCTTTGGATGGTGGCTGTTATCTTTGTTTAATCAGCAAATTTCATGGGCACCATCCTCCTTTTCTCCCCTCTAAAAGACATTAATGAAGATGTTAAATAGGATCTGTCTTATTAAATAAATTTATCCTTGGTGGATTCCACTAGATCTCTTTCCCTCTCTCTTTAGCTTGGTTACAGCCCTTTCAAATGAACCTGGAAGAAATGGCAGATGAAATCTCAGTGTTGACCTCTGAAAGAAATGAAGTCTGAGTTTATGATCAACTTTACAGACTTCACAGCAATCCATACATATCCCAGTTTGAAGAACAAATTCCCACATGATACTGAAATCCATAAAAGCCATCATCTCATGGCTTCTTCTTTGCCTAAAAAAACCCCATTGTAATTATTTTGAAAAATAGTGAGTTCCATTCTGGTCATCATTGCTGTCCTACCCGTTTCTTTGTTGGTGGCTTAATGGAATATAGTACTGAAATCCAGTTGGATTATTGCAATTTGACTAGTGTGTTTTTATATGAAAAGTAAGAAAAATAAAAGTAGTGATTTCTTTGAAAAGGTTGGCTAGAGTGGAGAGAAAGAGAGGTTGCTGCATAATGAGAGAAATCATTTAAAAAGAATTCTAAAGGAAATACTAATCTCGCTATGGACTTGTTCTTAAATCATTTGATATAAATTAATGTAATTTATGCCTATATCTGTTCTTATGTCAAGCACCATAATGACTGCTGAGTTTCCAAAGGGACTTCAGATTTTTCAGATTTCCAAAGTCTTGACTCTTTTGGTATTTTTTTTCATAATTATTGTTACTAAGAAATAACATTAGGGAGCCTGGTTTCTCTGGCTTTGTCTAAAATGTGGACTCGGTACACTTTGCTGTGTGTCCTGCAGTCCCATTAGATTGGTGAATCTCTTGGTGGACCAGAGGTCATGTCCAACTCAGGCACCTAAATTTCTGTGCAGGTATGCAGAGGGTTGGTTGAATATCTACATGCTGTCCTAACACATCCAGTCATGATGTAGAGAAGGAGGGTACCAAGAGACTTAGGAAGCACGCTGGATTCCCCCAGTTTAAGACACACTTTAGCCATACTGTATAGCAAGTTTAAAGGTTTAGGTAACAAAAGCTGGACATTGTGAATTCTCCTTGTACTCTTTTCACTGTTAGCATGTGAATAGCTTGGCAAAGGATAGCCAGTCTTTGAAGTTACCATTTTGGGCTCATTTGCACTAGATTTTCTTCTGCTTTTCTTTTTTTGCTTTCAGTTCCCAAGAAACAACTGCTAAAGGAAATTCTAAAGTGAAAAAAAATAGGTTGTAGCCTGCAACAAACAAATGGAGAGTATCTAACCTTAACAAATATGGTAAGCACCTTGAGTTAATTGCCAGTTGGTTAATCAAAAGCCAAACTCTTTGGTGAACACAAGTCCTTATTATATCAAAAAAGCATTGTGAGACTGAAGTAAGGAGCACCATTGTATTTATGTTACCAGTAGCTTTTGAAGGGGAGAAATAGGATATATTGGATTGTTTACATATTGTTAAAATCACATCCTGAGCTTACATGAATCGAATGATTACTTAGATGTTTTCCTGACCTCGTTTCTCCTTTCAAAAGAGTGATTATAAATGCATATACAATTTAAATTGGCAAGGCCAGCAGAGAATCTTTTGTTTATACATTCCTCCCCAGTGCTTTGTACTTTCAGTATGACAATGATTCACAAACACACTTCTTTTAATAATAAAATTACATTCAGAATGTTTTCTTTAAATATGTAAACATTTCCTCTTACTTCCTCTTCCTTATGGCAGTGCTACATTCTCCTCTAGCTAATTCTTCTCTGAACAGTTGTTTGTGTTGGTGACATCTGTATTACAGAGACATTTCAAGAAGTCTTATTTCATAGTGCTTTTGTATATGGACTTTTTCTTTGTTCAATTTCCTGGCCTCTTTCCTCTTCCCAAAAGATCAAAAGAGGGCCCTCTAGGAAACCAAGGCAGCAAATATCCTCTTCAGAGAACTGGGCTCTTTACAAATTTCATCATAGAAAGGGTCCCTAAGTCTATCATGCAGAAAATGCAGGATCAAGTGACCATATCATATATAGAAGAACTTGGTTCAGTTGATGAAGATGAGAAATACAAACTAGATATTTTTAAATAAATGCTGGGTAAAGCCAAGATCAGACAAAGCTAATGAAACATTTTCAAGAGGTGCCTATCACAGTTGTAGAGGTATAACACAGAGTAGAAGACAGAGTTCTTCTTATAAGTATTTATTATTATTATTATTATCAACTCCTGTGTGCAGGTGTAGGCAGTATGCTTTATCTGTCCAATACAAACAAAGAGAAATTATGTCCTGAAGAGCTTATACTTTAAAGTATAATTCCTCTTTGGAAAAACATAGAGTCTAGATTTTAGCTGTACTTTGATGTGGTTCTAAAGTTGTTGCTTATGGTCATCGTGGTAGAAATTGTTTTTAAGAGGGAAAATGGCAGCAAAGACATGGAGAGAAGAAGGTGTTCCATGTGTGGGGCAATGTCAAAAATTGTTTGGGGACAGCAGTCGAAAGCGAAGCAAGGGAGCAGGCTCTCAGAACAGCTGTTGCCTGGGAAGACCTATGTGCGTGTGTGCAAATGGGCTGAGATGAAGCTATTGGATTAGCAGGAACCAAATTACAAAGGACCCTAACAAAAAGTTTTTAAGTGTGACTTTTTGGAAGAGCAAAATATGCAGTATTTATGGGAGGAAAGAATGCTAATGTTTTGGGTGGGCTGGCAGGGGTAATGAAGATGCCAGAACTATGAGAGAGGCAGAGGCACCTCTACCTCTGGTGATGCTGTTTGAAGCACCATTAACAGATCAGGGCATAGTTGAGTCTAGCAAGGAAGAGGAGGAGTAATTTGACTTGGACATTGCTTGTCCATGAAAGATCCAGGAGAAAGAATTAAGATCCAGATCTTAGCAGAGAGAGAGAACTGGGGAAGAGGAAACATTTAGGAAAGAAACCTGAGCTCCAGGTTGAACTGTTAGGTGCCAGCTGTTAGCCAGTATCGGTGGAAAACTGCAAGAGAGAGAAGCTGAAGGGCGAAACAGCATGCAGGGACCAGAGGCCCAGATGCAGAAGCGGATACGTGACTCCGTGGCCCACAGTGACCAGAACAATATGTGAAAATGATGAAATCAGTGGTCCAAGGACAAAATGAAGTTAAACAGTAGAAGGTGGTCGTTGGACTAGACCAGGTTTATGAAGGTTAAAGCTCAGGTTTTGCAGAGTATCATTACAGTATTTTGGCAAGGCCCAGTTCAAACTAAGATTGGTCTTGTTTTGCTTTTTAAGTTGCAGGAGTTATCATTAATTAAGAGTCCTTTTTATTAGAATAGGATAAGATACAGTCTTCTTTTGTCTCCTAACACATACACCTAAATCCACAGGTGTAAATTTATTTTTCAATACTTTTGTCCCTAAATGATAAAGATTTTAGGGATCAATATTTTGTATGAAATCATGTCTATGATATATTCACCTTATTTACTGTGTCTTATTATCTCAGTGTAACTTTTGATAGCATTACTTCTTCCACATAGTGCAAATGCTGTTAATCCTCAGAAAAATTTTAAATTGATCAGATAATTTACTCTGTTCATGAAGAAGCAAAATGCTGTCGTATGAAGATTCAGAACAGAGCAAATGTTGTATTTCTAAACAGAGGAAGTTTATATTTCACATGGCATTCAACATACAGTTTCTTCTCACTTCTCTTAGGCATACATGATTCTTGTGTTGCATAAATGATAGAATTATTGGTTTCCCTGCCATGACTTAGCTAGTACCCTGTGGTTCATCTGGTTTGATTCATGCTAGGAATATCCAAATATAATAGTTGCACCCAAGTTTCAAACAAACCAGGTAATTTTTTTCTAGTTAGAGTATCTTGTTTGGCTACTATGGAGTTGAAAAAGCATAATGAAAAAGCAAAATACTTCTGGATACACTGCTGGGTTAAAAGCACTGTTAGAGGCTGCTGCTGTCTGGGACAAAAGCTTTCAAATCAGAAGGCACATTCCCTTAGTGAGACATGGAGATTTGTTAAATGAAACATAATGAAAGTTAAAAAACCTTATAATACATATTAATGAAATCCTCTCACTCTGAGCTTTCTGGAATAGCAGAAGTTATAGCTGAGTTTTCTCCGTTTTTCTTCTGCAGTAAAACCTGAAGTGTCAGAAGCTGCTACTTGCAGCTGCGTCCTCCTCTTATTCCAACTCTTCTCGAAAATCTAAAAAAATCTAATCTCTATGGATGTTATCTAGGAGAATAAAAATTTAAGAATTATGAAAACTGAAGAGGTGTTTCTCACTCCTACATTTGAATTCATTCGTATTCATCTTCTCTATGCTGTTACTGTTTTGATACATTTCTATCATATCATTCCTTCCTCATCTCTCTTACAAGCTGAAGTATCTTATTTTATTTAAAATGTCCTCCTATGAAAGACTTCCCATATAGTAATCATTCTGTTGCCTTACACTCTTCTTTTACAGGTTCTATCATACCTTCCTTCCAATGAGTTACCAGTACTGGGCATAATGATCAAAATGTGAGCATACAATGCATTTACATGGGGGTGTTATGATGGTTTCTGTTTTGCTTGCTATGCCTTTCCTAATAATTCCCTTTCCTAATAATGATTTCCCCCTTTAATTACTGCTGGCCCCTGAGCTATCATTTTCAAAGAACTGTCCTGATTTCTGTTCATAGTATAGTATAGATAGTATAGATGCCACAAATTTATGTGGATTCAGAAAACAATTAAGCAAATTCATGAAAGAAAAAAATCGTCAGTGACTATTAAAAGCAGAGAGACCATTGCTGGCTCAGGAAATCCCTGCATCCCAAATTTTCAGGAACTGGGACAGTATTCTGGAAAAGCATCATTATATGCTTACTGCCTTTTTATACTTTTTTCTAAACTTTTGCTACTGGCCTTAGTCAGACAGAATATTAGGCTAGATGGACCTGACTCAGTAAGACCATTCTATGTTATGTTCCTGAGCAGCAGTAGTTAATGTACGGACCATCAATGTATTGGTGTTGTTTTTACCATGCTGATGATTTTGCATTTACCAGTGTTGCAGTTCAGCTGACAGGCCGCTTGCTCAAGATTGGAAACCTTCTGAAAGCCTCTGCTGTCGGATGAGGGAATGTACCATCATCCTAGACTTTGTCACTATTAACACTCTTTTACAGGCCATTTATACATATACTGAGCAGCACAGGTTCTATCATAGCTCCCTGGGAGGCCACCTTGGTAAAATCCCTCTTCTGTGAAACTGGCCATTTATTCCTGCTCTTTTATCATCATCATTTCAAAAATTATTTATTTATGAAAGGACTTTCCCCTGTAATGTGTAGCAGATTAGTTTTTTTTAAAAGTCTCTGCAAATGGATATCTTCAAGTGTTTTTGTATCATCTTTGTCCACCTGCCTGTTGGCTCCTTCAAAGAACTTTAATGGATTTGTGAGACATGACCTCTGGTATAAAAGTCAAATTGACACCTCCCTATTGTATCTTGTATATCACTGTGTTCTAACTCCGTGCTTTCTTATGGGTGCAACCACTTCATGAAAATCAAATATATGTAGTTTCTACTTTCTGTGCGACCTTTCCAAAATTGTCATCACGTTTTGGTGCAAAGGCTAATGTAAATAGTAAGTTCCAAATCACAGTACCTAGGTTTTTAGGAATGCGTGAATGAGTTTGCATGAGAATGCATGAATGAGAATGCATGGGCTGGTTTTTCTGAAACTCCCTCTGCTGACCCTCAGCTTTGAAACAGTTCTTTAGCATGATACCCCTGCAAAGAAAGGCTGCAAAATGGAAACCTCTCATACAGTGAACAGTGATGCAAATAATTCATTTAGTTAGTCTGTCTTCTTTTACCTCTCCTCTGGCACTTTGATCACCACTGAGCCCACAAACTGTCTGACAGGCTTCCTACTTCTGTTTTGGGAAAGACGGTTTTTTAATAGTTTTTAAGCCCTTAGCAGGTTACTTCCTTAATCTTTTGGCTTTTCTTATTGCTGTACTACATTTAGATGTCTAGCTTATTCTCTATTTTCCTTATTTTGAAATAACTGTTACTTTTGGAAGGATGTCTTCTTGCTACTAGTAACCTCCTTTATGGATTTTCTGACCATTCTGTGGTGTGTGTGGGGGGCTGGGGTAAAAAGATTTTTAGTGCTTTTTGCTGAGTAGTGTGCTTTCACTGTGATGCGTTCAGACAGTCTTCATTGCTGTTTAAAAGCATTTACAAGCATCCTGTAGCTGCCCCTTTTATTTTGCTTTTAACAGGCTTCTTTATTTCTGTGCAATTACCTATTTCCAAGGTCTGTGTTAGACTGAACTTTTTTTCCTTTTTCTCTCTTACAGGGATGCTGAAGTTCACTCTGATTGTTATTATAGAATAATTATTTCACAGTTACTTCCTAAGCTAAGTTGCATGCCTGGTCCAGCACTACACTAAGGATTGTATATTTTTTGTAGCATGTAGTGGCCGTAATTTCACAGTCGATGTCAGTGTTGGGTCAGGTGGCTGGTGCAGAAGGCTGGGAGAGGGAATGACATCTGGCCTGTTCACTGTCAAAACTGTGGCTAAACAAAGAATTCCTCTATTGTAGTGGGGGTTTGTCTGGTCCTGTGAAAATGAATTGGAGGATGACCCAGTGATGGTTTTCTTAGCAGCCAAAACTGACTTATTTCCTCCCACAGCTGCAGATATATATTCTTCAGCAGTCCCCACACCAGCCCTGCATGGGATGTAGCATGTGTACGTGATGCATATGATGAATACTGGAGCAGCATTTATGAGCTACATGTAGTTCAGGAGCCATAAGCTGGTCATCCTCGCTGTTGAGGTAAGCCTTTTCGTCCTTGGAGTCTGCAAGCTCAGTGCTTCTGGCTGTGGTCGTTGATGAAATGTAGTTCTCTCCTCCTACAGATCAATAGCAATTTTTAACCCCTTGAATGTGGAGGATATTGTGTTCTTGAATTTTTTCCTGATACATAAAAAGTACCACTTTTATGAGACTGTGAGTGTCATGGGTCAGGGACTGTCTTTTCTGAATATGTGGACATTACTTAATAGACATCGCCTCAAATACATGAATATCATTATACCCTTCACTCTATCCTTTTGATCCCACCTACATTGTGTGTATTTATTCTTTCAGCTGATGCAAACATTAACCTCTTATCTTTCATTAGATTCTTGTATTCATTCAGGCTACTTGAGAAAACAGAGAAAGAGAAGGAGAGGAAGGGAGGAAGGGAGGAAGGGAGAGAGGGGCTTTTAGCATTCCGTAGCTGAGCTGTCTGATGTAATGTGTTAAAGGATATAGATACCGGTAATGTGCAAAGAGCTTGAAAAATGACCAGACAGTGCCAAGCCCACAGTGCATGTTGTCAAGAGGGCTAACAGTATAATAAATCAACCTGCCTAGTGTCAAGGGTCAGGTAGTTTGATGTTTAAAGCTGTTTGGCCAGCCTAATCCAGCCAGGCACATTCTATTCATTTCTAAGCCGTTAGCATTATTATGATGCTAGAATCACACCTACTTTATGGTTCTTTGGGCTTTAAGATGAGATCCTGAAGGGGAAAAGTGTCTGGGAGAAGGGAGCAAATGCGTTGGTTGGTTTCAGGTCTTCTGCTTCTCCCATAATTATTTTTTCTAAGCAATACTGAGAAGAGCATAGGGAATCAAGTGTCAGATGGGTTTTTGCTGTGCTTTCTGGGTAGGACAGTGATGCCTAGCCTTTTCCAGCTGGGTGAGTCACACAGGCCATTCTGGTGGCAGGTCGGGACAAAAGGCTCTGCTCCCTTCTGTTCATGTGACCATATGCTTACTCAGACAGAAAATGTCCCATTTTGAGTAAGTGGGGGGTACCAAACAAAATATAATTAAATGATCGACTCCAGTAACAGCTACCATACAGTTTGGTGCTTGGCACACTTCCTTATAGTTCTCCTTCCCGCCATGTTTTTTACCTTCATACTGTGATGTTTAGATGGGCTGGAGATGGGGAGAGCCCGCAGCTGGCCCTGCAGGGCCAAAAGAAGGGTCTTCTCGTACCTTGCTCTTTTCTTGTCTTTTGTAGGGCTGGATGAACAGAAAGGGAAGCTGCGCTAGGCCCTGAAGGCCAGTCTCAGCCATTCCATGTTCAAGAGCTTTAATTAGCCTCACTAGTTGGGAATATGCAGGGAGAAAGGTTAAGGTGGCAAATCAGGCTAATTACATGCTGGAGGTCCCAAGAGTTCAGATCAAGTGATCTTCTCTGGCCCTAATCTCTGAGAAAGATGCTGTTAATGTCTCTGCAAATGCTGCAGGGCTGCTCGTTTTCGAGCCAGTCACTTGATGTTCTCGCAAATCGTATTTCTGCCTTGGGTACCTGTGAGGCAGGGTGAGCTGGATCAAAAATTAGCATTTCCCTTCCATACTCTTGGGCTGTGACAGTCCTAACTCCTAGGCTTACCCCAAACCACTCACAGAACTACAGTCTATAAATCCGTACAGCTAAAAGCCTCCATGAGCTCCTACACTGAAACCCAGTTTCTCTGTAAGCAACTTCCTATGTGATAGTCCCTTAACTGTGCTCTCCTGTTGCTATGAAGGTCTCTCTCACTTTTCCCCCCTCTCCAGCTGCTGTTTGTGGCAGGTTATATTGTTGACATGCTGATATCTTTAGTGTTAAATAAATTAAGCCCCAAATATTAGAATTAAAGTATTCTGGATGAAGTTGCACTGAACCTGGCAGCTGTAGTTCTGAAACATCCAACTGCCACAAGCAAACTGATGTCAGCACAGAGTATAGGAAAGGTCTGGAGCAAAACAGTTGGCACACGTTTCACATAGAAAGTAACTCTACAGCCTAAAACAACTTCAGAAGAACACTGAGTGAGGTGTTTCAAAAACCTCACTGAACACAGTACAGTGACAGTTTCGGTGGGAATCTGGCTTGGTCCAAATAGGAAAAAAACAAAAACAAACCCAAATCAAAAACAACCCCCTTCCCCCAAAACCTATAAAACAATTAATTTAAACATTAGTTTAAGCAAAATTTAAATAATATCTGGAGGGAAGATTCAGAAGAATGAGGACCTTGACTAGCTGCAGACTGAGAATTTGATGAGTTTGTTTCCCAATTTTTTCTCAGAGGTTTGTAAACCCCCATATTTGAGGGTTTATTTTGTTCAGAAGAACAGCTATGGTTATGAGATAAGTCATAATTGTACATGTTTTTTGTATCATTTCATACATCTTATGTGGACTTTATTTCCACTTGGCATTTCAGCGGTTAGTTTTTTCCAGAAAATGACTCTCCTGCACTTCACCCCCTTATTCAACCCCTACAGATACACTGGTTATATTTTCTCACACTGGAGTAAGTCACAGTGATTCAGTTTTTCTTGACTTACCCAGAAGTGGCTAAAGCACTGGACTGGCAGTAGGACTGACTTATGCCACAATCTCCTGCTCAGGTACTGTGCAACCAAGTCAGCTCTCACCAGTTCCATTCCCCTCAGGCTGAGAGATGGCAGTGCTTGGAGCCTTTGCACTTTGGAGGCTTTGAGAAGGAAATCATTTGTTTAAGCAAGTCATCAGCAGAGTGCTTAAGCAGAGTATCAAAATGCAAGAAAACAGACAAAAACAATGGATTTGATGAATTTATACCCATATTTACATAGTTAAGATTTAAAATATAAAAAGTATTTTTTCAAATTATGTTGCCAAATCTACTGTCACTGTTAAGTATTTTTGAAAATCCCGGCTATATATTCCAGTAGGAAACTTAATAAAGATCAGGCACTTGAACAGGGGCTATTGCTCTCTCTGCAGTAGTTTTAAGCAATGCAATAATAAAAATGGAACAATAGAGTGTAAAACCAGAGCAAGGCAACAAACAGTGAAGGCAGAGGGCAGAAAGGACTACTTGATGTAAAAATAAAATATATTCTTTGGCTGAAGCAGTTAAATTGGTGCTCTGGATAGCGGTGTTAGACTGCATGTGATCAAGCCAAACTTTGCAAGTGAACAAGAGCAACATTTCAGAGACTGAAGGGGAAAACTATGAATTAGAGTGGGTGAAGCGACTATAAGGAAATGAAATGTCCAAAGTGTGAGATACTGCTTCTGCCAAGGAGTTAACCAAGGAGACATTTTTTAAGGTTTTTCCCCTTCCTATGGTAGTGCTTTTATGGTTTGAAATGTGAGGGTGTCACTGTATGATATGTTGTCTTTGGCAGCAAAGCTGGCTAGAAAGTTCCCAAGCTCCATGACCAATTTACTGCCCCCTCGGCTGTGTTAGTAAATGCTTATGGTTGTGTGCGCCAAACTCAAACGGTCCAGAGTTAAAATAAATAAATAAATAAATAAAAACAGCCCACTGCTAAAAACCAAGGGCTTTCTGACCTGAACCATTTTGGAAGCTGGGGTAATGTAGAATACAAGATGCGAGCTTTGCCACTGAAATGCAATATAGCAGGTGGTAACAGCCAGAGGGTTGAGTAGCCTTTGCTTGAATAATTCCACTCTTTGGAGTTCCTAGTCTTTGGGAGGACTAATCCTGAGCCTCCTGGTATTTATGGAATTATTCCCATCATGTACTAGGAGTGCTGATTTTTATAGGGGGAAAATATATCACCTATAATCAATTTATACATGGGGGGGATTGCCTTCAATAAAAAAGGTTTCTTCCTGTTGATTCATCTCATGCCAGGTGATGTTAAGATTAATTTCATAGAATCTAAACTATTTATTGTTCATTTCTACATACATGTAGCAGAAACATATCTCGTGAATGTTTGCTGTTTCACTAATTTAAATATTAATTGCTCAGCTTTTTTACAACAAATAGTGCATATTCAGCCGGTACAGAATGATGTATAAATGCTGTGAGAGAAGGGAGCTTTTAATTGACAAAATAGTCTGGACTATTATTATGTCTAATCTAATATTCCAATATTTTGAAGAAACTTGATGTGGCTGTCAGCCTATATAGTTTGTGTTTGCTGAAGCTATGCTTACTTCAGTTATTGTAAAATGGAGTACAAGTGCTTGTTAATTAAGAGTTGAACGTTACTACTGGTGCTTGTTATGCTTTTAAATGTAGTAGGTGTGTGCAGTGTTTTCTGGATCTACAAGAATGCAGGGATTGACACCAAGCAACTTATAACTAAGCTTTGATTCTGCAGCACCTTGATGAGACAGAAGATCAGGCTGAAGAACATGAGAATTTTCGGGACTGTGCAACAGCTGAGATAACGTAAAGAATAAAGTCACTGCAAGAATTGAAAAAAAATGCATTAGAGAGTTTTCCCCTGCAATATTTTAATGATTTTATGAATTTCTTGATCACTCTATTTAAATATTTTAGTGCAATTTGTCTTTGTTTTTCATGCTCCTAATCCTTTCATGATCAGGTGCTGAGCAATGGGGATAATTGGAGATTAGTGGCAGACTGCTAGTGTGAATGCACTGAGTTATAATTAGGCATCTGCAATATTTCTCCAATGTGTAACAACCATTTGACCCTGTAGACCGTGGCTAGCACAGAGAAGAACTGTGCATTTGGTGGCTATCAGCAGCTGTGCGGGGGTGGCATTTTACCTTGCCTATGTAAAGATAAAATCTTTTTTTATTCCTCTGTGATCTTTCTTTTACCAAATTGCACAGACAACCCTTTGCTGAGTGGCCTGTTCCTGTGCATTGTGCAACACATTCCAAATGGCAATTACTTGTGTGATGTAACTGTGAGACGTGCAGCAAGACATGTTAGCTGGGTAAACGTGAACAGAAGTTTCCCACATCTGGGGAAAAAAGAAACAGTCTTAAGGAACCGTAATCTCAGCTCCCTCTCCCCCCATCCCCTTCTTCCTCTTGAGCCTGAAAGGAAATATTATGTTTGCAGAAACAATAAAATACAGGTTCTAAATACCCACAGATCCTGGAGGGCTAGCAAGTAGCCTGCATGTTTCAGGACCTTGGCTTGAAGAGAAATGTTTCTTTAATCACAAAATGTCAAAATTTATGTTTAAAAGCAATGAGAAATGCTTGAAAGGTGCCAGTACAGACACGCTGTTGCATGTGTATTACCAAAAAGCAAAATTCTGAGAATAGCCAGCACTCAGTTTGCTCTGTGTAATTATTCAGTATAGTTGTTGGAAGACAGTGCCTTCTGCAAACAAGATGTGATCCACTTAAAGAGGAGTGTCACCGCCAAAGAATTTGTCTTAAGATCTGGTGTACGATCTCTGTGGTAGTGGAAAGCTCCCCAGTTTATGGGGGTGCCGGTACTGCCAGCAGTTCAGCACAACTGCAGATATAGAGCCAGAGTCAGCACTCGTTGCAAGAATCCTATATACAGATATTTTTGTTATGGAGAAGTTTACAAAACAGCAAAAACCCCACGCTCTTTCTTCCAAGCATGGGGAAGGGGAAAGATGGGGATTAAGAGGTTTTCCTGCCCTTTTCCCTGCCTGCCCTTGCTTCCCCCAGGAAACTGCCCTCTCAGAGACCCGGTGTGGGGGGATAACGGACATTTGTGTCCAGATAAGGGACAAGCGGGGCTGGGGCAGGGGCCAGCTCTGCCATTCGGGCTATGATTACACCCCCCTTCATCTGCTGAGCACGTTTCTTGTTCACTGGATGATCTTGAAGTGGCCTTGCTAAAAACTTTCCCTGCCATTTCTAATGGAGATAAATCTACCTAAAACCCTGGGAAGTGAAAGCTCTCCTGTGTTTGAAGGTGAGCGCTTGACCTGAAGATCTCAGAGGTCTATTGGAACAGATGGTGCTGAGTTTCCAGACACTGAGCTACAGCTACTAAAGCGCTTAAGTGCTGTGCAGGCCCCGAATCCTTGGGGCCTGGGCCTGGCGCAGTGATCTGCAAAGCCGGTGTCGGGCCGTAGGAGACGGGGAGGGCTGCGTGCCTCGCCGGGCCACCGAAAGCCTCAGGGCTGGACAGTACCAACGGTACACGGCAGAAACAGAAATGTGTCTGAAGGGTCCCGTTTCTCCACAGCTTGGGCATGTGAGTCACAGCTAGACCCCTCTCCTGAAGGCAAGTCTCTATGAGTTTTCTGTCATAGAATTGAACTGGGCATTTCCCTAGCATTTAGGAAACAGAGAAGCCTACAAGAGTAAATGCTAAAGGATGATTATAGCAAATTGAGATGGCTGGTAGAGATGGTGAGGGATTAAGCTTTTTTTTTAATATGCTCATTTCCCTCACCTAAGAATTGTCACAGGGAAGATTCACTTTCGACTTATTTTCTTAAAAAAAAAAAATCTAATCATTAAAAATTCTTGTTTTTAAAAAACATTTGGTACAGGAAGTTTCAAAACTTTAATTAAACAAGTACCCCTTCCTCCCCCCAGAATATCAAAAACAAATATTTAAAATGTATAAGTACTGGTCTGACCATATCATTTTCCTCTAGATGTTAATTTCTAGAAAATACTAGCTTTTGGATTTTTACCTTTTCTCTGATTAGGAATTATTTTTTCAGGATGGGAAATTCTTTTTTTTCCCCTGAAACTCTCAGTGCAAAGTAGATGTTCCTGCTGGTTAATATTTCCTAGGGAGTGGAAGACAAGTGGTGAACTGTCGGTCCCCAGGTCAGGCCCCCTTGTCGTTCCAGCCCTCCAGCATCTGCGCTCTGGCAACCCAAACGGGCACTCTGTGGAGGAGGATCACACCACTGATTCAGTGATGCAGGTACAGCTTTTCTGAGCATCCTTTTCAGAGGATGGTAATTCTGGTCCATGGCAGCTTCTGTGGCATCAACGTTGTTTTCAGTTGGCAAAAACCTTTTAAATGCTCTCTGAAATGACTACTTTGGGATGAGAAATCTTGGCTTTTCAAGCTGGACTGCACACTTTCTCTCTTTCTCACATTAGAAGTGATCAAGAGCCTTGGACCTTGAAAACCTGCCTGACCAAAACTTCATCTAAACAGACACGTTTTCTGCAAAATGTTTTGGCTCTGACAAAGCAGCATATTTCAATGAGGTTTCATTTCACAGAAATGCTCTGACCAGCTCCAGATGCATACTTTAGATATGCATAGATAGTTTCGATTGCCTAGAAAGAACCACCTAGTAGACAGAGGGGATTTGCCAAAAGCAATTATATTTTATCTCCGTTCGGTTTCAAACCATTTGTGACCATCCAAGATCATGCTTTGGTAAAACAAACAGATGCAGTCCAAACTGCTGCAAGACGCTAAACTGTAAAAGAGAAATACATCTATGTGTTGTTTGTGTTGCAGTGAAAATTAATATTATGCTGCTAGAGAATTCTGTCCACATCTGTAGCAAATAAAAGAGAGAATTATAGGATATTATATTCTGAGGAGCAATGTGATCAGTGAGGCAGAACTTGATCCACAATTGCCCGGTTACAAACTGATAATACACTATCAGTGGTGAATGATACCAATCCAGGACTGTACTTCATAATCTAAGCAATTACTTCAAACAATTCAGCAAGGTTTCAAGATCTACTGTATCGAAAGCAGCAGAAAGATCCATCAGCAGGAGTACTGTAATTTAACTTGAATCAGCAGCTAGTGATAAATCATTTGTGACCTTAAGTGAAGCAATCCCAGGGCTGTGGTACTCCCTGAAGCCAGACTGAAACCTCTCGTATAATCCATTCCCAGATGAAATTGCTGGTAGTAAAAGGGCAACCACTTGCTTCAATCTTTCCCTTCCTCACATCCAAAAAAGGAGCACTAGTCCGGTTATCACTAGGTAGAAGAGCAATCTGCAATGTAAGCTAGGGAAAGCTTTGACCATTTCTGCTAACAATGAACAGCTGCAAATTTCAGCAGATCAGGAGCCTTGCAGAAAGCAAAGAGTCATTAACCATGTTAGCTATAAATGAAGCAAAGCACTGAAAGACTGTCCGTGAGCAGCCATATGGGCCAAGAGTCAAAACTAGGAGTAATGGAGCATGATTGCTTTCCCAACTGTGTGATCTCAGCAAGAAGCAAATACAAATGTATAACACTTGCAGATACAGGTACTGGTAGCATAATTACCAGCCGTAGTGCTGAACAGTCGCAGCTGATTAGAAATTCACTCTGTACTTGCTGAATTCCTCACAGGAGGCAGCTGAAGGATTGTGCACAAGGAGTGATTTGTGGTTCAAAATGTGATCAATAGCACAAAATAAGGCTTCAGGTCTGTTTTTCCTCATTAATAACAGGACAAGGAAAAGCAGACCTGGCTGGATCAAAAGCAAAATGTGATAAGACTCTGCCTCAGCTTGGTGCTTCAGGAAACTAATTTCTGGACTAAACAGCCTTTGAAATGATTCCATACCATGAGCTGCCATCTCCACCTTAGTCACATTCTGTGATCACCAAGGCAGATAAAGTCGTGCAAAAAACTGAGGATGAATCAGGAGCTTCAGAGACTGATTTGTTTTTTAAACAAAAGGAAACACCAACAGAAAAATCACAATTTGTAAAAGATGGTGAGATGGGTAAATTATAGGAGATTAGTAAAATAAACTTTAGTTTTCTTATTTAGTCTGACTGTCTTGGAAAACTTTTGTGGATAGATTAGAATACTGCATAATCCTAGTAGAGGCAAAAAATGGGAGATGCAAGACAAATTATAAATTTTAACCTGGATCAAACAAGTTCTCAAGTTACAGATATCAACATAGGATTAACTCTACTCTGCCTTTAATGTAGGTCATCTTCTAAAAGACTCATTCTAATACACTTTTTCTACCATTGGGCTGTCCGAATAATTTCAGTAGTTCACTGTCACACCTGAACTAGTGTGAAGCAAAAAATCACCCATTTCTCACATTAAATATAGTGGAAACACAGCAAAGAAACAGGATATAAGAAAATACCACCACCCCCAAAGAACTACAGACTTTATACTGACTGCATCTAGACTATAACTTTTAATGATCTGGATCCAGGACTCCATTAGTGTTTAATAAATAATGATGATGTGACCCTACCTTCATAATTCACCCAAAGCTCCCACTGATGTCAATGTGAGTTCTGAGCACAGACTGATGGCAGGATACTACTGTGACAGAGATGAATTTTCCATTAAAACAAAACGAGTAAGACCTGTCTCAGTCAGCAGAATTCACCGAAATAATAGACATTCTTTGGGGGCTCAGTGAAAGATGCCCGTCCTGGGTGGTTGAAAGTAAATTGGGTGGGAAGAGATGAAGCAGACTGGGACAGCTGTAAAACCAATGTGTGCTGATGAGAAATTGCCCCGATGATGTTAAAAAAAACCCTGTGCAATTATATCCCTATTTAATTTGTATCTCTGCAAATCATGACTTTCTTTCTCATCATGCCATAGAGGAAATTGCTATTTTTTATTATATGAAGGCAACAGATGAAATTAATATTGGGTAGAAGGAGAGAGGAAGTAGATGTGTTGTACTGTGCATTGATATCCACCTTTTATTCAGAGCAGATAAAGGAAAAATGAAATGCCATTTTGGTAAACAATGGAAAACCATTACCCACATAGAAATTTGGACAATGACCCGAGCCATTCAGTTGAATGTTTTTCTTCAAGGATTTTCCAACAGATACAGAATTGATGTGAAGCCAGCTTCATGTGTTTCAGAGAAGCAGCTAAGCACAACAGGGGCACAGAAAGAAAGCCCTTATAGTGTGGTCCTGAGAAAAAAAATGAGAAAGGAAAGCTTTTGGAAAGGGGTTAGCTGAAAAGACCTGTATCTGTAAACAAGGAAGAAGTCTCCCTGCTGTTTAGATGTAATTTTGTTGTGGGAAAAGGATGTATTTTCTGTTAATAAAAAATACTACCTGATTTTGTTATCAGTTTATTCTCTTGGAAGATTGAATATATTGCTTGATCATTTGAATCAAAAGAAGGAACACTTTCTACCATTTTCTAAGGTTATCACTGAAAAAGAAAAAAAAGATAAAGACAAAAATGCAAATAACTCGATTACCTTTTTGGTAGTTGGTTAATAATAATACGACTGCTGCTAAGTAAACAAATAATAAAATAAATACATTTTTGGGAGCAAAAACATAATTATTAGAACACATGCCTTAGAGAAAACAAATTGAAAAGATGAATTTTGTTAGGGGAATAAATTTGCTCTAGTCTTTATATTGTACCATGATAGCAGTCAAAAATTGGATCTTAGAATAGGTTATTAAAAGGATGCAGGAAACCAGCATCTAAATACTGAAGAATCAAAGCCACAAATAGTTATAAGCAACTAGGTCAAGAGGGGTGACCAACTTCTACCTATCAGTGAAGTAAATAAAATACACCAGAAAATATCTTTTTCTTTGTTTGTTTGCTTGATTTTTTTCTATGTTAGGTAAATGCAAGTAACACACAGTTTAGAGTCGTGATTATTAAAAGTCCCCACTGCTTTATGATAACCATTTTTGGATGTGCAGGGTTGAGGCATCTAGTAAGCATACATTTTCAGAATGCAAGACTGAAAATTCATGTTTGTTCACAGTTGTGCAAATTAGGTACTCAAAATCAATAATTATATTAGAAAATTTTGGTCCAGATTTTTATAAGCACTACTAGAAAAATGTACTTTTCCTTTAGTAAAATTGTTGTTTTTTATTGCTCTAATAAGTGATCTCAACAATTTGTTTTACTCTCATTACAGCTTTTACGTGGCACAGTGTAAATATTGCTGGAGCGACTTGTTGGTGCAAATAGAAATCTAAAGATAGTTTATTGCTGAAACAAAAGTACAATCTGTATTGCTTAATTATGATAATCTATGGAAATTATTCTTGCATAATGCCATATAAAGCAATAAAAGAAAAAATAGCTGGCAGTTCTTTTCTATTGCTTGCTTCAAACAGGTCAAGGTAAGATGTTTGTAAAATTGTAATGTGATGTTGAATTTCTTATTTTAAGCTGTATTTTGGAAAAGTATAGTACTTTAAAAAAGTCGCTATTGATTGCAAAGTGCTGGGAGAAGTTACAGATTTCAGTGTAATAGCATTTAAACTAATCTCTGAAACTGTAAGGATATTTGTTTATTCATTTTAACTTTTTTACCTTTATGACTTTAGGGTTGTGAAGCTGTTTTATAGAGGTTAGGAAGTTTTAAACAGAGTCTAAGCCATTTCTAGTCCTTCTTGGTGTGAAGATATCTTCTTAATGTAAATAATTCTGCAACTAAGTTTATAGAGTACGTAACCCTTGGGACCATGCAATTCATTACATTTTATGTAAGTATATGTAGATTAGGCTTGCCTAATGTGAAATCTTAAAGTGTATACATTTAATACCACTCCTGCATTGAAATAACAAGTTGGTGAAGAATGTAAGGTGTTGCATCAGGCTTACATGGCAAGAACGATTCCCAGATATAAGGATTCGGAGGGCTTTCTGGGGGTTAAAAACCAGATTGTTCTATTAATAGTAGAAAGCATGTGGTGCAGTTTTCTGCAGGTCTGCATTCATTTTTGCCTTGTTGGGAAACAAGTCCGGGGTGAAATCTTTGCTGTGGTTGGACCATTCCTAAGAGCTCTCTCTTGCCTGGCTGCTTTGGTGCCCAAACAACACCTGAGCTCCTGCCATGGTCCCTGCAGTGGGGACTCTTAGTGGAGTCTCTCTCCTCTGCACGGTTGCGTCCTTTCATGATACTTGGAGGAACTTACTATCCTTGATATCTCTAACACTATAGGTGTTATAGGTATAAGCTACATAGGTAGCTTAACCTGGAAAAATGATTTACAAGTGACTGAGGGGAAGCAGAAGTCAGACATGCGAACAACATAAGCTTTATTTCCATAGGAAAACAGGTTGAAATCAAGTAATTTTTCATTTCCAGACAAAAAAGTGGTGGTGCTTCCTAGCACTGAATATGAGCACTCTAAGGAAAAATGACACCTCTTTCCAGCTTAAACTCTGTCCTGGTGCTGTCTCACAGTCATTTCAAGCTGAATTAGAACCATGCTGCTCCTGAAAGGCCTTTCTTTCCCCTGCTGCTTTCCTTGCATTGGATCTGCATATTTTTCCTTTGGTGGCTGCTCTCAGTTAGAGCTGCATATGCCAATCATGAAACTGCAGAATGGGAATGAGCTTTGCTCTTTACTGATGATCTGTAAGTTTGCTGTAAGATTGCTGATCTATAAGTTCTTTTGCTTTAACAGATTTGTGGGTTTTGGTATTATTTTGGAGGCAGCTATTTTGCGGTACTATTTTTTTCAACTTCATAAAGAATCAAAGATCATCAGATTGACCATAGGAAGAAGAGAGCTGGGTGAGTTACCTTAGCTGTGGTTTCCAGAAGGGCTATGGACCTAATTTAGCATCTCCAAGACTCTATGGAAGTACTCATCACTTACTGTATTGAAAGACTGTTAATTTCAGTGGAAGCCGGATTGTGCTCTAAATAATTACAGAATCTTTGGGCAAAATTTTAATTTCTGTTGCATCACTATTAATTTCAGAACATCTACATTTATTTCAGTAATTACTCTAGACTGATAGTGCTGAAAGTGAGAGCCTGAAAAAAGATGAGAGTGTCTTGTACTCTGTATCTCACTGAATACTAAAATGATTGGCTGTTGACACCTAATGGTGCCTCACCCTAAGACTTCAGTCTTCATTCCCCATTATCAGAAAGTGGCTTAAATGTGAGCTTTGGTGAATTCTTCACCAATATGTCTAAATACAACCCTTCTCCAGTTCCCTCAGTAATGCATTTTTATCCCTTTAACGGATATTTAACTATGAGGCCATGTCATATGAAAAAAAATCACAGAATTCCATTCAGATTTACCACACATGCATGTGATGCAGTTATGTTTTGTGTTTAAAACTCAAGTGCTGTACCATCTTTATGCTTTTACCTCAGGACAACTAGTGTGCCCAGTGAGATAAAAAGCAAAGTTTTTTCAGCGAAGGCCAGTCCAGACTTGGACATATCATGTATTGTTTGTCCAGAAAGTTGATGACTACAGCAGCACAATAATGCTTTCTGTCTGCAACTGCTGGACAGCGGAGAAAGATTATTCAGCTTTACTCTTGTTCCTTTATGTTGAATAGAAGGTCTAGAATTAGGTAAAAGGCTTTTCTACCACCTTCAACTGTTTTGGTTTCTTGCCTTTGCTATTGTTTTACTGACTGTCTTTTCACACCTGCTTTTTTCCTGTCTTTTCATTTCTTTCTGAATGCTCTTTAAGTTCTTTTAGTGGGAATTCCCTGGTGTAAGAGGAAGGCAACCACAAGCAGTCCATTAAGGATCTGTTTGCAATCGCAGTTTTGATGCGTGCCGGGTGAGTGCAGAAAAGGTAGGAACATCTGAGGGGGTCACAGCTGCAGAGCTCCAGGTGGTTTTCCTGCTTCTGGAGCATGAGGACTGGAGCTTACCCTTGCTTCATCCTGTCTTTCTCCTTGGCTGCAAGTATCTCCTGAGAGATCTGCAAGTTGAGGCCTCCCCTGAAACTGAGAGATAAATGATATTTCTTTGAAATGAAACACACTGCCATTATTTTTTGTATGGACCATCTGATTTTAGTCACATGGTTTGCAATGAAACATTTTAAGAGCCAGGGCATGAAACTATAAATAACGTTTACTTTTTTTTTTCTTTTGTGTTTAAGAACCATATTATTACATAACTTCTTGCTAGTTTCTAGTAGTAATTCTAGAGCTATGTATGCAATAGCAACTCCCCTGTTACATTACTGCAATTACAATAAATTATTGAAGTACAGGTCTAAATATATACCTAACCTTCTTTTTCAACTTTAATTTCAATTTAAATATTTCATATAATTTTTCTATAGATTCTTCATTGATGACTAATAATTGCACCATCAGAGCGAATATAGTATTGTTTTGAAAGGTGTTTTTGGAAATCGTACCAGGGCTATTATTCAAGGCAAAAAAACAAATTAGGAGTGTTTGTCTTGAAGATGTCAACAGGATACAAGAGAAACAGTGTTTGTATCAAGAAGAGTATATTAAGACCAGTCATAAATTCAATATTGTAAAGAGGGAAAAGCTAGACACGTTATAAATATCTGTTCTTAAATGTGGAGCTGAACTTTTATGCTTAGAGCATTATTGACTGGCTGAACTCTAAGTGGGACAGCAATAGAAAAATAATTGGTGTCACCCATGTTCCCAGCCATACCCCCCACCTTGCCTAGTCTTCTGATCAGATGGTATTTTTTCCCCTTTGGTATTCCTTGTCCTTTGCTGTAATTTTTGTGATATTTACAAATTGTATTGTGAAGAGCAGTGATAGTGATGTGCCAGAAGCTTATGTAAATCAAAGAGAAATTATGTTTCTGCTGATCTGATGGGGTTTTTTTCTGCTTATTTTTTCTTTATTTTGTTTTTAAGAGCCCCTACCTGTTGAGTAATACATTTCTTCAACAGTTATCCAGCCCAGGGGATCAATTTCCATTTTAGACTTGAGATGGGAAGTAGCAGGTCTGTACTTGCCTCTTGCTTGCCCAACTCCTATTGTTCTGCTAGCAGCAAACTCCTAAGAAGTTTGAGAAAGAAAAATAATCTGGTTTTGTGAATTGCCTGGTACTGAACTACAGAATTAAGTGTTATATGAAAATATTAAATCATATAATGGGAAATAAAATTTCTCTGAAGAAATTAACTGTGAAAGTTGTCATGGATTTTCTGGATACAGCCTACTGAAGAAGAAAAATTTTGTTAAAATTCTGATATCTGTCACATGAAAGAACCATCTTAATACTATGAGCTTTCTTTTTTGTTAGCACACGTTTAGTAAATAAATGAATGGTGGGTGAGTAACAAAGAATCAAATTATCTGTCTTCATGGAAAACTAGGTTCAACATTTAGACATATTAATATGTGAATGGCTATTGTGTGTCATCTGACAACTAAATTGATATTTTAATAAGTCATTGTTTAATGTCATGGAATTATTTTTAATTGAACTCCTTACTGGTCTGATGCCTTCTCATTTTACAAAGCTTTCTTTACAAAATGATAAGGAGGTGATGGTTAGCATGGTGTGGGAAATGGCTTTGCAGTCCAGTGAAACTTCAAAACTTTTCTTGTTCCATGAGTTAAAACCAATACTTGTTGAAGATGAGAGAGAGGACAAGGGATTAGAGGTGCCAGTGCTCCAGTGGGAACCTGGGTTGTACGAGAACCACATTCCAGACTTTGGTCTTATTAAGGGACTTTAATTTCTGTGGATGCATTATCACCACTAAGCTATTCTCTTTTCTGCCTGTCTCTCTCATTTTGATCAGAAATTCTGTCCTGGAGCAAAGAAGCCTTTCTGAATGAAAGTTTCATCTGAACTAGTACACTCCTGTGAAAAGTTGCAATTCCAATATATTGGCATTTTTTGGCAGAGTTGACTAGCACTACCCATGATTACTTATATATAAAATCAAGTATCCAGCACAGTAAGTAGCTGAATAATCACATAGTTGTTAGCTAAGACTTTATTATATTTTGATGTATTACTTCTTAATAAACTGGAACTTATGAATGATATATTGCTTAATAAAACTCATACCTGAATTTCAACACATTTATGGGAAACAGGGTATGGGTAGTCTTCAAGCTAAAGCTATTTAAACATGTGCTATAATGGATCTACCTTAATTTTGCACAGGAATTTAGTCTGTGGGGTTTTTTTTTCTTTGTTTTCCCCCGACTACAGTTGTATGTGGCATGAGTTAAACAAAATTCTACTACACATGCAGCTAGCAACACTGTGATGTTGACTTAAGTTTTGCTCCTTTTCAGTTAACATTCTGTATATACTTTTTTTGTAATGTTCTGTTCCAAAATTGGATGGTACGTTTCCTGGGAGGATTTTTATGCTCATAAATCATAACATTGACCTTAACAACTGAAGGTGTCCGGTCATTTTTTTATAGACAAGTTTATAGAGATATTACAGTGCTTAGCTATGAAAGCTACATCTTAGCAAGTGTGATGCATAAAACTCAAGATGAAGTGGTTAATATGACGCTAAGAAAAGGCTTTGATGGAATCAAAGGGAAATGTTTTTACCTCATTGGGTAGGGACTTTTGTTGAAATGATGATGGCAGAATCAAACTGCATCTTTTGTTCTTTAATGATGTTATTTATAATGAACCCTTTAATCCTGGAAAATAGATTTTGAAATTATTTTTACGAGGGATGACATGAAAACTAAGCAGGTGCTGATCTTTCTCTGCATGTATATATCCTAGTTCAGAGGACACTCAGGCCAATACTGCAGGAGGCTTTTTAAAAAATAGATGCTCAGAGATACAATCTGGCTTCAGCCTTATGCCAAAAGGAAAGGTAATACACTCTCCTTTTGTTTTTACTCTTCTCTGTCTTTTATTTTCCCTATGAAATATCAGCCTTGCACAAGCAAATTATATAGGGAGTTCTTGGACCGACACTACCTGCTTAAAGACATACTGCATATTACTTTAAAAAGTATCTGCAAATAGAGACAACTTTTTGAAAAAAAGAGCTTTTCCTTTCATAGCACATTTCTTTCAGCATTACTGTGATTCCTCTGCAAGTAGTGGACCTGCATGAGAATTGCATCTTTGCATAAATGGAAATTCTTTAGTTTGTCATCAAAAGGAATGAGGATCATTGTGAAAAAAAAAAGTGAATGTTTAAGTGGGCTTAAATTTCAGCATCATGGATCCTAAAAGTTTTCCCCAGTGCAATGACCTTTGTCTAATTATCTTATAGCTGTATAGTTTGCTTAATCTTTTAAATGCATTGTAATAAATAGACCTACATCCTGCAGCCGCGAGCATAGCAAGTATCAGCAGCAAAAACGCATTTCTCACAGCTTTTCCTAAAGCACCATTCATCTTTTTACCTCGGGTGAAAAAAAAAATGCACTCACCCAGCTCCACTAATTCCCCCTCAAACAGAGAAGCTGTCGAATGAGAGCCCTGGCTGCCAACTCTGCTAAAAGTTTCCTCGTGCCCCAGTTGCACTGGGTGATAGACCTCCACAGGTTTCCAGGTGAAATATGATCATTTCTTGCCTATCCTTGTGTTCTCAGCACCATCCAATTAATGATGGACCCCGACCAGCAAGGATCTCCAGCAGTGATTATTATTGCTAACCCTACTGAGCACCTGCTGGTAAGGTTACCCTGTTTTCCCCTGCACTCTAAATGCTCTCATTGTTTATTCATAGAGTCAAAGATTAAACCCAGAAAGGACCAGTGTGATCACCTAATCTCTAATCAGTAACCTCTCCAATTTTTCAACCTCCTCGCTTGCTTGCTGATATTAGAAGTGGACATGGAATATAGTTTACAGAGAAACATTTAATTTTTCATTTTACAGCAGTCTTCTGGGCTTGTTCGAGTAACCTGGTTTCTCATTCAGCTGCCTCTATTAAAGAGTCTCCAGGACTAGACTCTACCTTCCAGGCCTGGCCTCTGATTCAGCTGTGATCCCCAGCTCTATCTCAGAAGTCCAAATGTAACAACTGAGTTAAGAAACTTACAGACATCCTGGTACGAGAAGTTAGAATCAACCAAATCCACCAACATTTGTGTAAATTGTTCATGCTTGCATCTATAAACTTACAGAACTGTCATCCTGAGTTTTTTGGACTGCTTTTGTCCTCTCTCCTTTGCTTTTTGATTTTTTTTTCTTGTAGAGTAATGTCAACATAAATGTCAAAAGTGAAATGTATTTCAAAGGAGTTTGGGTTTTCCCAGTGATGGGTGTCTGGAGCAACTCAAGATATGAGGTTAATCAGGAGCCTGAGTGCCTGCAGAACAGGTTGTTCTTTGCCTCCAGCCTCTGCTGCCCTACTGAAGACATAGTCATAACTCCAGAGGAGCTCACTAAAGAAGAGTTTTGTGGGTTCAACACATTTCTAAAAACACAAGCATTCTGCAGACCCCAAGCTGACATACCCTATCTCTTAGCTTGGCTAACTAGGGCTAGAGCGATGCTCTTTTAAAATGTTTCTGATTCCTTGATGCGAACTGGCTCGTATCTGGATGATTCTAAAATTGGACAGAGTGAACACATGACTGTTGGCAGCCCTCTCTGTAGAGGTATCCTGAAAAGCTTTTGTATGCTTAATTCTGGTAGGTCAAAGCCCGACTTGAATGATTCTGTATATCCTATATAAACAGGCAGAAAGGCATTGCCAATCTAAATATGGTGTCTTAAAAAAGAAACACCAAAATATTCTTCAGACCTGATCTTTAACTGTGTGTCCAGGTAACTGTATGAGAGAGAAATCTTAGCTTAGCTGTTGATAGTATACTAATATGTTTTCCTGTTAATGACAACCTCAGACAAACACTGAGCTGAAACAAGTTCAAGACTCATTCGTGCAAAGGGATCTTTACAGACGGAGTGGAAACTCAGACTGAGATAGTTGCTGTCAGAAAATGAGAGACAGAACAGCATGTAAAAAAGAATGGATTCTTCAGCTGATTTTGTTACAGAATGATGAAAGGTGAATCTGTAAAAAATTCTCCTGCCATTGAAAAAAACAGTACAACTGAAAAGACATCTTCTGGTTCAGCAAGTGGGAAGAAAAGGTGACAAAGATGTTTTAGAAATTCCAGGGATGTGGTAGTGATATCTGGTATTTTAGCTCATGATGATATATCCTGACTATTCATAATAAGCACAGTCCATTCATAAGTTAATTTTCAAATATGGACATCTGAGCAGACTCCGGAAGGAAGGCAGGAGGAATCTTCCTTAGTAACAAGTTTGTCCAGTTTGCCTTTCAATTTTCAACAAATCTTGGAATTGTTTTTATTTGCTTATTTTTTCCCCCTCCAAGGTGAGTAATAGGCTCCCTCTTGATTACAGAGACATGTATTTTAGGGTACATCTATACTGCACACTACAGTGATGTGAAGAAATAGCCAAACAAGCTCCAGAAGCAGTCTAGCTGCAGTAGCTTGAAGCTCCAAGTAAACACCAGGCTCCAGCAGCCATTCAGCTGCTTACTGTTTCTCATCTTATCATTGTAGGAAGAAATAATCTAGGTCAAGGAAGTGGGAGACCTGGTCTCCTGGCTGCCAAGAACAGGAATATTTGCAGTGAGTATGCAGGCAGTGGGGAAAATGTCCCACCTCTGCTGTTAAAGGTTGGCCCCACTGTGTAACTGAGGATACTTGCCTGGGGCCAGCAGACATGTAGGCAAGAAACAGTCCAATTCTTTAGCCAGGTAGTTAGGTCTTCAGACTAAACTCTGAAAGCTGAGAGATCAGTTAAACCCTTGTGGTCAGCCTGTCTTTTAAGATGCGCTACATATAGGCAGCTCCCTATTAGTGCATGACTTTTTCTATGTAATGCTTCTGAGCTGTTTGCATTTCCCTGCTGACTGAATGTAAAAGCTATGTGTGTAACTCCAGTTACCTCAATCTGCCTGAGGCTGAATGCTTAAAGTGTCTTTCCACTCGGAATTATTTAATCTCGATTTTACCTCTAACCTTTCTGTATCTCAGTCAGTAATATGAGGGTAATGGCACTTCCTCAAAGGGTAAGCGCATTCAAGTCTGTGAGGCAGGCGGGTGCTTGAATCAAAAGTTTCAGAGATGAATCTCACCATCTGACAAAAGCTCACTCCAAGATTTTGTTGACAATGATTTACCAGCTATTGATTTTTATTTTCTCTCGCCTTCCATTTCTTCCCTTCTCCTAGTTTTCATTTCAATTGTCAGCACTTCTGTCTTTATTTCATTTTTTACGCCAATTCCAGATGTTCCTCTAGCTTTCTTTTCTCTCCTTTTCATGAAAGAGAGCTAACTATTGCTATCACAATAAGAACATAAGGTCTCCCAGTCTTCCTTCCGTTTGGCCGCTACTCTGAGGACCACCTGTAGTTTGTGTGAACCACATTTTGGCAACTTTGAACTAGGTCATTGTGATTAAGTTGAACTGAATGATTTGTCTATGAAATTAATCTTTTTTTTTTCTATTTACAGAATGTTCTTGAGGACATATTGTCATTACTTTGATACTTAGCAGTGATTTGTCAGATGAGTCCTTCAATATTTTTGTGGGTTTGATGAGTTACATTCATGAAGAATCCCAGTGTGATTGAGAATATCTATCTGTTTCCCCAAATACTTACCCACACATTTTTTAGATTTTGCTTTTAAGTTTATCTTAACCAGGAAAGCTCATAATATCAATGATGCCTGAAAGTGAACACAGGTGGAATGGAGACTTAGCCAAAGTAAATTTCTTCACACAAGTATGCTTTACTGTTAATCCATGCTTGGGGAGTTCAAATTTTTTTCCCATCTTTAGAGCATATATATTGTCTTTGGTAGAAAGTTGTCAGCCTTGATTGGATGAACTGGTATTGACTCATCGGTGTGTGATATTCACATCTTTGAACTATTTAGGCCAGGAAGTGCTCTACTGATTTAGGAATGCTGATACACTAAAAAGGTGTTTTGAATGTAAATAGAGCTACATTAGCAAAGTTGTATTTGGTACCAAAGTGGCAAACCTATCTTCCTTTAGCAAAACAAACTAAAAGTATAGCTTCACTGGTCTCTTTAAAGCTAGAGGTCCTGCAGGAACAGCTTCAGGGTGCCACTCTGATTGACACAGCAATGCCATAGATGTCTGGCCCTAGTAGGAGACAGAGTCTGCTAAACAAATGGCTCTCAAGCTGATTCTCTGAATCTCCTGGTTTGTCTAGTTATTAGCATATATAACTGGGAGTCAGGTTACCTAGGGTCTTTATTTCTAGCTAGGACACTGACTTGCTGGGTGACCTTTAGTGAGACATCTCCTGCCATTTTGCCTTTCTCCACTGTACAATAGAAAAAGATCTCAGTAGGGACGTGAAACTTAATTCATTAGTATTTGTAAAGCATTTGCTGATCTGTAGAATAAAGGCATTCTACCCATGAATAATACTTATCCTTGCCTTATAATAAAAGTGCTTTATACTTGCCTTTAGAATAAAAATGGAGATAAAACAAAATACTGCAGCAAGCAACAGTGACAAATACTTTGATTCTTGCCTAATGCCATATATGCAATGTGCATGTGTCTACCAAAAGAATGAGAAACCACAGGAAGAGGTACCAGAGGAAGATGCTACTTCTCTCCCTCTCTTGATTATCTAAATCTTTTTTAAAATAAAATATCCCCTTGAATATCCTGCTGCATATTATCACAGAATTAAATGCATTCAGTTTAATAATTGAAGCATTTTAGCAATCTATGAGAGTCCTGAGTATTGACTCCCCTGTATCAACTGCTCTCTCAGAATGCTCAGGCAAAATTTTCATTTCAGCATCTAATGAGGTGAGTATGGAGGATTAGTTGCTTTCTCTTTTCCACTGTATCCGAGTGTATAGGTATTTTATTTGGTGCCTTGGTAGCTTCAGCAAGACTATCTCTTAGCTACTCTCTTAGCTTCACCAAGTGTCTCTGTTATGCTTTCAAATATCGTCAAAAACGAGGTCTAACCAGGGAGCAGCTAAACATTGTAATGACATCCTGTTGTGAGTCTGAGATGTTTTTACAGCTTATCTCACACTCAAACATTTTTTGCCCTTTGTGAGCTGTAACTTGAGGTGTAACCTGAAGTTGCTGCTCGTCAGCCAACTGAGAATCAAAGAGGCTGGATCTGTTTCAGCCCAGGGTTGCTTCTGTCCTTCAGGAAGTCCTGAAGAATAGTTTGTGTGCAAAAATGCTTTCCCCCGCCATCATTTAGTCAAGTTAAGAATACTGTTTCTTTTCTCTCTACAGACCTCACCTTGCTTGATATGTAGTGGAACTTTTCATCATCAACAAATGGTTGTCAAAGGAAGTAATAAAGATATCTGCCATGGAACGTATTTGCAGAATTAAGCAGTTGAGTATCAAATACTTCTGATTAGTCACAAAGAGAACTTACCAGCAGTAAAGATACTGGTAAACCATGAGATTTATTTCCTCATCCTTGTTTCTGAGTCCTTGAACAATGAATAGAAGAATTAGTGTATTAGCACTTGGACTGTTCTGTAAGTCAGTTCAAAAAGCTCGTTCTTATGTGCTTGTGGATAACCTGTGTGCAGCGTACTGTGGCATAACCGTGGAGAAGTTAAGAGAGAGAATGTAGGATCTTGGACAAATCTTAAAAGCTTCTTCTTATGTAAGATGGAAATTCACAAACTTAATTTAGAATTTTTGTAGTAAAATAGGCAGGTACATGTTCATCCATTAGGCAAAACCCTCTGACTGACAAGCAGCCTCAGTATTTAATTTGAAACTGTCATTGTAACACTATTAAAAGAAGTTTGTAAAGTCAGCTTTCAGTAAAGACTTCTGTAAATAGACTGCCTTTGTGTCTGTGCTTTTCTAGTCTGTTTCTCGTGTTGTATTTATATTCATATGTCTATTACATTGTTAATGAGTTTTCTTCTATAAATTGACCCCGACTGCTACTGTAAAATCTAGCTTAAATGAAGTGTGGCTTTGTGACTGGGCAGATTATTAAAATACTGAAGTATATATACTGAATCATATAAAGATATTTCTTGTTGATATTTCAAGACTAAATGTTTTGTGAAAGATGGCCTTTTATGAACAGATTTATGGTTCAAGCTGCCCCCATACAAAGCTCCCTCTGAATGTTACTTTGCACTGGCTTGCCTCTTCTAGTCATTTACACATCTCCGAAATAGACTTAAAATAGCATCACTTAACCTTTGGCACACTATTTAAATAAAGATGAGTACTTAAGGTGCAAAACAGATGAAAACTGTGTCCATTGTCTTCTGTGTGAAATATTAACATGAGAGGTGACAGAAATTAGTATATTCTCAGTGTAAATGGCAAGCTCAAATCTTAGTGGAAAAAGTTTATAAAAGCCAAACAGGCTTTGTGTGTAATTGAAAGAAAAGAATGTATCTGCCTAAGTGATTATGTACTCAAAGAAACAAACACATACTTATAGCTCTTGAGTTTCTTGCAAAAGTTTTCTATGCCTGACTGTTGCTGGTCACAATGCTTTTATTAGGATTTTACCCTAAGTTCTTGTGGTTTTGCCTTACTCCAGAGTAAAAAATGTGAACGAATAGATGCTTGTTTCTTTGCACACTAGTCTGCATAACAATGCTGAAAGTCAGTGTCAATTAGAAGTATTTCTGTTGATGAGAGAAAATTCTTAGTTATATTTAAATACATACATAAACACACACGTGCATGCATGCACACACACATGTACATACATGCTGTTTTTTACCCTATAAGTCTCAGTAAACTACTCAGCTACTAAGTACCATATAAGTTGCTTGAGATATTATGACCAGATGGTTCATGGGGCTAGTAATGGATTATAGTGCTTTCTAGCTCCAGATTGCCAGTTCAAATCTGGGTCAGGTTGACACTGTCTGAAAATTATTACTGTTTGGTGGCTTATGTGAAATGAGTTGGAGACCTCAATATAGTTCCTAAAGGCTGGGTTAATATAACACAAATGTCACCAGATGATTGTCGGTTTCAGGTCTCAGGCTGAAGCACACTGAAGTCAGTGGAAAAACTTCCATTGATTTCAGTGGGTATTGAATTAGGCCTTAATTATGGAGAATGAATCCTTCTTGCTCTCGGAAGTGGTTATTTACAAGGGGGTGAAGGACGCCCATGAACTGTTCCTGGGGGATGCACACTGCTGCCAGCCAGGATAAAGCAAAAGGAGATGTTTCACTCTACTTCTACTTCACTGGGTATAAGAATATCAAGATGGGCCAATTCTTGAAGAAGGTATGCTAATCTTCCTGAACTTAGCTAAGAGTGAGCTTATTCTGGCAGAGATAGGTAGGGAGTCAAACTCTCTCTGAAAGTTTAAAAATGTCCCCTCACTAGGCTCAGCTCTGGTCAACTGGCGAGATAAATTACTCTTAGGTTTATCTCTGGATCATGTATTCTCACATAATAATATTTTTGTTTTTGTTTGAACAGCAGACCTCCTCTGAACTCCGCAGATGATGACCTGGCTTCAGTTTGAGGTGTGTTTTGCCACCATCCCACTAACCTCCATTAGTGCAGAGATAAATGAGAAGTGACTTGATCCCTGGCACTAAGTGCCATCACTAGAGGAGAAATATTAAAGACTCTTCAATTTAACCGACTGGAAATTTAAACCAGACAAGTTAAAGTGGGAAATGAGGCACAGCATTATCACAGTGGTTGATTAACCAGTGGAACAAACCAGTAGCAGAAATGGAATAATCTCCATTTCTGTCTTCACATCAGGTTCAGATACACATCTTTATGATATGTGTTAGTCAAATGTGTCACTGGACTGTGTCTGTTGACACTGTTTGCACTGTTACAGTGATGTAGTGTTATTGCCAAGGGATCCCCAAAAAGGGGGAAAAATTGAGCTGCTTGTCTGATAAACCGAAAGTATTTACCACTGCTTTCTGCTCTCTTTCTACTTTGGTTCCTAGTCCTTCTACAGTTGCACTTAAGTACAACTGGGGGACCACACAGTTCCTGTACCCCATAACTTGAATGAATTCAAATTTCAGATCTGTTTCAAAATCTGTAAGAATGTCTGTAACAATTGAGCTCTTGGTTCTATATGAATAAAACTTTTTTTTAAGTCTCTTTTGTTTGTCCTCTACAAAAATGTTTATGGGTTTATATTTAGTTAGATGCGGGTGACTTGGCATTTTATATATTAGTTGCATAGTCTAAACAAAGTTGCAGGGCTGTTATTCAATTGCTGTATTTTGGAATCCCTCATTTGTTTGCAAGGCCAATTTACCTGTATACCATTAACACAGAGGGAAAATAACTGTCCTGACCAGCTTTTGTTGATAACCAGTAACCAGTGAGACTTTAAGGAGCAGGGTTTCTCTCCAGGGGGAGAACAAAGAAATCGGATTTTGGCACTGGAACAGTAACAAACACAGAGAAGAGACAAAAATATTTTCATAGCAGAGGCGCCTGTATAGAAGTTCAGTTTAGTCTTGGGATCAAGGGCAAAGCAAGATGATCTACAAAGAAAGTTTGTGGATCATAAAGCAAACCATAAACTTCAGGAGAAGAAACTTGGATGACCATCAGAAACCTGAAGACCAGCTCAAGGACTTCTCCAATGTGAGGGGGAAAAAAAAGAAAAAAATAATGAAAGTTTATGATTTTTGTTGAGGACTTCATTCTCTTAAATAAAAAATGCAAGTGTTTAAAATGCAGAACTTTTACTTTTGTATTATGTCTTGTATGCATTAAGAGATAAAATCACAAAACAGAAAAGTCACATCTTCACTGGGATGCTGTCAAGCAGCTGAACCTGTGTGAGAGGCAGGTTTAATTTCAACACCTAGACATTTGGATAAAGGATGATGTCCTGTTACCAGAAGACGTATCAAACACCAGGTCTGCGCTTGACCTGTGTATACCAAAGCCAAAGATAATCTCTGATTTCTGCCTTCTCCCAGTAAGCTGATGCCTAAACTTTTCAACCCTCCAAAGTAAGGCTAGGTGGGTGGTGGGTCACTGAGCGGATCCATCCCAGCAGCTTGTCAAGAGGCAAGGAGAGGTGGGACAGTCACCTGTTAGTTCACTCTGCTGTAAAAAGGCAGACAAAACATTGTGTTAGTGTGCATACATTCAATTTGGTAATTCAGCACTTCGTATCTGAGGTGAAGTTTGTGATATAAAATTGGATATTATTTAAAATGTGCTTGCCTTTTTTAGTTTATTTGTATTTGTTTAGCAATGGATTACTGTTGATGCTGTTTAATAATAAGATTGTCATTAAAAATAACTTCAGATTTAAAGAAGACATAACTAAGATCATTTCAGCTGGCTTCTTTACATGATTATAAACATGGTGTTGCCCATGGAAAAGTTTAGGATGACCTTAAAAAGAATCAGTAGAGGATGTTCAGATTTACATATGACCTTAAGGAAGCTTGTAATTCAGATTACTAAAATATTTCTATGATGTCAAGCATTTAACTTCACACGTGATTGTATTATGTAAGTGTGTATGTGTATATCTGTATCTATATCTATATATATTTAAAATATTCAATATGAAAAGACATTTTCTTTAGGAAAGAATTACCATTTAGCCATACGATTTAGAATAGATTTACATTAGAAAATAATATAAATCTGCTATTCTTTTCCCAAATGCCACTAAAATCCCTGTCTCCTTTGCATTAGTTATCTTCTCCACATTACCCTCCCCCTCATCTTAAACTGCCTCAATAACTTCTAAATTTCTGTTTCATTTAATTGGCAGGTGTGATGGGTAAGAACACAGAATCTGTATTGAGTGATCACAAATCCTGGATATTTCACTCAAAGATATGCCTTTTTCCATATGCCTGTCTCATCTGTGATTATATGATGAAGAATTGCCAGAGATTTAATTGCTTATTCTGAGACGCTAAAACTTCTCAGAGACTGCATGGATTTATATTGTATTTTTCAGAGTACACATGACCTGAGAAGAAGCAGAAGAAGAGACTTCATAAGGTCATCTTCTCGGAGGTGAGACAATATACTGACCAGGAATGAATGACAATCAAAAGCTACGGAATAGATAATATTGGCTTAGAAAAGCATGATAGCTGGGTGATAAGGATAATGTTGCACTGAAATAAATTTCTTGCTTACATTGTGAGAAATACAGAATAGTTCAATAATTTACAGAAATCCATGGAGCTTTTTGTTTACTGAGTTTTGTGTCTAATTATTGCCCCATCTGATCTGACCCTATGCTGTCTCTGCCTACATGTCTGATTGTCCATTTATTTCATCTGATTATGTCTGTTGCTTTTTCTTGGACTTCTCTGAACACAGAATCACGGTTAGGCCTATGCTAAATATCTGGATGTGTGGATAATGTAAAGCAGGAAGCTTATGTGAATTGAAGAATAATATACCTTGGTTGCATATTTTAACTGTATTCACATGCATTCATGCAGGCAGTCAAAATCTGATCATATATTAACTTCCTTCAGAGTCAGAGAGAAACCTCTTTGAGCATCAAGTAAGCATAAGCCCTAGGAAAATGAGGAGAAAACCTGAGACCTATAGTAGCAGTATGATACACAATCAGTACTGTGGATAATAATGAAGTGAGATTTTCCTCCCCATTCTGTTTAATAATAGCTATCATCTTATTTATGCAAAGCATACACAGAACAAAAGAAGGGACACTAAGAATCCTTTTTTTTTCCTCGTGGGAGGACAAATAGAAAGTTGGTGCCATATGAACATCTTCATAAAGACAGAACAACTCCTACAACCTTTGCTCTATCATCTGTACACCCAAGCCTGAGCTTTCTGCTTCAATTTTAGACACCAGCCTAAAGTAGAAAGTGCATTGAATGGCACTGCTTTCATATTCAGGCTACAGGTCACAATTTTGTTGGAAAAAAATTGCCTTTATGTCTGTGTTAGCATTCCCTAACAATTCAGACATATTCAGATTTCATGTATTCTGAATTCAGGTAAAGACTAATTAATAATAGAAAGTCTTATTCTATAGTATAGTCCCTAATCTAATATGGCCTTGTTCTGCAAATGTTGATTCCCAGGAAACAGGACCCACTGGATGAGAAAAATCCTTCTGTTTTTGGCTCCTGTTTAAGGAAGATAAGAATTAGAAAAAAGCAGTGACTTGAATAGTGAAAAGAGAAATTATAAACTGACAAGTCAGCTTAGCTCTGCCGCTACCTGAATGGTCATGGGAAAATTCCATGATACACCTACGCAGAAATTTTCAGGTAGACAGGGGCTTTTTCTGCCAGCATTGGAGGTTGCTTGGAAAGTAAGTTTTAAGTGCAGGCAGTGTGGTGCTAAGTCCAAGTTAATAAGCCTTGCCATTAACTATATTCAGACTGTTTCTAGTTGTCTGAATATGGGCCACATTGTGCCATACAGACATATAGTCAAGCTCTCAAGCTCTACCTCTAGAAAATGCATTTTGGCCACAGTCTCAGAGACATGTCCGTGCATGGTTCTTCATTGAAATCATCTAAGTTTATTTTGAAGATCCAGGCTGTGGTTTTGATGCTGGAAAAGTCTTCGATAAAGTGGCAATGACTAAGAAGTTGACTCAAATAAAACAATATATTTTGTGTTTGTGATTAGGAACTTACTAATTCCTTATGAAAGTAGAGTATTAATATGAACTTTGTGAAGCAAATATCTGATGGGCAGCTAGTGGGCTGAAACACCTCTTGCCACCTACACATTACTTAACTCCTAGTAACTGATACCCTCACAGAAATCAGGACTGATATGTGGGTTGAGGAAAGGGCTAATTTCACCTAGATCTATCTTCCAGTATCTATTTTAACTGGTAAATAAGAGAGAAGGAGGAGAACTGACATATGCAGGTGCAGTCTTGCAATGGCTATGAGAAAGGCTAACAGAAAGTATCATAGGACTTTGAAAGCTCCTGTTTTTCAGAAGTCTTTCTAATTTGTTTTGGAAGGATAAGAGCCAGTGCTTAGCCTATAGCTCTGTAATGATTTTTTTAATAAGATGCAATGCTTATTTTTACTCATATTTACTTGGTATCTCTCCACTCCACTCCCCTTAGTATCACACTAAACATACTTGCTGAATAATTCCTGATTGCCTTCAGTCTAAACAGACCTTTCTTCTTCTGTTGTAAACAAAAAGGCTCTGAAGTGAATGTGCAGGAAACAAATTAGGGTGGGACATCTTGAGCTGTTCACCAGTGCGACCAGTCTCTTCTGAGCATATACACAGGAGAAACTGGCTTAGGACAACTTCTGTTGTTTTTTGTCTTTGTTGTGAGGGTAGTACAGGATGCTCTGCTTTGCAGTAGATCTAGATCTCCTCGGTTATTTTAAGCAAATCATTTTCTTTCTCAGTTCCTCAATTCCATCTCTGTAAAACAAGGAAGAAAATAGTGATCTGACCCACACAGGGCTACACAAAGTTTCAGAGGTGCCCAGGTCCTACCTAGCACAAGAGGAGAGAAAAGAAGAGTGGTCTTTGAAGTGTCTAAGAAGAAAGTCACTATAGTTTTAAAATGAGGTTTCCACCATATCTAACTTTAGCAATCCTATTTAGATACCTAAGTTAGAGCCTAGACGCCCTACCCTCCCTGCCTAGTCAACGGAAAAGAAAGCTGCCTCCAAAGGGCAATCCAGAATGCAACCTGAGTGAAGCCCACACCCTGAATTGCCAACAGAAGTCATTGGCCAGACATGAAAACTATTCGAATAAGCTCTTAGCTTGTGGGCAGTTTGAATCATGTACCTCAACCTGGTACAAGTTAATATCCACTCCAGGGCTTTTTCTACAAAGTGGCTACTACATCAGTCTTCCCTCATCCTCAAAGGTTTTCTTATATTTGACAGTTATAAGAGGACATTCATAAAACTGTGAAAAAAATGTAGCTATATGTACAATATCTCCATAGTTTTCCTTAACCATTCCGAGCTAATTAATTAGATTTGCCAAGAAAGTTTACATAGGTTCAATTGATACCATGAAAAATATTTAAACTAACCTAAACAAGATAAGTATAAGGAAAACCCAAGGAACTGGATAAAATGTTTTTAGAGCAGGATCATTTTTGGTGTCCCTGAGCTCTATTATGTATTTTCTTAAGTATGGTATATATAATTTCTTGCACTCGTTTAATGCTTTCAGGAGGCTATTGCTGATATGCAAGGGATTTATGTGCAGAACTAACATGAACATTGAGGGAAGAACAGAGTCTGTTAGTTCTTTGCTGTCTGTGTAAATCTTAGATGTTCTGAGCTGTCTTTTGATACTCTTCAGAAGCATAACTGGAGCATGGTTGAGAATTTAAGTGTGATAATCCCATGTTGCTAGTAATATTATAAGTAATATTGAATGTCAGAAGGTAACAATAGAAAGACAGTCTTATTTTTTTTCCTTTTCCAGCCAAAGAAGCAGAGAGTTATTCAAGTTATTCAAAGCAGTGGCATATTTCACAGACTGTGGTAGAAATCTGACTAACATCAGTGTTTTTCTGTTTTTTTTTTTTTTTTATAATGCAGTCAGACTTAGTTGATTTGTACTTATTTTGTACATATGTCTGGGAAACCAAAAGAATTAAGTGCTAACCAATCTTATAACATGTGCCCTGACAGAAAATATTATAGGTCACAGAATCCAAAGCTACTGACCACCTGCTATGTTGCATTTATTATTAGGAAAACTCATAGGAAAGCTGCCACTCTTGCCAAGACTGTGCACAGAGACTCAGTAGTAGCTGTCAGTCTTGGAGCAGTTGATTTGTTTCATAATTACAGAAAATACAAATAACAAACCAGCTTCTGGACTGCCAAGGAATGGTCTATTTAGGGCACTTCATAAACTGTTCTTATCCATGCTGAGTTTGAGTGCAAAATTCTGTGATGTGACAAAACTTTTCTAACCCCTGTGGGGCTTTTATCTGTTTTTTTAATCACAGAATCACAGAATAGTTGAGGTTGGAAGGGACCTCTGGAGATCATCTAGTCCAACCCCCTTGCTCAAGCAGGGTCACCTAAAGCATGTTGCACAGGATCGCATCCAGGCGCGTTTTGAATATCTCCAGAGAAGGAGACCCCACAACCTCTCTGGGCAACCTGTGCCAGGGCTCTGTCGCCCTCACAGTGAAGAATTTTTTCCTCAGGTTCAGATGAAAGTGTCTGTGTTTCAGTTTGTGCCCGCTGCCTCACGTCCTGTCGCTGGGCACCGCTGAAAAGAGTCTGGTCCCATCCTCTCGACACCCTCCTTTCAGATATTTCTACATATTGATAAGATCCCCTCTTAGTCTTCTCTTCTCCAGGCTGAACAGGCCCAGCTCTCTCAGCCTTTCCTCATAAGAGAGATGCTCCAGTCCCCTAACCATCTGTGTAGCCCTTCGCTGGACTTGCTCCAGTAGTGCCACATCCCTCTTGTACTGGGGAGCCCAGAACTGGACACAGTACTCCAGATGTGGCCTCCCCAGGGCTGAGTAGAGGGGGAGAATCACCTCCCTCGACCTGCTGGCAACACTCTTCCTGATGCACCCCAGGATGCCATTGGCCTTCTTGGCCACAAGGGCACATTGCTGCCTCATGCTTAACTTGGTGTCCACCAGCACTCCCAGGTCCTTCTCCGCAGAGCTGCTTTCCAGCAGGTCAACCCCCAACCTGTACTGGTGCATGGGGTTATTCCTCCCTAGGTGCAGGACCCTGCACTTGCCTTTGCTGAACTTCATGAGGTTCCTCTCTGCCCACCTCTCCGGCCTGTCCAGGTTCCTCTGAATGGCAGCACAGCCCTCTGGCGAATCGGCCACTCCTCCCAGGTTTGTATCGTCAGCAAACTTGCTGAGGGTGCACTCTGCCCCTTCATCTAGGTCATTGATGAAGAAGTTGAACAAGACTGGACCCAGTACTTATCTGTGCTGCTAGTGGACGAGTAGGTCTGAATTGGAGTTAATGCCAGCCAACTAGCTATCAGTAAGGAAGCTGAGCAGTGATGAGTGGAGTAATGTCTGGGTTGAGTTTTGCATGTTTGGAAGGCATTTGACCTCTTTTGGAATTAAAAATCTATGCTAATGTAGCCAGAGGATAGATAAGGAGATGGTAGATGTTTTTCCAGGGCCTTGTAAGCCCTTAGTGTGGATACAAATGTTGAAAGCCTGTCCAGTGCTAAGATCTAAAGTAGAACTAAGCATAACTCTTCCTTTGAAAAGTTTATTGACCAGAAAATGATTTCAGGATTACCAAAAATATTTATGAATTCAAGCTGGATTTGGCAAACCATTTCAGATAACAAAACACAGAAGAAAGAAAACATCTTAGTATTGCCAAATGACAGATTTGAAAATTGTCTTTAGAAACATATTTTTAGAAAAGATTTTGTAAAACCTCACTAAAACAAAATGTTTTGACTGATCCACAGTGATTCTCCACTCTTCCCCCTCTGGTTTTGAGCAAACTGGCAATGTTTACTTAAAGCGTACCTAAAATATTTTTTTGTTGCAACTTTTCAGTTTTGACCAATGCTAAATTAGCCTAGCTAAATGTAGCTCTGCCCTAAGATATCTCATAAACACTTCTTGACCTCAGGAGTTTATAACGGTTTTCCTGTTTTGGTGCTGGCAGCCACAGAGGGAGGCTGCTGACCCTCTGCAACTTGCAATTACAGGGTTAAGTTTCTAGTTCTGGGCAACAGAGATTTGTGTGACATGGTTCCAGCTTTAATCCCACCTACCGATGAGGCATCCAGGTGTACAACATTACATTTGGCTAGGGTTGACTGGAAGTAAGCTGCAAATATCTTAAGCACAAATATACTGTTACTATCAAGACCCTAACCCAAATTCTAAAGCAGGGCAGTTCTCTCCACTCACATAAGACTGCTCTTTAAACATGTCTGAAATATTTTCTAGATGCATGTTTCCTGTTTTGAACTGCTATATCTAGTCACATCAAGTGGTTGCAGAGACTCAAAGACTTGGTCTTGTAAAGAAATTTCGTATGTGATTTTAAGGTTAATGAACTGTAGTGAGCCCTGTTGGCTTTGCTTGCTAAGCATGTGGGAGTCAGGGCTGTGAAAATAGGTTGCATAGGAGGGAGTTTGGGACTGGGAATAGCAGGGGTATTGGTGAATTATTCATGATTGGGGCTGGTGTCAAGAACTGGTCAGAGCTGCCTTGAGACTGGAAGGGCAGAACCAGGATCTGAGCAGTTAATCAATATAGCAAGAATATAAATCACTTCAGAGTCTGAAAGCCCAGCCCACCTGAGCCAGAGAAACTCTTGTGCTGTGTTTGACTCCATCTCTTTTTTATGTTGGGAAGGTTTTGAACTTCTGTGGTGAGCTGACATGAAGTCTCCATTACAAAGTTATTAGACCAGCTGGGAAACAGTCCAGGGAAACTGAGGCATGATGACTGCAGCATTGTGCCCTGCCAAGAGAAGTTACCCTGCAGGTAGTAAAATGCTATACTTTTAAATGGTTGAGCTGCTGTAGATTATGGATTGCTTTTTGTTAGAGGTTTTCTACAATATGACAAATGTGTTTAATCCAATAAACACACTACTTTCACTTGGAAGGGACAGAAATATCTGTCTGTCTGTCTTGCTTTCTCTGAAGACACTGTGATTTAAATGGTAATAGAAAAGCTGACATACTTTTATTATAATCGATATTAAACACATAGTTTCATTACATAAGAAGAGTGTTTCAAAATGTCTGTATGAAGGGGCATAAAGGCATTTAGTAGGACATAGGGCTGAATTTCTGAATTGCATCACTGGGGTCTTTGTGCTGACTTCAGCAGGAATTTGGCTGTTGCCTTACACCATGAATATGTGTAGGGACAGAGCTCAAGCACAAAGGACAATAGTTTATATTCAATTACTATGTATGATTAGCAGGCCAACCAATAAGAATGCTATCATCAGCTTTATTTTAATGTATACAAGAAAGGATAGGGATACTAAATTGCACATAGTTAATATTCGCTTGATCCATCCAACTTGCTTTCTTCTCTTTAAGACTCTTCCCTGTGTTCGTGGGATTCACACTTTGCTTGCTCCCTCCTTTGCCCGCGCTGCATCTCACTGAGGCCACGGTTATAATATAGGCTCTGCTGCAGTGTGGAGCTGCTGAAAGAGCTTCCTGGCCAGGCAGTATTGCCAGGAGGAAGCTCTGTGCTACCACATATGGATTTCAGTCTGCAGGAAGACTTCTGGTATGGAGTAGCTCAGGTTTCCTTACACTGCTTTGAGCTCTTTGGTGTAGGTGAAACCATGAATCAGGAATCAAGGTTTAGCACTGCCACCATGTTACTTGTCAGTACTGAATTTGAGTGCCAGGGGATTTTTATCTCTTTTGGTATGGTCATGAACACAAAGAGGATGTACTACCACACAGATAGTGGTAGTAACCCAAAAGAGATGGCTTATGTGGTACACTCCCCCCAAAATGAATGCTGCAAGTCTTAAACAATGGCACTTTCCCTTTTGTTTTTCTCTGCAACTAAACTAAGAATATCTTGCATTTCCAGAAAAAAATCCCCTGGTCAACCCTGCAGTGTCCTTTGTTTTTCTAAGAAAATTTTCCTTTATCCTTTAAGCCAGCAAGTTCCAGCTGTTCCCAGAGTTCACTGTTGTGTCAGGAAGGAATTACTTTAACATTTCCATAAAGAAATATTTGCTCTTACAGACAGTTTAGTTTTGACTGTCATTCAAGTCCCTTTGCTGTTTCTCTACCTCTTAAGCAGTCCACTGTGCTGCCCACCAGACATCCTTTCCTAGTCAATGTGATCTTGTGCAGTTTTTGCATCCAGCATCCTGACATGCCAGAATTAGATCATACCCTCATGACCCATATAAAATCTGTTATCAATTTTCTCTTGGTACGAAATATAAATTATTAACAGACCATAAGACTCTGTTACACCAACTATTTAAAGTCATGAAAATTTTTCTTTAAACAGTGGAAGCAAAGACATTACATCAATTATTTTTATTCTGCAACATAAGTGGCTTAGATTTATCACTGTTACTTCAGGTCCCACAGTAAAGTAGGTTTATTTATTATTGGCTTGGGTTAACAAAGGGAAGGAGGTGTCCAAAATCCTTCCAAATGCATCTGTTAGATTTGAACATGTGAGCTCTTGTGCTTGCTTTTACTCGTTTGCTTGCTTCACTGGTCTCAGCTTGGAGGGTCAGAATAGCACTGGTGGGAGAATGCATCCAGTTCTCACAGAGGGAATCACAGCAGACAAGTGCACAATTGGATGCATGGTTGTGTCGTAGCATAAAAATAAATTTGGCATAGATGCCACAGAAACATTTTCTGAAGCCTTTTATGGAGATATGCAATTGTCTGTGCCTGTTCCTACCAAGAATCAACAAAAGTATTCAGCTCTTCAACAGTATAAGCAAAATTTATTTTTTCTTCTGGGATGCAGGCTTGCTTGGGTGTCTCCTGCCACAGGAAGAGGAGAGGTGGGAAACAGGCCAGAGAGGGGACGCTGGGAGAAGACACTGCAGAGTCAGAGTTGCGGTCTCTCCTGCCAACAAACAACTCAGGGAAGTAATCAGTGGTGTTTCTCTTCCTTCTCCTCCTCCTTGCTAGCGACAGCTTGTAGCCTGGCCCTTCCTCAGGAACATCGGTGCAATTGGTGTGGGCATGCAGGGGTCTGGCCCAGGGGAGGGCAGGAGAAGAGCAGGGCTGTTCTGCTGCCCTGTGCCTTGAGCCAGCACTGCTAAAATGTAAATTGTTCACCTAGCTTCAGGAGGTCTCCAAAGAGCCCTGTGGGGCCTGTGGGTTCAAAAAGGCTGGGAGATGGCAGCTGGAAGCAGGCAGACATATTGTTTCTACCTATATGATGTAGACGCTCGTGAGGGGGATCTGTAAGGTGATGCTGGTCACGTAGAGTCTCTGGTGGAATGGATACTAAAGCAGGTAAGTGACTGAAGTGAAACTGGGTGTCTGCTTTCTAGTTTGTTAGTCTAGCATGTTTTCGCCAAAGAAACAGCATTTTCTCTGGAAGCCAGATCAACTTCTGTTTGAATAATGAATTTATATTATATTTAACTAGTTACTCTTAACAGTATCACAGGATGTATTTTTAATTTCCTGTTCAAAATCTCTCTGTGATGTTGTGGCATGTTCTTAAGCAGCACAGAAGAAGATGCACTTGTGCTAGTAGAATGAGCGTACATCCGATTTACAAAGTACATTGAGATGTTTCTAGTGCTTTCGGAATATTTCATGGGAAATATTGTCTCTGACTTGCACTTCTCTGAGGTTGGTTGACTCACTCATTAAAAATATTGGGTAGTTCTACATAATGATTTTGTAGCAATGAATGCTGGTTTTCGTAACTTTTCAGCATGTCAGTTAATGACAGGTCAATTCTTTCACAACAGAGTTCTCCATCATTGACTTGACATCCAAGCATTGACAGTCAGCTCCTTGAAAGCAAACAGTGTCTAAGACACCGTGCATAATTATTTTCAAAGTCATATGGTCATCTTTCTGCGATCAAGAGATCCTTCAAATTTTGCCCATTATACCCACAAGAAACAATGATCAGTATCCATCAGTCAGGAATGTTATACAGAATTTCTGGATTTTTGTATAATAACATTGTGTTCTGTACTTTTGTAACTGAAAAGGAAAGAACTTTAGTTATCTGGCCAGCATCAGTTAACAAATAATGAACTTTCGACGATGAACTATGATGCATGGATCTACAGGAACATAATGCTATGGCTAAATATCAAAAAGCATAGTATACAAGCTGCTGGCTGTATTTAAGACTACAACTGAACTTTTTGAATTGGAGAGAAAACTTTGCTTGATACAACTATTTTATATGGCCAACAATTTGTACTTTCTGTATGAAGCGTTTCATCTTAAGAGCAAAAAACACTTGACAGACCAACTAGGGTACACAGCTATTTTACTGGGTAAGTGTACATGGAAACACTGAGGCACACCCAAGTTAAAACCTGGAGACCAAAGAGAATCTCTGAAGAGATAAGAATAGTCACAGGGTCGTCATTCTCCATAGCCAACATTACATACTAGACTAGAGTCAATTTTGCTTCCTTTAGTACATATTGCACATCCTCAGGATGGCATGGCATCTTTGATGCGAGAGCTTAAAACCTTTCCAGCAAATATTTATGTAAGAAACATTAGCAATTTAACTGTGATACTGAGCGCAATAGTATTTTGATTTTCTATTTTCTTAGAAAAAGACCAAGGACCAAACTCTTACCAGATTAAATAAAGCCGCACTTTCTTCTTTGGTTTTATGCTGTTGTCTGGGAATAATTCATAGAGGGATTTGGCCTACTTCCTGAATCACAAACTTCTTTGAGGTTTATACATTGCTCATATTCCACCCTCCTCTCAACTAAATGGAGGCTTGATTTCCATGACGCCTTTCATCTTCCTGAACAAATAGCAGTCTCTTCTGTTGTCCTCTGTAGTTTTCCCACCTGATTTCTTTCTGCCCTGAGTGGCTGAGAAAACCAGATATGCCATTTCTGATTCAGCAGAGGTCTCATTTATACTGTGTTCACCCATTTCCCTTGGTTATTTTGTAAGCATAAACTTCCTTTGGCCTATCTTCATTTCTGGTTATCTTTACTAAAGACTTTTATTTTTCCTTCAAATACAATAGAACATGCTTGTTATCCTTCACAGGACAATATTGTCTTTTAATCTGAAAAAGCTCATATGCTGCATATCTGAGATAATTTCTGAGCTTCTGCAATGCCTGGAGACACGTTCAATGCAAACTTTGTAGCTGGCACATCCCTTTGCTGTGCTGATCTTTAAGTTCCCATTTTATCCCAGGAGACACAAAGGCCTGTTTCTGCTGTGACTCCATTTTCACACCCTTCTTCTGTGCCTTTACAGAGAGAACTCCTATTTGCTGTGCTGGGATAGTGGAGTCATTACCACAGTGGAGACTGTGAAGGGTGTTCTTTCAGCACCAAGCTTCACACAGCTCCATGAGAAAAGCAATTTGTTTTATGTTTATGTCAAACAAGATCCTTGCTTGAAGATGCAAATAATAAAGCATGGTGTTGAAGTGCATAAAAGCTTTCACAGGTGGATGTTTGCCAGTGCTAGAGACTTGCCAGGATAGACTACACATTCACTCCTGCACCGTTTCCTTCCCCATGTACCACGTGCTCTATACTGAAGTTGAATGCACTCAAAGGATCAGCATTAGAGTCTGCAAGATTATCCACCCTGTTTTGGCGAAACTGAAGTTCTCCATTAGTTTAGCCTATCTTAATTAAACCTTACTCCAAAAATCCCTAACCAAAGGTATCACCAAACTGACAGGATATTTGCTACATTTGACATTCACTCTGCCAGTGGGTTCTGCCCTCTCCTCCACCTTTTGCATATTGCCAGGATTTAGAAAGTAAGCTCCCCAGGGGCTAACCATTTGCAATAACAGTTTCCAGAATAGCTGAAAGAGGAGGGGAAAAGAGTCCTACTCTTAGCAGCTCCTTTGACACCACCAAAACAACCACCTAATAATAGATTTAATGTCACTCCTTGGCCATGAATGATTTCAAAGCTTTTTGAGATAAATGTTATTCTGAGATGAAATGTAATAACCTTTTCTTTTTAAAGGTCTTATCATCATAAAAATTATTATAAATTATGATTTTCCTGTTAGTTTCTTGGGACTGTTAATGGAATAAAAATTTAACGTAGTATAGCTTTTTACATCTTTTAGGGGCCCAAAATGCTCTACAAACAATATACAGGAATCATTTGGCTTAGTGTAGAGTTGCAGTCATCTCCAGACTGAAATACAGCAATGATTTAGCTGTGCTATGTAAATTTTGAGAGAGAATATTATGAGAAATGTTGTTTGCAGAAGAAGCGCAAGAGGGACTTTGTTCTGCAGGATGTAAATACCCAGCTGGAGTCTGACTAGGACAACCAAGCAACCAGTCTCGTAAAGCAGCAGCAGCGTGGGACTGTCAGTGTTTCTAATCTCATTGCATCTTGTCCAAACCAATGCCGTCCAGCACCGTGCTGATGTGACTGTTCAGCTCTGACTCAGAAAGGAGATGTCACCTATACAGAGTCACTGGTGTCTTCTGTCATCTTGGGTTTCACTGGAAATCTTTAATCCATGCAAGGAGACCAGAGTCAATCCCAGCTGTTTTGTGAATGAGCCTAAGGAGAGATTCCCTAGGCAGCAGCAGGCCTGGATGACATCTGCAAGGCTCCCTTTCCAAAGCAGACCCCCGGAGCCTGAGCCAGCCACCTCTCACCATCCAGTTACCTTTTATCTTACAGATCTGTTTGGTCTGACCTGAACTATTTGCATTAATTTAGGCGGTGTGGAACATGTCACCACTCAGCAGCTCACTGAAGGCTGTGATCTACGATCGTTATTGCATTTCAGTGCCTCATCAGCTCCTGATGTGCTGGCTGATACATTAGTAATGTTTTTTGCATACGTTTATCACTCTCAGGTGTCATGCAAATGTTACAGGGACTACAGCTCGTTTGCAAACCAGGTAGCAGGGCTGAGGCTAAACTTATCAAGCAGACTAGTGCAAAGTAGAATTTAATCTTAGTCACAGGCTGCTGCCATAAGTATTAGGTTAGACAGCAAAGAGGTCAGTGCATTTGGGATCAAGGCTGTGGCTAAATGGCAAGTCAGGGAGTATGTGCAATGAAGGATCCTAAGGAATTTAAAGACTTGTATACATTGGCTGCCTAAACCTGAGGCCAGCATTGACTGTTGATATAAATTCACTTGCATTATAGTTTTGCACAGGAAGTGTAATTTTTTGAATACTAAATTCCAGTCATTGGGCCTAAAATCACTCTCACTGTCAATGAATGCTAGATTCAGTGGATAATTACACTAATTTATTTTCAATAAATTTCAAATTAAAATGATATACTGTGGAGAGACCTGATTGAAAATCTTGCTGTTCTGTTCCTCATTTGAAAACTTGTTTGCAATTAGTCAAGCTGTCAGATACCCAGGGAATGTGTTTATTTATTTATTTTTACTGAAGGAGGGGGGGAAAGAAAAGCTATTTCCGTAGCCTTGTGGGAAAGCCTCTGGTAATTCTTTTTGTGTAGAAGAGATTTCAGAATACAGAGATCACAGTTTATCATGAGATAGCTCTTGTATTTTGCTTTAGTGTGTTGCTTTCCAGTAGTACTAGTGTCAACCACAGGCTATTTAGCGCCAGGTTTAAAAAAAGAAATTAGATGCCTGAAATTAGAGGCATTGCAATGTGTAATGTTTAAATACTTGCTCCTCTCCTTTCCTCCCCAGAACTCGGAGCCTGTATTTTACTCTGCCTGTATACGTAATGGAAGGGGACAACTATGGGCCTTTGGGTGGGATCAGAAAACTTGCTATGCTGTTGTTTGCACATATAGTGATTGCTTAGTGTGTCTTAACAGGCCAGAAAGTGCCTGTTCATCTTCTTGAGCACCTTCATCTTCTTCGGTTTCCCAGGGCAGAAGGTTAGAAACCACAGATGCCTCCAGCTTCTCCCGCTGACCCCAGGCAGGGCCCCAGCTGTGCCACACCACAGCCAGAAGGTAGAGGTGTTGCACTGCTCTCCTTACCTAGCAGCCTCTTGGTTATGCCGCTTACCCAGAAAGTTTTCTAAGATTCACCTTTTTCTCCCGAGAGGATGCCAGTTCGTCAGGCCCTCTGGTCAGGAAAGGGCTCGCTCTCCCTTCCCTGCGGGGCTGTGCAGGGGCTGCTGCTGCAGAAGAAACCTAGTAAAAGCCAGCAGGACTCTGTCACCTCAGGGGCAGGAGCTCACCTGGGGGCACAAGGGGTCAACCCTACCTTTCAGTCCCTGTTCATATAATTTCTAATGTAGTTTACCAAACAAGTGTTCAATGCAAAAATGCAGAAGAATGCAGCATTCCCATCCTCCCACAGGAGTCTCTTAACCACACAGTTACTGAGCTGTTTTTCTCCTCCTCCCCTCATTGCTACTGACTTGTTTTTGCTCCTTTTTTTCCCTTGTTCCTTCTCAGGTTACAGCTTCGCACCTGGCCTTGCTGATGGATCACGTTATGGAAAGCTTTTGTATAGCAGTCTTGAGTGGAATTTAAGCTAGAAATTTTCAAAAGTACAGAAAGCAGAGGGACACTTCAGCCATGGTCACATAAATACCTGTCATGCTGGCTGAAATGTTATTGCCCTCTGCTATTTGTTGCTGCCCCTAAAAGTGAGAAAAGACAGTGAATACTGTGAGTGGTTCCCAGTTCATTTCAAGTCATCAGGGTTAACACAGACTAGCGATATAAACTGTTCAAGCATACAGGGCATACTCCCTTCTATAGTGCCAGGCCCTGTGCAAAATTACAGTAAGGGACACTGCTTGATACAGGAAGCTTCTAATCTAGAAATGGCATGAAAACATGCAAATGAGACACATGTACAAGTGAAAAGAAGGGAGAGAGATGTACTGGCAAGCTGCAAAATTCTTAGGTACAGCAATCCAGAAAGCAGCAAATAGCAGAAAGATCATGGTCTTTCTCTGTTCTAATATCATTAATGAGAAAATGTTGAGACAAAAGTTGCAAATATTTTAAATTTGTGGCAATATGGCTAAATATTATTTAATATTTAAGAAGTGGGCTATATAAGCTTGCTGAGTCTTAGCTCTAGAAATGATTTTTTCCCTACTGCATACCAACAGAAAAGGAGCTACAGATATATTCACTGGCAAAATCACCCCTCTGAAGGCAAGATATCTTTCTGAACTGCAGAAAGAGCTCCTTAAAGTAAATGGGCCATTAGTGATTGAATTCAATCATCCAGACAATAGCTCTAGCTGGCATTAGGACTGTGAAACTTAGGGCTGAATGCAGAATGACACATTTTACTCCACCTCATTGGCAGGCATGAACAGCTCTCCAGAGACAGAGTAAAAAGAAGGTCCTCACCAGGTCAATCTGAGGGATGGCTGCATCGTGCCTAGGTACATGCTAGACAGCTTGGATGCTACTGGTTGTGACGCTGCAGCAAGTGTGCAAGGTGCACTGCAGGAGCCATGTGGGACCTGCATACAGACTTGCAGGGGGAAGGGAGAGGAAGGAGCAGCCTCCCGTACTTCAGCATTTTTACCGTTATTGAGGCCAGCCAGATTAAATGGAGTCAGTTACATCTGAATGAGAAGTGACTGCACCTCTGGTGCTCATGTCACAATGACAGGAGCTCTTCCTTCATGTCCTTGATGCTTTATCAATACGTGCCTACAGCATTGCCTACAGAAGATCAACCCAGCTGCTGCTGTTACTTCATTCCAGGAATCACCTGTCCTCTTGTTTCTATCTGCTTGTTTGTCTGGGTAGTCTGGGATAATTGATGTGGGTGAGAAAAACATTCTTTTTCATAGTATGGTTTATTTTGTTTTTAGCCCAGACCATTTCACGCAGCTTGCTCAGGCAGTGCACGCAGGAAGACCTAGGAGGACAAGAGGAACAGAGAGAGCAGCAGCAGTCAGCAGGACGTGTGGAGAAGCAGAGCTGCTCCAGGCAATGCCCTCTTACCCCCAGGTGACTTCACTGGCCCCAGATCAGCAGCAGCAAGATTATTTCAGATTGATGTGATTTCAGGGATGTGCTGCAGGAGGGACAAGTTTGAGATTACTTACCTCTGGGACTGTTTCTGTGATAACCAGCTTTAGATTCAGGGTGGCAACTGATTAGAAAACATGATAATTTGAGAGATCTGCTGGACATCTGCAAAAATTCACATGTTTATCTGTGTTTGAAGAGGAGCAGGTAACTTGACAAGAGGAGTATTAAATTAAAACTGTTAAGAACCAAACTCACCTGCTACTTGCATAGTAGACACACAGACACATGCAGACAATGTTCTGCCTAAAGGGTAAACACAAGGCTCTTGTTTCTTGAAGGTGTGAATCTTAAAAGGAGTAACTGAGTGGAGGAGGCGCTGGGAAACCAACATGTAGCTAGTGCTGGTGGCATCCTAAGTTCACAGTTTATAGCTGTGATGCTAACACTGACATAGGTGGCTATAAACATATTCAGAGCCTACCTTCGTTTGTTGGTAGGTTTTATGCTATCTGTTTTCTTGTTTGTGAATACACAAGCCAGCTGGCCTGCCTAGTCTGCTCCTAGGTCTTTTCTAATTTGACAGAGAAATGGTTCAATTAATTTAAAAATATGATTCAGTGTAAAACATATAATCTTATCTCTATTGCTTGACAGTGTCCATTTAAATAGCCAGAGGTATTCAAGTCCAATAGATTTGCATAGGAAGCTCACATAAGAAAGAGAATGAGTTGATCATAAAAATCTACCCTTTCACCATAAAAAAAATCAGATTTTTTTTTTTTCAGGCAACAAATTGCCCTATGGGGACAAGAACCGTTCCACAGATGCAGCTCTCCACTGTCCTCTGTAGGCTCTCTCCCTTCATAGGAATGATTGCAGGATAGCAGGTTGCAATTAAGACTGGCTTGGGCTTCCAGGCCTTTGATTAGAAGGAGCTTGAAGTATTGAGCTGGATCAATAGAGTCAGTTTTAATTAGGATATAGCAGCCAGTGACAGACGCTGCCAGATTCTGGCTCAAACAGAATAAGGAAGGAGCAGGAGCCAATCTCAAAGGTGAGCAAAAGAGTGAGTCTATGGAAGAAGAGGATTTTGAGGGAACTGGGAACATCCTTGATGAGGTTTAGGGAAGCCAAACAATGGGAGGGCAGGCAGCACATGGAGTGTGATCTTGACACAGAAATGACAATAAGCATTTTCCCCAAGTTGTTCTTTAGATGCTGAATATATAACCAGTACAACCAGCTACACCTCAGTCTGGATCCTCTTCTTGGTGCAGAGTGACTGCCTTCAGGTTATATTCATCTAAGAAGACAGAAACATTAGATAATGCCACAACATGAACTGAATTTTGATAAGCATTTGCTTTTAAAAGGTTATACAGAATTTGATTGCAATCAGCAGCTCAGGGTATGCTAGTCATTTTCAGACACCTTCCATATGCTTTGATATTTGGCTGTAGGTACATGCACAGCCAGAATTTTTGTGAGTAATTTAGATGTTCATACACAACTTTTCAGAGCCTGATTTCAGTCTATCTATCTCCTTGATTAAAGCCTACGTCTATTATTTCACTATTCATTAACCCAGTTCTACAGTAATGCCAAAGCTTTGCCTTTTGGCGTATTTCTCTAGTTATTGTGTGGCTTTTCTGATGGAAAATTCTTCCAACCCTTTGTAAAATATACCTCGAAATATTAACTCATGTTTCATTTTTGTCATGTTGAATCAGAATCTGTCACATGTGCACTTGGAATATTATTTCTTTTAACAAGTACTTTCATTTCTTTTAATAATAAAGCTATTATTCTACATGGCAGAATTGGGACCTTATTTACTTAATATTCTGTATCCCTTAAAATTCTGCCAGAACAAAACCACACCTTTATTTGCCATTGTAACTCAGTATTTGAAAACTAGATCAGAGTTTGGGTGCTTGCCCTTGATAAGAAAATAAATAGTGATTATTATAATTAAGTAAAAGGCAAATTCCTTCAAAAGGCTGGGAATTTTCTAATCTTACTTTATGAAAGGATTAGAGAAACCAAGCAGTCTGATTGTCTCCCAGCCAAATGGTTATCGTATTATAACCAAATGGGTCAAACTGTTTGCCTATTCGCTTTACTTTCAAGCACACACACAGAGAATAAAATTTGCCAATTTTATGGAAAAGGTAATATCTTAAATGTCTTGGAATAGTCTGTATTTATCCCTTTTGATGGAATGAGTGTTCCTTTACATATTTTAATATTTGGCTGTGAACACACATTTTTTTTCACATGCAACTATGCTGCTTTAAAAAGGCTATTGCCCTTTAGCTTATTCTCAAGTACACATAACTGCCACTCTTTTGGAGATGACTACCTCGGATCTGCTGGTGAAGCTACTTGTGAAGTAGCTTCCCCATTTCAGTCAAGATAAGCTGGGTTAGCAAAGACCTAATATTTAAACTGACACAAGTCTAATGAGCTAGAGTAGCTTGTAGGGAAGAAGCAAGGCAATTGCACTGCATATATCCATCTGTTTGTGTCCGGCCAAAAATTTCTGAACCCCACGACCAGATTTGATAGAGAACCTGAAAGATTCAAGCTTTGTGAAAACTGGTGGCTGAATATTAGCTTATGCTCTGTTTTTTAATCTCTGCTGATTTACAAGCAAAAGAAAAGTTTAACAGTATGCTGAAGTGAAATAGGAAGAATCTTTTATGGGCACTTTTTCACATTTAAGAGGAAAAAAAGGCAGTGAACCAAGTAATGGAAGAACAATAAATGGAAGAGGCTCATCATAAGCTTAATTTAATCAAATTACTTGCGGGTGCCAACAGTGAACTGGAGACAGCAGGAACAGGTATAAGAACAAGGTTATCTTGGGAATCTAAGAATGTAAGTAATAGGAGGGAGAAAAATGGAATTATCATCCATTCTTGCAAAAGTCAGGTTCCCCCCCTACCCCCCCCCCCAAAAAAAAAAGGGCAAAGAAAAAGTCAATAGAAGGAAAAATAGCATCAGTATGAGTGTTTGGAGCAAGAGCTATATCCAGGAAGTTTACAATATGTGATGCCTGATATCCTCTGCTTAAACTTCATAGAAAGGCTGAAAAAGCCTGCCCATGGGAACTTATCACCGCACTAGGCCCTAGGGTTGTTCCCAGCAGTACGTTCTGAGTTTTTCCTCTAATTTTTCAAACAAGAAGTATATAGGGCATAAGGGCAGCAAGCAGCTGTTGTAGCAGGGTTGATGATATTTATATTTTTCTGAATCTGAATGATAATGGCAAAGGGCTAAATCCTGCCCTTGATTACACCAGTGTTTAGGTCCCATCAGTCTTCTTAGCATTAAGAGCAAAACTGAATTGTTCCCTCCCAAGTCAGCGCAATTCCTTGCATGGTGTTGGCAAAATAGGGTTGAGGCCAGTGGGGCTGTAAGAAGGAAACTGCAGGGTGGGGAACGGATGAGTTTCACTGCAGGAGCTAAGAAGGAAGAACTGAAGTTTGGGATCTCAGTCCTCTCTTCCTTCCCCCTTCCTGCTCATGCTGTCTCCACCCTCACTGTCCAGCTGCCTCCAGGTCCCACAGTCGTGCTGTCGAATGGAAAACGGATGTGTTGCACCTGATACACCTGACTGAGTGATCGCTACTCCTGTAGCCTTTCCTTGAAAGGTGGTGAATGTGATTACTCACGCCCTAGCTGTAAGGGCAGTGGCAGCAGGTCTAAGAGTATGGTGCAGGCTGTTTAGGAAGCTTAGGCTTTACTTAATCTTGGTAATCACAAGTCAACCTTTGGGTGGGCTTTCGCCTATCTTGTCTTATATAGGCCTATATCCTTGACATTGATTGAAGCCATTTTCAGTGAAATATAGATTTAAACATCTTAACATTTTTTTTCTTGTGCTTCTAAGTCAAGAACGTAGATTAATATGAAGTCTGTTCACCCTTGTCTCATGTGTATCGTTTTGGTTATGTGACCATAAGCAACTCCCTCCCATACTGCCCTGTGTTTTGAGTCCCCTGACTGCAGTGAGGGCAGGGCTGCAGCGTGGGGCTGCAGGTAAGGACAAAAACACTTTCAAGTTATTGCAGGGGATGGCCGTTTCTCTCCTGCTCCAATAGGTGGACCAGATGCACCTAAGGTTATGGAAACAGAGGGTACTGCTGGACTGGGAATGGTGATGGTCAGTGATCAGAGGGGTGATGAGGCTCACCAGAAGCTGAGTGAGATCAGGGTGGGAAGGGTGGGAGCTGCTGAGCCTGGCCATAAAGAAGGAACGATGGGAGAGTGAAATCTAGGGTTGCCAGTGGAGGTAATTATGGTACTGCAAGAAGTGTAAAAGCAAGGAAAGTGCTGAGAAGGGGAACTGTATGCACAAATAGCTGCAGTAGAGCACACCTTTAGAAGAGACTATGGGTGAAATTGCAGTTTTGTTGAAATCAGTGTGAACTTGAATTCAATGTGTCAAGAATAACCTCCCTTATTACCAGTATCAGTTTATTTACCTGCTAAAAGAGAGAAAGTGCTTTCAGGTTTTGTTAGGTTTTGCATTTCTGCTTTTCAAATGTTGATGTAAGTTATTAAAACAAACAACAAAAACTTATGTGAAAGCACATGAAGTTGCTACGTGGCAGGCTGCTCACCTATCACACCATTTACAAGAGCTAAGCACTGAAAAGCAAGGAAATGAGTAGCTAATGATATAATAAATCCTTACACTTCTCCCATCATAAACAAACACATTACTTTTATCCAGTGCAAAGACATTAATTCTCCATTGCAAAACAACCACTCTGTCTCATGAATGGTAGGCTTTTAATGTACAATTTTCATTTTGGCATCTGATCATTTTAAGTGACAATGCTGATAAGGAAACCTCCGTTAATAAGCTTTGGTTATCATTCTTTCAGAATGATATTGACTATATATTTAATAGGAAAACCTTGGTAACAGAATGGGTCAGGTCTTTGGCAAGAATACATGCAATCAAGTCACTTCTATTGAGAATCATTTTTTGCCACTTATACCCTCTTTTTTAACTATATATTCTGTAGAAATAAAAGAAGCCAACCTTGGAGTATTAAACACCTTGTTTCAGGATAAGACTATTGAAATCTGCTCTGTTTTTCCCTTTGTTTGAGCTAAGAATTTTGATACACAAGCTTATATCAAAACATAGCTGTGTCTTAAGTGTGAGCATATGTCTGTAATGTTATGATTATCTGTAAGAACCTCCCCTACATTTTTTTCTTACTTGTTTGACAAATATCTCCTTCCTAATACAGAAAAAAGAAAAGACCTTTATTAACTTATGCAAAATCTTAACTGTCACTTAAATCTAGATTTCTCATTTTTTGCAGTTACTAATGTGAACAGAATGTTGTGTTTCTTGAACAAATCCATAGAGATTGAGATAAAATACTTTCAAAAGGATATGAATTGTCCCTGTTAATCTCAATGGATTGTTAACTCTGATATAAAGTAAATTGGGTACTGCTGTTTAACCTTTCTTGCATAATAACAAGGTTAAAAAGGATATCTATCAACTAAATCCACAGACATAAAATAAAAAATGAACAAAAGAAGGATGCAGTTTTGCAGCTACCTGTGGAACTCATCTACACTTGGCTTTCAGAACACAAGAGGACTAAAGAACACATGAGGACTAGAAGATGAGGTACACATATACAGATAAAGAGAAAATTCACCTCTGGCACAAATGTGAGAAAAAAAAATCTTTTATCACATAATTATCCAATAGAAGGTCTTTACGTTTATTTTTCATATTCCCCTGAAGCTCGAAATATTAGTTAGGATCATTACAAGTTGCATAGATGACAACAGTAATGAATGAAAATTCAAACTATGTTTTATAGAGTAAGGGACTTAAAGGAAACGGAGGTTAACTTATTCCGGATTTTGAGTCCCAAGCAACTCTGATGACAACCTCTAGCTGCCAGAATTATTCAACCAAATGATAAACAAGTATCTTTGCAGAAGCTACTCTATTGTTAAGGTGGAATTTGTTTTGCAAACCTGACTATTGAATGATATCCAGAACTATTTCTAATTTTTAATATTTTTAAAGAATTTTTGTTGAAAAACTTCCTGGCCTCATTAGCAAAAGAAAATGGTATCCACTTTTGCAATATTATAGAAATATAAAACTTCTGTGGTATGAAAATTTTCCAGGCTAAAAAAGGGATCTCTTGGTTTGCATAAATTATTTATTCAAACCTATTTGGGGATATAACAGACTTATCAAGGAAATGACCCCTTTCTGCAACAGAGAACTGAAGGTTAGAATTAAGAATATCTTTTTGGCACCGCCAAACTAATCTATTAAATAAAACTTAAAAAAAAAAAAATTAACTATATATTGAGGGGATTTACTGTAAATAAAGAGTATAATTATGCTGGGAGAAATGATGTTCACTATATCCAAACATATAAAAAACATTCCAGGCACTGAATCATGGATTTTTACTATACTGGAAGATTAATCTGATAGTGCCTTTTTTTCTGTTTGTCTGTAAGGTTGTGTTTTGTAGTTACTATTTTTTTTTCTTTGAAGGGATATATTCACAAGCAGGGCTTTTTAAAATGGTGTGCCTTTTTGTGCTATGCAAAAATATATCACAAGGTGAATAAAATCTTTTCTGGGACTAGAGGAAGTTAGTGATAGCTTTCCAAAGCACATAGAAGTTATAATCTTTTGGCCTTGATCTCTACCCTTTTGATGATATTTCATTAATGCAACAGGACTTGAACAGTGGTGTATTTTATGTTACAAGAATATCATTCTGCATAATTTTAAATGACAGGATAACATTACATCTCTGTCTCCCATGTATTTAAATTTAGAGGACCTCTTTGCTTTGTGAAGGCTTCAGGGACGATGCAGAAGCAGGGAGATGGATGGCAACACTGAAATTTCTCACAGGTAACTTTTGGGCACCCAGCTCTAATTATGAAATTCAGCATTCTAAATTAACTGCCTAGCACCCCCATAACTGAGATATCTCAGTTATTTAGGAGGGGTTATACAACAGCCAAACATGAAGAAGGCCTTCAGCTGAACGAGAGGCACCTCGTACACTCCAAGAGGGGAATGGCAAAAAGAGGGGCATCCGAATCTGTGTCCTGACAAGTGTCTGTCTGTGGATTCCAGGTCTGAAATCAGTTTTGGATGTGAGCATCCAGGATGGACAGTTGGCTTGTTGTTTTCTTTGGAAACAGTGATGGTACCATCCTCTACCTTTTATATAGTAGCTTTGAATGAATGCATTTGGCTTGAAAATGAGAAAAATAGGTTTAATTCCCACCTTAATGGGTTATGGGGTACAAATCCTCATCTCCTGCTTGTGAATATTCCACCTCAAACTAAACTCTAAGAGGAATACAAGAAATCTCTGCCACTTCATATAGACACCCTTAACTGAGGATGCAATAAGAATTGGTCTATAAAGACAAGAAGAAGGTGCCTGACTGCCTTTGGTAAAATCTTCTTTTTTTCAGGTTAGTGACTATTTATACATAATTTTATGAAACTTCAGGGAACCATCCACTAGCCTTTCTTTCTAAGTTCTCTAATCACTGGGCTACAAACTTAGGCTCTTTTAATTAACCGCTTACTGACATTTTTTGATCAGCATTGTGATCAGTGGCACAGAGTCTAGTTGGAGGTCTGTACCTAGCAGTGTTGCCCAGGGGTCAGTACTGGGTCCAGTACTGTTCAACTTATTCATCAATGACCTGGATGAAGGGGCAGAGTGCACCCTCAGCAAGTTTGCTGACGATACAAACCTGGGAGGAGTGGCCGATTCGCCAGAGGGCTGTGCTGCCATTCAGAGAGACCTGGACAGGCTGGAGAGGTGGGCGGAGAGGAACCTCATGAAATTCAGCAAAGGCAAGTGCAGGGTCCTGCACCTAGGGAGGAATAACCCCATGCACCAGGACAGGTTGGGGGTTGACCTGCTGGAAAGCAGCTCTGCGGAGAAGGACCTGGGAGTGCTGGTGGACACCAAGTTGACCATGAGGCAGCAATGTGCCCTTGTGGCCAGGAAGGCCAATGGCATCCTGGGGTGCATCAGGAAGAGTGTTGCCAGCAGGTCGAGGGAGGTGATTCTCCCCCTCTACTCAGCCCTGGGGAGGCCACATCTGGAGTACTGTGTCCAGTTCTGGGCTCCCCAGTACAAGAGGGATGTGGCACTACTGGAGCAAGTCCAGCGAAGGGCTACACAGATGGTTAGGGGACTGGAGCATCTCTCTTATGAGGAAAGGCTGAGAGAGCTGGGCCTGTTCAGCCTGGAGAAGAGAAGACTAAGAGGGGATCTTATCAATATGTAGAAATATCTGAAAGGAGGGTGTCGAGAGGATGGGACCAGACTCTTTTCAGCGGTGCCCAGCGACAGGACGCGAGGAAATGGGCACAAACTGAAACACAGACACTTCCATCTGAACCTGAGAAAAAAATTCTTCACTGTGAGGGTGACAGAGCACTGGCACAGGTTGCCCAGAGAGGTTGTGGAGTCTTCTTCTTGGAGATATTCAAAAGCCACCTGGACGCGATCCTGTGCAACGTGCTCTAGGTGACCCTGCTTGAGCAGGAGGGTTGGACTAGATGATCTGCAGAGGTCCCTTCCAACCTCAACCATTCTGTGATTCTGTGATTCTGTGATTCTGTAATTCTGTTCCTTCCTCTAGGTCATTGATGAAGAAGTTGAACAGGGCTGGACCCAGTACTGACACCTGGGGGACACCACTAGCTCCAGGCCTCCAACTAGACTCTGCACCACTGATCACAACCCTCTGAGCTCTGCCATTCAGCCAGTTCTCAGTCCACCTCACTGTCCACTCATCTAAACCACACTTCCTGAGCTTGTCTATGAGGATGTCATGGGAGACAGTGTCAAAAGCCTTGCTGAAGACAACATCCACTGCTCTCCCCTCATCTACCCAGCCAGACGTTCCATCAGAGAAGGCTATCAGATTGGTTAAGCATGATTTCCCCTTGGTGAAGCCATGCTGACTACTCCTCATCACCTTCTTGTCCTCCACATGCTTGGAGATGGCCTCCAGGATGAGCTGCTCCATCACCTTTCCAGGGATGGAGGTGAGGCTGACTGGCCTGTAGTTCCCTGGGTCCTCCTTCTTGTCCTTTTGGAAGACTGGGGTGACATTGGATTTCTTTCAGTCTTCAGGCACCTCTCCTGTTCTCCATGACCTTTCAAAGATGATGGAGAGTGGCTTAGCAGTGACATCCGCCAGCTCCCTCAGCACTCGTGGGTGCATCCCATCGGGGCCCATGGATTTGTGGGTGTCAAGTTTGCCTAAATGATCTCTAACCCACTCCTCCTCGACCAAGGGAAAGTCTTCCTTCCTCCAGACTTTCTCTCTTGCCTCCAGGGTCTGGGGTTCCTGAGGGATGATGTAGTGCAAACTGCTCCAGCTAGTACAGTGGAGGGTTTCGTAAGACATTTTTTGCTTTCAGAAGACAATGAATTAGCCATCAAAAAACAGAGGCATTTTGGAGGCTCTCAGTGCCAAGTTCTCATGGGCACCTATCAGGCTGCAGCTGAAAATAATCCTTCTTTTTGATATTTTTTTTTGGACGGCTCAGGAAACCCTGTCCCCCTGTGCTGTGTTTTCCTGGACACCTAACTGTCTTTACTGGACTGGAAATGTGGTTTCATAACTTGCTATGGTTAAGTACAGTCCTGGAGCAAGGTGTTTAACTTCCGGATACTGCAGCACTGATTGGCATAATGCCTAAATCTCCATTTTGAGGCTATGCTTGTAGTCTTTTCCTCCCTTTGTCTCTTCTCCTGGTTACCTAAGGCCAAAGGCAGACTGCAGAGATGTTATGTTTATACACATGGTATGAAAAACACTCCCAGATTCTGCAAAATTCAAGGTGACTGCATAAGCCTGAAACCATTTTTAAAGGAAGAAACAATTATGCTTTTGAGGACCTGTCAGTGAACAGGGAGATTTCACTCTACAGATCTATATACTGCATATAGTATCTTATGTTTCATGTTGATCATTTAGCCAGATGGTTTAACAACTCCCAGGATGTTAATAATTCCACCCTAGGATTCAAAGAATTGGAATGAGATTTAATATTCCACCTTGGCCCCTGAAAATTGTTACCTTGCTAGTTTATTTCCTAGATATGGTTGCATTTTTCTTCTCCTTAACCCTTGGTATATACTGAAGTGTAGTACCGAGAGTGGCAATTCAGTGCCAGGGGATTCCCTGTTGGCAAACAATTCTTCTAAAATATTTGGAAGTCATTCCCCTCATACAGAATGTTTTTACATAGCAGAGGTATTGATTAAGATGCTTTCAAGATCCATTGAATACGACAAAAGAACAGGGACTGACAGAAAAATACTTGGAAAACAGGCATTTATTGCTCTACATATTTGTTTTCAAAATATTCTGATCACCACAGATGTATCAGTAATTTTGATAGACTGATTTCATTGCTTCTGATTTTTCCACTGTAAACTCCTGAGTGGATAGCATGTAGGGCTCTAGAACTGAATATGTTTTTCAAGGCAATCAGGATATGAAATCAACTTTTGCTTGTTTGCAGATTACCTTTAACCTCCCCCAAAATAATTACAACACTTATAAGGATAATGTAGTTTTCCAAGGACTGTTAGTTCTCTACTCTTCAAAGTATTCTGCTTATGTTAGCAATTAACACACCTTCCTTTTGGGGGATCAAGCATTTTTATCTATTTTTATGACTTTAGGAGAAAACAATCCATGAGTCAGGACCATAGAGATGAAGGATAGGGTGTATTTACATTTTCTTTCCTCCCCTGCTTAAAAGCTCTTATACGGACCACACATTTGTTTCTTTTTAGGCCACTTATGCTGAACCAACAATTTCTGTCCATCTTTTGGACTTCCATTATCCATCTGGAGATGCGGATAATTCCTGATGGCTCAGGTGTCCTCAGCTAAAGAAAAAAACCTCTCCACTCCTGGTGAAACATATTCGAAAGAACTCATTTACTGAGGATCCAAAGCCTTCAGAGTACTTCCAGTCTTTGATCATTTTAAAAATGGAAAAGCTCTTCCCTAGTTCAGTACTGCTAAAACTCCTGCCACCTAGTAACCCTCCAGTTACACCAGTAGCATAGTAGAGCAGAGAAAAATGTGGTGATGACCTTTCCCTGGAGTGTGAGATTATAACAGGAAAATGAATCTGAGTGAAGATCTTCGCTCCAGATCTTCCCTGTTGGTCAGAGCCACGGGAGGTGACCAGTATTCTAGGAGTCTGGTATTCCTCTTGCAATTTCGTGCCACAATCCTGTAGATTAACTCACTAATTTAACCCTAGCAATTTTAGTGATTTAGTCTGCTTTGGTAAAGACAGCTGATAAAATCACAGATACTTTCTGAACTAACTTGTAAAAAAATCTGGTCCCTTTTCAGGAGGTCGTGCCGCTGGCATTCAGCTTGGCATGGGAGAGGGAAACAGGACCTGCTTGGGCTTGGATCCAGAAGCAAGACCCCTTTGTGTCTTGGGGCAAAAGCAATAGCAGGGTAGGGGTAAACCTTATTCTCTTGTTCTAGCTCTGCCTTTGGAAGAGGTTGATATGCCTTTTTCAGCAAAGAATTGTAGAGCTCATACCATTCCCCCCTTGCCTGAGCAATTCACATGGAGCTGTATAACCATTTGCTGTTGCAATTTGGTTCTCTTTAAAGGAAGGGAGATCCCAAACACCAGCTAGGGAGGGAAGATGAGACCCTTGACCATTACACTCCAGTCAGCTGCTGACACCTTGCTCTTCCAGGGCAGCTAACTCTCCAGTTTTCTCTCCCCATCAGGGCTGGCAGCATGCCTGCTAACAGGTTTTACTGTTTCACAGGTGCTAACTATCCTTCATCTCTCAAGTTGCCCAGCTGATTAACAATTTTGTGAGATCCAGGGGAGAAACTGCGTGCCACAAAGCGCCTTCATTTCCCCTAGCTGGTATAAAAAAAGAGAAATACATCCCTGTGCTGATGTGCTGTGTGGGGTCTCAGCCCCAGGGTTTCGGGCGGCTCGGCGGGTGGCGCGTGTGCGTGTGCGGGGCGGCCTGCAGGCGGCCCAGCTGCTGCGTGCGACCCGCGTCGTGGCGGCGGCTGCGGGCCCTGCTTTGCATGCAGCCGCCGTCGGTGCTGCACGGCCCCGCTGGTATGGCTGCTCTACGGCAGTGGCTGCTGCAGCGCCTTGAGACACAGCACCTCTGTAATTTGTCTCGACGTGATATCATCTTTTGTCTCAGCAAACTGACCCTTTTATCTGCTGTAGCTCTGCTTTCCTTTAGCTCTTCCAGTTTCTTGCCAGCGCTGACAATGGACAATGGCATGGGGTGGGGGTGGGGGAATATTCAGATGGTGATAGCAGAAATAATGACTGACTTCAAAGTTATTCACTGTTTTGAGGTATGTGTGTGGATTTCTACTTTTTTTTTCTTCCTGAAGCATGTGTCTGTGTGTGAGGGAGGATTTCTGCATGTATTCCACAACTGTTCTCATCCAGCTGTACGAAAACTACAGCAAGCCTCACTTAGGGAACAACACGTAAGATGTACACTGCAGCTGATTTTTAAAGCAGTACTTTGCAGACTAGTTTCACTTTAAAATATTTGTGTTTATGTTTGCGAGTATATCTTTCTCCATACGGAGGCATGTAAAATGAGGTATTTATAATACAGTAGGAAGTGTTCTTTCAATTGTCCTCATTGTGAGCTAATCATTCCTTTGCAATTGTAGCTAAATGCAGGGATTGAAGTAGGTTTTGTCTTCTTGAAGGGAGTTTTCCATCCTTTCTACTTATACCCTGCTCAAGTACTTCTCACTCTTTCCTAAGAGAGGAGCTGCTGGAGAGTGGCGGAGACCCAGTGGTGACTCTCACACTGAGGGATTTCACTCTTGCAGTATGGACAGTTTATGTGGCTGTGACCCAATATGAAATCAATACAAAATGAGATAACTTCAGGTCATCTCTGCTTCCCTCTCCTGTTGACTCCAAGATATTAGATAGGAAATTGGGAGAGTTAAGAAACTCACCCAGAGGGATCAGGCTTTCACAGTAACAACTGAAAAGAGTTTTATAGAACAACTTAATTATATAGCACAGTAAGTAAATAGAGTAGTGCAATATAGATATGATATGGAAAATTAATATGTTACAGTGATATAAAATACATACCAATGATAGTGTGAATACACAACAGAAGAAAAGCATAAAAAGAGGGAAAGATACCTAAGACCAAGAATAAAGATTATTTCAAAGAAACTAATAGAGGAATTGTGTGCTGAGCAGGATTCTCACCTGACTTAGCTATGTTCAGTGGCTACGTTACAAAGAGAGGTTTGGCACAGAGGAATGCTGAGCCCCCCTTTTGTGATCTTAGCCAGAAATACAGAACTCTTCAATCTATATGAATTGGTTGAATATGATCAATCCACGTTACCTCAGCAGAGCAAAAGTAAAAATTATCTTTAAAAAACTATCTTTATTGGCAGCCAAGGTGCTTCTTTTTACCCAAAGTCCCACCTCATCCCTGTCTTGCCCCTCTGATGTTTTCTAATCTTATAACTTTCACTTAGCCTAACACCAAATTGACCTAAGCTGCCTGTAATAGTAACTCATATATGCTAAACCACTATTCATATTCTTGTCCTGTTATATCTCTCATTTATCATGTGATTTCCTATATTATCATAAATTACATACTATACCTAGACCTACTAAAAGAGTTAGGATTAAATAAGCTTACACTGCTCCACAAAAAAGATTTTGTGATGGAGAGTAACTCTGAATGATGATAATAGCAATATAGCAGGTTTTACCACTTGTTTGTGTGTTTTTTTTCCTCTCAGCTGTGAATGGGTAGACTGCAAGCAGAATTTTAAAAGTGGTGCCAGGGGCTTCTGTGGCACATTCTTCCTCCGTTTTTATTGAGGGTTTATGAGACATGTCAGAGCAGTTATCAGCAGGTTACAATAGTGTCAAGGGGATCATTTTGAATATTTTCTCTGGACTTTTTTTCTTTTAACCTTTCTCCAGTAAATTGGAGCTGAAAATAATATGAAAATGGCTCAAATAAACAGGATTACTGTAATAAAAAGAGTATAAATATTATATCACATATGAAGTTGTTGAGGGGGAATATTTCCAAATATTCATTTTAAGGGCTTTGAGGGAAGCCCTTTTTTCTCTCTCACGCTCTCTCTCTCTGTCTATCAGTTTGTTTCCATTGTATCAGAGTAACCTGAATTTCCTTGGTTAGGGTTAAGTAGTCTTTTTCAGCCCGTTTTCCTACCAGGGAATTAATTTCTGGTTGTCTCTAGGCAAGTTGTACTGGACATGTGACTGTCAGAATCCAAAGCTGAATTGTTGTGCAAAGCTTGGAAAAATAACATAAAGTGGGAAAAAAAATTAAATTCCTCTCCCCCAAAAGCTGCACAGTCACAGAAAAAAATTAGTGACACTTGCAGATCTTAGCGTAATGATTTCATGCATGGCCATTTGCATGCATCTGGGAAACTGAGGCTGATGAAGGAAAATCTGGTGCCCGCGTTTGGGGATCAGCAAGCTGGCTGAGCAGCAGAAGCAAATGGGTCACGAGCGGTCGGAGTTTGATAACAACCACGTCTGTGCCCTGCAGCACCTCTCGTCCTTCCCTCAAGCAGAGGCTGGCTAGCGCATCTTAGCAGCTCAGTGCAGGGGCCTGCGAGTGAGGACTTCTGACCTTTGTCAGAGCAAAAAGCTGCTGACATTGCTGGGACCTGGGGGCTGCAGAGGAGCCCTCCCTCACCTGCTTCTGGTGCTGCAAAAAGCAGGGGGAGGCGGTGGGGGCAAAGTGTGTCAGCACGGCCTCGGCTGTGCGAGAGGATGGGCAAGGAGCTGTTATTCCCCTTTTCTCCAGAACTGCTTCTGCTATCTGATGCCTTTTGGAAGGATTTTGCAGAATTTTTTCAACGGTGACTCTCCTAAGAAAACTCCAGCCGTCCACCAACCTGGGGGGGAACGAACACGCTGGAATCATGCATCTTCACTGCAACAAGCTTCGTATACCCCTCCTGTGGCTGTAAATGAAACCTTTAAGACTAATGTATAAAACTATGCTCTGCCATCATGTATCAGAGCACGTATACATAGACAGATTTTTAATGTATGTGAGATCATTTTGGAGACGATTTAATGAACAAAATACCATGTATCAGGCACATGATAAATGCAATTTCTTCTGTAACTGTGATTTTTCACAAAAGCATGTGAGCATATTCATGCATATACATTTAGTTAAACTAGTACTGACCCTTTATGGGCATATTTAAATGAATTTATGGCTGCTTTATTTTTTTCTTAATTCAATTATGAATAAACATGGATTTTTGAAAGCAGAGAAATCATTGGATCCCGTAATTTTCTGCATAGCACAAGCCTGGGGATCTCAGCCAGAAATTCCTGCTTCCAGCCTAAAATTAGAGCATATCCTTTAGGAAGCTATCCAAAATTTTCAAGTGGTAAAGAATCTGTTGAGTCCATTGCTTGCTTTCACTATAAAAAAAGGTGTCGTTTCCATTTTTACATTACCTGGCTCGACCTTAGGGTGCTCTCATGATGCCAGCCAAGCATGGTAGAAAATCCTCCTCCCTGCCCTTTCAAAACAGGTTTGAACTAAATCTCTGCAAGCCAGGTATAAACCAGTTTAACTTAATTGGCACAAACGTTTAGCTGAGATGAACTAATTGAGCTTAAACGGTCTAGATTAGGGAGCCTGCCACGGTGCTGGTTTTTGAGCGGGTTAGTGAGAGCCAGGGGAGAAGGAGCTGGCTGGCAGGTGATGGGCGGCTGGGGAGCCGCGGGGCAGCACTGCCCAGTGCCCTTGCAGGGCTGCGTGGCTTTGGCTGTGTGGTGGGAAAGGGCTCGCACCGATGACGAGCAAAGGCACGTGGCCTCCCCGGCTCAGGTGAGGAACAGGCACACAAGGCGTTGCTGCAGCTGAACCTCTGTAACTCATTACCTGCTGTAATTCGATTTAATGTCTGAATTCTACTCAAGGCTCCGCTGGGGACAGGTATGTTTTTAACCGCGTTAAAATCCTTTTGTAGATATGTGAATTGTAATTTAATACCCACCGATTGCCTGGTGTTAGGTTCCTCGCTAACAATTACTTAGACCCGTTGATATGTGTCAAAATGAATAGTGCTTTGTCTATATGGAGACTGTAATGTGTTAAAAACATCTTGTAGCTTGGCAAGGCAAAGGTTAAGTTTAATTTAGAAAAGATTTTGCTTTAACAAAGTCTGTGCGTAGAAAAGACCTGTGTAGAGGAGTTTCTTGCCAACACAAACAGAAGAGTGTTTGTTTTTGTCAAGTCTGCAGGCAGCAAGAATGAAACATTACTACTGGAAAGGGTGTGAATGATTTTTATTCATTAAAAAAAATAGCAACATCTAAAATGAAATTAAACCTACAAATGAATGAATGAATGAATGCTAAGAACGAACCCCTAAGAATCCCAGAGGTTTATTATGGTTCAGTCCCCAGCTACTTTTTGCTTTTCCCTGCTGGAGATTACGGCCCCATGAAGGAGCTGGGGGAAGGGATCGTGTGTCCACACTTCAGCTGCTGCAGGCAAAGTCTAGGGTTTTCATGCAAACCCATCCTTACTCCCCGCGCAAGCAAGGCAGCTGGCATTGGGCTGGCGGAGGCACTGACACATATTCCTTTTTGCTTATTCTCCTGTGAGAGAAGTAACTTCTGCAAAAGGGGAAACACACAGCTGGGGTAATAACTACAACAGTCACTAGAGTTCATCTACCGAAACCTTTCTTTTTAGTGTTCTGAAAGGTGTTTTCTGTAAGCGAAACTAAATATTTTTCACTATGCATTTACCTTAGATATTGTCCTGGCATAAAGCTAATGAAATGAATAAAATAATTAATAAAAGTTAGCTTCTAACATGGGACACTAATTTTAGTTCTTGAACTCAAAACTCTTAAAAACGATTTATTCAATATTTACATTTCAGCTGATTTTTTGTTAAAAGTGATCCTTGTTAAAGATTCAGCCAAGGCATAACTCTACCAGTATACATCTCAGAGGAAGGATAACTCCACTCTTTCTCCTCCTCTGTCACAAGTTGAATATATATGTGCTCTTCAAAATTTGAGCTCAGTTAAAAAAAAACATCATCTTAGATATCACAATCCATGGTCAGGGATCCATGGTCTTCTGCATACTTAGAAAAACAGATGGACCTAATTTTATTCCTTGCTTTTTCTGGCATTTTTTTCAAACTTTATTTACTGTTTTATTTTGATGCTATGCAGAAAACCTCAGTCTCAGATCTGAGTGCTGTGCGTTACTCTAACGGTGATCCTTGAGCTGCGACAGAAGCTCATTTCATCCTTTCATACTCCCTCTGGTCTTCGCTTCCTCCTCCTTCTCCTCACCCTCTGCATGCCCTGGCCGCATCCCTGAGATACTCTAGTTTTGCTCTTACTGCTTCTCCTGCACTTTTGAACCTTATTGGTGTGTGGTCCTTCAAACTCAACTCGTCCCACATTCAGTGTCTCCCACCTTACATCGAATCCTGTTCCTCCTTCACTGGTAGGACCTGGGGAGCAGAAAAGCCTGGTTGAACAAGACCATGTTTTCAATTCCTCCCTCTCCGCCGTCCCAGCGGTGTCAGCTGCCAGTGTGGCGGTGGCACTGTGCTGCCCAGCTCCCTGCCAGCAGGGACGGCACGAGCTGCTGGCTGCAGCGAGCAGGCGCTGTGCGGTGCAGCGGTGGGACGGGCAAAGCAATGCCCTCGGGGCAGCACAGCAGAACAGGCAAAAACAACACTTTAAATCTTCCTTTCCTCCAGCCAGGGAAAGGAGGGAGGCATCAGGACATGCAGTGGGGAGAAAGGGAAGGAAGGGAGATAGTTTTCTCCAATAATTTTAATATGCTTTCAGAATATTTATAAGCTTTGTTTAGGGCTTTGTTTTGTTATTTTGATAATAGCTGAGCATCTGTATTTTGTCTTCCAATTCATGTGCAGATATACATAGAGCAGCGAGATCTAGCGCTGGTAAAATCCCAGAAATGAGAATAGTTGGAGTTTTACCATTTCATTCATTGTAAACTCAAGATATTTGTTAATGGTGTCAGCACTTGGACATTTTTCACTTTTCAGCATGTTGATTTACACTTTAACACATGAGTGGGAGCGTGACAGGTAACAGAGGGATAGAGGAGGGAAAGGTGTCTCCCACCTCAGGGTTGCAGGTTGCCTTCCTGGGGGATGGGTTTTTCAGAGGTGCTGAGCACTCGTCTTCTGAAAATTAGAAACCTCTTCAGATGTCAAAGGACCACTGAAGGAACTATAGGTTATTAATTTGTCTCAGGTTTTAATTAGGTGGAATTGCACTGTTAGAGCCAGGGAGACTTTTGATTGTTTCCTTCACATGTGTTTCAGTCTAAATGGCAAGTGTCTGGTAGCATCACTACCAACTGGAATGAGAATGAGCTCTGGCAGCAATTTGCTTGTCCCTGAGGACTTGCGACATTTCCACGTCATCCTCCTCATCGCAGGAGCGTGGCATTAATGGCATACATCTCACCTCGCAGCCAGCACAGTGGCTGGCACTGGCGAGTACGGAAGAAGGTATCAAAGTCACTTGATGAAGCAATTTATTCAAAAAGAAAATTGCTTCTTACCTGCTGCAGATAAGCAATGGCCTGAGGCAGTGCTGCCTGTACCCTGCAGTGACTGTGCCTGCACCACCGGACAGACAGACATGGCGGGCGGCCCCTGCTCCCGGGCCACAGCATGCTCACACCGCGATGCCCGCATGGCTCCGTTGCTGCCTCCAGGCTCGCATTCCCAGTTTCCTTCGGCAGGAAAGCCTGGCGCTGGATCCATCCCTTCAGGCCTGATGGTGATTTGGGGGTGGCGACTGCCACAAGTCAGCTGGGCTTCGCATGGCAGGGGAGACAGTAAATGGTTTTTGCTATCAATTTTAGCTTGCTTTTTATTTTCAGATTAGGTGGCCTGCCCCCAGGGTGCTCACCCCTGTCAGGTTCATGTAGACCTATTTGTTTGTCTCTAATCTCTGGCTGCTTTGTATTTTTGCTAAATATTTTTCTTGGTGCACAAAAAGAAGTGCTGTACTTAATACCTATTTTTTTATACAAGTCATTTATAACATATCGAACACTACTTCCCTGTTCACTAGGAAAGCTTACGTTTTCTCTTTGCTTTTTAACTTCTGCTGTTGTTTTTATCCGGCAGTTTGTGGACTTTTTGCAAATGGGAGAGATTGAACTAATCCTATGTGTTCCTATGTTCTCAATTAATTTTAAATGACTGATATTCTTTCCACTTTGTATTGCCACACATTTGTCAGCACCAGATTTAATCTGCCATTGCGCTTCTCATTTGTCTACTGGTGGGATTTGTTACAGGCGCTTCTAGCCTCTATTATCCTCATAGCTTTGTGTCAAATGCAAATATTATTGTTAATTGTTATTTGCATTACAAGAGCGATTACATCTTGCTGTTCTTTAATTCCTGATTTATTTATGAATATTTTCAACACTGACTTAGCATACAGGCTTTGCCAAGGTGAAAATTGACTATTTGTTTTGTTACTCAGCCAGCGTCTAATGCATAACAGCTCTTTGTCTCTTGCCCAATGACTACTCAATTTTCTTATTAGTCTCTATGAGGGACTTCTCAAAGACTTGAAATTCCCACTAAAGTGTAATGGACTGCACTGCTTCATTCAGTCTCTTGTTGACACATAAAAGAATTTGATCAGCAGAGACATGGTTTATCTTTTTTTAGCTAGCCTAATTTATTTCATCATATATTGTTCATTGAGGGGTGTGCTCTTTAAGTCATCCATTTGCTCAGCATCTCCTCCATGGGACCTCAGTCCACAAGTTTGCTGTCTTTATTAATTGCGAAAAGTTAAGGGTAAAGTATCTACAAGTGCCCATATTTATCTACACTTGAATATTGACTGAGATTGCTATTCTGGGCTAAATCCTCATGTGGACACTCCTAGTATTTAAGAATAATTATACTGAAGTAAGTATTATGGAACAGACTTTAGAAGACTTTTGTCCCAGGGGCTTCTCTACACAAGAAGGTTATATTGGTAGGGCAGGAATCTAAAATTAGTTTATTTTATGGGTACAGGACTGCCTTCAATCATTTCAGTTTGCCACATGGGAAGTGGCTTTCAAGCTATCTGAAAAGACTTAAAATACTGATTTTACAGGTAGCTGGGCCCACACCGCTGGGGCTGACCCACGGCCCTGTGGGCTCATCACAATGTGCCGCGGTGGCATCGCAGTGGCCATGGCCTCTCAGCACCCTGTCTGTCGCACACCAGCTCCAGGGCCTGTGTCCTGAGTCTCCCGCAACAGGCAAGGCAGAGCCTCGGTTTCCACATCTCCGTAAAAACTGCTGCCCAAACCCTGCCTGGAGAGCAGCTCGCGTCTCTGACAAAGGCTGCGTTAACGAGGAGGCAGAGCTCTTTGCAGCCCCCCGCATGAGGGCACAAACAAGGCTTAGGCCAGCGGGACCGTGTTTTTGGTAACCGGGCACATGTAAGCCTCCCCTTTGTCCCACCTCCTCCTCGCCCCTTGCGTTGTCCATGCCTTCTTTTGTATTGTAAGGTGTCCTTCAGGAGGAAGAGAACTCATGTCTGGGGCTGGCTGCAGCAGATGCCACATGCACATCTTTGGGTACTAAGCAGGGATGCCTTCACACTTGCTTCACCTTCAATAAGCTCATCTCACCGCCTGAAAGCCCACGGCCAGGGAGCATGCCAGAAAGCCAGGAGACTCTCACGACAATAAGAAAGCAGGCGGTTCCTGCTCCAAGGTATCTGAAGAGAGCCACGACAGCCCTGACAGGAGACAAGCCCTTGCTCTGCAGCTTTCAAATGTGCAAGTTTGGGGCAGAGACAAAAGTGGCCGGAGTGGCTGATTCCCCCGCGGGTTGTGCTGCCATTCAGAGGGACCTTGACAGGCTGGAGAGCTGGCCAGAGAGAAACCTCCTCAGGTTCAACAACAGCAAGTGCCCAGTCCTGCCCCTGGGGAGGAATAAGTCCAGACACCAGGACAGGCTGGGGGCCGATGGGCTGCAAAGCAGCTTGGCAGAGAAGGCCCTGCGGGTGCTGGTGCACAACCAGTTGACCATGCGGCAGCAGCATGCCCTTGCGGCAAAGGCGGCCAGTGGTCTCCTGGGCTGCATTAGGAAGGGTGTTGCCAGCAGGGGAGGGGGAGGGAGGTGCTCCTTCGCCTCTGCTCAGCCTTGTCCAAGAGCCCCGTGGAGCGCTGGCTCCAGCTCTGGGCTCGCCAGCCCAAGAGACACATGGAGCTACTGGAACGTGTGCGGGCGAGGGCTGCTAAAATGCCGAAGGCACTGAAGCCTCTGTGCCCTGAGGAAAGGCTGCGAGAGCTGGGACTGTTTTGCGGAGGGAAGAGAAGGAGGAAGTGGGGATCTTTTCAGTGCACATCATTATGTGAAGGGAGGGTGTAAAGAAGACAGAGCCAGCCTCCTCTGCCTGGTGCCCGAGCGGCAATGGGCACAAGCAGAAACACAGGCATGGCAGTGGTGCGGCAGCGGAGGTGCCGGCGGCCGGGAGACTCCCCTTTGCTCCTGCGCCGCACCCGCACGCGGGGCTGCCCTGCGGCCGCGCCGGCGCATCACAATGTGCCGCAGTGGCATCGCAGTGGCGACGGCCACGGCCACCAGCGGGTGCCCATTGCGGCACCGTGCCATTGCAGGGCAGCACGGGCAGAGGCAGCTCTCAGCCCGGCGCTACTGCTCGGCAAAGGGACACGCGTGCAGCTTCGCGCAGGTCTGTCCGGCCACAGCGCCATGGGACAGGTGAACTGCTGCGGTGCCCGGGGCGCTCCCGGCCCTGCTGCCCGCTCGCAGGCAGGGCCCAGGCCCCCCGGCCGTGGGGCTCCTGGTGCCCGCCTCGGGCTCTGGAGCAGGGCGGCCTCCCGGTCCCTGGCGCCGCTCGGCGCCTTCGTGTCGACCAGGAGCCCCCAGCTGCTCCTCAGCCAGCGTGCGCAGGTGACCCGGCACCAGCGCATCCAGCACCGGCACCTCCTGCTCTTCGTGCACGCCATCGCCATCGCCAGCTTCAAGTAAGGCTGTGCATCCCCGCCCTCCTTCCTCCCTGCCCAAGGCTCTGCCCCGGCAAATGGCTCTCCCAGAGCGGGAGGACGGCTGCGCTTGCGCCCACCGCGCACGCCCGCGCTCCCTGCCTGCTCTTCCTCCCCGCAGATGCGGCTCCACCTTCCGGCTGAAGCACCGGGTGCGCCTCAGCGAGCTGTGGGTGCTGTGCCGCGAGGAGGCGGTGGCGGCGGCCAGGCCAGAGGACGAGGAGGAGGTCTTTGGCCTCAAGAGCAGCCAGAGCCTCATCCTCGTCTGGCCCACGGGCCTCTGCGTGGTCACTTTTGGGTGAGTCGGGGGCACACGTCCCAGGGCCGGCACGTGTGCCCGTCCTGCACCCCGGGACTCGGCCCTGTCCCGGGCACTCTGCCTGCGCGGGCCAGAGCCCTTTGGGGCCCGTGTGTGTCCGGAGGAGGAGCAGCAGCAGCGTGGGCTGAGGCTGTTTGTGCCTTGTGCTGCAGGTCGCAGGAGGTGAAGCAGCTCTGGCTGGACGCCATCCTCAGGTCAGGCCTGCTGGGGGATTCAAGCTGCCGGTGGCGCCAGGGTGGAGGGTGGGGAGTGCTGCCGATGGAGCTGCCTGCAGAAGTGCCCACATGGCGGTGGGGCAAAGGTGCACCCACTGCCACGTGGAGCTCCTGGCGGAGCAGCAGGAGTGGCTTTGCCTCGTGCTTGCGAACGAGCAGCAAGCCCCGGGAGCTGTCAGCACAGCTCGCGGCCTGCAGGTGTGGGGACCCCGAGGAGCCACTACTGTGTGTCTCCAAGAGGAGGAGGCCCATGGAGAGCAGGAGCCAGGGCATGAGAGAGCCTGTGCTCCCAGCCGGCGCTGCTGCAGGCTGTGCGGGCTGCGGGGCCCTTGGCAGTTCTGGGCTGGCTGGCAGGAGAGAGAGCAGCCAGGGCTGGGGCTGACAGAGCTTTTTGTGCGCCCTTCCCTGTGCACAGGCAGAGCCAAGGAGGCCCGGGAGCCAGAGTCACCCGCCTGCCCTCCCTGCGGCTCCTCACCAAGGTGGTTGGCTTCTATGGGCCCGTAAGTGTCCGCGTGGCCTCCGCTCCTCCCTGAGAGCCGCTGGCTTTCCAAATGCGACCATGCGACAGGTTTCTCACGGAGGCTCTTTGTTCTCTCGCCCAGGAGGCGTCGCTGACTGCCAGGACCGTGGAGGCACTGATTTTGGCAGAGGTGAGCAGGGGCTGCCTTTGCCCGGCCCTTGCTGGCTGTGGCCAGGCGGTATCTCAGCACAGCGGGGGCGGCTCTGCCGGGTGTGCAAAGGGAGCAAAGTCCCCGCGCCGGGGGAGAGCATGGCAGTCCCTGCGCAGCTGGAGCAACTCGCTCAAGGCCCTTGCTGCTCGTGGCGGCTCGCTAAGCTGAAGCCCTTTCTTGCAGGCTGAAGCCAAGAAATGCCCCCGGGTGGAGCCTTCAGCCACTGAAGAGGCACTTTGCCACTTTGGTGAGTGCAGAAAAGAAAGAGAGGAGCTGCCTGCTTGCACCCCGCTTGCCAACTGGCGCTTCTGCAAGGCTGCCTGTCCCGCCACCAGCGGTGACACGCCGGTGCACATCAGCCCTGTGGGCAGCCGCAGCTGCTCTTCTTTTCTCTCCCCGTGCAAAAGCTCGGTGCCTGTAAACACTCTGGAGGAGACCCTGCAGCACATGGCGCTGCACACAGACAAAAGGCACGCGAGGTGGCTGCGCCTGATTTTCTAAAGCCGTGTTTGCTTTTCTTTTGCTCGCAGCAGATGGAGGGAAGAAGGTGGTGATCTCATGGCCGCTGGCTTGGAGAGGAACCTCTGCTCCCGGGGAGTGCCCGGGGCAGCTAGGCTCTGGCCCCCAGGTGGCTCTCTTTGGGCAGCCTCTGGCCCTCATCTGTGGGCAAGGTGATGCCCTGCCCCAACCAGTACAGGTAAGCAAGCCTGGGGAGAGAGGTCTCCTGCAGGGAGGACTCCACTGCACTCCCTGGACTTCACCAGTCCCAGATGAGGGTGGATTGGGGGACAGTCAGGGTACTGCCAGGATACCCTACGTGCAACAAGAACGACATACTAAGCCGAGTCAAGCAGAGTGCAGTGCCAAGTGCAAAGCTGTCTGTTGCCGCCTGCAGGAGCTCCTGGCTGTCCTCGATGAGAAAGGACCGGCCACTGAGGGCATTTTCAGGAAAGCTGCCAGCGAGAAGGCCCGCAGGGAGCTGAAAGAAGAGCTCGACAGAGGTGGGAACGTGGATCTGGCGAGCAAACCCGTGCACCTGCTGGCAGTGGTGCTGAAGGTGAGTTCTGCTGACTTGTAGCTGGGAGAGCACAGGGCCAATCTGCATGGGCCCATGCCAGTGCCGAGATTGGCCTCGGAGGGACTCCAGGCTAAAACCCGCCTGAAGCCACACTCAGAGGATCAGGCTCAGGACACCTGGGCATTTTCCTTTGCCACGGGCGGGATTTTCAGTTCTGGCAGCTGCACCTTTGAGAGCAGGTAGCTCAAAGCTGGCTGCCTCCTAGTGAGCCCAAGTCCCAGGGATGCTGCCTCTCTGCTCCCTGCTAGTGTGCAGAGCCTCACCTAAGGGCCTTGGCCTTGCAGGACTTCCTGAGAAACATCCCCTTCAGACTCCTCGTGGCCGACCTCTATGCCGAGTGGCTGCTAGCACTGGAGAAGCCCAGCCTGCAGGAGAAAATTGCCAAACTGAGAGAGTAAGTTTTGCCACCGGTCCCACCGCTCGGGCTCAAACTAAGAAGCAGTGGCCCCTGCAGCCTGCACTCCTGTTCCTGTTTGTTTGCGTTCCCGCAGGGTGGCTGGCAAACTGCCTCGAGCAAACACCTCTTGCTCCAGTGCTTGCTCTCTGTGCTCCACCATATCAGCGAAAATGCAGAGAGCAACCGCATGGATGCCAGCAACCTGGCAATCTGCGTGGGGCCAAACTTGCTCAGCCCCGACATGGACAACATGCTCCCGCTCGCCCTGCAGAAAGAGAGCAATGACAAGGTCTGTTGAATTCAGCCCCTCGCTGCCCCCCGAGCTGAGGCTAAGGCTGTCTTGCTTGTAGCGGGCCGCAGGAGGCTCTGAGCTACGGAGCTACAGCTGTGGCTACAGAAACATGCCTCAGGAGCACGAAAGGCTGCTCAAGATGTTTGCAGCCCCTCGCGCTGAACTCTGGGGCTTTCTGTGTGCAGGTGACACTCTTGGTGGAGCTCCTCATTGACAACTGTGCGGCAGTATTTGGGGACGACATTAGCTTGCCGTTCAGGCCCTCGACCGAGGAGTCACCGGAGCACACAGACAGCTTCTGCGCAGGTATGAGCAGGGACTGCTGCTTGTCCCGGCCAGGGCTGCTGGATCACATTCTGTAACCAGATAGCAGAAGACATCTGTGGAAATGCGAAGAGGTGCAGGGGGTTCCAGAGGGTATTGCAGGGTTTCCCTAGTGGAAGGCTTCTCAGTACCTGAATGCGTCGGAACAAAGGTTTTGCCTTTGCACCTGCCAGGGGGGCATGGCGCCCCAGGGAAAGTGCCCTGGCATCTTCCGATGGCCTCTAAAAGCTACCTGACAGGCTCTTTCTCCTCACAGAACAGCCAGGTGCTGCTCAGCAGAACTGTGCTGCCTGCAACAGCCCCGAGCCTGGAGCTGAAGGCAGCCCCACCACCTCTGACCTGCAGCAGCCCAAAGGGGCGAGCGCTTTTGTCAGCAGCAGCTATCCAGCCTGCCTCTCTGGCCCTTCGCTGACTAACTGGAAGAAGGAGATGAGCAGCATGCACAGGAGCTTCTCAGAGGCAGACCTGTCCTACCAGAACAGCAACCTGGAAGGCAGGAGAAGGGAGCCGGAGGTAACCAAAAGTGAGGAGCATCTTCCCATTCAGCAGACAAAGTACAGCTTGGAGAAGAGGGCACTGGAAACAAGGCCTTGCCATCCTGCAGTCACACTTACCAGATGGCACTCTCTCCCCCAAACCTCCTCCGGCTGCTCCCTGCAGAGCTCCTTTTCTCGTCTGGTGGCTCGGTCTTCACCAGCTCTGCACTAGTTCCACTCCCAAGCCCCCCAAAAAGCTTTTTAAAGAAGACCCAGGCTTTTCCCATCAAGCCCAGAGAGGACAGCAGCACACCCGGCAGACACATCCGAAAGCACTCCAGGGCGTTCTCTTTTGCAAACCGCAGCAAAGCGCTCAAAAAAAAGTCCCACATTCTGGAGGCCTGGAAGACAGGCGGTTTCTGAGAGACAGCTCCTCAAGCAAAGACAATCAGTTGTCCTGCAGGATTGTCCAGCAAAAGAGGCCCGACGAGAACAAGCCCTTGCCGGTGTTGTATCAGCAAAGGCCCCATTTCAGCTCAGCGGAGGATGTGTTTAGAGAGGTGGGTGGAGCAGAGGAATCCAGGAAGACCGCTTGCTTAGGAAGAGCCTACTAAGACCTGCCTGACCACTCAGGTTCCCTGCTACAGTTCCAACCATGAGACGCACAGAGACAAGGCAGGACGCTCTGCCAGGCTGCTCATGCACCAGCCATGCACAGGACACAGCAGAGGCTGGCTCCAAGGCATCTGCTCAGGCACAGAGTTTCTGCCCTGAAGGCTTTGGGGGTGGAAAGTGCACCCTGCAAGGTTCCTCTTGGAAGAAACTCCGCTGTGAGTTTCCCAGTGACCCCTTATCGGAGCTTATTGAGCGGGAGACTTGTCTGAGTCCTGTCAAGAGGTGACATTGCGGGGCACTCGTTGGAAAGGAGAATGGAAAATGGTGCCAGCCTCTCTATGAGCAGAGGTCCCAAACATTCCTGCCCCTTGGGATCCCAAAGAATTGCAAACCTTATAAGGACGGTTGGGGTTTGGAGGTCCCCCTTTCCGGCATTCAGGAGTCTAGCCAGACCTCTGCATGATTTGCTGAAGGGAAACTCAGCGTGGAAGCAGGAGCAAAAGCCTCAGGAAGCCTTAAAGGCTTCAAAAGATGACATGGCTGCGCACAAATCGATGGGGCACGCCCAGCCTAAATGCCCGTTTACGCTACGTATAGACAGAAGTGATAAGGGCTGTGGGTGGGCATTCTCCGGCTATGTGTGCCGACTCTCATTTACCAACCGATTGGGACTGCTAAGCGGTTTCCCCCTGCCTTGGGGGTAGCACAGAAGACTCCTGTGCAGCAATGGGCTTCGTACAGCCATTGACAGGTGACAAGGGATGGGACGAATGAAGGAAAGAGTTTATTGGAGAGTGCAGAGACCAAGGACCAAGTCCAGAGGTGACATTCCTCAGCAGCCGATGGGTAGGAGCATGGAAAACGGTGCCAGAATCTCTATGAGCAGAGGTCCCAAACATTCCCGCCCCTTTGGATCCGAAAGAATTGTGAGCTTGACGAGGAACCTTGGCGTCTTGGAGATCACCCTTTGCTGGAGTCAGTATTCTAGCCAGACCTCTGCCTGTTTTGCTGAAGACTGACTCCGCGTGGAACTGCGAACCAAACCCCCTGGCAGTATTAAATGCTTTCAAAGATGAAAAGTTGCCTTCCTCATCTCTGGCACCCACCCTCCTTCCCTACGTGCCCACGGACACTCCATATAGGCCTAGGTGATGAGGGATGTACATGGGGATTATGGCAACAAGATGTTCCCTGTGGAAAGGATGAGCCTCTTACCTTTGGCTCTGCATCCCGGCAAGGCTCCCAAGCGAACAACCCTCCCTTGCAGAAAGTGCTCTTAGCTCCATCCATGGCAAGGGCTGCTAAGTACCAAGCCCGTAACTCAAGAGAGGCAGTCCAGTTGTGTGTGCGGATTCCTGCTGGAAAGCTACTTAGAAGTGGCCAGCCTTAGCCGCTGCGGGTAGCCCAAAAGCCACCTCTGCCAAAAGGGCCTTTCTACCTCCACTAGCGCTTGACGAGTGATGGGTCAAAGAAAGGAAACCAATCCTCAGAGAGGGTAGGACGAACTGGGAGGAGACCTGTGGAGGGCTCCCATCCACCGTCCTGCGCGGTACCTGAGGTGCCGCCCTGGGACAGCGAGAGAGGAGCGGGGGTGCGGGACCCAGCTTGCGGGAGCGCCAAGCAAGCAGGGAAAGGAGGGAGAGGCAAAGCCGGTGCTGCAGCGGTAGTGACCAGAGAAGCTTTGGCCGAGGAAATGGAGGGCTTGGCGCAGCTGGCAGAGCTCAGAGCTGTACAGGTGGCGCTGGAGCAAGGAGCCTCTGGTGTCTGTGCGCACTCAGGCGCTGCAGGGGCTGCTGCCAGCCAGGGGCTAGAGCGGCGGGTGCAAAACAACTGGCAAGGAAAAGGTAGAGAGGTCTGGGGAAAAACAACCCTGGGAAGAGTTAGCAGCTAGCTGAATTGAAGAACAGATCCGATGGGCGTGCCTCTGCCCTCCGAAAAGCCTCCAAACCCTGAGGCAAAGTGGAATCTGATGGCTCAGCACTGGGCTACAATTCATGTGTGGCCCACTCGGGAGGCAGAATGGCTCGGGAAGTGGTGGCCTGAATGGCTAGGGCAGCCCAGGAGTTAGGAGCTATTTGCAGAGGCTGCAAGGAGACGATGGCCGGTGACAAAAGCGCTGGCCAAACAGGTTGCAGACTCATGCCATGCTTGTCAAGCACTGGTAGAGTACCTGTCCAAAGGACAACAGCCTGCCCATCTCAGCAAAGGTAAGCTACTGCAGGACGCTTGGCAGAGAGATGATATTGGTGCCTTCAAGTGAACTCCTGGAGGCTGGAAATACGTCCTGACGGGAGGAGCAATAATTAGCAATGTGGGGAATGTGCACTGCAACGGCTCTAGCAAGTGCAGCTGCTTTACCACGGTGGCCTGCTCCTTTTCCTTATGCAGAGAAAGACAATGTGAGAATGGATTGTCTTTGAAGAGGAAAGACTTGCAAACTGGGTGTGCTTCCAAGGAGTACGATGGGCTTTCCGCTTACCGCCTCGCTCTCCAAGGAACGGCAGAGCAGGAAGATGGAAGGGACTCCTAAAACTGCAGCTCCACAAGGGTGACTCTCTTCATTCCTCCGAGGGGGGATCCCCCCTTCACGCTGGATGCGACAAGTTGACTAAAGAAGGGGCAAAGCTCCAGGGGGAAATCCCATAGAGAAGGGGTATTCCAGCAGTGCTCATCAAAGGGCAAATCAGTGCCAAAGGACTGAAGTAGGGGAGCCCTTGTTCCTCACGGAATATCTTGTACAACCTCCCAAACCAGCTTTCCCCGCACAGCCTGTGGCTTTACAGTTGCAGCCCTTTGGACTACTAAAACTGCAACTGAGAGCACACCAGAGTGTTAGAGCAGAAGAAATGTTAGCTGTATCAGTATAATTAACTATAGTGGCACTGAAAAATCTTCCTGTAAGAACAACCCCCAAACATCATTGTACAAAAAAATACTCAAGACATGTATGTTTCAAAATTTGTATTTTTAATTGATGTTTAAGATAATCTGATAAAGTAAAGGAAATTCTGAGACTAAAAAACTCCAAATGTTTTAAAGGGAGCATTCTGCTGATACAAAGTTGCCTTCATGTTTGAGTGAAGGCTGACACCCACTTTTGGCTCCTGTCAGTACTACTTCCACAAGTTAATAAAGGCTAGTGAAATGGGAACTTCGTACATCTGTCCTTTTCCTCGAATTAGGTAATTCTTATGACATTTGTAGTTTGCTGATAGACTGCAGAGAAGCCAGATGCTTTATGGCTTTTCTACATTGCTATTGTCAGATTCTTACAACTGAGTGAATGCAGCATGAGATCATAAAAAAGCATGTATTCTGCATTTGCCTGTGCTAAGTTACATCTTGGCTGTCCAGAAAGAGACAGAAATTCTGAATGTTCCATATCTGGGCTGCGACTACGTTTTCCATTCAGAATTCATCGACAGAATTAGAAATGACATGCTTTGAATTTGTTAGGGGTATTTCAGCATCTTCTATGATATTTTCAGGAACAGTGTGTCATGTTGGGGCCATTTATACCACACTGTACCATAAAGATGCAGTACTACAGTAAGCGAGCTTTCTGTACTTTGTAAGGAGTAAGTCAACAGCAGAAGACAAGAATTGGCTTTGCAACAGCTTTTGCAGTTGTGAAAATTGAGGAATTTGAATTTAAACCTTCTGTGAATGACTGCCCCCCAAAAGTACTGTATTCAAGTAAAATCCCCTGCCCTATTTTTCCTTAGGATGTGTGATCAAGTATAACCAGTATATAAAATGTCATTTTAAAACTTCTGATTTGTTTGAAAGAAAAAAAAAGTGTCTTGTAATTCCTGAGCATGTCAACTAGTGACCCTACTCCCGAACAGCTGTTATTTGATGATGAGCTGTGGAGAAGCCAGATAATTTATGTCCTTTCTGCAGTACACAGTTGTTACACTGCTTTACACACCTTCTGACTCTCTCTTGAATCTCCCAATGACACACTCAGCCCATAGAAGTTAGAATAAAATCAGCTACATATCCATGCAACTCCATGCAAATGAGTTTACCAACTCATTTTTGTTGTTTTTTCATAGATTAACAAATTATTCATGCTCTGTGATAGATTCATCCCTCTGTAGGGGATAGGATAGGATAGGACCTGTAATAACCCATCTATCCACTGTCTTTATCCCTTGTATTAAACCTCATTTGCGCCTGTTCATGTAACTCCAGGTATGAGGGAGAAGATATACTACACATTGCCATCTTTCCTAATGATCTTCCTCATTATCAATTTTTTTCCACTCATATTGCTAGGCCCTTGAGGAAGAAGCATTACAAATTTTTCCTGTACACTAAGTCATTTCTGAAGACTGAGATTTTCTCTGTCCCACTATTTACTCCTGTCATTCCCTAGGCCTTCAAGCCTCCAATATTCCTGGGAATGCCACCTGCTACTGTATAAAAGAGAAAATAATGGTGTTTTGGTGACTTTCCTGTCATTATGATTTTGACAAAGAAAACTGCAAACCAATAAGATTTTAGCACTTGGACTGGCCATGCTGAGGATTAAGTAGGTATTGGAACATTATATTCATGGCGTGATTATTTGAACTATTTGTTACAAGTAGAATAAAGGAAAAACATGGAAACTACATGCAGTTGCCCACTTGCTTGCCCAGCTGCATGGCATGCACCTGTCAAAGGCAGAGAAGACTCCTGGCATGCCACCTTTTTACCTATTAAGGTGTAGGTGAAGTTTGGGGCTACAGCTAATTAAGAAATTCTTGCAGAATAGCTTTTCTGACAGACAGTGCTGATTCAACAAAGTTGTAAGGTTTCACAAGGGATATATAGATATACCTAATCCAGTCTCCCAGGAAGTTATTAAAATGTTTGGTTTTAAAAGGTCAGTGCATTTTGTTCTGTGTTTGATATAATTTATAATGTAGAAACTAAAATAGTACAACAGAAGCAACTATTCTTATCTTTTAGGGTGAACCATTTAAAATATTTTTTTGCAAAAAATATGCCAAGATATTGAGATTTTCTCCTTATTTTCCAATGTCAGAACATCCAGGCCTTTTCCGTACCTAGATATTTCAGTTTCAGCCAGCTCTGTTGGTGGCGGCACTAGCCAACTGTCCAACTTCTGTACAAGCTGCTGGGCCTTTGTAAGTGAAAGATAATAGTAAGTATTATATATACATATATAAAAATATATATGTATATACACACACTTATGCACATTAAGACATTATGTGTGTCATTAACTCTGCTCCTGCAATGATTGTTCTAGTTCAATTTATAAAAGCTATTCTGCTACCATTTTTTTACCTCTATGTGCACATACCTTCCTTGGAAATTGTTTCTTATCCACCAGCTCATTCAATTTTTTATTTTTTAAGTCTTTTCAAGATATTAAATGTATAGTACTAATATTTGTCACACATAGTTGCAAATCCAACCTTCTAAAGTATTAAAATGTACTAAAACTTGACAAGATTTCCATCATAACGTGGCCACAATTTCCAAGACTGAGTGACTATACAGAGAATTCTCAAATTGTACCATTTTATTCCAGCTAAATTGTATTTTACCATACAAAAAATAGCCTTGTAAACATACAGCTAAGATAAAAATGAAATAAATTACGTTAATTGCATTCCACAAATGCACTCTGATAAATGGAATTTATTGAAATTTGTTAACACTAGGAAAATAACTCTTAGAGTGGCAATTTCTTTAATGCTTCCTTTGCAGTCACTCACAGAAGTTAGTGACTGTAACAACCTGCATGGATGGTTTCATTCAAGTCATTGCTATTATTGAGGTGGGGGCTATTTTTTGCAGAAAGCCTATAGCCGCTGCGTCGCACCAGTCCCACTGGAGGTGCTAGGCCAGGAGGAACCACTCCGATCCATGTGACGAGTCCCAGTGTCACAGACACACTCCTGCAGCTGGTGTCAGGCTCCAGAGCCACGCAGCCATCCCCATGGCAGGCGGGGAGCCTTTGCTGCTGCCCTGCACTCAGCGGTGACGGGTGCGAGTGTGCCGCACACTGGGTGCCATCTGTGGCTCATACCTATGCCCCATTCGTGTGATGGGACCGACGTGACAAACAGGAGGTCCAGACCGGGTTTTGTGAATTTTGACATTGGTAAATCATCCAAATTTGGCCATTCGTCTCTTAACAGATGTGTGCATTATTGTTCTGTAGGAAGTCTCTGCTGGCAACTGAAAAATTTCCACAGAAGAATGGAAGCCTTTTGTAGATTATCTTTTCTTCTGCTTTCTTTTTGGTTTTTAGTTGACATTAAATGACAATATATTTATATTTCTTTGCTTTTCCTTTCCATATTTCCAGTTCTAGAAAGCGTCTTCATGTAGCAAACTACTTGAAAGGGCCCCTCTTACAGCCCTTCATTAGGACAACAATGCTTATATATTTTTATTGGTGCAGTGAGACTCGGATGCCTGTACCTTGTACAGTTAGTAAAATCACATCCTAGAAAGGGAACAAGTTACAGCACTAGAGAGGAGGGATAACAATGCTGCTGCCTGGCGCCCCTGCCAGCATGGCTGTGTCAGGCACGGAGCCCAGCTCTGCCCACCGCAGGTTTGTCCACAGAAATTTGTGAGATGCTTCTCACCCACTGCTGTCTGCCATACAGCCCGTGGGAAACTGCCTGTCCTCTTTTTCAGGAGAAATGGGCTTAGGTTTGTATGTACAATGTAAGTATGTACAATGCTTTTCTGAATTATGGTTTATCCTTTTCAAATATATATAAATGAGCAGTTTAACGAGGTAGTTTGCATTCTGCACCCCTCACCTATAGCCCTGTATTTAAATTCAAGGTACTATCCCTAACAGAGCAGTAATTTTCTTCCATGACTGCACCTACCTGATGTTCCTGCAGGCACATTTCTGCATACTAGACAGTGCCATTTGCATATCTATTTTAACTCTTTTAAACTGTGACTTTACTACAATATGATTGGGAAGAATTTGTCTTCCCAAATGACATTCTGTTCCTGGGGGTCAGTGCTCTGTGGTTTTTATTTGAAATAGCACAAGAGTTACAGCTAAGGGCAGGAGATGAAAAACGGCTGGATGTCTTGCAGTCACCATGAGGAACCTCCACAGAGCAACAACAGGAGTAATAGCAAACTCGTCCATCTGTGAACTCCATAGGATCTCATTTAACACTCATTGGATATGTCTTTAAATAAATACTTAATATTCTTCTTTCATTTAAGCAAAAACAACATTTAGGAATCACCATGTTTTACCGGATTGGTATAACTTTGTCTAATAGATTATTACGTCCCTGACAGCAGCCAATACTGGATGTTACAGAAGAAGGTACGAGAAGCACATTAATGAGCAATTATGGAAGAATCTGCCTTTTGGGCAGCATCTGCTGATTTTTATATGCTAGTCACTTCTGTCAAAAAAAAAAGATACTGGCTGTACCCTACCACCACATGTAGGTATGAATAGTGGGATACTAAATGAATATTCTTTGAGCAGTCTAATGGTTAAAAGTTGATGTGGTCTCTGATTAAATCATGACACTGGTTGGTATTTTTCTGTATTTTGGAGGGGGGAAATTGAAGAAGACTTATACGCTGTTGTGTAAATGATACTTCAGGGGTCTCATATCCAGAGACAGCCTGAAACAATCATTCTGGTATGACATTATTTATGACCCTGAGGTCCTATTAGTTGGACTCAGACCTGTCTCTTGCTCTCCCCTGCTTCAGCCTCTGTTCATTTTTGTAGCCGTTGCAGAAGGTCGGGCTCCTCACTTTGGGAAATCTTGCTGGGTGAGATGTTTCTTCTAAACCTCGAACTCCACGTTCTGAGGTTTTCATCCCTGCATTGTACGTGATTAAACACAAATACTGTAACTGTAAAAGTGTGTATTAACTCCTTGATAATATCTATTTGGAACAGTGGCCATTTGTCAAAACATAGCAAAGCCCCTACTTCTGATGATGTTATTTCTATTCCTTCCCAGGCCTTTCAGTCTCTAAAACATGTTACCCTATCTGGTATCCTCATAAAACTCTTATACCTCCTGGGATTGTGTGTGGTGAGTTCCACAGGTGAAATATGGATGGTATAATGTGTACTTTTGGCTAAGCATTGTACATTTTTTTGGCCTTTAATATCTTAATTCTATTTATACAGCATTTTCATGATCACTAGTCCACATGTAAGTACTATGTAAGTAGTAAGCTGAAAATTAATCATTTGTTCCTATTTCAGTTCTTAAGGATTTGACTTTTTTTTAACTTGAATTAAATGATTGCCAGCTAACCTGAGCTATTTAAAATGTGTCAGTCTAGAGGCTTTCTGAATGTTTGTTCCAAGTGTTTATCCTTGCTTGAGTGAAAGGAAGAGCTTTATTTAAGGCATGTGTCATTAACAACAAGTGGACACAACTCCAGGATACTCTTTTATGGTACACTTTTACTTAGCATATATGCATGGTAATTTGACTTAAGAAAAACTACTGCTCTGTGTTCTCTCCTGTAATCGAACATGTTAATATTTTCTTATTTGTATATCTCTTAAGCTTTGTGACAGGCCATTCCTTGCATTCATATCTTTCCTGTTTCTTAAAGCGGCAAGCCAGACCAAAATGTAAATGGAGGTGGTCTCTCTGAGTATCTCCACAAGAGAAAGGGGACATCTCCTGTGACCCATGGAGGGACAGCACTAGGGACATTTGTTCTATTTACCGGATGGATAGTTGAAACCTTGAATTCATGGATGATGTTTTGTTTTGGGAAGTTCTGCACCACCCTTGACTTCTGATGATACTAAGATTAGGGCACTTTTTATACCAGCTGAATAAGAATCTATCTCTAGTTTTGTTTTGTGGGTTTTTTACTCTATTTTTTTAGATTTTCTTGAGTCGACGCATAGAGTTGATTTTGTGGGAATGCTAAAGAGATCAGGTAGTAAACACTTCCCTGTATCTTCAGATTAAAAGAAGCTTTAAGATGGGAAAAATATAGAATAAATAATATTTTTTAAATGGTTTTCATGTGCTGAAGTTTCTTGCTGAAAATATGACTAGGGACTCAGTTGCTCTGGGTGGTTTTACACATCTGAAAAATCTTGAGCTCTGAGAGGGGAGAGAGAGAAGAAGGATAGTGAGCTTGGTATTATATCCTAGTAACTTTCCGTGCACCAGGGTTAGTGCTGGGCATGAGTTAGCCCTACATAAGTTTTAGATCAAATAACCTTTACTCATTTGTTTTTAGTTTGGGGACTTTTTTATCACATGCCCTTAATGCTGCATTTCTGTGTTGCAGAAGCTGTTCTGAGTCATTGCATCTCCTACTGGAAGTAAAATGGAAGAGAAGGCCCATTCAGGCACTAAATCCTGTGGGATTTGCTGTGGAAACACAGTCAGCAGGGTATCCCGCTGTAGCGGGGGACGTGGGCAGTGAGGAGGAGATCTACGGGACTGAACCTCAGGAGGGACAGGGTTATTGGACCTGTCGCTCCAGAAGGCACATCTCAGGCACAGAGCCACTGAAGAGGGGTCTGATGTGCAGCTAAGTCAAGAACAGTGAGAGCACTGAAAAAGCAAATCTGATTATTATAATCTCTGTGTCCCTTCTGAGTACTATCAAAGGTGCTAGTCTGCGTATAAAAAAGTGAAATGCCATGCAAGTCCCCTACATAGCGTTCTTTTCTCTGCTGTGCTTAATGACTGATCAGTTATATAAAATACATACAACTCTTTTATGTAAGTACCTGTTTAGTAATCCTTCTCTGAATGTCACATTTTATATTACTGTAGAGCTGAGAGGCACCAGCTACTTTATAGTTATGTTGTGCTAGGTACTGTAAAAAGAGAGAGTATCAGCCTGTCACATGAATCTTTGCTCCATATATTTATTTTATGAAATATATCTTACGTATTTGCGTTAATAGAGGTGACAGAACATTGCAAAATTGACCAGCAATTTACAGCCTCTTTATTTTTTAATTAAAAACATAAATATACTTCTGTGTAGCAAAAGGGAAGTTTACTAAAATGAATTCAGAATTAGTTAACAAGCTTTCTTCCTTCCACCCACAGCTATAGAGGAATTTTCCGTAAAGATACAGGAGTAATTTGGCTTTTAAGAAATACCAATAAGTGAATGAAGAAATAATCACAAGCTTTTATCATTTAAGACTAATCTAGCAGTAGGTGAAAGATTAACTTTCAGTGATACATAAATAATAACTCAAAACTCATAAATAATGCCTTTGTCAGTTATCAAGGAACAAAACATCATTTTAAGAAATTGTAGACTGAATCCTTGGGGCTAATCATCTGCCCGCTATCTTTTAGAATGTGAATAGGAATAAATTTTGGCTCATTTTGTACCACTTACCAGGACTAGCATACTAGGACAGGAGTACTTTCTATTTGCAGATGGTGTGTTTAATTCACATATTTTCATTTCAACCTATCCTCAGCCCAAGGATGGGCACATAAATAACCTAGAGTGGGTGGCAAGGCTACAGAGGGAATAAAGCAAACACTCTTCTAATAATTGTACTCACTTTTTATGTGAGACCAGTTTTTCTAGGAGTTCTTGCCAATGTATACTTTACAAATAAAGTAGATTAAATCTTACGAACAGTTAAGTATTAGCTAGATGCTGGTATAGGTTCGATATAAATAACAGAATTGTTCTCACCGGCTAGAATGTTTTATAAAGTTCAGCATTTCCTTTATTCATTCCATGAAACAATGATCCAAACATTTGATCAGAAATGTATACAAGATATAAATCTGGATTTTTGTTTTTGGTTTTAGTCTTTTTAAGACTAACCCTTCTATATGTTCCAGGTTATAATTCTAGAGAGCATAAACTTCAGTCTTTGTAAGAAGTGTACTATTTCAATGTTAACATTAGTGAAACACAAACAGGTTGTCTGTAGTCTGAAAAGGAAACAGTCTTCTTGTAATGATGGAACAGATTCCCAGTGACAACAGTCAAAATTTGATGTCACATTTACAAAAAATGTAGATGTAGCAGTTTCTCAGTCCTGTACCTTACTCCAGCTGCCTGTGAGGCTGTTTCTTCACGCAGTAACTTTTGAATCCACCAGCTGATTTCAGCCCCATTTGGAAGGAGAATAGAACTGTCAAAGGTAATAGATGACTGGATAAAATTGAAGAGCCCTATTATTGCTCCCAATCTGCAACATGAGTTCAGCACCTATTAGACATCAGAAAATGCTCATGGATCTTAACATTTGGCTCAACAAAGCCTTCAGAGACCAGGATTCACTAGTTCCACTGCTCTTAGAACTAGTTATCAATAAGGATGAAATTGAAGTTACTATATCTGTGGTGGAAGCAAAATTCAAAGAGCTGAATACGCTCAGTATTCTGAAAGAGCTGATGCACAGTCAGAAGTTGGATTGTTCATGATCCAGCCTCTAAAAGATTTTTAAGAAGGGTAGGATTGTATGAGGGGTTTGAAGGATAGCAAGTAGCCCTTACATTTAAGCAGACAGAAAAAGTGATCTAACAGAGACAGGCCCTTTTGTCTGAGTTCAGGGAAAGAAAAAATTGACGACATGGAGGTAAGTGGAAGGTAAAAAAGGCAAAAAGGTTTACTAAAGATAAATTTGGCCAGACCAGTCTGCTATCTGTCACTGGCAAAGGAGCTTATTTTTAGACACAGAAAACACAGCTGATCCAATCTACCACACTTCACCTGAAGGACTCCTTGATACAGGGTGTTGTTGATGCTGAAAGTTTACATATGTTCATGAAGCAATTGGAAAAAATCATAGAAGAAAAATCCCTCCAAGGATATTAAATGCAGACACACCTGTTCTGATTAGAAGTCTCTGAGCCAGACATTAATGGAGGTGAGGAGAACCTTCTGGGGAAATAAAGACTTACCTTGTCTATAGACTCACTCACTCCTTTTTATCCTTTTTCATTCAATTCTGCTATTGAGAGATGAACCTTTAGTCTGATCAGTATGACCTTTTTCATACCCTTATATTCTTATCTGAACTTCACTGAATTATGTGATGGGACATTATTAATGAAATGTGAGAATATGTGGAAATAATTGCAGAATTTTAAGATGGATAAGGCAATGGCTGCAGAAGCAACCAAAGGCTTATTGCAGAGAATGGAGGCAACTGCTAGTGGAACTCCTCAGAGGTAGCTTTTTGGTCCCATCTTATGTTCCTGTTATGCTGAAATTCCTCAAAATACAAAAAGTGCTGTCTAAATTTGCTGACTAAACAAAGATGGGAATTGCTGTTAAAGAAACAGGTGACTGGAGTAAGGTACAGAAGAATTTAGAGAACCTTGAAGACAGGAAAAATAAAAATAGAAAACAATTAACACAAAGTAAGAGATTGTGCTTATCAGCTGGAAAAAACGATGAAGGGGACTTGGAGTGTTAGCTAGGCAGGGGGCTAAGATCAAAGCTGTTTGCTTTTCAGCCCCTGCCTGTAGCTTTACCGTACTTTAATATAATGTATGTCTGACCTTAGCATTATAATACAGTTCACCTAAATTAGGTGCCATGAATTTCCCCACAAAGTAAGAAGGTAGCATTAACTGGCAGGTTTTCTGGATCACATACTGTATGGTGAGTTGTAGAGACGTATCTGATAGGAAACACTAGCCCCAGTGCCTCTGCAGAGCCTGATGGTGGGCACTGCTGTCCACCTGGACCAGGCCACTTTGCCTCTAGGCAGTTGTCTGCCTCTGGTCAATAGCCTAGTGGACAGTGTATTCATTCAAAAATAGATACCTGTTCAGTTTTCCCCTTATCCTGGAATCAAACTTGCACAATTTTGTATTAACCAACATCTTTTTATCTGTTAGAGGAGTAGAAAGTACCTCCCAGCTTCCTGGGGAAGTTGTGACGTGGTGGAAACAAGAATACAAGAGCCATGGGGCCAGGAGGTGATCAGGCAACACAGCGCCTGGCTCAGAAACCAAGGGGCCTATGCATCCAAAGGGAAGGGACAGAGATCTGCTTGCTTTCTTCTTCTTGGATTCTTTCAGCTTTTTCTTTGTTTTTAAATCCAGGAATTGTATAATATGAAACACATAAACTGTCCTGCAAGGCGTCCTTTAAAGCATTGTCAAGATGGAGCAGCTATAGTCACTGTTTGAAATTATAGCCTATAACTTGGTAAGAAGTGCTAAACAGGGTCCTCCTCAGGACCCCTGGGAAGGGTGCAGATCCAATGCTTCTGCCACCCACTTCTGCACAGCGTGGCCATCAGACCAGCCTCAGTGCTGCTGTGGGATGCTTCCCACCGCATCTGAGCCACCGGGCAGCTATGGCTGGAAACAGATGTACCCACTGGGAGGATATAAGTCCAGGGAGAAAGGACCTTTGTGGGCTCCTATCTCAGTGTTTGAGCAATGCTTCCAACAAGCCTTTTGGGTGGAGTTGAACTTTGGCAGTGCCTAAATGAAGTAATTACTTTGATTTGCCTTACAAGTTGTAAGTTCTGAGGCTGGTTCCTCTGAAATTGATAGACCAAATAAATAATTCCCTGGAGAGTTATTTACCTTTTTTCCATATGAAAAGGATTAACCCTAAATTGTGTTTAAAGTGGAAAATTTAGAAGGAATTCCTCTATTTGGAATCTTTGACTTGTTGAGAACGTTCTTTCCAAATTTAACAGAAGTGCTGTATGTATTGCAGCTAAATTTGGCTCTTCAGTTAAATATCTCCAGTTAAATATCTTTTTGTATCGGTGAATTATGTGGCTAAGCCTTTCTGAGGGAAACATTTAATGGAAAAATTTTTCCCTGATCAATTTCTGAACTGATTCACAGAAGCATACACCAATTATTTTCACAGGAATTGGGATCTTTTTGGCTATATTCTAAAACACAGAGATGGAAAATAGTTTTTAGTTGACAGGAAATATATTATTTAGTGTGTTCAGATAAGGTGTCCTCTGGTTGTTTGAGCTTTAAGATCTTATCATTGAAATAGTCATTCTTGTCAAAGAAGATTCATGAGCAGTAGAGATCTATATTTATAGAGACCAGTGTTGAAACCTAGTATTTTCTCCAAGGAAAGGTGATACTGGTAAATTGTCCCAAGGGACAAAATTTGCCATTGCAGCAAATACAAATGAATTTTAAAAGAAGACTGTCAATCCGGAGTCTGATCTTGATGCCTAGTAGCTTCAGTATTATGCTGAAGTTTCTGGCTTTTTATGGGGCACTGCATTAACATCAGGTCCATAGGTCACTTCAGTGCAAGAAGGAGAATATAGGAAACAGCTAGTTAGGAATAGGTAGCAGTCTGAAAGGATCAAAGCAGAACAGTAACAGCAGCTGGAATATTCTCAGGAGAAGGAGGAGAGCCGGAGGAAGAAACAGACTGGTAGCACTGGAGGTCCTGAGGGTGGCTGTAGCAGCAGGACAAGAGTGGCCTGGGGCAACTGCCTCCAGGAGGGGCAGCGGGCGCACTGGGCGATGGCAGGGCTGGTTTTGGCCGTGGTGCCCAGCTCGTGACTGTGGCTTGTCTTTGGGGTGCTGAGCCCTGAAGCGTCACTGGAAATGGGGTGGCAAGTTTAAGACTTGCACTACCAATGCAAGCAGGGCCAGTAAAGTCTGTGAACTAATGGCTGAGCTTTTGGTACCTTCCTTTATATGCCACTTAAAGCAATTCTGCCCATGACAGTTTCACTGTCTGAATCTGCAAAGCATCATGTGTTATTCATCAGGCTATGATTATTTATAGGCACCCACAGAGGTCTCAAGCTGGGAGAGGCCTGGTGTTTTGGAACAGTTTTTGCCCATGTCTCTGAATTTGTGTTATCTTTGCACATGTCTAGGGCTCAGTGTACCACACAATCACAGTGACAGCCCAAAGAAGGATCAATTGCATTATTATCTAAATCCCAACAGTGTGCTTGGATCTGCTAATGACACTAATACACCCCATTTTTGTACGAAGAAAACCACACAGAGAAAGCTAGAGGAATGGCAGATGAGTACTACAACCTACCAGGTGTAGCTTATAGTGAATGCTTTTCTGGAGTTTTTACTCACTACTTTTTCATATTGATGAGTGGACAGTGAGGTGGCTTGAGAACTGGCTGAATGGCAGAGCTCAGAGGGTTGTGATCAGTGGCACAAAGTCTAGTTGGAGGCCTGTAGCTAGCGGTGTCCCCCAGGGGTCAGTACTGGGTCCAGTCTTGTTCAACTTCTTCATCAATGACCTGGATGAAGGGACAGAGTGCACCCTCAGCAAGTTTGCTGACGATACAAACCTGGGAGGAGTGGCCGATACACCAGAGGGCTGTGCTGCCATTCAGAGAGACCTGGCCAGGCTGGAGAGGTGGGCGGAGAGGAACCTCATGAAGTTCAACAAAGGCAAGTGCAGGGTCCTGCACCTAGGGAGGAATAACCCCATGCACCAGGACAGGCTGGAGGCTGACCTGCTGGAAAGCAGCCCTGTGAAGAAGGACCTGGGAGTGCTGGTGGACACCAAGTTGACCATGAGGCAGCAATGTGCCCTTGTGGCCAAGAAGGCCAATGGCATCCTGGGGTGCATCAGGAAGAGTGTTGCCAGCAGGTGGAGGGAGGTGATTCTCCCCCTCTACTCAGCCCTGGGGAGGCCACATCTGGAGTACTGCGTCCAGTTCTGGGCTCCCCAGTACAAGAGGGATGTGGCACTACTGGAGCAAGTCCAGCGAAGGGCTACAAAGATGATGAGGGGACTGGAGCATCTCTGTTATGAGGAAAGACTGAGAGAGCTGGGCCTGTTTAGCCTGGAGAAGAGAAGGCTGAGAGGAGATCTTATCAATGTGTACAAGTATCTGAAGGGAGGGTGTCGAGAGGGTGGGACCAGACTCTCTTCAGTGGTGCTGAGCGACAGGACGCGAGGCAACGGGCACAAACTGAAACACAGACACTTCCATCTGAACCCGAGGAAAAACTTTTTCACTGTGAGGGTGACAGAGCACTGGCACAGGTTGCCCAGAGAGGCGGTGGAGTCTCCTTCTCTGGAGATATTCAAAACATGTCTGGATGCAATCCTGTGCAATGTGCTCTAGGTGACCCTGCTTGAGTAGGGGTGTTGGACTTAGATGATCTCCAGGGGTCCCTTCCAACCTCAACCATTCTGTGATTCTGTGACTGTACTTCCTCCGTAAAGTCAATGTAGTTCTGGTCTCTCAATTATATATTTGTATGCCAGTACACATATACCTTTCTATCTGTAATCTTCCCATGTAATTTTGCCAGCATATATTTTTTTTAATGCAAAACAACTGCCAGTAACGCTGTGTCTGCCTGTTTCCTCTTCCAGTGAAGATGCAATTTCACAAAAAGCATCTAGCCATTCTTACTTCCCAGAATGTTCCAAAGTTTCATATTTTTAAAAGGAAAGAGAGGAAAGGCACCTTTAGTATCATTGCTATTGCTGCTCCTCTTTAATGCTTATATGGTAACACTGCTTAGCACAGGATTACTGTCACTGCCTCAGAGGAGATAGGATATTGGCTGCTTGAGGAACAAGATGGGACAATAAGGGAAAGAGGATGCTACCTCTGCTGTATCTAGTTCTGTCTCCTGATTTTCATTCTATAGATTCTGTGTGAGCCAAGGTGGAAAGCCACTACTTTCCTTTGCATACCTGCCATGGTTCTGCAAGTGCAAAGCATTCGGTAGAGAGTGAGAATTGTGGCAAATCTAATCTACTTAAAATAGCTGAACTATGTAATTGTTAGAGAGGGCTTAGCAGCCAAATGTGATACAACTGAAAGTTATGCAGATCACCAAAAGTGCAGGATACACTGACAGAGTTATTCAGAAAATTGACTTGTGCTATATTATTCTTTGGTAAGCATTGATTTAATTATGTTGTTTAAGTGCTCCTATTGCAGTGAACATGGTTTTCAGACAACTGCACTTCTGCTTGACTGAAATGAAACCCCTAAATTTCTTAAATATTTTGTACTACATGTGCAGCCAAGGCTGAAGTTTTCTCTGCAGAAACCAGGTTCCACTATACTAATCCCTTTGGAGTACATCGGTTAGAGCTCATCTGGGCCATTTTTCCTTGACATGCATCAAAAGTATCACAAGACTGCCTGTCATGGAAAGAGAGAAAATCGTTAAAGAACTGAAAGAACCAAGAGTGGGCTGAGAAGATGAAACATTTTAACTGACCTTCATTTGTAAGAGTGATTTTTCCTCAGGAAGGGGGGGCATATGCATAGTTCTTCAGCTGGCACCTAGAACGGTTCCTCTGCATGTGTCACATAATTATCACAAAACAGGCAGCTGCTGTGACGATGTCTTTACATTTGCACTCTCCTAAGTTGTGTCTATCCCAGATATAATTTAAGTAAAAATGTTATCCCATAAAAATCTCAGTAATGGGAGATTTCAGATTTCTATTGAACATTTTCCATAACAGTCTTTCTATTATTTGATGTCTGTTCCTTTTAGGGAGGGGTAATTAAGATCCAGAAGAGAAAAGAAGGAAAAAAAGAATCTCACCTTTCTGGCCTATTTTCAAAGGATTCAATTAGGGAATGCAAAACAAAATTCCTTTAAAAGAATGATTGATGTGGGAGCTTTAACTAGGTGCTGTCATTTGATACGGGGGCTTTTTATTAATGCATATTGTATGATAGAAATGTGTGGGACAGGATGCCAGGCTGTTGACAGTGTTTGTGTGTGGTATATGTATTATATGAATAGATGGGCTGTGTAGAGGTGCATTTTGTTTCTTCTTTCACTGGTTCATTTTCTTAATCTGAACTGAAAGTGAAAGATCTTACTGTGAGGCAGCGAGTTTTGAGTGAAAAGTGTTGTTAAGAAAACCTACCTTGAAGGGGAATATTTTATATACAGAATGTGATTTTCTACAGAGTGGAAATGCTTAAAAGCTGATGGTGGTGCACTATAATACGCATAGTGCAGAGGGCTGGGGAACCATTCATGACCATTTGATGGGCCTAATTTCCCTGTAGATACATACATGATATACAAACATGTGAATATATTTTACGCATATCTATCTTGCATATGACAGCACAGTCCCTGAGAGCTGTAAAATGCTGTTTGTACTGGCTATTGATACACTTTAGAGTTAGAGGTGCTTTCAATGGAGGGCAGGCTCTTTGTTTCACCTGGGAAAGAACCATGAACTGTAAAGTCTTTATTATTTTTGGAAATACAGTTCAGAAAGTGAGTGGCAGTCTTTGCAACAGACATTTAATTTGCCTGTGATTAGACCAACTTGTATTCGCTCTCTTTCTCTCTCCCTTTTTAAAGTTATGATGAGTTGCTTATGTGCACCATACAACCCTGAAAAATGGAAATCTTAATGTTTTTAAGAGATTATAGCTAGTCATCTTGCATATGGATGCAGAGAGCTCTGGGGAAACTTTAGGAGCTGTTAGGTAGTACTTGAAGAAATTGAAGTGTAGGTATGGTCAACAGTTTAAAACATTTTCTGGAAATATATACAATGACCTTTTTTTTTCCACTGAACAAAATTTAACATCAGACATTTTTCACCAGCTTTCTAAGGAAGCATTAGGCAGTAGGTTAAAGTTTGCAAAGAGTAAGCCTTTAACAACAGAAATTTTGCTCATGGCGTAGCTAAGAAAATCATGTACTAAATTGTTTAATGGTAATTTCTTTTAAGCAGAAGAGAAACTTGAATATTTTTTGCTTTTTTTGTTATGATCTCTGAGACTCCACCTAGGATGGTGGATAAGCGTGGTATATTAATTCAGCAAGAATGGGACTGAGACTGCAAATACTTATGTACATTAATAACTTTACTCAGGTTTGTGGTGGATTGAGTAGGTGCATGTGATTTGCTCTACACAACTACTTGATCTTTTGCTCGTATCAGAGCTGAGAGCTGGCCTTGGGTGTGCTGCAGCATTATTTAAAATGGTTTCCTGCAGACCTTAACTCAGATACCCTTCTTTGTGATGCTTTTGCAAACAGTGTTAAACATGGTCTGAGCAGCAAGTCCATTCACAAAAAATTGCACCCAGACAATAAATCTTTCAAAACTGCTTGCAAGATTGCTTTGCTACAGCACTAGCTACTTAAAGCACTGAAGAATTGTCCAGTAAATAAAAGGTACTGTTAGGAACTGCTAATAAAGTTTAGAGAACCACCTGGTGACAAATTTCAAAAGAGCAGTTTTCAATAGAAATGACACCACTTTAGCATGAGTAGGAAAATTATCCAAGGGGTAGAAGATGAAGGGTTCAAAAAATCTAACTTTTTATATAGTGGCAAACTCAGATCCATTTCCTGTTAGGTCTAAAGTGAAAATTGCCGTTTAAGAATAGAGATTTCAAACAAATGGCAGAATTGGCAAAAAGAATTGTAGGACCTTGGATTTTGGAGAAAATACGTTAACATGAACATACTGTGTACATATTGCCAGGAGTAAGGAGAAAAGGGCAATAAGATAAAGCATTTGTCTAAATATGTCTCAAGACCTGCACTCAGACAATGGAGTTTTTCCAACCATTATATCAGAGCCATTAGATGTGCTCAGTAAATTTACTGTTAGAAGACAGTACGGTAAAATATAACAATTTTTTTCTATGGAATGGCTATTCAGAGTAGAGCTATTGTAAGGTATGAAAAAAGTGTTTAGGCCTAAATATCTAAAAAGGAAGAGACTGGGCAATATGGTTAGGAAATAACAAATTTTCTGTTGAAGAATCTCTTTAAACTGGCCAAATGCCTTTGCAGCAGATAATGAGCTATATTTCCTGAATACCGAGTCTGAGAAACCCTTAATTGCTCACAAATCCATGCACTGGAAAGTTTAGAATATTTAATGAGTTGGCAACAATCTTCGAAGAAAAGGATTTCATATAGGCTGAATGATGGATAAATAGCTTCATATTCCACTGCAGTGGAATTGCTGGGAACTTAGGACAAACCAACCCATGTATTTCGGAGATTAAGTATTTCCTTCACAGTCAAGGATATCTGTCATCTGCAGCAAAGGTGTTTTTACCTATAGTTCATGGCATGAAGTTCATGGTCAATAATAGGTATCTGCCTTATTATGATACGATCTTGAATATACAGTTTCCTCACTGGCGTTTTTAGTTGCTTGAAACAGAAAGAGTCAAATACAGGATGACCATGCCATGTACTTTATTGCTGTAATTTTATTTTCCTGTTCTTTGAGTGAGAGTTTGATCAGGCCTGACTTGTTCATGAGGATACTCACATACTAAAAAGTCCATCTTTTGGGGCCTTGTGTCTTGCATCTGGGTTCTTGAAATGAATGTTTTGATTTGGATTCTCTGTTTTCTCAGCACCTTCTATCGATACCCTCAATACACATCAAACTTCACATCAATTCTACAACTTGCTGCCCCACCACGTGGTGCTAATGAGCAGGCAAATTCAGCAAGCTCTGCAAAGGTCTTGTTAACACCAACCATTCTTTGATTTGCCTCCTTTCCTCGATAGCGGACAGATGGTCTTAAGGATGGTCTCAGCAAGACTCATGCTCTGTTCTGTTCTATCCTCTGCCTAACAGTGCCTTATCTCTATTTTCTAGTGACTCATCTAGTGTTGTCAATGTCCAGGGAATAATGCATTATGAATATGTAATTTCCAAAGCTTCCCCTAAACAGTAGTTAATATGCTTCCCTATAAATTCCTGTGTGCTTTGAGTATGACTTATTTTTCTAAGATTTTACAGCTGCTTTCCTTCTGCCAATAATAGAAGTTAAAAGTTTTTGCTTGTAAGTTTGGTCATAAATTTCTCTGAAAACAGATCACTTCCAAGAAGTTTCTTCTTGAAATAATCTTACGCTTCCTCTCCTGTTCTGTGGGTTGGCAATGAGTCAACAGCAGCATCTGATAGAGCAGCAGTGCTCTGGCATTAATCAGTTTAAGTTAATATCTATGGGCAACCTCAAGTTTGAGATTACAGCTTTTGTAAGAATCTGAGAGTCTTTATTTGGTATCTCTTAAATTACCTAATTATTAGAATTGCTCCTAAAAGGTTTTGAGATTTTTGATCATCTCCAAAGATATGGCTTCCTTCAGCCTTATTTAGGTTTTGGCAAATTCTAGAAGGGAAATATCATTGTGTGTATATGTGTGTGTGTATGTATGTATGTATACATATATATATATATATATATATAGTCTGTGGGCTGATCTCAGAGAACCCTTTCATTAATCTTTGTGTAATCTTTGTGTAAATGAGGCTATATTGGTATTTGGGGCTTTTGAACTCTGTGTCTATTCCCAGTCCATTTAGAATAGTGTGCATGAACTCCTCCTCCTCTTTCACTGTTCAGCTAAATATTTGGAAAACTTATGTTTCAATCCTATTATAAAAGTTGGGGTGTTGCAAAAAAAAACTTGTTAGAATCAGACAAATAAGAGCAGCAGGATCAGATGTATAACTAAAAACAGCTGTTGTGGCATCCTATATTCATTTTGGCAAAAATCTTGAAAAAGTTATTTCTGTGGAAAGGTTATACCATATGAAATGGCTATACTAAACCATGTAAATAAAGTTGTCTGACTCATGTTTTGCTACTTCAGAGGTCGTTGAATAACATCCTGACTCATGGGCTGTGAGAAGTCCTTAACAAAGTGAAAATGTCATAAATCAACTAAGAGTGCAGGTTATTCCAATAAGCACTGGAAAAAAAACAAACAAACTGGTTTATCAGCAACAAAAATACAGTAAGATGAAGGATATGTCATGTAATTTTTGTTCTCTGTGGATGTTTAGAAAACAAAAAGTCATTCTAAAAATCTCAAAACAATCAATGTAACTTGAATTGTTTAGAATGATTATATGCTGCAGAGACTAAAACCACAAAATCATGAAAACACATTTGCCTAGATTTTTAAAAATATATATTAATAAAGCAGTTAATTTTGGCTTTGCTATAAAGTAACAATTCCGTCCCAAGGGATGGGAAATAGTCATGGTACTGTAACAGCAGAACAGATATCCAATTTTGGGTCAGCATTCTTTTTGATTTCTCTGTGCTTGAAGGACACCCTACACCAGAGCTCCTTTTAGTACGGATTATTTGCCCTTGGGTGGAGGCACAGGTCTGCCTAAGGGGAGAGGAAACTAGTACCAATAGTTTCCCAGCTCTTCATGCTTGTTCTCTACCCTTGTTTGCAGAAGAAGATGCAGTGGCCTTCAGTCAGGTTTCTACTTGACTCATGGAGCCCTAGAGCAAAAGTATAGGATGCTTAAAATATTCCTACCTAGCCTGAAAGGACATGCTACTTAGGTAGCATCTGTGCAGAAACTTTTTTAACATGTCAGCCACAACTAAAAATGTCACCAAGAAATGAAGCCATTTCCAAACCATCTGCCCCAAACCCTATTCAGTAGTCTTCAGTCTAGAATTTTTTTCTCCCTTCTTGGGGGAACTCTGACACACCACATTTACAGAGTAAAAGGTGACACCTACTGTTAAAGCAATAAAGATTATTAGTGTGTCCAACTTCAAATACTTTTCAGTCTTCTCAGTGATTATGGATGCTTCCTATCAAAACTGTCCAAGATGCTGTAACTTTTACATGGGTTTCTGCAAAAAGATAAACCTTGGAAGCTGCTGGACTGTAAAATAGCAGTACACTATGACACTGGCAAACCTTTAAAAGATAAATCTCAGCAGCCACCGGACTGTAAAATATTAGTACACTCTGACACCACTGGATCTCTGAAACTTCAGAAAAGGATCCTAGAAGTGATTTTTCTCATGCAACAAAGTGAAGAAGAAAGACTGCCTACCCTTAGAAATCCATACAACTTAATTTAATTTAGAACTACCCTATATAAGTGCATGTATCTTTACTGAGCTCCCTCTAGAAAGGCAAAAATGGCAATTATTTGGTTGGGTTTACTTTGGTTATTTACTTGGCTTTACATTGGTTTATATACCTTAGTGATAGCTCTGGAACAGTGTCTGCCATTTCCAGTTTTCAAAGCAATGGCTTATCTGTAAAAACAAGCTTTTGAAAGGATCTACAACTTCTTTAACAACAGTGCAGTTTTGCCATATCCAAGCTTTTAAAAACAATGAGCTTGACCCCCCATATTTGTGACTGTTTTAAAATCATTAGGGGCTTCTTGTTTCATTTCTAAATCAAATGTCCTTTTGTCCCTCTTTTTCTCCTTTTTAGCATTAGTGAGAAACTCCCCTCCCCTTATTCTTCCATTTTTCCTTCCCTTTCTGTGATATTTTTGCAGGCTTTAAGTTTATCCTTAAAAACCTATGCAGCAAGGCAACCTCTCAGTTCACTGATCCAAGAGAGTCCATCTACCAGTGCCCCCTGAGACTCCGATCTCTCTATCCCTGCTGCTGGAGCAACTACCTACTTGAATTTTTTTTTGCATGTTTTCACATAGTTCCCATGCCGCAACATTTGCTTGACCTCCATACTTCCTTCTCTTCTCACAATTTCCTACTTGGCATTTTCCTCCCTTCTGCTACAGCACATTCTCCTGCACTCTGACTCTGCGTCCTCATCTTCACGCTTGTCTGCCCCTCCTCTGCATCCCTCCTGGTCCCTACATTAGTCTCACTCAATTTCCTGTCCCGTTTCTGAAGGCATTTTCCCTCCCTGCTGCTCCCGTGGTCTCTGGCATGTCCATGTTCTCCTGTCCCCTGCCTGGCCCTCACAAGTAGCTAACGGACCATTAGCTTCCCTGATGGCATCCTGTCTTCAGCCCGACCGAAAATAACGAGGACTGGCATCCATCTTAACTGGTTTAGCCTCAGTTTCACCCACAGAGTTTAAATGGAACTGGCAACCAACCTTTTGAGAGCAGGCTCGGCCTAGTCCCATTTTCAGTAATGGGAGAAGGAAGCCATTTTTCTTATGAATCAAATTTCACAATCTCGTAAACAGAAAAATTGATTAAGTGTCATATTCTAAAAATAGTTAACAGAATATTAATAAAAGCCCTCAAAGTAGTCTATGACTTGAGTCAGAGCATGAAAGCTGGCGAGGCTGCTGAGACATGTCCTTCCCAGTGGCAGGTGAGTCACAGGGGTGTGAAGTCAGTGAGACTGAGAATGTGGCCTTTCCCATGGTATTAGTGTGACTGCGCTCTACTGAAATCCTTACAAAACATTACCCATTACTTTATCTAGCTCAAACATTAAATAAATTACCTTTGCTTGCCTTCCTGGCTTTTCCCTCTCTGTAGGAAGGTCTCCCCTGCTTTGGAGCAATTCCTGACGGTCTCTGTGACAGCCTTCTCTGAAAAGCCAGAAGTGATGGCAACTTCGTTAGGATATTTCTTGCTGCACACTGTACAAAACTAATCATGACTTAAAACTAATCACTGGACCTAATAAAACGCCTTGCCGTCTATGACTTCTGAAGCTATATTTTATTTCTAAAGTTAATATACCCTTAATGTGTGGGGAGGGAGGACAATAGACCGTATCCTCTCAGTGCAGGCTTGGAGTCTCACACCAAGCTGTGATTTTGACAGTTTTGAATAGCAATCCATCACTTAACACACAAATAGAGTCTATGGTCTCCTTGCTGCAGCTCTTTTTCAACACAAGGATGACATCTGTGCCCTTTGCAAAGGATTGCACTGTGTCAGCTTCAGAGAGGGATAGGTTTCAAGCACAGCTGGGCTTGAACAGGCTGCTTGCAAGGCACTTTGAGTGTTATTCCTTCTTCAAGAACTTATTCTCCAGTGGCGATACAATATTTATGTCATCCAAACTTTTGAGCAAGTGCATACCAAAATAGGATAGCTAAACAGTGGATAACGGCAAATGGAGGATCACAGCCACATAGCTATATGTCACAGCCAAAATAAGAAGTTACACTGGCAGATGCAAAACTCACTGAAAGCAGAACTGATATAACATATACATCAGAGGATTACCTAATGATATCTTCTGGTGTTGCTCTCTTCGATGAAAGATTTGAGAATAGGAGTAAATATTTGTAAAGACTTGTTTAGGGTAAGCTGCATTAAATATACATTATATAAAGTGAATTTGCAAGTGAATTCTTAAGAGTTTGGGAGACAATAAAAGAATAATACTTGCAAGTTGGATATTAAGTTCAACTCTTTGACCCAATATAGCCCTTCAAACTAGATGATTTGTGTTCTTTGTTGGGAGTGTATTCTAAAATATAGTATACATCTAACAAGCAACACTAGGTTCTCATGAAAAAAGACCAAAAGCATAGATGCTAATCTACATTTTCTTGACTATCATTCTTGTACCATGCAACATTTTTCTTTCTCAAGGTGATCTTGTTAGAGGCCTGATATTGTCAGAACATCTGACAGTTAAGGTCCTTAGGGACCATGCTTTCCAATAAAATTATTTAAGATATTTTACACTTAGACGGTACTGCAGAGCTTTCTTTTCATTTACATGCGCAAATAGAACAGTGGGACTGTACATTTAGGCATTTACTTGATCATTTCTTATGTTGGACATATGTTCTTTGAGTAAAATTGAAATGGTTCTGATCCATCTTGGAGTAGGTTTAATGAAATTTTAATATAACAATTAAACTCTAGTCTTGCTTGTTAAGATAACTACCCCCGGAAACAGTGTTTCGTAATCAAAAAAGTGGTATAATCACCCAAGAACTCTTTCCTAATAAATTATTTCCTGCTGTGATTTTGGTATTTATATTGATAGAGGAGAACATAATAATTGTATAATTGTTTCCTATTGATATGTACAATTAAGTAGCTCTCAGTCATTCACCCTCTGGCCTTGTAGAAGTCATTTAGAAGTTCCATAGATTTTCAGGGCCATCAGGGACCATTAGATCATCTTGTCTGGTCTTTCTGCATAACACAGGTCAGAGAATTTCATCTGGTTACTCCTGGATTGAATGGAGTAACTAATATTTGACAAAAGCATGCCTTTATGTCACACAGTTTGCCTATTTTTTAAATGGAGGATATTACTACCTGTTTAGTATCTAAACTGTGAAGATGCATTAATGTTTCCGAGTATACCGAGATACTGGGATTTAATGTGCTATAAAAGTGAACAGTAGAGATATTTCCAATTATGACCTAAACAGGATTTTTTAATCAATGTGATGAATTGGGTACTGGGACAAATTAATCAGTGGTGTCTCCAGCACAATGGAGTTTTGCCAGTTAAGTCCAGGATTTTTTGTTATAATAGCTGCTGTTAATTTAAGGGGGAAAAAAGATATACAGTACAAAAAGATATGTTTTAAAAAATGTTAAAAATAAAATGTTAAACCAAATATAACTTTAAATATTTCATGTCATTAAATCTAATTAATGTAATGTTCTTTAAGTTTCAGATTAAAAATTCACAGAGATTCTTATTCCTTTTATCTTCATTAGTTTAGTCCATGTATGTGCTATTAATTATTTGTTAGGTATTTCCATAAATATCTGATGATATTTATGGTGTGAATGTAAAAACAAAATTATTTTCCTTTTACTGTAATGTCACTGGGACAATACGGGGCTGTTTGGCCTACTTCATGTGCATACCAAAGAGCCTCACTTTGAAGACATTCAGTTCTGTAACAGCTACAGTCCTAGGCTGCGAAGTGCCTGTGACCTGCATACCTGTTCCATCTCCTTTACCTTTGCATCAGGCCAAAATAATTTATACATGGAGGGAGAAAAAACCCCAACCCTCTCTGATCATCTTTAAAGAGAGAACAGGACTAGATAATCAAAGATGTTTTCCATCATCGGTGAATATATTTTACTATGAGTTAACCAGGCTTTCTATCAATAGCTTACAGGATACATACAGTGGAGGCAAAGTTTTAGAAAAATAGCTCTGTTCACTGATTTGTATTTCTCTTTGTCTTTGCTGCTTTAATGGTGCCTGTCTTTCAATTGCTGCACTAAGCAGTTTTGCCCTTGCTGCTGTAAGGCATCTCAAAATGCTCCTGTTAGTTTAAGAAGTTCCCCTTTGAGTAGCCTTTGTGAATTTTCTGGATGGTCAGAATTTCAGTTTACAATAAATTCCTTTCAGAAGTCAGTGTAGTCAAAGCCATTCTATTCTATTATGTATACTGTCAATTTATATTTACCTGTAGTCTATGTATATGCAGTTTATTTGAAAAATACACACAGATTATTTGCTGAATAAACAGAAATTGCTATCACAAAGTTGTGTTTAGAGTGGGCATAGTAAAACCTTTGAGAACAGTAGTTACCTGCATGCAGTGGACTATTACATAGTGGACACTAAAACTGGTGAGATGGCCCCATTCAAATCTTTTTTTTTTTTTTTTTTAATTAAACAACTTTTGCTTAGAGATATTCAAAATTTGGATTTGTTTTACCTCTGAACAGTTAACATGGCAACAGCAATAAATACTGATAAAGTGTTAAGAATGAAAAGGAAGTTGATTCAATGTGTCCGCAATTTAGAGACTGACATTTTACTTTTTGGGAACTAGTAAAATAGCTAGCACTTTTGAATATGAGTTCTGCAGTATCCTTTACGTTCTTTCCTTTGACCATTTTGACTCTGATTTCCTTAAGCAACAGTAGTTATTCACTTAATATCCTCAGGTTATTGCTTCATTTGTTCCTTCCTCTCTGAAAAGCTGCGTCCTTTCCCCCTTCGTTGCTGTAAAGGTGGGGAAGAGGAGAAGACCTGCAGGGCTGTCGGGCCCCAGAGAGGATGAGTCTGTGGGAAGACAGCCAGAACAGCAAAGGGGGTCTAAACATATGAGGTAAAGAGCTGCGTAGTGCCAAGCTCATGTTACTTGACAAGTCCTATTTTACACAACAATTTTGAAGCTGAGGGGGTGGACACCTTCTAGGGATTAGTCTACTTACACTGGAAGAATAACTATTTCCTTGAAAAATTACAGTTTTAAAAGGAAATGCCGGCAGTACCATCACCACCATGCTTTGAAAGCTGCAACCATAATTAGCTTAACTGGCAGGTAATCCAGTAGGTGCTGTTATTCTTGCTTCACAATTTGTGGTTGCTCCTATATACACAATGAGCACAAGATGCTTTCTTTCAAAAGCCAGGTGGAAGAGGTTGGTGATAAACTGCATAGTTGCTTGTTGCATCACTTAGAACCAACAGATTCAAAAGCTAGGAAATGAATAGTTTTGGGGCCTCGTAAATCTTTAAGTTCTCTCACGTGCAAAACACCTATGTTCTTCTTACTAAGAACAAGAAAATATGTATTTCATCACAACTGCCTTAACTCTGACCTGTGCATTGTGGCTTTTATGTATTATTTGTGTTATATTGATTTAGAGCAGAATTCATCTTCACTACATTTAGCCATCGAAAGTTAAGGGTTTCATCTAAGCTATTTGTCCAGGTTCCTCTTATAGGAAATGGAGAAAGATAGGTTTCTCCAAAAGGCAATTCATCCCATTTTAAGATAGGTGTCTGAGATAGGCTGGATGAATTGCTCTCTTTTGCAGTCTCTCTACATTGCTCGTAGAGGAACTTAGATGACTAGCTTAGGCTAAGCACCCACCTTTCAGATGGCTAAAAATTAGATGAACTGAATCTCTCTCAGATATTTTGTTTTAAGGGACACATTTAACTGAGAAATATCTGGCAGTCAGTTTACCATGTGTTATTTTACTAAAATTTCATAAGTGTTATTTCTTTGTAATCATATACCTGGAGTTTAATGAATAACCGTAATAACAAATAATAGTAAAATTACATATGAGAAGGAGGTTGATCAATATATGACATTAATGTGCACATAAATCATTCTCACATTCTCTTTCAAAGCACATTCATTTAGACTGCTGGTAGAAAACAAAGCTTTTTTTTCTGAAGCACCACTCATGGAGAATTCCTTTTGAAATATTACAGTGCTGCAAGAACTAAGTACTTCTAAAAATCAGGCTGATAATATTGATTTAAGGTCAGAGTTAAGGAGGGGTTGTAGTGTGTTTGTTTCTGTTTGATAGGAATAGTATGTTTGTATTTTATTATATGGGAGGGTGAGATTTTTAATACCCTCAACTATTAATTTTCTTGACTTTAAGTGTCTGGTTTTGAAAATGATGCAATAGATAACACTATGGTCTCTTAGCAACATCAATTAGTGTTTGAAACAAAGGGGGTTTTGCATGTTTGGACTTTTCCCAACGATTTTTACATAATCTTGTTAGTTTGTGTGTGTGTGATGCACATTAGTAAATGAATCCCAGTTATCAACATTTTTTAAAATGGAGTAGACAGGCCATCAGCTCATTAAATTATAGGACTTAGTGGTGCTGGACAAGCTAAGAATGCCTCTTGTGGAGTCCTGCCTCTTTCATTGAACACCTGACAAGATATGCACATCCCCAAGGTAGCTAAGTTAGCCATGCATGCATGCACATCACAGCATGCCTTCCTTCCAAATGCTGGTAGCAAGGGCTAAAAAGTCACAGCAAATTAAGTGTCAGACCCAGTAGTTGTATAGGCAGCAAGTGTGTACCAGACCTCCTATTCCTTTCATGTCAACAAATTGCCCTCTGACCTGGAAGAATATGTCTGTAGTGAGAAATTATTTGCCCTATATCCCAACTGGTTCTATGACCTGTTCAATTAAAATCAGGTTTGAATGGATTTAAGTATTTTCAGCCGAGTGTTAGCACTGGTTTCATTAACCAGCTACTCCAGAAATTGCTATACTCTCAAAACCTAGGCCTGTCCATGAGGCTCATGGGAGTATAACATTCCTACTGAGAGGAAGGTTTGACCAACACAAATTCATTTTGGTTTCTTTTATTTTCCTTCACTAATTATAGCTATATCCTCTGACCATATTTTGTGCAATATCTCTTCCCTCTCTAAAGTTTGGCACTTACATATTTAAAAATAAATCACATTCTTCCTTCACAAGAGCTTGGTATGAATAAATTTACATTCAGAATGAGCTGGTGGGGACAGAAGAGTGAGTCTGGATTGTAATGACAGAACCATATTACTTGTGTTCATTTCATGACAATTCATGTTATTATAACCATGTCAAGCCTTGTTACCACTCAGTTTACAACAACCATGTTAGATGATGCAGATTCCTTGCTTTGCCTTGCCTTACCTTCTGCTAACTATGATTTTTTTAGAGAAATGTAGAGCAAATTCCGTGTTCATGTCACCATGGATGATGTTTGACACTCTGCTCTTTTTACATATGTGATTCTCCCATTTCTGCTGCAGGGTACCTGGCAGAGCAAACAAGCAGAAGTTGCATCCAGGATGCGTGCATAGAAAAAAATCATGGCTTGTATTATGGTACAGTACCATAGTTTCTCAGGAGCAGGATTCCAAACCAACAGGTTTTTCATTGCATTTATGTCATTGCCTTTCACCATATAAAATCCTTCCAATTCAAGAAGGCAGCAGTAGTGGTTTCTTTCTAATAGCAACAAACTGACTTAAGCTTTTATTCCTATAAATCTGAAGGAAAACTCATTTGAAAGCAGAGACCTACAGCTGAATGTTACTTTGTTTGAAGTCCCAGTGAAGAGGTCTATTCTGATAAGCACGGACCCCCAAATCCTTAGACTGATTACATATTCAAATATTGTATATTCATAGTTTAATTCCTGTAGGGAACCTGTAGGAAATAAGATGTTAAAAAAATCCCTAAAAATAAATTATTTAATCCTCAAAACTGGCACATATTTATCACTAGTGTATTGAAAAGAGCAAAATAATGATAAATTACCAAAAGAATGTGCACTTCTATGTTAATATTAATACATTTTTTCTTTGAAGTGAATTCAGCAAATATACAGCTCTAATATCCTAGTGGAAATATATAGATAGCTATAGATAGAGAGCCAGATATTCACAAACTGAATGTCACAGAAAAAGCACAGGAGTGACGGGAATTTCTAAAGAAAAGAACCCAAAGATTTGCCATATTCCTTAGAGTGCTAGAGCTGTGACAACAGGAAACCTTAAAGGTTTGGATCTGTTATATCAGAAATATCATTTGCTCTTAGTCTGAGACACACGAGGGTATCTGGTGTGCTGCGAATGCTGCTCCATGTTTTGCCTTCTCAAGGAATGACTTTTGTTCTTGGCTGGTAAGAAGCAGCCATAGTGAGAGCGGCTGAGGGTCTTCTTCCCGGCACTGGGAATGGCTTGCTGCTGGCAGAACTGAAGGGCTGGCCATGGTGATGGCAATCCAATTACACTCCAACGCCGTCAAATTCCCCTCGGATTTTGTAAACCCCAGATATGCTGAAGCTAAGGGTTGTCAAGCTGAGCAGCACTAACAGATAGACCACCCTGGAAGAGTCGCGTAGCTGTTTTCACGCAGCTTCGTTCCCTACGGACGCATTTCAGCCAGGAACCAGAGGGCCTCTATTAGTCAGCCCTCTGAGGCAGAACAAGGTGATAACGAGAATTTTTGCAATCCTCATGCAAACCCCAGCTGCTAATTTCCACTTGCCACTGTAGAGGAGCCCAGGGAGCAGGGGAAGTGTTTGCCAGTCCTGCCAATGCTGCCCCGTCCGAAAGCCGAAGTCTGATGCAGTTGTTCTGCATTCTGGATTCAGATCTCTGCCTGCAGTGTCTGTTTCTGCAGTATTTCCAAGTGCTCGATGCCTGAAAATCTGTTACATCACCACACAAAGCAACAAGATGATAGAATTTGGCAGTTCTCATGTTAAACAAAAAAAGCCAGATGAACAGATTTACTAGAGGGCAGACTTCAATGACTTATGACAGAGCACTTGGCTTTGTGCGTGGTCAGCAGCCCAGTAACTTCTGCATACTATCACATCCAGTTCGCAGGGCTGATGACAAGTGGGGAGAGAAAGGACAAGAGGACATTAAAGGGAAGAGAGTTTTACCCAGTAGGCCCTGACATGATTTGCTTAGTCCTTTTCAAACCTTTTGACTCTCTGAAATCAGCAGCAGCTGAATAAGAACTTTCCCATTTGAGTCTGAGGATTTAACTCCTATGAAGGTTTCAGTCGTCTGTAGTGTCTTTGGTGATTTCCTTTATTGTTTTTTTTTTCTTTGGCAAATATGAATGTCATTAGACTGCTAAAAAGTTTCCCTCTGGATCTGATGCAAGCATTATTTACTAGAGCCATTTAAATCTTGAGAAAACACTTTTAAAAAAACTTCAGGAGATAATTCTGCATTTGAAGGCAGATGCCTATGATGACCTGACTTTTTTTAAGCTTTTTGTTTTCATCACTAACTTCTACTGTGATTCTGTCAATGTTTCAAAGCAGGTTTCCAAGTGCCAGCGAAATAGCTTCATGTTAGGGGGTTATTTTTATAATTCAGTGCATCCAAACTTCATGAAAAATATGCAAATTGCCTTCATTATAACCCGTATCTTGTCGCAACATGCAGCATACACAGTGCCAAAAATGAATGCATTCATGGCATCTTTTGGGTCCTAAGATCCAATTATGTCTTTTGTTGATCCTTTTTGTCTTTCTGTGTCAGCTGCATGCTCTGTAAAGTTACTGATTACTGACCTGTTGGCAACTTTACAAATCAGCTTTGAAATGCAAGCTGTCAGGAGTTCTTGAGTACCCCAGTCCCAGGTTACCAAGGCCGTGAAATGCTGCATTGAATTTTTAATCTGTTTTCCCTCTACTTCTGCCTAGCTTTTTCCAGGTTAAGGTCAATTTTGAAACCAGCTGAATTCCTTAATAATCACTGTCTTTGCAGTCCTCACTGGGTTCAAAAGGAAGAACAATTTTTTCATTGCATTAATATTAACTTTTTTACTGTGGGGGCTTATTACAGTGGCATATTTTCTATTTAAGTATTCATTGTTAGATCACAAAGTGCACTACAGTCTAGCCAAAGTATTGCCTTATGAAGATATGAGTGAACTGCCACTGACACAAAATTTAACCACCCCCACTTTTAAAATCAAGCAATGCTGCTATTGTAATCCATTCTGCATTTTTTTCCATGCAGCCCTACTACTGGGAGAAGAAAACGTGCCACCTCAGCTACATGTCCTTTGGTTCACCTTTCTGAATGTGACAACCAGGGTTTATTTAGTAATTCCACCATCAAGCTTTGACCTTCGTTTTAAAAAGTTGCAGCTTTTTGCCTAAAGTAGGCCAGCGTAGAACGAGCTTCAGTTAGAGTGCTGAAAATTTGGGCCTAAATGTGAAACAGAACAATCTTTGTTTCCTCTTCTAGTTTCTCCCAAAAGCATTTATCATTTAAGAATTTTCTTTGATTTAGTGAGGAGGGGTTTATTTGATTTCAGTAGTAAATAATCCAGGCATGCTTTATTTTAAAGGATCCTAGTGATGATCTATTTTACTAGATATCATAGAAGTTATTTTTATTTACAGGTTCCTATGCCATGATGGCATACCTAATCAGATTGTTACCACCTTTTATATACCACAGCTTTTTGCATACGTTTATAGAATCTCACGACAGTGTGATTATTCACCTTGGAGTGAAAAGATAGCTATAGTTACCCTTTATTATCAAGGAAAGCAGATCAGTAAGAGGTATTTTAGCAGCATTTCTGGTTCAATAATCAGTAAGTTACCATAAAAAATTCTCATATTTGGTCTTCTCTTGAGTATGTCCATTCTCTTTGAGGCTACAGTTAGAATGACTAGGATTTCCAGGCATTGGTAGCAGTGCTTCTACCTGTAAGCGAACGCTTGGGGTTGTTTTTAATATTGTTTGCTCCTGTATCAGTATGAATCTTGAAGTAGCTAGTGACAGAAGAAGTATTCAGAGGACCTTCCAGGCCATTTAAACTCTGGAGTCCGTTGAAGGTGGATTTACTTAAGGATGGGAGCAACTCTCTATACTGCATAAGCAGACATATGCTATAGCAAGATTTGTTGAAGGTGTTATTCTACAGGTACCTCAAAAGAATCAGAAATCTGGAGGTAGCTGGTGCAAAAAATTACTAATGATATATACTGAATATTGGAAAATAACTGATGATTCATAGATAATCTGCAAATGCAGGACCTGAACAATTAGGTACAAGGTTAACAGTAAGTTTTGTGATTTACAAAGCCTGGCTTCCAGTGGCTTTGTGTATGGTAAGTTCTTGTCTAAAGGTAAGCTCTGGTCAAACTTTTCCTGTGGCTAAGATTTAATGAACAGTCCTCCCTCGTTCTATTTCTCATACACTTTGATCAGGTTACTACTTTCTCTTTATGAGTGAATGAGGAGAAGAAGTAATTTGATCAGTCTCTTATACCTGATGGCAAGTTTATTTTCTGAAGTCATGCAGGAGATGATTAATAATAATTGAGAATTTTCCCCTTCTATCCCATTTGGTGGAGATTGGCCAATGGTTTTTTGAGGTGACATGAGTAGAGAGAGCCACACATACAGCACTGTTTATATAAAGCTTATTTTTTTATGAAGCCGGACTTAAAAATTATATTCCCAACAGCATTCCTTTGCAACATTTTTCTAGAGATAAAAAGTACAAATTATATCTAAAAGTGATGATTCATTAGTAAAAAGACAGGAAAAAGTGAAACAATCTGCTTCTTTTAATAACCCCTTTCAAAAACTCTGAAGAAATTCTGGGATTTTCCATCAGGTTCTTCTTACTGTCAAACACTGATGGACATTTTGCAGTGTACTGGGAGATCTCCCACCTTATGGGAGATGCATATTGCTGGGCTGGGACTGCTCATGTCCTAGTTTCAACAAAGAGTATTTTAACCACCTCCACAGAGGAGATGAAGATCATCCCACCAGGTCCCATCCCATTCAGAGTTTTATGGATACAGGATTCCATGGTGCTAAGCCTCTCCTAATTCAAAACATCAGAGCTGATGGATCCATTACAGATTTCCTATAAGCAGACACCTATAAATATGCAGTCAGTGGTCTCATGAATTACTTGGGACTTATTTTACTTTGCAGGAGAAAAGCTTTTGCTGGGAACTCTATATTTTGATATTATTTGTATTATTTGTCTTTTGTATTTTATTGTACTTATTTTAATAAGTGATAGACATAGAGAAGACAGCTATTCAAAGATTTGTGGAAGGAAAGAGGATATGGTAAGACTGAGAAGAGCACTGGTAAAGGACAAAATGGACAAAACAGACTGAACAAGAAGAGCAACAGATAAGCAATTTGTGGCAACTTTATTTTGCCAAATAACTCTTGAATTAAAGATGGCTGCTGCTGTTTAGTAATAATAGTTATTCAGTTTTGGTAGCACTCATAATATAAATAAATGAGGGGCAAGCACTTCTCTCCAGAGATGACAACCTATCTTACAGGAAAATTAAAAATAAATCACATCTGTGTTTGAAAAGCTAAGCATTTAGTGATAGCTACAGATAATACTTGTTAGCATCACGCTCCATTAGGTGCCTGACTTTAGGTACCTTAATTTGAAATTTTTAACTTGTATTGCTGGCCATCGCATTGCATTTATCATACGGGAAGCTAATCGGACTATAACTGTTTTCACTGACTAGAGTGAGAAGTGATCTGTAAAGGTGAATAGTACCAAGAAAACTAAAAGTTCAGTACAGTCCAAATTACTACTCTGGCAGTACATAATTGTATATAGAAAGCATGTGAGAATAATTAACTTTTCCAAACACAAATGGAAGCTCTCTATCTCAATAATATAAAAGCATGCATGAAGAAAGGTTTGAAACTATTGCTGATTGTTACTATGACATGCTTTAGCTGAAAACAGTAACAGTTGTAAGGAACTCACAAAAAAGCGGAAGTGTGAGATTACGACACTGCAAAGACTTGTATATCCCATGGGTGATGACATCCCATCATTACAAGCCAATGCAAACACTGTAATGTAATACCAGCTTGTCATGACATTAAGTGGCATACAGGTACAAAACAGCTACCTTTTAGCTCAGTTCTGGTGAACTTTGGAGAAAAAATATCTAGTCAACCCAACAAAGAGGAACAACACAAGGAAGGACTGAGTCTGCTGCTCTACAGCCCTGCTGAGAGGGAAGATACTACCGCTTCTTTTTGCTGCCAATGCAGCATAGGCGGGGGATGAGTTTTGAGATCAAAATGCACAGCAGGAAGTTTAAGGGTTATCCTAAACTTCTTATTTTACTTTCTCATATTTTAAGACCAAAATGGGAACAGTTGCTATAGCAGTGACCAAGGATAAAGAGCAGGGTCTGAAGCCCACCACTGCATATCATGACCTGCACTCTGGAGTCTGGGTATAACCAAAAACAACAGCCTATTATTTGTTTCCCACCCTTCTCTTTAGTTGTGCATGAAAGAACGAGAGGAGATCACAGGAAAACCCATCTCTTTGCTCATTATGCTTCCTGTTGCTTGGTGCGCGTATACTCGCATGAGGTATGTATTTGCACGCAGCTTTTTCCTTGCTTTGCCTATGACTAACCAGAGAGAGAAGAACTCCAAAGAGACTCGTTAAACCTATGAAAGCTGCCACAGTTTGTCACATGCGGCTCTGCACACACAAGCAGAGCATTACTTTTATAGTATTCTGCAAGTCTCTCCTTCTGCAACAATAGTAACTCATGTCGCTGCTTTAGTCTCAAGAGAAGCTACTATTAAATGGTAGATGTTAGTTTAATATTAATAATTGTCTTAACTTCATACATCTACAGGTTTTCATCTAGTAAAAGGGAGCTATTCATTTTTCCTCATAAAAACAACATTTCTCTGAAGGGAATTTAACAGATGTAACGTAGTTGATGGCAGGTGCAGCATAATGAAAGCAAGACACTTTGAACTGTCAGTGGCTCTCTAACTGCTCTTTGTATTACTCTGGCAGAGGTGTGCCTGTTCCAGTTCAAAACATCTGCTCTCTCACAAGTGTGCTCCTGGCTCCCATTCACAGCACTGCAAGGAAAAGCAGGGCTGTGGAAGGAGAAAAAATGCAGAAAAAAATACCTGGACCAGGTGAAAAACATCTGTCTGCACATCAGCATAGTTTAGAGCAGTCAAGAGAGCCCATAATGTTTTATAGAACTTGCATATTGTCATTTTTAAGGGTGAAGACTCAGAAAATGAAGATTCATTAAAGCTGTAAAACCGGCTGTCAGGTGAACACCTTTCATCATTCAGCACACCACTATGGGGAGTGCTGTTCTTCTACAGTATGATCTCTGTTTTTTCCCCGTTAGCTTTAAATTAGTGCTAGGGCTTCTGCCACTTCCCTAGGAAAAGATATTAATAGGTCTTAGCAGCAAGAAATATTTCTTGATAGCTAAACTACAGTTAGCTTTTTCCCATTTTATTTCATTATAATTATGTTGCTGGTTTGTAATATGTTAAGCATTCTTCTTTGTTCTTGTTTTTTTACATTCTTCACCTTCTTGTCATCTGAATGACATGTATTTGATTATTTCCATCTTTCTTCACATATTAGTCTTTTGACCATTTAATCAATTTTGTATCCTTTTTTCCTCATAATTCCTTCAGCTCTGTCCATATCTTCCTGGCTGAGACACTCAGAACTGTCTGCAGTATTAATAAAGAATGCATGATGCTGTAGTAAAAAGGTTTCCTGGCATGAGTTTGGGATGACCTGCATAGCTCTTGTGGTAAAGTCATAAAGTGAACTGAGCAGCTTACCTGAAATTATTATTAAACCTTCATATCAAGCCCTGATGTATTTTCTTTGTCACAGATTGCACAGATACATAAAGACCACTGCATAGCTGTTTTGTAATAGCATTGCTTCAAGATTATTTTTTGTTCATTCTGATTTTTTCTTAGTCCCTCAACAGAGTTTTTCTAGCAGGATTTGATATCATTTGACCTAAGGTTGTTTCAATTTCTATTGAAGTCACTGACAAACTTCACATTGATTAGAATAGGAGAAAAGCTAGGACCATGAGACTTTGAGAGACACTCTGTATCATTAAATAATTAAAAAAACACCACTAACACAGAATATACCACAGTTAGTATATAATTAGAGACCTGTTTCTCAGCTAGCTGTCTTCCAGTCACAGATGTAGTGCCCTCCTCTGAAATCTCAATTGAGAAAGGGACATCTGCCATCAAGCACTTTTTTTAATCCATTACTGATTTTGGATGTCTTGCAAAATAACATCTTACCATACTGATCCAACTTTGCATTGTATGTATTTGGACATACGTATTTGTATAAAATACTAGACCATATTACATAGCCTTCTTAATATTCTTCATTCAAGACATGGCAGTCCCAACCCAATAAAGCACTTAAGCATGTGCTTAAATTTAAATATATGCAGTATATACTGAAAATCCATCTGCTGAAGGGCTTTCCTGAATGAAGGTTGCCTTAAGCCTGTGTCTGAGTACTGTACTAAATCGCAGTTTGAGAGTTGTATTATACTGAAAATTGAATGAAATCACTCAAAGTGTATAAAATTAAGCACATGTTTATGATATGTTTATGATTTTGCAGGATCAGGACTTAGTTCATATCTCAGAGCACTTTTTCACATGAGGAGCACTTTGTTAATGAAGAGATTCAGAATTCGTCCTTTTAAGTGGCAGTTTTAATAAGGAAAACTTAATAAAAAAAAACTTAAAAAAAAGTGTAAACCACAGACTAATGATGCTAGCTTAGTTGTCTAAGGCAAACCTTACATCATCATGTTCATATACAGTGAATAAGCCTATACAGAAAAAAATCCAGTCTGATAAATGGATTACAGAAACAAGTTTGGTAATGAAACTTTACACATCAGCACATTTGCCACTGAAGGCAAAATGTGTGTGGCCGAAATACTGTTAAAAATAAAGGTTCTTCTGGTTGCCTAAAATTTCATTGGCCTTTGATAGGTGCATTTACATAAAAATGTTTTCTTATGGCTTCCCTGAAGGAGGGATCTGTTGTTTAAATGCTGAAGATGCACGTTGGCACTCCTCTTGGCAAGTTTTTTCTGTGACATGGGGGGAAACAGGAAATCAAGTCACAAGCACTAAAGCTGGTTAGAGTGAACTGAATATTCATATTTTGTCTTAAAGGCATGAAAAGGCTGAACAACTCTGAGGTTTTTTTGTTCCATGTTAAAAACCTTGAGATTCCAATCATCCCACGACTTCCACTGTTATGGAGCGTGCTACAGCACTGGGGCCTGAAAAAATTCAGTACTCAAAGAACTGCACCTTTTGCTTCAATGATCTGCTTTTATTAGCCTTCTACTCTTTGTCTAAATGTGAGGAGTGGATTTAAGCTCTTCTTGCTTGATACAAAATTCATTAGAAGTGGCAGAGCAGATGAAATTTATATAAAAGTTCTTTTTTTATGGACAACTCGCATACTGGATGAGACTGCTCCCATCACCAGCCACATGCTTTGACTTGAATACCTGCACTGCCTGGGCTTGCTTTCTGAGCAGTCAGTTCTTCTTCGTGAAGAACAGAGAGTACCACAAAGTGGCAAAGGTGAAAACTCACGAAGCTGCTGTTCAAGCCAACAAGCTACTCAGCCAGGCTTTTAGGAAGCATCCACACAGATGAGGAAACTACTCTGCAGACTTCAGGCTTGAGGTCAAAGATGTATCATTAGAGACATCATTTTCTGATATTAAAGGCTCCAAATCATTAGTCTTTTAATACATAATATCAATAGCTGTAATGAAAAATGCGGCTAGGATGTAGAGAATCCCCTGAATCTTAATGTACTCTCTGCTGTCGGAAGCATAATGCAGCATGTATGTCAGCTGTGCTGGAGGAAAACAAAGGGTCAAATGGAGAAAATAAAGAGGTAGGCAGCAGCTAAATCTCTGAATGCAGCTCCCCTCTGTTCCCAGGGTCAGCACAAGCTGTGCCTCTGGAAATGTACAGAAATGGCGTGTGAGTGGGATTTATGCAGAATACATGACTGTTCTGGCTTCTGCACAGACCGACATTTCACACTGTGCACAGCAGATGGGAGCTATGAAGTTCGGCCCAAGCATAGAAGTTTGCATACTTATGCATAAAACTATATATTGTACGTGTGTGTCACTAAGCCCTGGCAAAGTTCCTGTAGGTATCCTCTCACTGGGCTGTGTCTGGGTCCCACTGTGTCAGGCCCATGTGCACTTAAGCATCCTCTCATTCCTCTGGCATGCTTCCTGGCTGCAGTTTCTCAGCCTGCAAATGGCTGCTTGCGGCCAAGAGACATTAAACCTTCATGGCCATTGCTGATTCCTCTCCTACCAGACCTTCTGGCAGCTCAGGACCATCTTTTCCCAGGGCACAAGCGTTGTGGGCACACTGAATTTAAAACTCATTTGCTAAGGACTCCCAGATGTTGAATGCAGGTGGAAATGTAGACTTTATCTGGGTTCAAACAGTTAGTTGCCTTTTAAATTTTTGTTCACAAGCTGTAGCTGTGAACAAGAAGACACAGCATTGATACCATATTAGTTTCTTCACCCGTTTGAGATTTTAGATTGCCCAGTCCACTAGATAGGCTTGGGAAAACAGTTTTGCATAGCATGAGGTAACCTGAGTGAAATCCAACAGTGTTAATGCCTCTCCATTAACCATGGTCAAGAACATTGACCTGAACCATTTGTAAATACAAAGAGTACTTCATCTGTTTTGAAAAAAATCCACTGGTTGTGTTGTGCAGCATTGCCACAATGATATCTATTTAGAAAAAAAAGGCTGAATTAATTTTTTAAATTATTTTTATTTCCTCTTCTCCCCTCCCTGTTTCTGTTCATTTGCTCATGTGTGGGAGAATATGTGTAAATGGTTAAATGTAAATGTATTTTTGCAGTTTTTCAAAGGCAAAATTTAATTTGTTTGGCATTGGTGTAGGAAATGTATGACATGTTTTTTGCCTGCATGCCTCTGTATACATTGAGACATTTCTTCATGCAGTGATTTCATATGATCAGTCTGAATCTATAAGCTGTAAACCAATAGAAACCCCAAACATGTATCTGGGGACAAAGACTATGTTAATTTTCACTGAGAGGCTGGCTTCTGGAAAGTTAGCCGTGAATGCTCAGATAGAAAGTGCTTTTAGAACCCGACTCTTCAAAAGCTATTTCTACCCAGATGCCCATGAGAATCTGAAATATACTGACACATATGTGTTTTCTTCAGCTCTTGCTTCTCTACAGGGCTAGTGTGAGAGATGTTGTGGTTCCAGGGAAAGGCTTCGAATCTTGTTATTTTTCACTGAAAGAAGCATTACTGCAGATTCATTACATGAGTTAAGATTCCCCAACTCATTTCTAGCCCGATTTAGCAGGCATAAGATGTTTTGATAATCATGATAAGTTCTCGTACTCTTTTCTGAATCAAACCATAACTCCCCAAGCCACAGTAGGTATCTCACTTGTGTGAGAAGTTATCTCAGCCTTGGCTCTGGGCAAGAAACTGCATTCCAATATTTGAGTGTTGCTCAGGTTTTCAAAGCTGAAGCTTTAGGCTTTTGAGGGGAGGATGGGGAGGGTTTGGAGGAGAAGGTCAGAGATCCCTAATTTAAGGGTCTTCATTTTCTTCTTGAGAAACGAAGAGCAAGAGGCACCACCAGAAGGCAGTTCAGATCTCAAGAGGCTACAAGCACCCCCTGGAGGTGCCTTTGCCTCTCTTCATTCACTGTAGAAAGAGCCCAAGGTGACTAGGCTCCTGTTTGTGTGCCTCAGATAAGTGCTTAAAATTAAGTAGGCTGATTTCTCTCTTTTATGCCATCACAAAGCCCCTGTTTTGCCCTTTAGTACAACTTGCACAAGGCTATACATTAATACAATATTGATGTTCTGTGACAAGTTAAAAGGACAGTAAGGGTAGTGTTCAATATGAATTATTTTACCTGTTTCATACCTGCTTTTTCCTTAAATTTCTTAATGGTGTAGTGTGTTTTCCTACCCTAGTGACATACAGTTGCATGTATTGTTAATTTTTGCTTTGTAGCTTGCATCTAGATTACAGTGTGTGTGTCCCCAAAGTGGTATCAGTTGCCTGAAATCTTGATTCCTCAGTGTTGTGTGGCTTGCATAAATGTCAGCTGGTCCAAGGGAGAGGTTTTGAAAGAAACAGAGCTGATCTGACATTCTTCAAAGGGAAGCCTAGGAGACTCATCTCTGCACCTGGGTTTGTTATATACACTGAGCAATGGGAAGAGTGCTATGAATGCTGTCACTCGAGCAGTGAAGAGGGACAGGCAGCCATGTCAAAAATGACAACGTTTCTTTTACTAGTCTTGCAAAAGATGTCTGCAGTGATGTGACTGCAGATGACATCAAACAACATAAGTGGCTGGTTTCTGCAGTAGATTGAAATTCATCCAGTTCCCTGTGTTCACTGTGATGACTTTCAATGCTAATTCTCAGTGAGTGAGGCATGAAATATATTCACAGCCTATACACAGTTAGGATACTTTAAAGTTATTTGAGGTACGTGTGATGTAAACATCTGTGCCTCTTGCTTCCGTGCATTTTTTCTTGGATTTCAATTATGCAGTCAAAGAAACACTGGAAGAAAGAGAGAACAAGCTTGCTGATCTAGTTCTTTTTCTTTTTTGAAGAGAATGAGTACTTGGTTGTCTGAGCAGGGGGAAACGTAAGATAGAAGCACACTTTCATCTTCTCCAACAAGGAAGATATCAGCTGAGTTGATGCAAATGAGGTGGTTTTGAAAGTGATCCCCAAAGTTCACTGTATTCACTGAGCAAAACTGGGGGTCATTTAAATGTTCATTTGGAAATCTAAACTATTTGAGATTGTGCAAAAGATGAAAAAGTTTTAGCTTGAGTTTTACTGCATGAATGTAATGCTCTTTGAAACTGAAGCTATATCCAGCACTCAGCACAGTGTCCTGCAGCTGCAGCAGCATGTGTGCTTCATTGTATTTTGGATAGGACATCTCTCAGTCCTGACTTCAGACGACTCTCAAACTCTTAGGAATACTTGGAAGAAACAGGCTGCAAAATGCAGAGGGAAAGGAAGGAACAAGCCTCCTGTGCATGTGAAGAAGGTCACAGGAATTGTGACAAGAAATACTCTCTAGGACCTACAGAATAGGAGACTCAGGAAAAAATTCCAGTTGCCATTACCTCGGTTCTAACTGCTCTGAGGTAACTGGGGCTATGGTGATTTAAACAAAAAAGGGATTTCTTGTTAATTTGCAGGCTGATATTAAGCCTTTTTTTTTTACCACAGAGCTTTGTGTGTTCCTTTTTTGTAAATGTGACATCCAGTATCTGCACTTTGGGTTGTCAGCTCCCTTGCTGTGTACATTTTACTTTTACAGTCAGCTATGAAAAAAGATAGACATATTCCTGCCATGATTTTGGAGCTTCGGTGTCTGTACTAATGTCCTTTTCTTATAAAAGACATAAATTAGCCCTGGGAGCAAGATGCTGGAGCCTCCACCCCTTCCCAATGAGTAGCCCACAGGGTAGCCCACAGTGTCTGTTTCTGATCCATTCACCTTGAATTCTTTTTTGTACAATGGAATAGCTTTTATAGGATAGGTTGTGAACATCCTCACCCTAGAACAGATTATTGGATGGCTATTAAGATGAGAAAAATTAATTTAAATGGAGAAGAGAGAAGTAAACCCAGGGCTCTCACAAGTCAGCTGAGTCTTCTAACCACGGAGGGATCTGACTCATAAGCTTTAGTGGTTCCCTCTGGAGCGATTTTAAGAGGTTAGCACAGCTAGTAGTTTGCCCTGTCCTTCTAGCAGAGACTGCAGAATTGGTGGTATGTCTGCTCCTCAGCTAGTTCAGAGCACTACCTGTTTGGCTGGTGGCAGTTCAACTTTGCACCCTTTGCACTGTGGCGAGTGAGCAGCAAACACCCAATGCAAAGCCTCTGGCGTGGGAGCGGGGAGGATAGGCAGGGAGCGCCCCGACGGACCTGCCAGGGCTGGGGAAGCAGAGCATTGACTCCTGAATAAGAAGGTGACTTGGGCTCCTCTACAAAGTACTATAACAGGGGGATGCAGGTGCAGGTTTTGCAGAGAAGCTAGTCTGCTAGGAGGGCTCTGACAAAACCTGCCGGATGGAGCCTCCCACGGAAGAGTGAGAAATTAGTTGTTTCTGGGTCTGGACTGGGTGTAAGCACACAGGGGCTGTTTTGCTCTCTCAGCACTGAGGCACCTCTGGGTGTAGGAGGAAGGAGAATTATAGGCACTTGGGTTGCAATTCATCTCATCTAACTTTAGACATTTATCTTGTGAATGTTTATATATGAGTTGGTTACCCCAGGCTTCCATTGGCATCAGTGGTGAAAAACAGGCACTGTTAGGACATGACTCGTTGGACTAATGATTTCAGCATCTTAAGAGCTCTTTAAAATTTTACTATTAGCCTTCTCTATATTGGTATGTTTCTTGGTATTACCTAATTATTATTGTTCTGATAAAGCTGCAGTAAGAACACTGTCCTCCCTTTAAAAAATTAATTTCTCCAGACATCTGTTTCATAAAGGAGTTGTAAGGAGAAAAGAGGTTTAAGGTTTCTCTCTCTTGTGAAATGCCAGGAAGTAAGGAAGGGAGGTGGAGCTGAATTTAGATGGATCTATAGGCTCTATATATTTGTGACCTGACACACTAGCCATTTGCTCATTATACCTCTTCAGCGTTTAATAAAACAGAATAAAGGCTTTTATTTTATTAATTATTAATTCACCTTTTCATATTTTTAGGGAAGGCTGTAGGAATAAAGCAGTGATGGAGGAAGATAACTGAAGGGATAACAGTAAATGAGACAATTTCCCTGATTTCTAGCAAAAGCTCTCTTGGCTTTATGCTATCACTTTATCTAATTATGTCTGATTTTTTCAACAACAAAACATATAGAGAAAGAAAAAGAGAAGAAATCACAAACAGCTTGGCTCTTTGGAAAAAAATTGTCGCTGAAAGCAATTTTTCCCCCCCCCTTTGTTTACTGGTGAAGGTGAAGCAGTAACTCAACATGCAGGTACAGATGTGATAATTTACTTGTCAGTTATGTGGTGGAAAAATCACTCTTAATGATAATTGTTGTATTAAGTTTTTTTTTTTTTTAAATCATGAAGGCAGCTGACTATTCTTTTTCAACAGTGCACTCTACCGTTGTTTATTTCTGGGCCCTATCATCCTACATGCATTTTTTTTTCACCTGCCAGAGTCAGAGAGGGATCTACTGTGTTTTATCTTTCAGCACGAAGGCTATTTGTGGTCCTGTGTCTGGTCTTCTCTATCCACTTGGCAAAGTTGTTCTCTGTTATTAAGGATGTGCAGATAGAAAATGTATCTATGGTTTGGAATAATTCACTTGTCAACAGAGCCAACCCTTGTATTTCTTTAGATGCCCATTTCTCGACCACACTGGATCATGATCTTAAGCAGTGTCTTTATATTGAATTTTTAACACAGCTATTGGACTGGTATATAGAGTACATTTAGGTGATTTAATGTTTTTAAGCATTCTAAATGAAAGCAAAGGGGAGCTGTTTCTTTGGAAAGAGGGTGATTATTTAGTTCAACTGCTTAGAAGAAAAATACATTTTCTCTTTTGTTTGTTTGCTTGTGTCAAGTGATATACTATGGAGATAGGGACTGTGTGTAGTTGACTTTATTAGGAATTGTGTAGATTAATCTTTTTTGAAAACCTTGACTCTAGAAAGGCAGATGATGCAGCAGTAACTGGATGAGGCACAAAGTAGCCATCTCAGGTGAGAACAGAAAGCTATGAAATGAACAGACATGCAGGCAAGGATTGTAGTTGTCATAATTAATGGTGGCTGTAGATATTAAAATTATACTTTCATCAGGAGAAGTACACCCAGTTACAACAAGGATAAATTTCCCTTCACTTCTAATTAAGCAAATAAACTAAAATAGAAAGGAACATTCTGTCACATCTCAGTGCACGCAAGAGGCAAGGTAAATGAAACCCTGGCCTCCTGGCTTGGCTTCTTCCCATACGTTGACCAATAAAGCATGTGTCCATGAAGAGCTCAAGTCCCAAACAAGTCCTCTCATTAGACAATCTCGTAAGGGCAAGACTTGATGTTAAGGGCCATTAGCAAGGCAGCTGCCATCATGGATAACTTACTTGTCACACACACGCAAGTGCCTGTCATCTCCATAGCCTGTCTTCTACTTCTCAATGGTTTTATCTGTTGATGATTTGTCTAACTCTCTAGATATTCATGTCTTTTCCAGTCCCTCTCCCACCCATCATCTGTGTGTACATGGATTACAATCCAACCACACACCTCACTCTAGTGCTCTCCCAATGTTGGCGAAGCATGCAATCCAGCTATTACACTGTGGAGGCAAGCAATAGGACTTCTGCCAGGAGATGAAAAAAGGATGGAAAAGATCTGCTACAGGGTCAGAGAGATTAGTGATGAAGTCTGGAGATCAGAGTATCCTGCTTCTACTGCTAAATGTGAGTTTGGTAGGGCAAGGGCTGCACTTGCGGCTCTCCAAGGGGTTTTACTCCATTCCCCACTCTTACAGCAACAGCTGCCACCCCAGAAACGCTGATGCTTCTCTAAAGGGCAGCAAAAACCTTGTTCTCCATGGTTTTGGTGTAGCTCACTAGATGTGGGGTCATGACTACTTTGTCACCCTCAGCAATCTTCTATCTTGTTTAACCAGCCCTCTTGGTTCCAGCCATGACCACACTGTGGCTGGCAGTCAGTCCAGCTGCCGTGCTGTAGGCCAGTCCTCAGCTGGAAGTGAGCAGCTCGTTTGATCTTGCTTAGGGATATCACTATCTCATCCATTTTTAATGTTTCAGCTCTATTAAGGTGCTGAGTAGCCAGACCACACTGGATAGTTCTTTCTACTCCTGTCTTCTTTCTGACACGTCTCATCATGTCTCATAGCAGAGTCCGTCAGAGCATATTATCCCTCACAGTAAAGCCCTCACAGAAAAGCAATTTCCAAAATTTGGCAGTCCTTGAAATACTTTATTAAACATAAATAGCAAGAATTCTTCTTCCTTTTTACAGTCTCCTTCTGTGATCCCTATATCTCCCAAAATCCACTTTATGTACAGTTATGTCACAAAAAAAAATTACAGAGAAGTAGCCTATGTGAAATAGGATGTGTTTAATATCACTTTTTCTTTTTCCACCAACAGAGGGAGTAGATATCTCTCCCCTCTGGAGCTTCTGGCCATAAGGCCTAGTTATGTGAGACCAGTCACTTCACTGTTGTTTTTGCACATGTTAAGGTTAGAGGTCAGTTGACTCTAGGTTTGAGATACTTAGAAAATTATGGAGCAGCATAAACTAGCACAGACTGTGTGAAATTAAATCAGAATAGCTGATGTATTGTGGACTGAATGAATTTTGCACCAATTATGACATGCTAAGCCATTCGTATCAAAATTTTGCAATGATGTGGTGCATTCCCTTAAGGACTAGTGATGAGATCTGTTAATTGCATTATATTATCTACTGGTAACTGCACCATTAATGCATGTCAGCGCCATTCCTGACAGGGTTGGCTTGAGGGGTTTTTACTGCCGTAGGCAAACTGGAAAGTGTGTGCCACTCTTAGCCACATTTACTTCCACAGTAAACAGTCAAAACAGTCAGTTGTATCTAGGTCTCAATTTTAAATTATACACCAGTGACTTATTTAAGTAATTAGGGCCATATTATCCACCCCAACAACCAAAAAATGTTTTATGAAGAGGAGTCTTCATAAGAGTAATTACATTTCTTTCCTGATTCCTCGTGGACCATGAAGTACTTCTGAGTTCACACTGCTTAGAGAGGACTTGGCAAATATAGCAAGAGCAAGACTGGCAACGACAGATATTTGTTGCCCAAGGCCATATGCTCTCTGTGGCATCAAATCCTGGCTGACCTGCAGGGAAATTCCTGAAAAAGCTAACACTGGATATGTCAGCATTATCTCTCCCAAATTCTTCACTGTGTCATTTGCATCTTGCATTATTCCCAAATTACTGCTGGGCCTCTGAAAATTCCTTCCTTCTAGTCAAAATATTATTTCCATTGTAGAGTTATCCTTCATCAGAAATTTGCAAAGCTTTTTTGTCTTTTTGATTGGCTCACTTAACATCACCTAAAGAACTAGCCTATCCTTTCTTGTACAAAGCTATCTCATGATGCTAACCCATCAGTACATGTGATGATAATACACTCATGTTGACTCGGTATCTTGGCTTTGCATCCTGGTCTTGGTATTACATTTGCTGCTCTACCCTTCTAGCTGCAGAGGATATATTCCCTGAATTCCTATGACATAATGTTCTTTTGGTTATTATGCATAAAGAAATACAAAGTTGTTGGCTCTATATGTGCAAGCTTTATGTTCTGCCAAATTTCCCTCTGAACATAAAGTTGTGTGTGAGAGAAAGTGGATATCCGCTTTTCTTCTTTTCTGCCCTCAGTTCTGTCATTTGCTACATGGCAGGGGGGAGGGAGTTAAGGGGAGGAAATATCTTATGGTAGGTTAGAAACGAGAATCCACATATGCAGAGTGATAATTTTTTTAATGGGATCTTCGGGGTAGGAATGTTCTGTGTTAGATCTGAGTGGGAAATAGATTATTTAATACAGATAGTAAAAATACAAATTTCTAACCTGTTTATCCCCTATGCAGCCTGAAAAGTCAGTGTCTAAATTTATTGTGAATCAGAAAGTCATAAAAATCAATTTGTAAATAGTGTAATATTTGCTGTAATATTTTAATTGAAATTAATTATTTCTGCAGTCCAGGGTTGAAATATTTCATCTCACTGCACTGAATCAAGTTGAAATGTTTAATATTCAGCTGACGCAGAATTACTTTTCAGTCTCCAAATAAATGCTTTCTGGGCATTGTACTTTGCTTGTCTTATGTTACCTTGCCTTATGTGAAGGGCTAATTGGCTGAACTATGTTTATCATCGAGGTTGCCAGCCATGTGACTCGGAATATCCTACATGACTTGGTCGTACGGGAAGATACAGAGCATCACTGAATATATTGCCAGCCCAGGAAGTCCATCAGAAATCGTGGAGTTGTGTAGCATCTGCATCGCAGTTCCAGTGGGACTCCCACGAGATGCTGAGCAGATGCAACTTGACATCAGTATGATTCAAATGAAACATTTTTGCTCAATAAACCAAAGCATTCTGAATTTGTGGGACTACCCCGGAACAAATAACTTTGCTTTTGCCAGACAGTTCTGGCAGAACCATTCTTTCCCTATACAGTTAGCATAAAACGTTTAACAAAAATTTCCCAGAAAATTCTAATATTTGCATTGCAAGAGTATGTGTGCATGTGCATGTGTATGTATGTACACATACATATATAAAAATATATATGTAGAAATCTAACAAAGCTGGTATATGTCTCTCCCCCTTTTCATTTACCTGGGAGTCTTAGCTGTGTTTAGACTAGAGGGTGAGACATGACTCCAGACTTTTAAAATGAAACTTATTGTATTAGACAAAAAGGTTACTGTAGTTATGAGCATTGATTTTTTTTTTTTTTTACTTTTTTAAGACTGAGACTGTGTCACCTTGAAAAGTGAGTTGATTATGCAGTGCAAAATACGCATTAGAAAGTGCTTGGATGAAAGGACTAGCTGGCTCAAGGGATCAGTAATCTAATGTGGAACCTTTCACCTCTTAGTCACCAGCCTGACTCCAGCGTAGGTGAGTAAAAAAAACACAAATCTCTCAGCATCTGGCAACCATTTGGATGCATAAATAAATTGAGCTGATAATATCAATACAATTTTGTGGAAAAAAAGGTCTGTATAATAATTAGCATGCTTTTTGGATATCTCCGCAAACAGACCAAAAACTGAAAGGGCACAGGGATTGAAAATAACCGTGGGTTGTGTTTCTGTAATATTTCCTGCTCTGAATTATCCCAAAGCATTTTATAATTTAATATCTGAAGTCACATTCCAGTGTATATCTCCCTGCAAATGCCACAAACCAGGGTCTGCTTAAATCCAATGAATTACTCTACTTGATAAGGACACTATGAAGATTGGATTTGTTTTTATTTAAAATTTCCTAAAGAGGGAGTTCTGGGGCTCTGCTTGAAAAACAGGTATGCAGGGGAGCGACGGTGCTGAACTGGCTCCAGGACTCTCTTCCCACAGTTACTTGGCAACGTGGCCCTGGCTCTCCCTCTACGCCACAGTCCCCAGGACCTGCTTTTGGTTGGGGTTAATTAGATGTTGCTTAGTGCATTCCCTGGCTAACGCTAAAATCTTCTGGGAGCTTTCTTGTGGCCTAAGGCTAAACTCACAATAACTATGCTAATGAATTAATGGGAACAAGCAGGAAAAGAGTGAGTTACAGAAAACTATCTGTCTTTTTAACCCCTGTGTGAGCCAGTGTTAATGCAGGGCTGGCAAACTCCGAAGTCATGCTGGACATGAGCTGGCTTCCTGCGGAGGTGCTTGGATGTATATGCATTGCACTCCCTTGCATTCTGGTTCCAGCAACACGATGCAGAGGCACCCAAGCTGGGTCTGGAAGCAGTACAGAAGTATTTATGCAGAGCTTAAGCTAATAAGCTCCGCCAGACCTGGGCTAGCCTGTGCAGAGCCAGCATGGATGTCTCTGCAATTATGGCACCATTTATCAGCAAACTGGATAATCTGCCAGTGGGATAATGGAGATCTGACTGTATATTGAATGTTTGTTTGCAATGAAAATTACGTGTTAGGGTTTTGACTCTAAAGCATCAGTGGATTAAAGTCAGACAGCTGACAAGATTTCTGCTCCTATCTGTCTGCCAGCCTCCTTCTTGGAGTTTGCTGCCCCTGTAACAGGGATGACTTAAAAGCTCATAAAGCAGCTTCCGAGTAGTTCATAATCTGTTTGGGGTTTTTTTGTTTGCTTGTTTGGTTGGGTTTTTTTTTCCCCAGAATGATGGAAGTGATGACTAGTATAAATAGTATTCACGTTAGAAGCTTCAATAGTATGGGAGACCAACTGAAACACCTTGGACTCATGACATTCTGTTTTCTGCAGGTATGTCAGGTTTTTTGATTCAGCTGTTAGAAAGGCAAACCTTGTCTTGCTTCTGGCTGCATTCACGTTTTAATGGCCTAACTATGGTTACAGAAAGGATGATGAACATCCTTCTATGCCTGCCTCAAACTTTGGCCACTTTTGAGTTCTCTGGATGAATGCACCGCAGGCTTGACATTCATGATTCAGTGTGCTGAGTGGAGGAACCATCAAGATGTGATACATGGGCAGAGCTTTGGGAGTCATAATCCAGACACAACAAAGATATAATAGCTGCAAGGATAAGAGGGGAAACTAGGAAGACCAGCTTCAAATGTTCTGTCTCAAATGTTTTAAAGTAATAGACATGACTAAAGGCTAGATATTGGCCTTCTTGTGTTTCAGAAAGGCTGTGTTTTGCTTTCCCCTGAGAGCAAGAGCACATGTATATACATGTGGTTATGTGGGAAGCTTTAGAAGGGCTGGAATAAGTAGCATTTAAACTCAATAATAAAAGAAATAGTTTGGCATTACATTATTTCCTGACATTCCCTATTGGCATGATATGGCCATCAGGGGAGATCAAATGTTTAAATACAGGAGAATAGATTAGTGGACAGGATGTACAAGATTAAATAAATTATAGTTTTACTTTATTTGCATTCATACATTTCCTGCCAGCTTAAATGACAATGGAGTTAACTACCCACAGCAGAAAAAGCAGAGCCCAAACAGGTACAAGAAAAATGTGTCACATCACTCCTCAGGTCCTTAGTGCTTTTAAACAGCAGGTGGAATAGTCTTTGCAGAGTCTTTGCTGGGTGATACCTCTTTGTCTGTGACTGCTGTTCATGCACAAAAAGAAGACTAGATATGAATTTTTGTGGCTGGGGATTTTATGCTACAGTCTGTCACCACACCATATTAGTGCAAGGCTTTCACCAGGTTTTGCGCCTACTTTTCAATGGGAGTACACATTAAGCTGTTATGCTCTATTCTTTTCAGTTTACCTGTTGAAGTGAAGTGCAATTTTCTCCCCTACCTTGAAGAAACAAAGACTGATGCCCAGAGCAGGATCCCAGATGATACTGAGGTCTGCTCATTCTACCTAGGTTTCCTGCGCTAACCAGGAGCCCTAGGATTCCTCTGGCACGGGGGTGCTGCTTGCTGTTCAAGTTGTGCTGTCTTTCTTTACACCCCGGGCATATGCCATGCAGTTAACTTTGTACCTTCATCTGTGAAAGATCTAATTCTAAATATGTATTCTCCATTTCCCTTTTTTAATAATACAGTCTATGAAAGAAGACATCAGAATGGAAATTGCTTTTGGAAAATGTAATAAACATGTCATGTCTATCATGTGACTGAAGCTTTTGTCTGTTTGCTGCTCTCACATTTATAAGAAATTTCGATGTCAAGGGCCCAATTCTTATGCACACCAATGGCCATTTAGAGTATTTCGATACCCACCATTTTACAGTCTCTTCACAACAAGCAAAGTGGTCTCAGAGTAAATGAAAACTTAGCTCATATACTGGTATCTTTTCAAGACATTGAAAAAAAGGCAAAGAATTGACTTAATACCTGTGTTTTCTTCTAGGTAGCAACAAAGGACTTGCAAAAACCTGTTGATAACTGAGAGGCAGCAGAGTTCATGTTACCTGTCTTTGTCTGATGCTCCAAACCTGGCAGGTATTTGATGGACTATCATAGACAAGGCTTTCTTATGACTTGCTTTAATTCCAGGTTTAGCTACTGTTATTATAAACCACAGATACTGTAGCAATGCTGAAGTGCTCATCAGTCCCAAGACCCTATTGTGCTATGCAGCGTATAAACTTGGAGCAGTTCCCTGTGTTATTTTTGAAAATACTTCGGCTTCTGTACTGGGTCATGCTTGCTAGAATTAATGGTTGGGATGCTGGACTTCAAACATTTTCCCTTTGGCAGATACTGCTTTTCAGTTACAAGCCTGTTAAAGCCCTTGCAACCAAAAAAATTAAGGAATGCTCTTCATCTGAAAAAACATAATAATGATTATATTTATAGCACACCCCATGTAAACATGCTCAGGATGCAGAACCATCATTGAAAAACTCATTAATTATGAACATCACATTCTCAGCAAAATTACACACAGATTTTTAAACAAAAAATAATATAGCAGTGGAGATAATTAAAAATGTATTTTTTCAGAAGTGACCTTAGGTGTCTCTTAAAAGTGGATGGAGGAAACGAGCTGGATTTCATGGAGCTGGATTTCATGCATTTTCCTCCATCATGGCAGCCACAGCAAAATGTCTAGTACCTGAAACGCTTCCCTGGAGGAATATGGGCCTGTCCTCACTGCAGAAGTATGCTCCTAAGGGGGTGCTCAGAGGTATCACTTGAAGTTTCTACATGGCAACACCAGTAGAGGCTGTCTTAGGCCAGCCGTGAGTATAGTCTGGCTGACATTTGATGCAGATAGAAAGCTTTTTTGGACTCTAGGACTCCTTGCATGATAATGTAGATAAAGCCAATATGTCTCACAGGATCTAAGCATTTATTAAGTGCTGCTGTGGTGCAAACATGGTTCTAATGCAACAGTTAAACAAGTCCATGGAAAAAGCGCCATTGACTTCAGTGAAGATTGTTTCAGTCTCTTGAGCATTTATTGTAAATGCGGATATGTTCAAGCTTATCGCTATAAGGTGAAATAGTCTGCACTACTTGGCTGAAGCAATCTATGATTATTCTGACATTGTTGCTCTGCAAAATCTTGTTGTCTTAAAAGGTGAGTATTAGGCCAGTTGTGCAAGTCGTCTGCATTTCAGAGCCACTGAATTCATAACTTAGTAAATGAAATACTTCAGTCCTTCTAGATAGGGATTTTTTTTTTATTTGCCTACATAAGCTACAAAATGGAGAGTCTTTCATTTTCAAAAGGCATGCGGTCTGCACAAAGGAAGAATCATGAGCTCTGTACATGGAAAACCTCTAAGAAATAAGGACATTCCATATGACAGTCATGTAGCAACCAGAAATGCTTTTGTTGCAATGTCTTCGATATTAGAAAAACAAAATTCAGGTTCAAAGTTGTTAGTTTAAAGAAGTGAAACCTCCTTGAAATGCTTCTTCTTGTAAACATAATAATTTAATATTTTGGGATAACAAAGGCACAGTACAGGAATATTTGGGCTTATCTGGTTTGTTTTCTTGGAAAGTCTATACTTGCTGATTAGTGTCTGATTTTCAGCAAGTGTTTTGACCTGTGTTTTGATCAATCTTTTAGTGTCTCTTTTTGATATCTAAATGTTCAAAGGTGCCAAGTACCAAACTGTTCCCCCCAATGGACTTCTGGGGATTCTAGAGCTGAATCAATCTGAAGTCTTGAGCTGGGAGGCAGAAAGTGAGTTATTTAAAACCACAGGTGAAATTGAAAAAAATTTGCCAGGTCCCACCTGCACTGTAATCTACCATACTATGCAACAGGAATACTGGGGGAAGATTCCCAATCTGCATTCTACTGTCAGGCAGAATTTTTTTTTCAGTACTTCCACAACCATGCAGTTATTTCCAATAGCAAAATTCAGATTTATGTAAGAAAATCTTGAGAACCATTGTGAGACATGACTGAAGAGCTGGGAAAAACATTCTTTCTTTTCTTCTTTTAAGAGTTATTTGTTATTACTTTAAAAATATTTTAGGCTACAGTTAATGAAAGATATTTGAAATAAGAAAGGAATAATTCTAAACTGTAGTTCTCTTGCAATGCAATTTAAACTCACACCAGTGTTTACAATAGTTTGTTCATATATTTATTCAAATATATGAAAATGTATGCAAATTTACACCCCACTGTTTTGTGGTTAGCTATACTATGAAGGATATTTCAGACTATTTAGACTAGTTAACAACTGTCATTGACTTCTGTTGCAATAGGATCCAAACACTATAGTTTGTAACAGATTTTAAGATCCTCAACTTAAAGAGAGCAGGAGACAGTGAAGTAATATTATCCAGAAATTTAAAAGGAAATGGAAGAAGAACATTCATGTTTATGGTACTTTATATAACAAAAAAATCCCTTCACTCATTTTTTAGTTTTTTTGTCATACAGTTAGGCAAGTAATTACCTGTTTACCAGGTAACAGCCTAGACATTCAGCACTTCAATAAATTGTTGATTGCATTAACATGAAATTCAAGAGAATTATTACTACTCTAAATAATAATTACATTTATGCAAATCTTAAATGACCCTTTTAAAAAATTGTCAGTTACTAAAGTACATCCTTTCCCCTAAAGGACACAATAAATTGCTGAAGCAGCCCTCCGGTTCTGCTGAAGAGGAGTCTGATTAACAGCCTTTTCCAATACGGCAACAGAGGTAAGAACCTGGGAGGGTCAGAAATGAAATCTAAATGTCTCTTTTCACAGCTATTTGGGAAAAAAGTCTGTGTAGTAGTTTGATCTGTATCTGCACTTGGATAGAGCAATTGTGTTAAGGCAGAGAATTGCCTGGCATTATCTTATGACTCACTTGACAGAGCTTACCCCTACTTTTCTTTACCTGAGAGGAGATCATTACAAAACATACAAGTAGTATAATTTTATAGCAATCTATTTTGAACTAGCAAATTAAATAGGAAGAAGAGAGGAAATGGAATGCAGCAGGCATAATGCTTTTAAAATGTTTTTTAAAGAAATAGGAGCCTAGTAGAAGTGTGGGAGAGGGTCCAGGTTAGGGCATAGAGGCCCTTTTGCTGCCTTTTGAAATGATGGGACTAACTGCACAAACCTGCTTCACACTGGAGAACCCTCTCACCGGTAAAGGGAGTTTTAGAAAATGCATATATATGTAGGTGTCTTAGGTGAAATGTAGTTTAAATTGTGAATGCTAACAGGTGGCAAATAATTGGGTGTATGTGTGGGGAGGTGAATGCCCGAAACTGCATTTTTGAACTCTCAAGCAGAAAGAAGCCTGCTACTTCCTAGTTTCAGCCAGTATGGGCTGGTTATAAATTTTGACAATGCCTGGACAAAACAAAAAGAAATGTCCTGAATCCTCCAATTAATAAGGAGACATGAGACAGAACCATGTATGAGGAGGCCGCTCGTGCACTGTGCTTCTGCACGTAGATTGGGAAGACCCCGGGCTGAGGGGTCCAGAAATAAGAGGATGAAAAGGAGGGTTCCCAAAAGTGGTCTCGAAGAAAAGAGGGCCTGGAAAGAAGGTGCAGATCTGGACCGGGGGGGAGATGCCGCAAGTGGGGGACGGTCCTGGAGGCCAGGGAGACGTGTGGAGATGGATGTCGGGAGGTGCCCAGGGGCCATGGCTGGTGACAGCTGAGATGGTGACTGCGAGCGGCGGCACGGCAGGAACTGATGTGACTTTCCGCCCGACCTTCCCGGGCCAGCAGCGACCTCCCTGCCAGGGAGTGAAGTCGAGGGCTACTGAACACAGCCCTGGGGTGGGGGAGCAAGTGTGGGCGTGGAAATAATCACATAGGGTAAAAGCTCTAATCTCACTGGTTTTTCAGTAAACCCCAGTATCCGGAGCCACTGCGGGCTGTCGATTACTCTGTCTTGCCCATGACAGTGGAAGGACAAGGTGAACAGCAGAAAGGGTCTGAAGTGTGGCCTGGGGTGTTCCGAGTGCTGCATTTTTATTAAAGTGTGTGAGGAAGTGCAAAACTGAATAAATAGCATTCACTTCTAAATTCATGTCTGAAGAAACTCCCTAGTAACATTTATTGAGAGAGGAATTAATTAGAGGGAGTTGAATTTTGTAGGCAATGTCCTCACATTCAATTTGTTTGATGATAACGAACAGTATGTTCAGGTTTTACCTGAAAGCAGGCTCCCCACTCCCCACTCCCAGGTTTACTGTAATATCAGCTTGCCTCTTGGCCTCTTTGCTTGCTTCAAATAAGTGCCACACACAGCTGCAAGTCCCAAATGTGATACACAGCAAGTTTTATGGAAACTTCCTGAAATGTGTTGAATAGTCAAATGCAGCCTGGCTGAAGCATCTCCAAGACATACATAAAACCCATAATTAATAGAGGAGTAGTAATATAAAAGACTATAGAGACAGGCCCTGAGTCCAGTAAAGGATTTAATGGCAATACTCTTAAATTGACTTAGAAGTGTGACACTCAAAGCTGCCTCAGAGAAAATGTTATCCACAAAGTTGCAAGCATTTTTCCTGTACACGGGTGCAGAAGGCATTTTTACAGATAAAGAAGTCTTTAGGCAAAAAAATGTAAGATGTCTCAGAATATTTGAAGGCCAAAGGGCATTTCTGGCATTTTGGTAGCTCTTAACTCAAAACTAGCAGAGTGCCTTTCAGTGAGATACAGGTACCATGTACGGGGAAAGAAAAAGGCCCCCAAATGCCAAGCCAAAACTCCTGCATACTGGGAACGTAGCTGCTTAGAAGAGGCCAAAGGAATAGCTGAGCAGAGAGAAGAGCCCTGCGCAGGTATGCAACTGCCGGCGGCAGGGCTGCGCAGACACTTCATCAACACCAGAGCCTGGGGTTCCCTCCTGCAGTGGGTGCTCTGGCTGCTCAGAAGATCACTTTAATTTCGCTTTAAAAGACAGCTGGTGGGGGAGGCAGCTGCTGGTGGAGGATGCTCCACTGATTAGGAATGAACGTAGGCTCTGACACAACCGGATGCATCCTCCTCCTGAAGAGCTCAAACTAACACAAGCAGCTTTTCGCCATGCGGTAACGGGGGGCACCGTCTACCTTGTCCGTGATTGCATTTCTGTGCAAAAAGGAATGCAGGCTTTGTGTGGGCAGGGAACATGACTGCAGCCGGCGTGTCGGGCTGTCACCCAGAGGGACAGATCTCAGTTCCAGTCCGTGCTGCTTTCAGTATTCATGGGTTTTTCAGAGTGACGGACTCCCAGGCAGCCAGCGCTTTAAAAAGGATATGCGCAGTCCTGCTGATAGACTGAGCTCCCCAAAGGCCAAACAGCCTTTACGCCCTGAACAGCCAGGCTCCAGCACAACAGACGGTGCTTTTTAAATAGAGAAAACACAAACTGACTAGGAGTTTGAAGCAGAAATAAAAAGGGTTTATAAAACGGGTCTCCTCTGCCCACTGCGTCCTTGCTTCTAGCCAATTCAGTAGCTTTCAGAGGTGCAGCAACCCCCTGCCCCACAGCTTTTTCTGCTCCGTAGGAAGTTTCTCTGCCTTCATTCCCAGGTCTGCTCCCTGCTGCTCTCAGCAGCCTCTTTGCTGGAGCCACCGGCTCCCAGCTCCTCGCTGCGACAGTAATGCAGCACTCTTGCTCCCAGGGCAGGACCAGGCTCCCTTTCTGCTCAAAAAGTTTCACCTGACACGATCACTCTTCATAAGGGAACATAGGCTGCAAACGGAGAACACCTGGTAAAGCAAATGCTGCCTGTCACACAGAAAGACAGCTACCGAATCAAAACAGAAGTCACGCTGCAGTAGGGACCAGCATGCACAATTTACACCTCTCTTATTGCAGAGTCTTAAACGTTAATATACTTCCTTCTGTGCTTTCTGACCATACACAAGCAGGGAAGAGCCGACCGCCCGTCACAGGATGGGTTTCCCAGGAGTAGAGGCACTCATTGAGCTTTGCGGCCACTGAGAAAGCCCCGGAGTTAACCAGAAGCAAGGACACACTGGGCAGGGGGGAAGAGATGTTCAGAAAACTTTTTATTTTTGTTCTGTTTGACCTCATCAATTGAAGTTTTCCATAATTCACAAGCTAATTATCCTCATTGCTATTCTAAGAAAAATATTGCTTTTCTGAAACTGGTTGGGGGAGTTTGTGATCAGGAGAAGCCCAGGCAGATCCACCACAGATCTCTGGCCTACTCAGAGTCTCACTGTACTTGCAGCCTGGACGAGTGCTTCAACCACAAGGTACCAACCACAAGTTTTAAAGTAAAGTGTTCGCAACTGTTTTTTGTGCTTCTGCTGGGATATAGGACAGTAACTTGGATGACTCAGGTCCCCATCTGCCTCGCAGTACGGTTTTTGCAGGAGGCTCGTGCCATGCTGCTCCAGCTGAAGAAGTCTGGGGGTCAAACATGGTGGCAATTAATGAGTATAGCGTCTCCTCAGTTAAGCCACCGAATTGATAAAGCCACTATGCCATCTTTAAAGTGTGTATGCCTTTTTCTGATCTGGTCCACAGTAAATTTTTCTAAAGCACAAAAGGAGAGTATTGAACCCATAAAGGTAAACCCATGTTTTGGAAAAGCTTCCTTTTCCTTTTTGCAAAAAAACTGTTCCTGTTCTGTAAAAGATGGACTTACAGTAGAGAATTAACAATTCCTTCTACCAATAAGCTTGGTATAAGCTTGGACAAGCACTTAACCTCTCTGTTTGCCATGTTGCCCTCTACAAAAAGCTGCATTAGTACTGTTAAATGTGATGGGCCTGAACAATGGGAGCCTTTAATTGATCTGAGTTCTTAAGATAGGAGATGCTAAAGATAACTGAGTTAAAGATATCTCAGATAGATAGCTCTTGTTCATTTTAGCTAGCAATACCAATAGCGTTCTTTTCAGTTCTTTTTATCACGCTTTGTCTATTCTTTTTTATTAAAGCCAATTAGAAAAATTTCTAACTGCAATGTATTATCTCTGAAATAATTACTAGCAAGTCATGAATACCAGTTGTATGAGTGTTAATGAAAAACTGTTCTATTTCTTAAATTAGCTATCTCAGTATTTTCTGTAGTAAATTTTTCTTTTTTATTTTTCAAATCAAGTTTATAAAAGTGTAATAGAATGGTAGTGGGACAGGGATGTTATGAAAAAATCTTAGTGAACTGAGCAATTTTAGCACTTAGATGAGATTTTTGCAATGAATTTTAGAGTTACCACTCAGGACTCTATTTTGGGAAATAAAATAGTTTAGTAACTTAAATTAACACTATTTGTAGACATTTCATTTTAGAATACATGGGGTCAAAATTTACTTTTCTGTTTCCCCTAGATGACTAAAGGATGAATATTACTTCCACACCATCACATTGGTTTCAGCTCTGTGGTTTTTACCTGTGCCATTTTCATAAGCTTTTATTTATATTTTTAATAAAGTTTAAGGTTAGGTTAAGTGAACCAAATGATAATGAAGGTGAAAGTCTTAACACTAGAGATGTATGAAGATGTCACAAATAGTCATACTCTTAAGACAAGAATGCTTGCCAAGCTTGATTTTGTTGTATGCCTGTAGTAAACAGAAAAAAGGGTGTGATGTAGTCGCTAAGGATGGAAGTAGTGGCTCTTCTGTTAAACTTTAAAACTTTATCATCTTGCAGTCAGACAAAAAGGCACATGGATGCAAAATCACAAGGGTTGTAGCTAGAAAACTCATGTGCAGTTACCTAAAGCTAAGGTGTGAAGGACACAAGGAATTTTATACACACTACATTTCATTAGGCCTAATATGAACGCTTTTTGGAATTTCTCTTAGTTCATTTCCTTGAATTCTTAAAAATAAAATTCCTGAAAGCCCTTGTCTAGAAACAGAATTGTCTTGTGAGCTTGAATATTTCCTGCAGACTGTAGACCTAGCCCTTGTTCCCAAGGCCTCTGTGACCTCCAAGGTGTCGTGCAGTCAGGAGGCACTGGGTGCAGGATGCAGACTTTCACATGTCACACCCACCGCACACACAGGTCCCAAATGCTTAATCATGTAAAAAAAGTGACCCTTCATGAAGTTTAATTGAACAACTTGAATGCAGAAGGTTGTTTGATATAGGTGCAAGTCAGAGGAGTTCTTTCTCTGTCTGAAATGTTTACTTAAATGAAGTTAATTGAACTTCTAAATACAAAAGGCAGACAGTGCTACTAGTTTTGCCAGCTACACTCAAATATGCTTAATAGGATGTTTGTCCAGTTCAGTGATTTTCAGACTAGGGTGTGGGCATGAAGAAATCTTCACCTTAGGATGGGAAGGTGGGGCAGGCAGTGCCCGGATGCTGCTCAGGGACGGCTGCGTCCCTGGAGGGGAGTGAGGGCTGCCTCGTCCCCTCCATCCCCTCCGCTGCCTCTGGAGGAGCCAAGCCTGGGCAGTGCACCACAGCGGCCGTGGTGCAGGGGGAGCCCAGAGCCCCCAGCAGTGGCAGCCTCTGTGTGACCAGGCTGCGAAGAGCTCAGTTGTGGGGAGGAGGTTGTGCGGTGGGCTCCCCCAGAGACCACCTTTACCCAGATGGTGTCACCTGCTCATGTTTGTACAGCACCGAGCACAGCTGAAGTGCAGTCCTGGGCAAGATTTCCATGTGCCCAAGAGCTCTGCTCAGGTGTTTTAGCTAGTGGTGATGGTGGCAGGAATGTAGAAGAGCAGCAGCTATTGATCTCTACTGTGGAACCTAATGATATTAGAAGACTCCCACTTTTGTGAAAAATCAGATGACTAGAACAGTCTAACTAACATTATTTGAGACAACAGACATTGGGTAGATTTTCTAGGATTTTATATTTTTTCTAAAAAGATGATTTCTAAATGAAAGCCAGCATAGTGTGATTTTACCATGTAGGATGTTAAATCTTGCTCCTTCCTACCAAAAGCTGGCAGTACTGAAAGCTAAGCTTCACTACCTAAGTATTACATATGAGGACAGCAATCCTATTAAGATAAAAGTTCCAAGGAGTGAAGCTGCTTGAGTGTATTGCCTAAAGCTATTCCATCAGGCCTTCTGTTAAAGGTAGAGCTTCTACTTAAGGAAAGCCACTATACGTACTTTCTGGTTTGTAGTGATGCTTTTCATTTTAATCTAGCTGTATTTGTTCTTGTGTTTTTATTCCAAACAAACAAAAATGAATTCTTAGTAATACGGGAATATATTTCCTAATGCCCTGTAGAAAATACACTTTGAGCTATACGGCCTACTGCAGAGGGAATATGAACCTTTTATGTACTAGGGAAAGACAAGAAAAAAATGGAAAAGTAGAAGAGAGATTTTCTGACTAACAGTAGTTATAGCGAATAGGAGTATTTTCTATTCACAGAGCAGGTAAACCTAGCTCTCCTCTTCTTCAGGTTTGATCTAAAGCAGGAGCTGCAGCATGTGAACTGAGTTCCATCTCCATGGAACTGAAGTGTGAGAAGGTCGCTTGCTGACCTGGCCTTAAGAAGAAGAAACAAGCTTTTGATACTTGTTTACTGACCCACTCTTTGGGTGGGACATATATATATTTTTAATGGCTCAGTGTGAAAGTGTGTGTTAGCAGAACATATAGTATAGTTGTAAAAGCAGCAGGTAAATCTTCATCAAAATATTATACATTGTAGCACTAGCTTAAATCCTGTAAGCTGTATTATTAATGTGCAAGCCTACATTAACAATAATGGGTTTTTACTTGTCTAAGAAGGCGAGGGAGGGAGGTGGGGCATGTGACTGGCATGAGGTGATTTTTGTGGTACTTTTTTTTTTTCCTTCATGGTCTAATGCACTGAGTATAAAACAGAAAATGCCACTGGGGGGGGAAAAATCTCTGCACTGTCTTGATTAGCCGTTTGCGTTGCTTGCTTGCTGCTGAGTTAACATTCCTCCCCAGGCCACACTGCTCTGCCTAGCCATGTCAGCTGCTACTGCAGGCAGACACCCCTATACCCAGTAAAGGATTTACATGCTTCAAGACAGGCACTACAACACCTTTTGGACTCTGCTGCAGTGTTGAGATCAGGCTCCCCAGTCGCTTACAGGTAAACACCTGGCCTAGCCACGTGCATCAAATCAGTTATACTGTACTCTTTACCTCTGAGAAGCCTTGCCTTTGAGAAGTGGTTCAGAGCATCCTCAGTAAGCTTTATTTTTAGACACGGAGAGGAACACCACCCCTACTCATGTTCAGTGGCTAAAACATCTGCCAGGGAGTTGAAATTTGGAGTTCAACGTCATCAAGCTGAAGCAGTTGTCACCCGCATCTATTTCCCTGCCCTAACCACAGCAGTCTGCAACACAGACAGAGCTGCTGAGGGCTTTCCTCCGTGCCTCTCGCTGAGGCTATGTCACCACAGGAGAGAAAGAAGTTATTCCAGCTCAGAAAGTTGGAGCAGAAAGAGGAATAGGGCTTTGAGGCTCAGCAGCAAGTCCATCACCATGGGTAGGAAGTCTTGGCTCTTCCATTCTGCTTATATCAGAGCTGACAGGCAATGCATATAAAACAGTCCCATGGACTCCAGGAAATTAAGTTATCTGTTTAAACCTTGGTTACAACTTACTGTCCATGCCAGGGGATGAGGAATCCCTGAGCTGTGCAAAGTATGCCACATCAGGCAGCACAAACTGTGCCGTTGCTCCAGCCCCTTGCTGGTAAGCAGATGCCTTGACCCTATCTGACTGCACAGTCTTTATAGCGAGGTCATTGCAGCAGAAGAAGGAAATGTCTGTTCCCACTGACCTTGTTCTTCATAGCAAGTGGGGAAGGAATTGCTGCTTTGGGTCACCGTGCCTGATTTGGCTGTTCCTGGGCAGCAAAGGAAACTATAAACTGCTCTAGGATAGACTCATTCCTTGTATATTTGTTTAAAGAGCTCCCTATATAAATAAACAAGCAAAAAATCCCTGCTTTCTTTTCCTCAAAGGTGATACAAAAGCCCTTCCACTTTATAAATATACAAACGCTGAAAATTATCCAGACCTCTGCTGTTGCCACTTTATCAGAAAACAGCTCTTGAATATGATTAAATAATTACACAGCCATAGAGGGCTATTAAATAGTCTTACTATGAGGAAATCATGGTATCTCTGATGATGGACAGTGATTTAACAAAATGTAATGCTGATCCACCTGTTTGTCAGATGTATATGTGTAATTGTGTACTACCAGAACCTAGTACTGTTTGTGCATTTGATTGTAATGAATTGATCTATTTTAACACTTTGTTCTCTAGTGCATGATACATATCTAATACTCTTGAATTACCATAAGGATCCTTGTTGTTTTTACAAAATTTGGGCAGGAAATGGATTAATATAGAGAAAGTTCACATTGCAGTCAACAAGGTTTTCCTTCCCTTCTACTGGACTTTTTTATTTTTATTTGGAATTTTCTTGAAGATTTACATCGCTATTTTCATTTGTGTAATGGCAGTCCCTCTAAATAAAGAGGAAATAAAGTGTGATAAAACACTAATAAGTCATTTTCTGATAATTTCTTTGAACGCTAGAGAATCTGATCTACATTATTTAGGTACAAGGTAAAATGCACTAAAATGTAACTGCTCTCCAGGATGCTGCTGGATAAAATGATGACAGTTGTGCTACTGAGCATCTTTGTACAATTCTTTATGTGCCCAAACATATGGTTCATTTCTCCATTTCTTACTTGAACTGGGCATAAGCAAATGCGGACTATTTTTGCTCATACACATAAATCTACTAAAGCTTTAGTAGCAAGTGGGTTTAAATAATTTAGGTTGAATTTCCACTTGAGGAAGACCTGTGACTTTTGGAATCTGGGGGAGGGGCTGGTACCAAGTCCAATTTGTTGCAGTGCCTGCTAAAATGTCTCTCCCACTACTCCCACCCCATCTCCATCAGAAATTCTGTGGCTGAAAGCTTTTATAGTATTTGTAAATTGCATGTTGTGAAGCTATACAAAGATGTGCTTGAAAATGAATGATTTGGGATCTGCTTTGTAGACTGCTGTCAGCTCAAAATTCTGGCTGAAGTCGAACTGTCTCTTTTCTTTCATGAGTGGCGCAATTATTCACACAATTTTTATCCTGTAACCCGTACATTTTCACTGAAATTACCAGTTATCCTACAGCATAGCAAATAAGGAATATGTGGTTAAAAACATGGTTAATTGCCTATTTATCTTCATATTCTCATTGTTTATCTGACTTGATAGATGTTAAACATTTTAACCAAAAAACTGCACTTACCTTGCTCTTGAAATTCAGCTTTGAGTTGAATTTGCACAGGAAATTTCTAGCACCATAGTTGGCAATGTGCTGCATTATTACTGTTGAATATGTATTTAAGGGACTTTGTGTTTCTGGGGTACCTGTATACTGTATCTTCTACTCTTTCTTGCTACATTTATATCATGTTTATGGATGGCCACGAGCTCTGGAGGTATGCTCTGACAGTTGTACAATTGATTATGCCATATACATCTGATTTTTATTTAGTCAAGGAATACTTTAATCAAAGTGTTCTACATAAAAGGAGAACATCTGTTGAAAGAGTTGAGGATCAGCTACAAACCAGAGGTTCTGGAAACTGGTTTAAAGTATGAGCTTTGAATGGTGAATTTTTTCAGATGCAGATAACATTTATGAGGTTGTTTTTCTTACAGTCAGGTTGGGAGGGAATCAAGAATTTTCATTTTGACTAATAAATATTTATAATTGTAAACTTGGTGTAAGAACCTATGCCTATGCATTACTCTTCAGTCCTAAAGAAATCTGATTTTATGAGGCAGGAGTACAGAACCGTCTCTGAGTCCTAGTAGCTCTTTCTAGGCCAGACAAATGTGTAAATATGCCATTATTATGTGAAGCATTAAATGAGTGCCTCATGGGGTGGAAGATCTGAACCTGGTTCCCTTTGTGCCCAGAGGTCTATTGGTCTCAGTGGGAATTTGCAGAGTATCAAAGGTGGGATCATATTTTGCCTGCAATAGCTCAAGCAGATGCAGGTCTTTCACTCAGCTTGACGTCTTTGTCTGTCTCATGACAGCCCACAGTTTAAAAGAACACTGCCTACATGATTTAACTGGGAAATGCTGAGAAAATGGATTAAAAGTGACCAAATGGAGAGTGGGGGAGTGTCTAGGGTCCCTGGAGAGGAAAGAACGGGGAAACACTGGCATGGTGGGCACTGAGCAGACAGCGTCGGTGGTGTCCCTGGAGAATGATCAAAAAGGGTATGAAGGAGAGTGACACAAGTCCTCTCAGTTTTCTGGCCCAAGGTGGGAAGACAAGGAGCTCAGAGTGCCCAGTCTACAGAAACTGCAGGATGGGCCTCTGTATTATAATACTGTAATGTGTATCATGGTGAAAGTGCAAACTGGCCTCCTCCGTCGCTAAGGTAATGCTATGGTGGATATTTTTCAGTGAAGAAAACTCAGTAAAATTGAAATTTTATCAACTCATTTGAAGCATGCATAGAGCATTTGCAAGTTTGAAATAACTCGGCAACCCTTTAGCTGCTGGTGTAGGGAGGATTGGAGTCAGATCTACTACATACAGTAATTAATGCATACTAAATGCCTATCAGGTACCTCAGATGTCTGGCCAAACTTAGCTAGCCTATCAGGTACCTCAGATGTCTGGCCAAACTTAGCTAGCTTTGGGGTTGAGCTGGGAGAACATTTAAGGGGTAGGTATGAAGTAGGACCCCCAGGTGGGAGCTCGCACTGGCAGGGTAGAGAGGGAAGTTCCCTGCACTGAGCGCCAGCAGTGAGTGCCCCTGAGGAGAGGTGGCAAAGGTGGGACTGCTGGAGGCACTTCTGAGCAGCCAGTTTGGGAATCAGCTGTGGTTTAGCAGGTGGCTTTGCTGAGCATGACTGTACAGCCATTACCACATTCCTGCCTAAAACCTCAGTGATGATGTTACACTTGCCCTTTTTTACCTGTGTTTTCTTAGATTCTAAAAAAAAAATCCATATATAAAAGAAATTCCAAGTGACTGTGCCTTCAGTAATAATTGTGCTACTGTCAGGGACACTATTCTGTTAGCACAGTCAGTGCAGCTTGCTTTATTTTAATACATAGAGGTCTAGATATAACTCTTGGTAATTATGAGAGAACATCCTGACATCTTGCTGTCATGATGATGGCTCTGTTGGATTCATACCTGAGGTAGAAAAAATGGATTCCTATTTTAAATATTCCCCTCATGCTCACATTTAAACTGGACACATGAGCAACAGTAACAGTTTGCTTGAAATCTCCTCTAGTAAATACATGTTATCTAGCTGAAAAGTTGAGGCTATGAGCAATTGCAGTAGCATCTGAACCTCTTCCACACGCAATCAATGGCCAGAGTGACATCCCCTCAGACCCCACAGAGGATCTGGCACTTCTCCATGCCAACCATGAACTGCACAGCAATTTCTAATGCCTGCTGTCCTCCTCATAACACACAAAGTGAGAAATGAAACTGCTAGCTGTTTACTATCATTTACAATTTTGAGTGAGTGTTCCCTGCCAAATGTCTGCTGGGTTTTATGCTCTTGGTATGTCAGAGTTGGCTTCCTGTAAGTGAAATATGATGCGGTCACTGCACTATCGATTACGTATCTTTTCTCAGGTAGTACAGTATTTTGTTAGGCAACAATTAAAGATTTCTCAAATATTCTGCTGCTGTGGTTAAATCTGCACTTTCTTCAAGGCAAATATTTAGGCCATTTCTGTTTTGGTTGAGCCAGTCCCCTCAAGAGCTATGTAACCCTGCCCAGGGCAAGCACAGTGTGTAAGGTTTAGTGATACAGATCTCCAGAGGTCTCTAGTTTGGCTTTAGGGTAGAGAAAAGAGAGTGCACGAGGCACAATGTTTGGCTCAAATTTAGCTTTGCTTTTGCCTCTGGAGAATAAGACCACAACAGATACAAACACAACAGAATATGCACTAAACCAATGGAAACCCGTTCCCTGCCTATTTCTTTAAAACAGAAGAATAGGCGCTGCACTGAAGAACTCCCACTGGATGCTTTCCCTTGTAGCAACCAGTGTCTGCAACCTCGTATTGATTCCCTCCCAGAGGAACTGCATACATACACAGTTCCCAGCACAAAAGAAAAGGTTGGATACAGGATCCCTGGAGAGCAGTAAGCTGACTCTCAAATGAGGAACCATCCTAAAGATACAGGAAGGTTCCAGATTATTACAATGATTTCAAACAATATATGTCTTTTATTTCTGTGCAATGTCCTTGGTACCATGTTAAGGATACTCGTTAGTTTCAACCAGGAATAGTGGGTTAGAAAATTCACACGTAGTTCAGTGTTAGTAACAAGATTTGTTCTTGCACGTTATTAAACCTTTTTGACAGTCAAGGAATTTCAGGTAAAGTTAAAATGTCTTCAGGCTGAATCTCAGAAGAAAAGATCTGAAAAAAAAAAGTAAAATAACTTTTCATATTTTCTTTATAAAAGGGTGTTTTTCCGTGAGACAGCAATGTGTAATACATATATATATAGTATACATATATAGTATATATTTTTGGAAGAGGCTTTATGTTGACTTACTAGAAATCTGTCAATTGATTAAATCAAGTTAGTGGAGTTGAATAGCCTCTCTGAGAATTTAAAAATCTTTCAGATGCAAGGCGGTGTCCAGCAAAGACATTGTTTACTGCATGATGTACAGTGTGTGCCAGGATCTGCTGACATGTCAAAGTGCTATCTATCTCCTGTCACCCTCATGCTCGCTGAGTAGTAGACACAGTGTGGAGTATGCACACCACGTAACATTAGGTGTCTCAATTCCCTATACTTCCTGGAGACTCAAGTTGTTTTGTCTTCATTGCAGGGTAGGTTGACTCTGTTGTGTGTTTTATAGACTTGAATCCAGGTCTTGGCCTTCTTGAGCCGAGGAGTCCTGGGACAGTGCTCCTGCCTTTCTGGACCCCATGCCCCCCAAGGGAAACATGGGTGTATGGGGATATCCCGTGTATGCAGGTACCCAAGTCTGGATGTGACTGGGGTATACTCGGGGACTGGGACTGCACAACCTATTGTAGGCTGCAGCTCCAGGGTGTTGTAAATGCAGGTGCCGAATAGAGGAAGCAGTGTCTCTACAGAGTGATTCAGGGTATCAAGACAGCAGTCAACTCTTAGCTTAAGTGCATGCAGTCATCACTGAAGTTTTTTACTTTTCTCTTTAACAATGTAAGAACCTACATTCCTAAGCTAGGCAAATTAGTTTAGATAATTATCCTTCCCTTCCCCCTCTAGTGATGAAGAAAGGCAGAATCTGGCTGAAAATCAGTATGCTTTGTGGGATGAGGTCAGTGTTAGCAATAATAGAACTGAAAAAAGCCCAAGCATTTGTCTTGTTGGCATTTATATATGGAAGTTTGTTTGCCATTTGCATTTCTTTGTATTTTACTGTGAGTTTAGGATTAAAATGCACACTGAAACTCAGATGAATCCATAAAGCATCAGCTACAGAAAATCATGTTCAGTCAGAAACTTTACAAAATTTTAATGAAGCCATAGCTAAATTCAAAGTTGAGTTAGCTGTGCTTTGTTATTTTGTAATGAAAGTTCTGCACAGCACTTGTCAAATGGAGAAGAGTACTACTGTTTCTATGATTAGTAAACATGGGAGACACACTGAGCCAAATTCATCCCTGGGGCAATTTCACTGAAGTCAAAGTTACCCTAGGAATGACTCTGACCTGTTGAACTCAGTGTTTTTAGAACTAGCACCATAATTTCTTCAACATACAGCTAGAACAAAAAGGATTCATGACTTAAAGGCTGAGTTGTATGATTCAGTTTAGCAGTGGGGAGAAAGGTGTGAAAAACAAACTGGACCCAAATGAGATTCCAGTTGGACTTTCTCAAACTTCAGCTGAACCCCCCCCCCCCACACACACACACACCGTACCTGCCTAATCTGAGCCAGATTCGGAAGACAAGAAAAGGATGTCAGTGGAGGGACCTGTGGGTCACACCTCAAAACTTCTATGAATCCTGCCCTGAGTTTCAATTTTTTGTTACAACGTTTTTTGTTTTCTTTGTTTCTTTGTTACAACATCCAAAAATAAAGTGATTTTGAGCCTGTTTAACGTTTTTTCTTAAATAAAATTATTTCTTCTTTGTTTTGATGACAAAAAATGTTTCTGTGGTTTTAAATCAGTTTAAGCCAAGCCAATTATTCTTTTCTCCAACTCAGTTTTTCAATTTAGCGGCTAAACCAACAGAATTAAAGATTTGCATAACACAAGGGTTATACAGCACTATTATTTTTCTTTCAGTGTAAATGACTGTATTTTGAACTCTACCCTACTTTGAACTGTTATCACTGGGATTTGTGATTGGATACAACAACAGTAGTCTTCCCAGAGGGTTTCTCCTACAATAGATCATCAGAACTGGTAGTCCTAACACCTGCAAGTCTTTAAATACATGTTGTGAGGGTGCAGCGAGGGCAAGCTGCTCCCTAAAGGCCATGGGCCCGGGAGCCGTGGGGGCTCACTGTTGCAGTAGGGCAGGGTCTGGCAGCCAGGGCCCATCCCACCACCCCGTGAGGGAGCAGGGCAGCCCCAGAGACCATGGCCAGCTTCATCCAAGAGCTGAGATTGCTGGGCAAGTTCACGGTGATGAGGCATGTCCGAAGTCAAGCCAGGAAGTCAATATGCTGGTTAGGGTCCGGATCAAATCCAGTGATTGCCGAGCAGGTCCATGGTGACAAGGCAGGTTGGATCTCTTGAGGGACATAGCTCAGTAAAAACAGCCTAATCTTTCAGAGGTTTTAAGACCACAAATAGTCACAAAAAATGAGTAGCTCTTGTTGAAGTGCCAGTCAAGAGAGATGAAAGCCTGAGAAGATGGGGATAGTATCCAAAGGTGTCTCTTTTAGGCCCATACAATAGTGTATGGATTCTTCAAAAATATTCCTGAACAACCTTTACGGGAATGCAGGAATGGTACAACTCAGAGATGTTAGCGTTGAGGCAGGAAACCTGACCAGAATAAGGGGAATCTGTTCAGTAAATCCTTGCACCTAGAGACAAAGAGAATCAAGAGCAGTTGAAAAGGTATGACTGAGCAGGTGTTTTCTTGAAAGGGTGACCTTGAATTTCTTTTCCATTTTCACTGGATACTATTGGCCAGAGTGAAAAATCTAAATGGTGTGTGCTATTTCACTAGATTGCATGGGATCCTGCAGAAAGGCAGATGTGATGCATCATAAACATCTCGCCAGAGCAGATCAGCCAGCCACTGTCAACAGGTAGGATGGTCAAATGGGAGAGATAAACCTTGCCTATTTAAAGAATTTAACTCTTTACTGTATAGTGGATAATCACCTTGATGTTTTCTTTCTGAATTCCATTAATCGTTTGCACTGCATCTGTTCTGGAGATGAACTCCATTGCTCTGCATATATCCATCAAGCTATCTGAGTGCAATTTTGCAGTTTTTGTATTGCTATGACCACTGTGCCTGGGTATTGAGGAGGTATTGAATGCAGCCCAGCACTCTAGCCAGTTCAGGTAGTTAGAAAGTGTCCATTTTATAAAGCGTAATCCACTGCAAAGTTGCTAGTGTGAGACTAACTAATAACTGTGTATAATAAAATAGAAATAAAATATAACATGCCTGTGGTTTCTGTGTATAGAGTTAAAATAGTTTAGAAAATATAATTAATTCACTTTCAAAAGCAAATTACTAGGGGCAGGGTACTATTTCTTTTTAACCTTTCTAGTACATCCATACTGCTTTTAAAACACAAAAAATGGTGAACTTCTGCAGAAGAGAAAAAAACTTGATTTTACAAAGGGAGACATAACCATGGAGTTATCTTATGGAACTATATTATATTGTAATCTACTGGAAGAGCTTGCAGGTTTTAACACTGACTGTGTTTTCTTATGATAAACACTTGTCAATATAACATTATCTTGTGCCTGCTATATCTTGTTTTCACCACGACCTTTCAAACCACATGCATGTTTTTTTCTCTCCCTCTGAGAAAACCTTAACAACAGTCTAATCAACATGAAGAGAAATTAACTGTCTTCAACCAGCTGTGCTACTCAGCTCATTTGGGAATGGGATAAAACTTGTTCCTTAGTGCAGATCCACCTACCCAGGCATAGCAAACAAATCCAGCACAGAAAGGCTTTTTTAAATATGAAAAATTGGTACTTTCACAAAGTTTAGAAGCTTTGGGTGAAGTGCAAACGTATCTGTTCCAGTAAAGAGAAGCCTCATTCCTGCTAGCTCCACAGTCTCTGTAAGATAATGCATTAGTTTCAATAATGCTTATTTTAAAGGTCAGCATTTGAAGAACAGCACATATTTGTTGACATCACTGTAAAAAGCAGTCTTGCCCTGACTGAGCAAAACTTTGTGGCAGTAGTATTCTCTGCTCGAGGAAGAGAAATAGCTTCCTGAACGTGCAGTTGCTGAAAGGGCACTGTGGAGATTTACAGAAACAGTAGCTGGAGATTAATTGTAGGCAGTAGTATTGGCCCTATAGTTTTTACAAAAGCATGGCTAAGTGGTGTTGTGCTTCAATTCACTTATTGAAGTTCTTGCAGTTTTTGTCTGTAAGCAAGTGAAACTGTAGTACACACTGAGCAAGTAAAATTAATCTGTACCTAGAACATTTTAATAAATAAAAAGATGAAGGCAAAAATCAGTATAGAGTAGTTAACTCTTGAGAACTGTTCTGTGAGTTGCAAAAAATCAAGCTATTGGTATGCTGTTAGTTTCCTGAAATCATAAGGTTTTTTGCTATTTGTAACTGTAAGTATGCGTAAAGGAGGTGTATGCACCTTTCCCATAGATGTATGTTTTGAGCAAACAAAAGTATATTTTTTTGGTTCTGTCTGATCATTTTATTAGTTGTTGTGAATTGCCTTTGCAGTTTGTTCAGGAATGTAATCTAGATAAATAATATGTCTATGGTATTTCTAATATACAATGAAAATGCGACTATAATCAACCTAGAGTGGGTTGCTCCTAAAGAAACTTTCTGCAGTTCTCCGAAAAAAGATCCAGTCTTATTTAGATCTTGCATATGAACTGCCTGGAAAAAAATTTCCTGTGATTAGCACAACTCACACAAATATGTGAGTAACGATTTTGTGAACTGAAATTAATTAGCCCATGGGAACTTTATTGCCATGGCTTAATTTCTTGCTAAAGCCATCTTAGTGCGTTTGTGGCACAATCAGGTATCCATGAGCTACACTCCAGTCTGCAATACTGACAAAGCCTAAATATTCCTCCTGGACTCAAAGATGAAATAAATGAATAAATACTTGACCCTGAATATGTTTAGTTTTTCCATTCTTCTTATTTCTCTTAGCTATTTTTGTACAGGAAAAGTGGTGAGCTGAATCAGCTGAAACCAACGCTACTGTGTGATGTGCTTGACTTCTATTAGATGGTTGTCACGTGAGCAACACTAGGAATCAGACTCTGGTCTCAGGGAAAATCTTGACCTGTATCTTCTGCCAGGAAATATATATTCAGGTTTTCTGCTCGCTACATCTATCTTGTTTGCCTGCATGTTCTTGTGACGAAGTTGACTGACACCGTGCTGAATTTCCTCAAGTGGTCAAAATATTTAAACAAGTGGTTTTTTGCAGATAACCACAACAGTAATTCCTTTTTAGAAGAGGAGCTGAGAATATAAAAATCTCACTGAGAATCAGGCTATTGATTTGCAGTTTGATTTTGGTTCCTGAAAAATTATATTTGCTGTTTGGTTGTGCAAGAAATCAGTGAAATGTCCATTCTAAACTGTAGTATTTCTTTGCTGTAAAAGAAATTTTTTATCAGAAAATTCATCGAGCATGAAACGTGTTGTATGAATGTGGAGGAAAAAGGATGAGCAGGGAGGCACTGCGGGGCGGAACATGGGAAGGTTGTAACGGGCGGAGCACTGCTGCCGGAAAAGAAGGCGGGGCTTTACAGCATTATAATAGAGTAGGACACGCTTCATTAAACGCCATTTTGCCACTCCTCATATTGGTGTCTGTGTGGTGATGGTCCGGGGCCTGGGGAGAAGGCCCCGTGCCTCCTCGGTAAGAACGAGAACGGTAACAAGTGGTGACCCCGACGTGATACCGAGGAGGCGGCTCGGCCGGCGTAGGCACCGGGAGCGTGAGGAAGGGATCCGGATCCGGAACTATGGAGGCCATATGTAAGGTAGTAATGGCCTGCGCCAAGGAATGGCGGGCGCCGCTGAAGGCGAGCGCGATACGAGCGTGTGTAGAGAGGCTCGTGAAGGAGGGAGTGATTACTTCTCCTATGGAGATTCTGCGGGAGGAACTGTGGCTGCAATGCACAGCAGCGCTGGCGGAGTTCCCGATGAACGGGGGATCCGCGAGGGAGTTAAAGGTGTGGGGGCTGATAAGAATGCTCCTGCGGAGAGCGAGGGAGGAACGGGAGACGTGGAAGGCGGCTAGAGAGGCACTTAGAGGGAGTGGGATACGCGTGGGGTCGACGGAGATAGAGGGAGCGGCGGAGGAGATGGCGCCAGAGGGGGGAGAGGAGCGGGTCGAAGAGCAAGGGGAGGAACAACGGGACGGAGGTTTGGTGATGCCAGCCGGGCTGGGAGAAGAGGCTTCGCGTGCCCCTCCACCACACTACCCCTGGGACGAGTTGCGACAGGCAGACAGAGCAGGACAACCTTGCCCTGTCGCGCCCAGTGAGCCCGAGGGGGAAGGAGAAAGGGGGGAGAATGAGCGAGGGAATGAGCGAGAGAATGAGCGAGGGAATGAGCAAGGGAATGAGCGAGAGAATGAGCGAGAGAATGAGCGAGGGAGAATACGAACACCGAATGAGTGGCTCCCCGGGGCACTCATGGTACCTGATAAGAGCTGGAATCAGGGCGAGTCAGCGGCCAAAGATGGCGCCGGGGACAGAGAAAGAGGGCGGAGGAGAGTCACCTTCGATAGTACAAGACGAGCCAGTGGGAGGGAACGGGTGAGCGAGGATGAGATGGACAGCCTTACAAGGCGGTTTCAAGAAGTCTATCGGGGGGGGGAGCGCGAGGGAGGCGTGAGAGCGGAGGAGGTGGAGGAGGATGTGGAGATAGGACTAGAGCAGGCGCTGCGGCTCCTGCGGAGGCTGGAGAGAGAAGTACAAAAACAACAGCGGATGCTGCAGCGACTGGCTGACACACGATCCCAGGACGATTCCAGTGGCGAAAAGCCCCGAGCCGAGTTATACCTGCCAGATTGGCAACTATCAGCGGGGGCGGTGACGTTACGAGGTCTTAAACTCACGGCACCCCCTGAAATGCCGTCGGCGCTGCCGGTACACCTGGCGCCCGGAGGGCTCATAGAATGGACGCCCATCGACCCAAAGGCCGTGAACCATCTATCGAAGTGTATTGCGGAGCAGGGCCTGAGACACCGGGACACGCAAGCGGCACTAGACACGGTGTTCTCAGCATCCCTGACCCCCTCCGACTGCCGAATGCTAGCACGCGCAGTACTGGCTCCCTCCCAAGTTCTCCTATACAAGGACATGTGGGTTGGCCGATTGCATCAGGAATTGACATTGGGAACTCGCGATCCGAATCATCCACTTTACGGGTCGACCCTGAACCGCCTGAAGGGGAGTGATAATGCCATGACCACTTCGCAACAGCAGGCCGCCTTACTGACGGCCGGTGAAATACGAGCCATCACAACGGCAGCGCGCGCGGCGTATGAAGACTTAGCGCGCGTGGTGACAAAGACGGACCCATGGGTGGCAGTAAAGCAGAAGCTGACAGAGTCATTCTCTGCCTTCTGCGATCGACTCTATGCCGCCATTGAGAGCGCTGAAGTCCCTGAAGCGGTGAAGGCGTCACTGATGCTCGAGTGCCTGAAGAATCAGGCCAATGACGACATAAAAGAGATCATTTGCCGAGCCCCGAGGGACCTGGGGCCTACCCAGTTAATGAAGTACGTGCTGGAAGAACAGAACCGGTTGCCCGTGAGAGAGATCCGAACCGTTGTCGCCACAGCCATGGCGGCACAGGCCGCGGTCGTACGATCAAAGACATGCTTCGGATGCGGCCAGCTTGGCCACATCAAGGCGGCCTGTCCGAAGGCGCGTCAGGGTCCGAGCACCACCCACGCCCCGCAGATAACATGCTGGGCCTGCGGCAGGCCGGGGCACCGGGCACGGGAGTGTCGCCGCATGGCGCCGGGAAACGGGAGGTGGGGAGGCCAGTCGGGGACCCCTCCCCGCCCCCAAAGAAAAGCCCCGGCCACCATGTATACCCAAGAGGAGAGGGGGAGCTCGACCGGCGAGAACCCGGAACAGTGGCCCTGGTACTAGACTGCAACCACCGGCCTGGGGCCATGGTCACCCTGGAGAACCCCTGGGCCTATCCCCAGAACACACAGCTAAAGATGTTGTTGGATACTGGAGCTGATGTCACGTGCATCCCTCTCCGCATGTGGCCGAAAAACTGGCCGACGGACCAGGGAGGAAGTCTCACCGGGGTGGGAGGCAACGCGAAGGCGTACCGCTCGCGGTTCGCATTGAAACTCACCCTGCATGATCCTGACGCAAAACAGCATGGCGCGCCAACACAAGCGACAATCACACCTTATGTCACCGAAATTGCTGACCCGGTACTGGGCCGGGATGCGCTCAGCCAACTCAACATCAAGATCAAAAATTTTTGATGGGGGCCACTGGGACCGCCGCTAGTGAGATCAGGGCTATACCCTTAAAATGGAAAAGTGACGACCCGATATGGACTGACCAGTGGCCCCTGACTTCAGAAAAATTGGAAGCGGCGCAGAAGATAGTGGCTCGCGAACTGGAGCAAGGGCACCTAGAGCCCAGCAATAGCCCTTGGAACTCTCCGATTTTCGTGATCCTAAAAAAGACTAAGGACAGCTACCGGCTATTACATGACCTGAGACGGATCAATCAACAGATATGTGACTTTGGACAGTTACAACCGGGACTGCCGGTACTGACAGCACTTCCTGAGAATTGGCCAACTATGGCAGTAGACATCAAAGATTGCTTCTTTTCTATCCCGCTGCACTCACGGGATAGGGAGAGATTCGCATTCACAGTCCCATCGGTGAATAAGCAGGAGCCGGCGCGGCGCTACCAATGGACGGTGCTCCCACAGGGCATGAAGAACTCACCTGCAATTTGCCAACGCATTGTAGCCGACGCAATAGCCCCGGTACGAACACAACATGTGGCGGGGGTCATGATCCACTACGTGGATGATATCTTGATGGCAGCACCCAGCGCAGAAGGGCTGCAGGAAATGGCAGCCGACCTGAGGCGGTGCTTGGCTGCAGCCTCGCTGGCGATAAACGAAGCAAAGGTCCAGAAGGGACCAGGCATTAAGTTCCTAGGGGCGGAGATTGGACACTCGCAGATAAAGCCGCTGCCTATAACTTTGAACCCAGACGTCCGCACCCTACATGACGCTCAGGCGCTAGTGGGGAGCCTCCAGTGGCTCCAGAATATGGTGCCCATAACACCGAGCCAGATGCAACCGCTGTACGAAATGCTGAAGGGCAGGAACCCATGGGAGGAGAAGCGACTGACCGCAGAGGCCAAGGAGACTCTGAAGAACATCTCTGAGATGCTGAGCCACCCATCGGTGCAGCGCTGGGACCCTGCTGATAAGATCACGCTCTACCCAGTGCTGAACCGGCAAGGTGGCATGGCTGTGCTCGGACAAGGACAACCAGAGCGGATGCGAGTGATCTGGTGGGTCACGCCCACGCGGCCGGCTGGAGCGTTTGTGCCGCATTCCAGCCTCTTAGCACGAATGATCACTAAGGGGCAGAAGACATGTATCTCTGCATTCGCACGTGAACCGGACGCGATTGCCCTGCCTTTCAAGAAGGGCACCGATGCACAGACAGAGACCTTCGCCGCGGCGATGGCAATGGCCATGGAAGGATTTCCAGGAGAAATCCAGCACCTCCCACACCTCCAGCCGTTGAGGCACCTGGACATCATAGAGGTTGGCGGGCCTGCTCGAGTGCTTCCTACTCCGAAACCGGGAAACACTGTTTTCACGGATGCCTCCTCAAAGACCCAGACAGCGGCCGTCGCCTGGCAGGAGAATGGAGAATGGAAGGAGGCCACCTTTCGAGCGGCAGACGTCAGTGTTCAGTACCTTGAAGCCAAGGCCGTAGAGATGGCCTTGAGAATGTTCCCTGATGACCACCTGAATATCACCACAGATTCCATCTTCACGTACAACCTGGTGAGGCAAATGGCCACGCAGGGTTGGGCGGGCACGCCGATCGCCACAATGCTAGAAGACGCCTTGCAGGCGCGGACTGGCACGGTTTGTATTACGCACGTCCGGAGCCACAGCAAAATACCGGGCTACTATCAAGAAGGCAACGCGGAAGCCGATAAGGCGGCCGGCAGAGTGATGACCCTGCGGGAGGCCAGGGACCTCCATGAGTGGCTGCACGTCGGAGCCAAAGCCCTGGCCAAGACTTGCCACATCCCCATCTCTGAAGCCAGAGGCGTGGTCGCCACGTGCCCGTACTGCTGCAGGCGGCCTTTGCAGGAGGGAGGGACGAACGTCCAAGGCCTGATGGCGAACCAAGTCTGGCAGACCGACTTTACCTTATGTCAGAGGCTCCGACCAGATCCCTGGCTGGCAGTCACGGTGGACACATACAGCGGCATGATCGTAGCCACGCAGCACAGGAAAACCACGAGCCGAGCGGCCCAAAAGCACTGGGCGTACGCTATAGCTGTGCTGGGGCTACCTCAGACCATCAAAACCGATAATGGATCCGCATTCACATCGGCGAGCACCGAAGGGTGGGCGCAGCGATGGGGAATCAAAATAATCCACGGCATACCGTACAATAGCACGGGGCAGGCCATAGTCGAGAGAGCCAACAGAACTCTTAAACAGAAAATTGATGTGTTGGGAGAGGGGGAGGGCATCCCCGAGCACTCAGTCATCCCCAGAGAGAAACAAACTGAAATTTTACAAAAAGCACTGTACGCCCTAAACCATCACCTCCGAGGGGAGAATAGTCATGAACCAGTAGCAAAGCATTGGGGAGGGACGAGCCCAACGGAGGGTCCCGAGGTGCAGGTCAAGAATCCCGCGACGGGGGAATGGGAGACCGGGTGGAGACTACTAACGCAGGGCAGAGGTTATGCTGCGGTCGCGAGCGCGGAAGGGGGCCCGGAGGCCGCGAGGTGGGTCCCCACACGCTGGGTAAAGCCGCTTTTACGCAAAATAGAAGCTCATCGAAACAGCTCTGACACCTGAACTATAGGCTGTGCTACCAGCGGACTGCCCCCGTCTTCGGAAGGTGCATTGGGCCCGCCCCTATTGCTTTTAATGGTCGAGGTTATATATGTGTCTCTGCAGATCGTGGTCCAGTGAAGGTACCCAGCAAGAACGTGAAGCCTGTCTTGACTCGCTATGACTCATCTACTGAACAAGACGGCGAAGATCCTGATTCTGGGGATACTGTTCCCAGTGGTAATGGCTCTCTACCAGATTGAGCCCAGGCAAAATATGTGGGTTACCTGGGCGAACAGGACAGGGCAACACGCTTTCTGTTTGTCTCTAGCTTCCGCTACCCAACCTTTTAGAACCTGTTTAATAGGGGTCCCCAGCTATAATGTCAACAGCTTCCAGGAGTACAGCACGGGAAGCTGCAGTGGCAGTCTGTCGACTGCTAGCTGCAGTGCCACCCTCATTGCAGGCCTAAACAGAACGCTGCCATGGGACCCACAGGAGTTAAACCTGTTGGGGTCCATGAGAATTGGAAACACATCAGGCAATTGGTCTCAAACATGTATATATTTTGGGGGACGCCTGCACCCTTACCGGTTATTTAACTGGACAGGGTGGACGAACGTCACTCCAACAGCAGTCTATTATGATTATCAAAACCGTGGTTCCTTCTGTGGCACCAATGGCACCAGCCGCCAGGGGCTGGGAGCCTTTGGGGCTGAGGCCACAAAGGGGCACTTAATTTGGAACAATGGTACCCCAAAGGCCTTGCCACCAGACGTCTTTTTGATATGTGGTGACCAGGCCTGGCAGGGAATTCCAAAAAGGGTAATGGGTGGTCCATGTTATCTTGGTAAGCTGACATTACTAGCACCCGATCAAAATTGGTGGAAACATATCACGGAGAATGAGACCGCCGTCCGCAGTAAACGAGCAGCCATAGGGCTCTCACCTGAGTGTAATGATCAAGTTTCCCTCCGCAGTCCCACTGAAAGAGTGTTTTTGGCCTTCTTCGTGCCTGGAGCAGCGGCAGGCAACGCTCTGAACCAGATCGGCCGGTTAGCTTGCTGGGCTGAGAAGCAGGCTAACGTCACCACTGAGATAATAGCGAGCCTATTAGAGGATCAAGGTAGTTTGCGACATGCTATTCTGCAGAATAGAGCTGCAATTGATTATTTGCTACTAGCCCAAGGCCATGGTTGTGAGGATTTTGAAGGTATGTGTTGCATGAATTTGTCTAATCATGGTGAATCAATTCACAAACAATTGCAGTGGTTGAAGGAACATGCCAGCAAAATCCGTCAGAACCATGGGTTTTTAGACGAATGGCTAACTAACCTGGTTGGCAATCTACCACCGTGGCTAACAGGACTGCTCGCTGAAGGCTTGCGCATTTTGTTAATCCTCATAGTTATAGCCTTATGCCTGTGTATAGTACTGAGCTGTGTTAAGACAGCCTTGCTGAAAGTAGCGGGCCGCGTCTGGATTGCTCGACAACAAGAAGGAGAAATTCTGGAGGAATGGCTGGGCTTTGGGGGGGGGAATATAGTCTGTTGGAAATGAGCAATCCCGCCTATGCCTTTAAGGTTTTCCCTGAACGACGAAGACAAGGACATCGCCTGCGTTAAGAATCGGAAGAAGGGGAGGCAGCACACAGCTCCGCTCACGAAGCTACTAATGCAAGGAACCACCCGATGGCGGTCCCGTCGAGACACGCCGCACTTCCGCGTGTTTTGTTGCGTCCCGCTCGATATAACGAAACAACGTTGATGGGAGAGGGGGAGATGTGGAGGAAAAAGGATGAGCAGGGAGGCACTGCGGGGCGGAACATGGGAAGGTTGTAACGGGCGGAGCACTGCTGCTGGAAAAGAAGGCGGGGCTTTACAGCATTATAATAGAGTAGGACACGCTTCATTAAACGCCATTTTGCCACTCCTCATATTGATGTCTGTGTGGTGATGGTCCGGGGCCTGGGGAGAAGGCCCCGTGCCTCCTCGGTAAGAACGAGAACGGTAACAATGAATCACTTCACTTCCTGCCTGCCTTGGTGTAATCCAAGACAGAGGTGGTTTTTAGTCGCCTTTATCCAGATTTCTGGAGGACTTCTACTGGGACATGGGGCTTGCATGTTCTGCAGTGTGAAGGCAGATTTTGAGCCATAAGTCTTCCCCGCCACCTGAAACTTTGCAGGCCTGGGTGGGGCTTGTGCTAGCATGGACAAAGAAGAGATTTTAGGGCACCAGTTGATTCTTGAAAGTCCCCATTTCAACTTTGTATTAAAGTTCATAACTTTACTTTTGATTCATTTCAAATGTTAACTTTTTTCAGTCCAGTTTTGACCATGGTCACATTTCAAAAGACTGAATTTCTTTTGACTAGTCCCATACTGTATGTTTTATAAATATTACTTATTTATACTGACCTTTTCTGAAAAATAAATTTTGCTCATTGTTAAATACATTATGACCCATGCTGATGTGCAAGCTTAGGTGCCTAAAATTTAGCCCTTAGAAGCCTCAGCTCCCTTTTGTTTAGTAGTCTAACCATGGGTTTAAATACAGACACATCAGATAGATACTACTGAGTTCACTCAGCCCTTGTGTGTATGCATAACAGTAGGAAGCTAGGTGCAAAGTGTAGTGTTCACCAAGTGTCAGATGTACACCTCTTTATATAATCCATCTTACATAAACTCCTGAAGCTCAAACTGCATGTGAACTAAGTTAAGGATAAGATTAGCATGTGATTCTGTACTAGGTAGGATAAAAAAATTTATTGGTATGCCTTCCAGTGAAATTGGAATTGGGGACATTTCTGAAGAGAGGATTTATAAGATCTGAAAAAAGCAGGTTAAAGACAGATTTTAATATGAAGAAGCAGGAAACTCTGTAGCATATCTGTTATATTTGGCACAGAAACAAAATTTTGTTTTATTACAAGGAGAAAATTAAAAGTAATTGTTACTATTGAGGCCATTCTATTATTTAAAAATGGGGGGTTGAGTTATCTATAAACTTGCCAGTTTCAAATTTTTTTGCTGAGAATTTTTTGAGTATTTGACTGGATTTGAGGGAGGGGGATTTCTGGTGAAAACAGCTGAGCTATGTCTGAGATGGAAACTTGAGATGCATGGTTTTATTCATGGCAATATTTAGCTTTTTACTAGGAAACTTAGTATTCTCATGCAAGAAGGCAGGATGTGAAATTTGGGAGGTAAGTATTGCTTCTGTACAGAACTCAGCTTTTGTCCTTTCTTTAGGAAATTTACTCCAGATTGGCTAAATTAATACCCTTAAAAAAATCTTAGCCTGCATTTGCTCAGAGTTAACTTGTAGAAGCTTTGCCACATTCTTCAGGTTCCTTCCCCTTAGCATGCTTCAGCTCAGTATATGCAAGGCCCAAAGGTTTTTTTTCCACACAGTAGCAACAGGATGACTCAAATTCTGCCAAAATTCCACACCAAGGATTTTTATCAGATGTGGCCCTTAAAAATACACAAATCAGTCTGCTGCAGGATCTACCAGGACACTTGAATTGTATAAAACTCAACAGGATGAAGGATCCATTGATAGCTAGAGGGCTAGCCCTCTGTGTCCTTGAACAAATGGAACATATCCACGTTAACAAGATTTAGGAAGCTTGAGCAGAAAGCAGCTTATCCTCTGCATATTGTGGGGAACAGCTCTACCTCTCAGTGAATAAAGTGTAACAGCCATCTGCTTGGCCAAGTGAGCTGATGGCCTCTAGAGTAAATTGCTCAAATTAGAGAATCATAGTTATAGCCTGGGAGCTATAACAATTCACATCCTCTGTGGAGTGAGGACATACTGACTGCTGAGTTATTGAGGATAGTTGGAGACAGAGCCGGTGGACAGTCAGTTATGCAAAATCCACGGACCGTTAATTTTGTTTCTGTAAGATGCGACTGGAAATGATGTGCTTGCTGGATGTATATATCCAGCAAACCTGTTCTGAAGATAGTGGCAGATAAAAAAACTGAGATTTTTTTCTATTTTCAGAAGTTTGGAGGGGGTCTTATATGTAAGAGATTATATCATTATCTCCATTATGGATAAGTGTATCTCAGTCTACTTTCCAGGCCATTGAGGAAATGGACTTTGACTGCACAACTAAATTACCTGGGTATGAGCAGAAGCATGTCTTGTTGATGCTTCTGGAATCCCTTATCATACTTCAGTAGGTCATGCTAAAGATCATCCTAGCATATTAAGGCAAAGCCAAACAGTGACTGGTTTCCCTACAGCACTGTGCTAGAGACCGGACTGTTTGTGCACAACAGAAGTGCTCCTTTGTGACCTGCAAAAGTAACAGGTCTGCAAAATTCCAAACTGAGACAGGCAATACATTCTGACTAAAATATCAATGACAGTGCTTGCCAAATGGCAGAAGGCTTCCACTCTTAGAGTTTGGGTAATTATAGGCTTTGGATATGATAACGGAGGAATCTGTTAAAAAAACAAAAAACAAAAGCTATATGGAATAAACTGTTTCTCTGTTGATTCAGACTGGTGAATGTCATATCTTTGGAAAGTTGGGGAAGGTCCAATCCATGATTAACCTTCACCCCACAAAGCCGTATTAGAAAAATGCCTGGGTTAAGACTTGTTCCACATCCAAAAGATACTTTTTTGGCTTAGGTGGTCATCTTTCAGAAATTTATGGATTGCATTCTAGCCCAGGATACTACTCCATGAGCAGCTGCCTCCTTTGACAATGATGCAATCTATACCTAAAATGAAGAGTCCCACTTGTAATGGCAGTAAGCATAGAATAGCTATCTACAAAGCACAGCTCTCACTATCAACATGATTAATGTGCTGTCCTTTGTGAGATACTTCTCTTCTGACTCAGTAGCTGACTTATCTCATCATACATTCCTGAGGACAAAGAGGCAGGTAGGTTCCTTTCTGGACATTGTGGGACTAATTTAGATGGATTATTTGAAACGTTTCCACCCTAGCTACCCTACCAATAAACTTCATTAGATCTTGAAGATGACAGTTTAGAGAGAGGCCTGAGAGTAAACTTTCAGGACTCCCAAAGAGAAACTCTATGTCCACCTCTACCCAAATAGTCAAAGAAGTGTCAGAAATGTCAATAAATAGCATTCATGCTGCTGGGAAGAATACTTAACTCATAACTGTTACAACAGGAGGAAAAATTATTCAGTCACTGAGACAGAAAGCCTAGCAGCAAAATGGCCTATTTTGTTACTGAAATACAAGTAGTATCTACTGCATGATTATTTTGTTTATTCATTGTGGATCATGCATTGCTTTAGTGAATTTATTCAATGAAAAGCACAAATAGCAGATTTCTGATATGCAATCCCTTATCTTAAGATACACTTCAACATTGCCTGTCTACCAAACAAAGTGACTTTTGTTGCAGTCTGACATCAAATGTATTTAGAGACACATGGTCTCATGTTGATGGGTCCTAAAGACTCACAGGCTCAGACAGACTCAGGTAGAGGATGCAGTGGACATCACCTGGAAGATATGACCAAAATATGTCAGCTGGGAAGTGGCCACTGCCTATGAGAATTCTCGCTGAAGTTAGAGCAGGTAGCTGACCTGGATGACATCTTATCCCTGTGGTTCCCCAGACCACAGTATAGAGCTTGGTCCAACCAAAACCAAACAAACGAAACCCAACCCCCCTTCTTCCTGTATTGTGCCTTTCTATGGTAATCTTTTGTCCATCTAGAATGGAAAAATATCTGTGAGTAGGAAACAGCACAAACATGTGCTTGAGATCCGGCTGAATACGTGTGAAAGCAAATCCTGATAGCATGCAAATAGCAAAAGACTTGCTTTTCACTTTGACAGGAATCACCTCTATAGGGTAATTTGTATGGATTAGCTTTCATATAAGAAACTAAGGATCCAGATGTTTTGGATTTATTTTATTTTTAGAAGGTATCTGTTTCGTATCACCCTGGAGTTTTGCTCATTGATTGGTGAGATTTGCTCAGTGGGACCGAAAAGCTGGAATAAAAAGTGATTGCAAGCACAAATGACGTTGACTGTTTGCAATGTGTAAAAAAGTGCTAGAGCAGAACAAACGTTATGACTAAGTGAGGACAACAGAAAGAGGAATAGAAAAAGAGGAAATTGATTGAAGATGGTTTTATTTGGTAGTAGCTGAGCTGAGATTAAGGTTTTATTTTTAATTAGCAGTTGAGGTCAGACTACATAGGGAAAAATGTACATAAATGACTTCTGGAGGTCAATCAAGTAGCAGAATCTGTGTATGCAAAGCATGTTTGTGGCTTCATTGCAATTGTTTTTTGCAAAAACTTTCTTCATGGTAATTCAACCAACATTTTATTCAAGCTGACATCTGGTTTGCTTTCCCTTGAGGCTACGATACACTACTTTCTTGCCCCTCTTGAGTCTTCTTGTCAAAAAAACAAAACCTAAAACCTAAGTTGCTCGTATTATAACTGAAGTAACTCCTTTCCTTTTCATTCTTTTCTTGTCTCCAGTGGGAAATTACAAGCAACAACACCCTTCCATAAAAATAAAAACATGATTATGAATCATTAATGGTTTTAAATACACAAATTTCTTACTTCAACAGTGTGACTTACCTTAAGATCTCTTGAGAATATAATTTTTAAAGAAAGACTCTGAGAAAGACACAGCTGACCTGTTTCTGAAGACTTATCAATCCAGGGACATCTGTGATAAGACACAGAAGGCAAAGCTGAGACTTTATGTTAGACATCACTGCACGACCAGCTTTATCAACAGCAAAGGCCAGCTGGGTAAAATCTGTGGTTACTCAAAATAAAGCACATCTCCTGAACATTGGATAAGATGAATAACAAACAAATGCACCTCATTTCACCATTCTTGCATGTCTAGTTAGTTCTTGCACAGATTCTTGGGGCTACTCACCACCATCCTCAAAAACTTCTAGTGAAGGAATGCAAACAGTGCATGTCAGACAGGAGTACTCAAATTTAATTTTCACTCCTGGATTTTAAGAATGTTAAACTGTAGTCTAAGCACCTAGAAAGAAAACAAGATCTCAAAAAAAAGTTTCTAAATAATCCCCAAAAAGTAAAGTATAATCTTAAAGGAAATCTTTCAGTTCCAGGAGAGGCATGTGCCTCTCTTTTTTTCCTCTTTAAATAATTCAAAACATTTTATTTGGAATTTCCTCTATTTAAATTAATTTTTTTGCAGACTGTCAAATGAAGTTCTCCAGTCCTATCTCTTCAAAAGGAGTTATGCTATCAGTATTTCTGTTTTCCATATAACTTATCTCGGCTCTAAAAGGTTTGTTTTTCTTATCCAGCGCCTCTCATATTTAGTGTTTTCTTCCCTCTTGTCTTTTCTTTCAGCCATCTTCCAAACGGTAATCTATCTGCTCCTACCCATTTGAAATATTCATGTCTATGATGTTAATAAACCTCGCATCTCATTTCTGAAGAATCTTTATCTGTTATTGATGGCTCCACTGCCTTAGTGGTATTAGCTGAGCAAAATGTTGGTTATAGCACCAGTTTTCAAGTGTTGACACCTCTTGTCTTGCAGCACACCAAAACTATTTAAATTGGAAATGTCAAAAAAGGCTTCATAAGCCAGACTATTAAAACACAAAATCCATAAACATTGCTATATATGTGAACATCTACCTTTCATTTTTATAATTGTCATCATTTGGCCTTCTTTTTATGGGACTTTATAGTTAACTTTAAAATTTAGTCACTTTTTGTGATGAGTTTATGGGCAGTAAGGGCAAAGTGTTTGGTAATTTTTTTGGAAGTTCAGCACTGCGTTGTTGATAGTTCTGTGTAATGGCCATTGCTCTACTCAGACATTTTTATTTAACAAAATTGAACTGAAATGATTTTTTTTTCTTAACTTCCTTAGGGTGGTGAAATGATATGGTTTTTTTTTTTATATTTTTTTGCAAGGCAGTATGACAAGTTTCTTTAACAGGCAGGCAGCACTGAAATGTATATCTGAGATTTTAAAGGATACTCTGAAAAGCATTCAGACATGCTCAGAAAACAATTATGTCTGATTTGCAGATTGGAAGCTGATGGGAAGTTACATATTTGTTCCCATTGATCCAAATTAGTTCTAGAGGTCTGCTCTGTCTGAGGTTCAAGGAATAGCCTTACCCTGGTCAAACTGTATGTAGCTGTAAAGGACAATGTATACCCTAAAATAAAACAAAGATTTGAGGAGCAGAATTACTAGTTAGTCTGTTCCAAAATCTTGATTCTACTGAAGGCCATAGTTCAGAGTTGTAGTTATGTTGGCTAAGGCTGTTCCTTAATGTATTTCCAGTTAATGTATTTCAACTGAATATAAACCATGTTTAGAATTAGCAGAAGAGACTTTTTTTCCATTTCAGTGCAAACTCAATTAGGTGACTTAAACTATGGACTAGAAGTATAGTCAGTTACCATAGCAGAGGTAAGAGCTCAGATATGAAGATATCTCTGCTGTGAGTGCTTATTAGCCTATTTTTATTCAAAATAATGAAACAGGTTAACTAATCCATCATTGAAAGCATTTGACCTAACTTATCTGACTTTGCTCTGTCAGAGTATAGGACCATTTAGGGAGTCAGATACCTCTGGGAAATGACTTAAAAAGTTGTTCTTCACCATCTCACAGCTGTTAACTTTCGTTTCTCACCCTAAATGCAGTGCTGCTAACATCCTTCCAAGAGGCATCATACCAAAAGGTGTTATCAATCCTGTGACCCTTGGCTCTGAAAGCACTGCTAGCTACAATCAAAAGCTACAGGTGTAATAGCAAGAAAGTTTAATCATGTGAACTGACAGCAAAGTAAGGCTCAAATCCAAACACCCACTTTGGCATATGTGGAACAGTAAAACCTCAAGGATCTCTCTCTGTTAAGCTTTGCATATCAGACATAACTTTGGCAATTGCACCTTGGGTCAGGTGGAGTCCTGCAGAGGGAGGAAGAGTTTGCTCCTTGTCTGAGAGCCCCTGAGCATGGGAAGAGTAGAGACAGGGCGAGGGAAAGAGACAGCAAGTAGGGAAGCTGGGAGATTCATAAGAAGTGGAGAAAGACGCACAGGTTCAGGAGTGATGAAAAGAAGTGACCTGAAGTAGTCTGTAGAGTATGCTGAAATTCGGAAAGCTACTAAAAGTTGCTGGAGTAGAAAGCAACACTTACCAGTTTTTCTAGTTTACTCTCCTAGAAGGACGTGGGGGTAGGAGGAAGATCATGCTGTTTTCTTTTAATGCCTCAGCCACCAAGCTGGAGTTTCTCTTTTTAAAGAGTTCCTTTGTTCTAGTTTGTATTTTATTAAAACACAGCTTTAGAGACTGAAAGCTTTTGCTGTTTTGGTAAGTTCACTTACAGTAAAAGGGCTCTGAGTGAGAGACGGCTCTGTCTCCTACACACGCACATCTCACTTTACCAATCTCAGCAAATACTAACATAGAAACTGTGTGACAGCACAGGTCTGTGACAGCAGATATAAAATGGCTAGTAGAGGTATTCCACACAGGTTGTCTATAGGGTAGGTTTTGTCTTAACTAACATTAGATGTCTTCATCTGAGCTAACTGTCTAGATTTCTGCTGTGCTCTAGAAGTGCTTATTTCTCTACATATATTACATACATGTAATAATACATCAAGTATAGAAGAAGTTTGGACAGGTAGATCAAATGGAGAGCTCTACAGTGAAGATGTTAAGAGTTATTTGAGGCAAACGCCCTCACTAGTAGTAATCATTAACAATGGAATCAATTAACCACTACTTACTAAAAATGTTAGCAGACTGTAAAGCCCAATGTTTTAGCAGGTGTAGATATTTTGGGCTTGATACAGGAATTTTAACACTTCGACTACAAGGAGGACCAGCCTAAATTATTGCAAAAGTCTCCCCTCTATTTGAAACTCATGACTTAATGTAGTGCCCACTGAAGTAATTTCTACCCTGTCTTATATAGGACCTAAATTTCATCCTAGAAGTCTGTAAGTTGCTGTTTCTGCACCTGACATCTACTGCTTCATATTGTTTTATCCAGGATGTTATGCTAAACCCTTTGTGGATAAAACAGCCCCAGGTGTTCACAGAACGTGATCCTGATTGAAATCTTTGGCTTTTATGGCAATTTCAATAATCTATCAATGATAGCAATTAATTTGCACTTCATATTGCCATTTTAATACACTAATGTCTCTCAAGCCACTGCCTTATTCCACTGAAATGTCACCCTTTTATTTCACTACCAAAAATGTAAATAAAATAAAATAAAAAAAGGGCTAAATTTCTCTAGCAGATGTCTCAGGAAATGTACATTCAAACTCCTTAAGATACTGTATGACCAATTCTTTAATGAGCGTACAGACCTTTTCAGGGCATATGACTTGGGAATTCTTAAAACATCATCATAAAATTGAGTTACACAGCCAATAAGGTTTTTGTAAAAACAAAACACATTATATTCCTGGTCTGGATTGAATGTGACACTAATTGCAGACACTATTGCTTCTGGCCCATTGCCTCAGGGTACCGTTGTTTTAAAAGTGATCTCAAAAGACAATAGTGTCTTCAGACTAGGGAAACTGGGATTTGAATTTCTAGTAGCAAAGTGACTATCCTTTGGCTTTTTTACTCCAAAGAGGAACAGAAGAAGTCTCTAAGTAATTCTAAAAGCAGGCCACAGTTATTAGTGTCTCAACAATCTCAGAAGAAATTGAAAAAATTAGTCGCAAAAGTGTCAGAAATTCTCAGAGTTATCACAAAAAAGTAAAATTGTCAATGATAGATTTGTTACAGAAACCTGAAACTAGATTTTAGCATAAAACTGACAGTTTCACATTAAAAAAGCCTCTATCATCTTTTCAAGCTTTATAATCCTTGTGACTTATTCTCAGCTTTCCAGCTAAGGTTTTCCAACTTCTTTACAGACATCACTCATTATTATTTATACGATCATGTGTTTATGGATGTATATACATATATAGATAAATTTATATGTACAGACATATGCATGTAGACACACACGTGCACACACATACACATAGTTTTCAAACATTCTGGGCCTGTAAGTCACCATTAACTCTCAGACTTCTCAGGTACCATTGACACCTATATTTTACACTTTTAATCAAACACAGTACAAATATTACTGCTTAATATGGTATCATGGACAAGTTGTAGACCACTGACTCTGGTCCTCACAAAACAAGAGAGTACTGGAGACTAAGGTTTGGGTCTGACAGTATTGCAGTATCAGTGAGTCAGAATTAAGAATTTCTTTGCAATTATAATTCAGAAAATCAGTGTGATTTAGTGCTGATCTGGCTGGTGGACTAAGTTTAGGAGATACGTGCTCTATCCTGTGCTAAACCACAATATTTGGGCAGATCAGTTCCTCATCTTGTCCCTGGTAATGTTGTTGACCATTTTTGTAAAGTGTTTTGAAATCTACTACTGGTAAGTACTGAATAAGAATAATTTAGAGATAAATTGAGATACAGATGTTTTCAAAAATCACACAGAGGCTGAATTGCATAGGGATGATGGCTTTGTCTTCTTTATTTTCCCCTCCAAGTCTTCCTTTTTAGTCATGTCTGTGGTTTCCTCTCAAAAGCTCAAAAACAGTCTTAATTTACCAGATTAAGTTTTATGATGTGCAAACACTTAAAATTAAGTAGGTTAAGTCTGTTCCAAAGAGACTTTTTAGGGCCAGCATTCAACATGAATTGCTGAACCATTTAAAGTTGGCTGTATGGAAGAATGGCTCTAAGCGGAACAATGCCCCAGTATTTAACCACCCTCACAGTGAAGAAGGGTTTTTCTTATGTTCTGATGGAATTTCCTGTGTTTTATTTTGTGCCCATTGCCTCTCATCCTGGAATTATTTTAAAGAATAAAAGATTCAGTTCATGAAAATTTATCCAAACAGATGTTTTTAACTTAAGAAAAAAATATACTATGTTTTTCAACTAAAAAGTGTACAGAAACATTTCAGCCCGCTCAGTATCAATATGCTGTCCTTTGTACCATAATTTTTGGCCATTGTGGACTCTGTTTATCACTCACTCTTACAGAAAATTATAGATACTCATCTTCAAAAATGAAAGGGTCAATAAATGTACAATAATTATAATGCCAAACTGAATGGCCATATTGCTATCAGACAAAACGTAGTTCTAATCTTCCTGTCTCTGAGATTAAAATTCATTAACAGCAATCCTACGAAAAATCTATGGCTTTCAAACAGTGATTGGCAATTTTAAGTCACACAAGTAGCGACTATAGCAACTCTGATCTAATAATGATTGTTCACTGATAAAAACTAAGGGGAAAATGTTCAAAGGTGCAAAAGGCAACACGACTGACAGTTACTGAGATCTAGACACCTAATTCCATCTTTGCCTTGAGAAATTCTCCCTTAAAGAAGAGTACACAAAAGGAAGAGGGAAAAAAATGTAAAAGCTAGTTTACATAAAACAGGTGTACCGACACAGAGCAAAGGCCCATCTTGACCAGTATCTTGTTTCTGACAGTGACTAATAGTCAGTGAGTTCTAGCAATAAGTTTCACAGCTTAGTCATGCACTAAGTGACAAGGTAGTCTCTTCTGCTAATTCTAAACATTTTGGCTGGTGTTTTTATTGTATACCCCTAGTTCTTGTTATGAGAAGTAGTGAATAATCATTTAATGAGTTGCATGGAGAAGGTGACCAGGAACTTACAGACCTTCACCATACCCCTCCTTAAGCATCTCTTTTTGAAGGTGAGCAGTCCTGACCTGTTTAATTGAGCTTTTCTTGCATTACTGGAGGAGTGGCAATGCACAGGAAGAGCACTAATATGTTCCATGAAAGGCTACGTGTCTTCCTTCTGTTACTTGTCTTTTGCTGCTTGGGATCCAAAAGCAGTGCTCCAAGAGTAAGTACATCATCTTTCACTCTGGTTTAAGAAAGCCTTTTATATCAAAATTGCTCTCAAAGTGTTGCCCGTAAAGAAATACATAACTACGAAAGCAGTTATATGCGGTGCTTTATTCAGGGCCCGGGGTCTCAGGGATTCATGTCCAAAGCTGAGAATCCCAAATCCCCGTTTAACTTGGTTAATATTTATAGTGTTCGGTTACGTAACATAATCAACGGAATTGCTAGGCTACGTGATTGTTTCCCATTTATATTTCTTCAGTTACTGTTGCCAAGATTTGCTTATCATTTACCTATTTCATCAGACCGTACTGTACCTAGTTCATCAGATTGTACTGTACCTAGTTCATCAGATTGTACTGTACCTAACACCTGCAATTATACCTTCATCTAGTCTACCAAGTATAACCTATTCTAATCAATATAATGTAACAAAAGGAATTGCAGTTTTGTGCCTCTTGTCTCTTGTGACCTCATTTTCTCTATACCTTTGGCAATATATGAAAATTGTAATAATAATAAATCTGCTGTCTTCAAAAGGCTCTCACACTGCATTTTCCTTCTGGTCTCAGTATTTGACTGCTTCCGGTTGACACCTCAGAGTTCTCTTCTCTAAAGTTAAAGAATAATCCTTTCATATTGCTTTTTCTCCCAGCTTGCCTGAGTCATTTATACATGAAATTTTGAGCTTTTAATGTAATGTCATATGAATTCAGAGCTCAGATATTTAGATGAACCCATTTTTGAAAAGCTTGGAGTCCACGAACACTGTGAGGAACAGTACTTTTTGCAAACTGCTTGCGATATGAGAAAGAATCAGCTTCTACATGCTTTTATTTCTCTTCTATAATCTGTGTTGTGGCCCATTGCCATTGTTACTGAGTTCTGCTGAACAAACTCATTAATTCTTACAACTTGACTTTCTTCCAAAAATTTTAAATTTAAAGCAAAAAAGCACATGAGTTGGAGCTTGGGTGATTTGTGCCTGGAATTCTCATCTGCTGGCATAATCTTCAGTGATCTTGCATTTTCCACTGACACAAAGTGATATGAGAAAATTGTTTGATTTTTTCAAAGAAAGGTTGAAATGAATATTTTCCTCTCAAGTATAAATTTACAGCTGGTCATTAAGTAATAAAGGAACTGCTTATGACTGTCTTTGTGTAGAGTTATACATTTGAATCATAAATTAACCTGTTTGTGCAGACTTTGCTGTCTGGAATGATTTGAATTTGATCCTCTGGAGGGAAAATATTAAAAGTTTAGGAGGAGACACATTAACCTTGATTTTCACTCTGTTTTGCTGAGACATACACTGGTAATTCACATCCATTCATCAGCTCTGTTGCCCCTATCACAGGCCTGTAGAAGCAAAATTAAGAAGAAGAAGAAGAAAAAAAAAAAAGCTTAGTTCCTATAAAATAAAGTGGACATGCATCTTTTTTGTGTCTACACTGCTTTTTATCATAAGTATGTAAGATTTAAGTTTAATAACTTTGCAAATACCTCAAAGCTGAGTGGGTAAAAAGCTTTGAAAATATTACAAAACTACTGCATTTTGCATGTAAATAAACATTTACTCAGGCCATGGAAACAAACAAACAAAAAGCTTTAAAATAATAGTTATATATCATTATATATATTATATATATTATATAATATTTAAAATATTTATAATGTTGGAGAAAGATGCGAACATTAACCAAGAATGTATTCTTGCACAAAGCTATATTACAGTATTGAGTTTAATTGTGACTGCTGTCTTCTAGGTGGCAGTCCTCTGGCCTTTCAGCAGGAAGCAGTAGCTTTCAAAGAATTTGATTCCTTTGCATGTCATAAAAGACTGTTCATAAACACAGGCTTACATCTTCTCTGGTAAAATGGAAGAGGAATTATGGCAAACTTTGCTTGAGTATGAGAAAAAAAAAAGTCTGCTATCTGAGGGATTCATAGCTGTAAACTGTAGAGTGAAAACACACTCTTTCCTAGATGTTTCTATTTAAATAGATAGGAAAGTCAATTTTCATATGGATTTTTCTCTTTTTATACTAATTATTGATAAATACAATATATACATAAGAAAGATATGAAGTGTGTGTGGTATAGCTGATTTAAGGTGAGGTTGGAAAATATATTCTCTTTCTTCCCAGGTTTGTTCCTTAACTGGGGGAAAGGCACAGAAAAACTTTGTTTCAATTTGTCATGTAATAAATATTATATCTAAAAGCAAAACAAATGATCAAAAAGCTTGGAGCAATGAAAGCATTTTCTTTCAATTTCAATCTTGAAACTTTAAACTCTAAAATACTGTTAGATTTACTTTAAGACATGATTTGTTGTTTTAAAATAGAAAATTGATTTTTCCCCAAAATGTAAAAGAGAGGAACATTTAGACCAATGTTTCATTGAAAAAAATTCCAACTGATATAATCTAATAAGAAAAAGACAGTGTTGCAGATAGAGAGTAGCTATAGTGGTGTGTAACGGTTATAGGGTGACAGGGTTTTTAGGGGAGGTGTCTGATTACTACTTTGGATGATAGCTTTGAAGTAAAGGATCAGGAAAAAGCACAGAAGTCCCTAAGACAAGCTGCTCAACTAAAGGGAGATATGCAGGAAACCAGGACCAACAGAAAAGATTAAAAATAATGGTTCATATATCTTCTGTAAAGTGGATGTGAAAAATAAGTGACAATAGTTGAAGAAACACTATTTACAAGGGCAGTATCCCATAGATAGGAGTTTTTAAGGGTGTGTTGCAGATGAGTGGAGTAACACACTTCACTCATAAGAGAGAAGCAGCACTATGTTTATTGCAGTAAGATAGTGACTTAACAGAGTTCAATCATAAATAAGAATGATTTAACAAGGTTCAACTGGCAAGGTTCACTCAGTTATTTACTGTGTGGAGGACAGGGTCAGATGCAAGTGAAAAGGAGACCCTCCCATTGAGCCATGAGGTTCAGAATGGACCCCCTTGCCTTCCAAACTCCTTCTGCAAGGAGTCTGGGTGCAGCTAGATACGATCTTAGTCCCAGACTCGGTCAACAGTTCATGTCTAAAGGATTATGTGCACAATCAATCAGAGATATAGCTTAGCAAAGTTTCACAAAGTTTGCAAAGTTTTGGCATGCTATTAATCACTTACTGAGGATCTGTCACAGGTAAGGAATCTCTCAGCCTCAAGGAGTAGCCTTGAGAGATATCCCTGATCAAGAAGAAGTCCTGCAGTGCAGCCCACTACCATGCAGGAGGCTCAGTGGGCTCTGGGCTGCCCCCTATTTATGGGGCGTGGGGGAGATGATTGACTCATAGTCATATTTGCATGCTGGACAGGCCTTAGTTGGTGCATGCTCAATTAGCTCCTGCATACATGCTATTTACAGAGAGGTCAGGTTGAGGGGAAGAGAGAGCACACCAGGCAAGGGAAAGGAGCACACCATCACACTGTGTCACAGCAGCAAGACATGGTTCATATGTTTTGATTTGAACAGAACTGTTTAAAGTGTTCAAAATGACTTTTTTCCTGATGAAAAAGAATTTAAGCATGGTTGCTGCTTGGAAAAGTTTGGATTTCTGGCCAGAGAGTTGGCCCACAGGCTTTACTGTGGACCCTTAATTGGTGAGCTTTAACAAGTGAGTTTGTACTTATCCATCTGTCTCTATATAAATATATATATGTTCACAATAATCCACTATGAATTTATTATACATGGTACCAGAACACAAAGTGTGACCATAAAAGGCTGCATAAAACTAATGCAATGCAAACAGCAATACTATTAACACACCAAATCATCAATTTTTAATGGTTATCAAGTTGATGTTAGCTAAACTAGAGAGCGTACAAGAAACAGGAAACAAGGTCAGGCACAAAGGAGTATGGAAACATTATCTAGGGGACAAAACAGGAAGGCCAAAGCCCAGCTTGAGTTAAAACTGCCTAGTAACACCTAGTGAGGTGTATCAAGAAGATCTATAAGTGTGTTAATAGCAAAAGGAAGTTCAGAGAAAATGTGGGTCTATTGATGAAAAGGGGGAGACAACCTAGTGATAGATGACACTGGTAAGGCTGAAGTGCTCCGTGCACTCCCCTCAGTCCGCATCAGAAAAGCCTGAGACCAGATCCCTGCACATACCAGGCAGGCTTGGGAAGGAGAGGAGCAGTCAAGAGTAGGATTGCCACAGGTCAGGGACTACTTGGAGAAGCTCTGATGTATTCAAATCACTGGAGCTGGATGAGATTCATGTGAAAGTGCTGAAACACCTAATTGAGGTGATTGTGAAGCTGCTACCTATTTGTGGCCAAAAACTGTGGCAACCTGAGAAGATCCCTTACAAATAGAAAAGGCAAACATTATGCCCATCTTTATAAATGGCAGGAACAGGGATTACAGACTAGCCATATATTCATCTCAGTTGCTGGAAACAGAAGAGGATTTTTCTAAACATTGAAGGAGAAGTAAGCAACAAAGCTTTACCAAGGATTGATCATACTTATCAACCTGATTGCCTTCAACAATGAAGTGACTAGCTACATGGATGAGGTGAGAGTGGTGGATGTAATGTTATATACTTTAACTTTAGCAAGGCTTTGACACCATCTCCTAGAGCACTCTGATTTGTAAGCTGAAGAATTAGGGGCTGAATGAATGGACTTCTAGATGGACTGTATATTGGCTGGACCTCTGTTTCCATGGGGTAGTAATTGGTGGTTCAATGTCCTGTAGCAGCAGATAATTAGGTGAGGTGATATTGGGACCAAGGTTGTTCAGTATCTTTGTCAACAGCCTGGATGATAAGACAAGAATGCATTCTTAGCAAGTTTGTGGGAGACATTAAATTGAAGGGGGTGGCTGACACAGTAAACACAGCTTCAGTGCAGAGGGATCTTAAGAAACAGGAGACTGAGCCAAAAGAAAGCCCATGCAGCTAACCCAGGAGAAACTCAAAGCTCTGTTTCTGAGGTGGAATAATCCCCTGCATCAGTACAGCGAGCTGGCTCTCTGAGTAGCAGCCTACTCAAAAGAACCTGGTGGGAATAGCAGAAACCAAGTTGAATATGATCCAGAAGTGTACTCTCATCATGTATGAGGCAAACTGCATACGGGGCTACACTAGGAGGATTGTGACTAATAGATTAAGGAAAATTATTATTCACTTCTACTTGGTGAGGCCACACTTGAAGTATTATGTCCCCTGATTCAAAAGAGATGTGGAGAAACTGGGGAAGATATGGCAGAGAGCTAACAAGATGATCAGGAACCTACAGCATACAGTCTGGGAGGAGAAGCTGAGGGACCTGGGCTTGCTGATGGGCAACAGCTACAAACTGCAGCTTGGGAGGTTCAGATGGGCCATTACAAATATCTTTTTCCAGAATTGGAATCCTGAAAAGTGGTAGTTTCATCACTAAAACAGATTATTCAGAGGGGCTGTGGAGTCTCCATTCCTGCAGGTTTTCAAGACGTGATAAAGTTGACCTGATTTAATGTTGGTATTGTCCTGCTTTGAATGGGAGGTTGGATCAAATACTATCCAGAGGTCCTTCCAAAGAACATTTTTATGATTCTCAAATTCTGACTCTAATTTCCTGCTTCTTAATGCACTGGGTTATTCCACTGTTTCAATGTTTCTAAGCACAAAGAAAATTACTTTATTTTGCATCTATGCAGGCAATGTTGTTGGCAAAGAGAGTGGAAGTTTACATTTACTTACAGGAAACAGGGGAAATAAAAGTGATGTAGAAGTCAGGGCTGATTTGCCATTTGTATAATTAAGGTGGTATCTATTAATGGAGGAAGGATCTGATGCAAGAATTTGGGTAAGAAACTAGATTTTTTTTTTTTTTGTTTCTTTGATCCATTCAGGATTACCTTGGTGGAATTATCTAGTAACTTTAAGAGCTATGGATGCTCTCATCAGTAAGATCTCAATAAGTAGAAGCTGTCAAATAAGTAGACTGCAGAGAAGTGTTCTATATTACCAGCTACTAAAGGAACACTTTGGGTTATAAATATCCATAAGCTTTAATGGAGAAGAGAACTGTGCCTGTCAGCAGAAAAAAAAATACTATCAACCTGTGATACCCTACACAAATAATGTCAAACTTGGGGCACGATGCAGATTAAGGTGCACTTTAAGCCATCTACTAAATGGAGTATTAGCTGGAAGCTGGATCTTGCCATCAATGAAACATAATTTAATACATCTGAGGGCCAGTTATTGGTTCACCTATCTCAGCTGTAGAGGCAGTGAAGGCAGAAAAGTCCTTTAGACTGTAAGAAAGTTGTCTCTTTTCTATTACTGAGTATAAGATTGAGTTTTGTTCCTGATTGTGTTTCATGGCAGTATCTTGAAAATAAATATTTTCAGACTTGAACACAAGAACACTCCCTGCTTCTCTGAAAAAAATATCACTGAACCCCAATGGAACATTAGCAATACTTCTATAATGTGCTGTGTCAGAGAAAATAGTAAAGAATGTATTTAGTCTGATGTGAGCAGCTGATAGGCAGTATAGTGGGTAGACAATCTGGGTTTATGATACCACTTTCAGTTCTAGTCCAGCTTCTGCTATTAATTTGTCATTTGACCTTTAGCAAGATATGTGATCTCACTTTACCTCATCATTTGCCACAGTAGAAATGAGGTTAATAATGCCTGCTCACCTTTTATAACACCTTGAGAACTCTGGGAACCAAAAATGTCAAGTATTTTAACTGGACAGAACCTTCCCAGGAAATATGGAGACAATCCTTGAAAATTCACTGTTAGGTTTGATAGATTTCCATGATTGTTCATGGTAGAGGAGTTTCTTTGATTGCAAATATTTTCACCCCAACTTATATTTAGACTCAGACATCCAAAGACTCTCCAAAATTTGACACCTGAAAACAGGAATGAAAGAAGCAACTAAAGGGCATGTGGCTTAGAAGAGACAAGGACAGAGTTAAGAAACTGCAGAGAAAATAGCCAATAGCAAGAATGGAGTTACGCAGAGTTTGGAAGGCAGGAATGAGGATAATGAAGATGTTGAGAGGTTAATGAATGGATCATAAGAGAGGCTGTCCATAATGTAGATGATTACTAGAGCAGCATTTGGATGAAATTAATAACACAAGAGTGAGAAAGGCCAGAGATGAGGCAGCAGTAGACAAAGCAACCGAAAATGATCACGTTTAGACTTTTTTTTGCATTGATATCAAAGAAAAATAGGTAGATTTAAAAAAGAGGAATAAAAAGCAACAAAAAGGATTAGAGACAATTTTAGGAATAAAAAGATGGAGGGAGAGAAGAAGAGAGAACATCTGCATGGTGTAAGCTTATGAAAGTCAAAGAAGAAAAAAGAATAGACAGTTTGGGAGAAGAGACGCAAGAGGGCTGGTTTTAGCTTGAGCAGCCAGGTGGAAGGTTGTATCTTCACCAGGTTCTTAGTGTCTAACCAAATATGTACTGTCTGTTAGTTGCACCCTGCAGGAATTCCATGCACAGAAAACTAAACCTTGTTCATTATTTGGAGACTGCTTACAGAAATTCTGCAGATTAGTTTCCCTCTAACTGCTGAACTTGTTTGCTAATTTTGATAGATAAATATATGATTAAACATAATCTACAGCAATCTAACCATTGAACTCAAAAAATCAAAAAAGAAAATCTAGTTATTCTATTCCTTATCTCACACACAAATGGACAAAAGTAACACTTCCCCATTTTAAAGATGTATATTTCTTCTTCATGTTTTTTTAACCTCAGCTTTTATACAGCTAAGACAAATATTTATAGCAGTAAGACTAAAGGTTTAGGCCTACATATATGGTGGAAAAAATTAGGTACAAAATTAAATACTTTATATATACATGGAGTTATTCTATTGCTGAATTAATACTACATAGATGGAGATAAAGTATATTAGAAACATGTTTCCAGTATATCAAGAAGAAAATAAGCGTTAAATACACCTATTGGTAAATGATGTGGAAGATGAAAGTGACTCGAAGGGTTCTTTTGAAATCTTTGTGCAACAGGCAAGGTATAACAGTTCAGGTATGTCCTGTTGCTGGCTGTGTAGGCCATACAGCAGCTCAAGCAGCACAGTTTTAATATGAAAGGATGAGGACATGAAAAAATCTGGAGGTAGTTGAGATACCAAGAGTTTTTTTAAATGTATTGTGTTCAAAAAAGGGCATGGCTATTGGATCCAATAAAAAGTATCTCTTGAATTGTTTTTCTCCCTTGCCTCCCATCCCACAGACTGTAAAAGAAGGCCACTTCAGTTCCAGGCTTGCAATGTCTTCCTGATATGAGAATGAAAAGCATCTCTGATCTCTCCTTATCCCAGCATATCTGTCATCTTCCTAAGGAAGACAGTAATGCACACAAGGGTACATAATGCAGAGTGTTACCAGCACCCTCTCTGAGTATTGCATCAGAGTAGAGGAATCATCTTACTAGATCGGAGTATCCAGGTCTACCATCCAGAATCTGATGGTCAGCAACACGCTTTCTACACTTTTGCCCTAAAATGTGAATTTTGTTCTCTCTTCCAAATATCCTTTTGTTGTTCATAAGTATTCTGATTTTAGTTTTTTTCATTAGGCATATAAACATCTAGCTACTGTTTAACACTTTCTAAACTATAAGCTTCAACAGCATTCTGTGACATTGATGAAAATCACAGCCTTGTTACAGAATGAGAAAATATTTGCTTTTATCTGTTTGAATTTGCCACCTTCTGATTTCTTTGAATATTTCTGTTCTTGTGCTAGGAAATACTCATAACAAGTACAGTTATAAAGCACTTCACATATTGGACAGAATTTCTGCATTTGGAGCTGGTTTAGAGATGAATGGTAATTTGAAAAAAAAAAAAAAGTTATAGGACTTCCGACAGTTACCCTTTTTCACATTTAAGTTCTAGATGCAAAGAGAAAAGAAGCAGTAAAAATTACACAATACAATCAGATCACAATAGAACGATCAGTGACAAAAGTCTGTCAGTAACATTACCACTTCAGACAGAATATGTAAACATATCGTATGTTTCAAAAACTAATTTTCCCTATGCTTTCAGTCTAATCACAAAGATGCCAAACTGGGTGGGCTAACTTTGCAAATAAAATGAGCATATTCAAGAAAATGAGAGTGATGGAATGATAACATTTTATTATCTTGTTTTAGGACACTTTCTTAGCTTAGTTTTCTTAGTTTAATTTTTCTGTAAAAAATTATCAAGGATAATTGAGGTCTGCCACTGGATTCTAGTGGTTTCTACATTGATTCTGTATATAGCAAAATCAAAAAGAAGCCCGAAAGCAGCCAAAAAGAAAGGAACATACTGAGTTGTTTGTAGTTTCTTACAGACCTCAAGCAAAGAGCAGGCTTTTACAGATTTTTAATATAGGGAAACTTGTACTATTTTATCTGTTTAGTTGTTCCAAAAGCAAATGACACTATTGCTGTGCATACAAAGTGGCAAGTCCTTCAGCAAGGAAAGACTTCATACCACAAGAATTGGTACCACAGCATTACTTGGAATGGATGATATTTTTCTGGTTTTGTAACCAGAACCATCTTTAATCCATGTAAGTACTCTTGAAATAATTTAAGTTCATTACTCCCTTCATGTTCAATTACTGGAACATAGCCATTAGATTGCACTTGCCTTTGCAAAGGTGTACCAGCACAATGGATAAATCTCAATGCAATGAGACAGTCATACATTTGAGTCTGCAAGACTGTTAATGATGGAAACCAAACTTTTATTTTACCTCAAAGGTTTAGCATATTTATCAGTCACATGAAAATCAAGTACATGCTATAGATGTGAAATATAATGCTATGTCTACAGAATCACTTTCAGATAGAGCTGTCCTTTAGCAGTATGGCTACCTAGGCTAAGCTAATGTTCTAGGCTTCCTCAGAAGACAGTGGAAAGAACTAAGATGGGATAAATTGTTCTTTAGGGGTGTCTAAGAAAGAAGTGTGAGAAAAGGGGATGCGTTAGCCTCTGAAAATGCGTTTATCTCTATTGATAAGAGAGGGAGTCTACTCTAGACTAGATTAGATGCCAAACTTTTAAAAACCTCAAATCAGCTAGGCTGGATCCAACACTAGTTGATTAACTGAAAAAGACTTGAACCTGATATTTCACTTTGTTTTAACCTACTTTCCAGATCTAGTTTTGGGTTAATACAGCAGTGCTAATCCTGATGTACCTGAAGAGTCTAATTGAAGCTAGTTGGACTGCTCACTTTCTTACTGCTAAGTACATACTTAGACATTCACAGGCTGGGACCTTTATCACCATTCTTTGTGTAACTAATTGTGTTGGCCTTTATTGTGATTTTAGTGATTTTTCTTCTAGTGTATATTCACTGACTTTAACAGAGGTGCAAGTTCACTACTGCTAATAGAGGGCTGTCTGACTTATTCTGCTTTTAGTAAAAAGAGGATCAATCCCTTTGAATGTTATAAAGAGGCAATGAAGCTAATGAGTTTGAAATAGTATGTGAGTTCTGGAAGTTCTATAGCATAAAGCCTTATACTAAAGGTCTGATTTTAATATGATAGGATTTATTTCATAATTCTCTAAATCTAGGTGACTATTTTACACAATTAACAAGTTGTAAATGTTTTTCTATATAAACTTCTAAAAGAGTTGTCTTATTACTCATCCTTTGCTGGCAACCTGTTTCAGTGAAGTGTATTAAAAGGTAAAATTAAATCTGTTCATTAGAACAACAGCAAGTTATATACAGGAGAGCAAGGATAGACAGAGAGGAGCTTCTTTATGTTCTGACAGAAGGTGAAGGCTAGTGACCCCCTATTCTTAACTGACCTGGAAAAAGCTTATGTGTTTCCTTTCAATTTGATATGAGCGGTTAATTTTTTTTTTTCCCCTAGAAAAGGAAATTGTTAAGAGGGCCTCCCTATTGTTAAGAGGGCAGATGATTCCTATTGATTACAGTGTTATCTAATGGCAAAGAGGGAGCTTGGCTCCCTGCTGCTGACTTCAGCTGCAAAGTCAACCATGACTGCTACAGCTGAATCTTGAGGAAGAAAACTATGGAGCATTTTACTGACTGAGAAATGGAAACAGAAGGAAAGGGATTAGGCCAGGGAGAAAGTAGTAGTGAATATTAACTTAGGAAAGGTCCAGTTTCCTAGTATTTCATTAGCTGGCACTATATATTCAAATACTGCCTTTAAGATGCAATATGCTTAGAGGTTATTATTGCAGAAAGTCAAGTACGTGCACTATTCAGAGACGGGGCCAACTGTTGTTCAAAAAAAAAAAAAAAAGCCTGTGCTAATATGAATAAGTAATAAGCTAAGGTTTGGTTGTGCACTGACTCTCTGTATGACTTACTAACTTTGAGCTTGTTACTTACTGTTGTTTAAAGACTAGGCAATGGGCTTAACAAGCGGCAAAAGATGAGGAAAGCAGAATGGTGGAATCTGCTTAAGAAAAGCCAGGTCAAGCATGAACACAGCTAGATGAGTCTGAGTTCCCGCCAGCTGTCTATATATTTGTTATCAGATTGCAGTCTTCTCAAACACAATGGCAGGATAAGCGAAAGCAAAGCTATAAGGGGTCAAAGAATTACTTCAGAAATGAATTTAGTATGGTCATTCCAGTTTTCATATTTTAATGAGTCTCATGTTTGATTTGAATATTTCACAAACATTGGAATGGGATGTAATTCCATTTGAGACACCTTAAAGACTGTTATGCTTTGAATTAGACTTTGAATAATAGAATCACAGGCCTGGATGGGACCTCAAGAGGCCATCTCTTCCATCTCCCAGCTCTAATGCAAATTTATCTATATTTACATTATTTCTGACAGATGTTTATTCTTGTAAAGCCTCCATCATTGGAGGTTTTTAATCTCCCATGCCATTATCTTCCAGGGTATCTCCATCCTTACCGTTAGAATTTGTTTCCTAATGCCTAACCTTGCTGTAATTTAAGTCCATTACTTCTCAGCCTAATTCACTGAAGATGTAGAGAACAAATTGTTCCTTTTCTCTTTGTGTAAGCTTTTCGTGTATTTGAAGACTGTTATCGTACCTTGCCTTCTAATTACATATTGAGAACCCTTTGGCTTCAAGAGAGACAACACAACTGACCATCTCTAAAGGCAGAGAATTTGTATAATAGAACAACAATATGATCTATAAAGCAAGAATCCCAGTCACCCAAGTGATTACGCTAACTGATCGGTTATGCCTTTGATTGGATGACTTCCATCCAGTCCGTCCTTGGAAGATGAGGGATCATGAACACTTCTTTATAGTTCCTTTCTTGCTGCAATATTAGTGAATCTGAATTCCTTAGCCAATGCTTCTTTATTTATAATCCCCACTGCTTGGGAAAGAGGATGTGCTAACTGTTAATGCTCTTCTGTTAGGCAATATTTGTTAAACCTGCTAAATATATAGCTATTGTAAGCTATACTGATCTACCCACAGAACCTAAATGAGAAAGAAACAATACTATATATTCGTTTTCCTATTTTATATTCTAACCTATACCAATAGCCTCTACACTAACTTCTCAATTAATTTTACTGCAAATCTGTTAAATATCGGAGTTCCCCTCTGGCTAAATCAGCAGCTTATGATGGTTAGTCTAAGGTTTAGGCCTGTAATCCCCTTCTTACTGGCTGTGTGACCTTCTTGCAAGCCACTACTCTAAGCTGGCATATTTTAGTGTCTCTTATGTATTAATTTTCATAATAAAGTAGCAAGAGCTGCTTACTGCCTTTTTTAAGAGTGTTTTACAATTAAATCATCAGAGCATCAAATGAGTTTATTTTAGAAAGTACTCTTTGTTTTTTGTCCTTCTTTATCACGTTTTACTAATTTGCCAAAAATGTTATGGGCTAAGTATTTAGGATACTATTTTCCCCTCGGATACAAAGTTTCCTATGACTTTTTTCCCCATGGTGATGCAATTGACAAATCTGCCTTTGGGCAATCCTGAAAGGATCCTGTTGCTTGGTCTTGCAAGACCATACGGATTTGGTGGTCTAGACAACATGTGTGCAGCCTGTCCCTGTAGTCTCCACAAATATATTACAAAAACAGAAACCCAATTGCTGTGTAAATATTTCAAACAATCTGATGGTAGCAGGATGTTACCTTAAGTTTAATACTTTTGTGACTATGGCAATTATTTTACAGCAAGGTTTTTCACAGAGACTTTTACTAGCAAATGTACTTTTAAAAAATTCACTTAGAATTTTTTAAATCAGTTTATTCTAAAATGTTTTTAAAAGCATTTTTAATGTTTTTTGCATTGAATCTTTCAGAAGTATCTGCTCATTGCTACAGCTCTGATTTAGTTGTTTTATACCCCACTGCTTGTTTACTAGTAGGGATATACAATCTGCAATATCTTCAGTCTAATAAATAGTTGCAGTAGCATTTTATTTGTGGAATCATGCAGCCTTGGTTTTCCATGGGAAAGTGTTTTTGTTCTGATTTCTGCAGTGCATCCCTCTCTAGAGTGACACTAAGGATAACTTTATTTTGAAGTCAGCAGTGTGGTGGTACATGTAAGCAACGTAGTGAGACATCATGGAACAGCTCAGGTGACTAAAGTGGTAGGATTGACATGAAGGAGCAGCTCAAATGTATGAAGCTTTTGTATAAGACATACAACAAGATGGGTGAGAACTTGTGGTTCAGGATCCGAGGAAGGCCAGTGAGGGTAGCATTGTGGAGGAGTGTATTACAGACCACCTAATCAGTGTGAGCAAGTGGCTGAAGTCTTCTTAAAATAACTCAGGGAAGTCTTTGGATCTTGTGATTGTGGTTCTTATGGGGACTTTAAACCTCTCTGACATTTGCTGAAAGGGCAACATGGTGAGAAGAAAGCTATCCAGAAGTTTTCTGGATGGTACCAGGGATAAATTCTTGATACAGGCACTGGAGGGGCAAACTGGGGTGGCACACAGCTGGATCTGCCATTCACTAACCAGGAAGAACTGGCTGGGAATGTAATAATCAATGGAAGCCTTGGCTGCAGGAACCATGGAATAATGGAGTTCAAGATCCTGAGGCGGGTGAGGAAGGCAAGCAGCACAGTATAGACCCTGGATTTTAGGAGAGTAGACTTCAGCTTATTTGGGGAGTGGGTAGGGATGGGAGACAGCTCCAAAGAGTAAAGGAACTGAGGGAATATAGCAGGTCTGCAAGCACAACATCCTCCAAGCACGTAAATGGTTCATTTTGATACTCAGAAAGTCAAGCAGACTTGGTAAGTAGACCAGCTTGGCCAAACAAGGAATTCATGACAGAGTTCCAATGTAAAAAGGCAGTATACAGGAGGTGGAATTAAGGACAGGCTACAAAGGAAGAATTTGGAAACACTGCCTGAGCATGTAGGGATGGTTTTAGGATAGCCAAAACTCAACTGGAATTGAGATTTGCAGGGAAAGTCAAGGTCATCAAGAAGAGCTTGTACATTAGTAGTAAAAAGTTGAACAAGGGAAAAGTAGAATGATTGCTGAATGAGAAGGGTAATTCAGTGACAGCAGACACAGGTAAGGCTAAGGTACTCAAGTTTTCACAATATGGTCTCCCAGATCTCTGTGCTTAGAGAAAGAGAGAACTGCCAGCAGTGGATGAGGGTCAAGTCAGGAAGTACTTGTGAGAACTTGACCCATACATGTCCATGGACCAGATGAGCTGCATCAAAACTCAAAACTCAAAAAAAAACCAACCAAACAAAAAAACCCAAAAGGACAACCCAGGTAACTACAGGCTGGTCAGTCACGCTTCAGTCCCTGGGAAAATCGTGGAATAAGTACTCTAGGAACATATTTCTGGGAACATAAAGAAGAGGAAGGAGGAGATTGAGTGCACGCTTATCAAATCTGCAGATGACACCAGTCTGGGGGTTGCAGTTGATAGGTTTGAGGGCAGGGCTGCCATCTGGAGGGACCTAGACAAGTGGACCAACAAGGTCAGGTGTTGGAGCACTTACCAAGTAAGGAGAGACTCAGGGAACTGGGCAGTCTCTTCAGTCTGAAGAAGAGACAGCTTTGTGGGGACATAACAGCAGCCTTCCAATACCTAGGAGGAGGGTATGAGAAGACAGCAAGGTTTTTTTAAGTGATGCATGGTAGGAGAATGAGAAACAATGGATATGAATTGGAACAAGAGAGTTTCCAACAGGTTATAAGGCAAAACTTTTTCACCATGAGGACAGCCAAGTAATGGAGCAAGTCGTCGAGAGAGGTTGTGCAGTCCTCCATGCTTGGAGGTTTTCAAGATGAGACTGGGTAAAACTTTGCGCAACCTGGTATGATCTCATAGCTGACCCACCTTTGAGCAGGAGTTTACACTAAATGTTGCCTGAGGTCCCTTCCAACCTGAAATATCCTATAATTCTATAAAAAAAAATTTCTTTGTTTCTGAAACAAGTGGAAATATACTCTTTTTCAGGTAAAACAGCGTTTCATTGGAGCTACATTTTTCTAAAAGTGTGTAGTGCCCTGATGCTTCCACCTACTTTTTGACACACTGGAACCATCTAGATCGGAAACAAAATGGTTAAAGGCCAGTTATTACTGGCCTTGATGATGGAGTATCAGACTATTATTTGTGGGTCTTTTTATGAGAGGCACTTTTTACCACTGTGATTGTGGGTTATACAGTTGATGGAACTACAATGTAAATTTTATACATCTCTTAACTACACGAAGAACTCGCCATTTTTAATACTTTTTAGCAGTTCCATGAACATAGGTTGCCACTTTATTTATGAACAGTCTAAATTATGTTTTAAGTCAAGACTTCACTATAGCATTTTCTACAATGTTATTAATACTTTTTTCCTCAAGAGCACATTACTGTCTATGATATATTTTGCCTCAGACTGAAACTTTTGGCCATTGTCCGACATGTTGTTTGTTAACAGTGTCTACGCTGTTAACATAGTAACAGTCTGTATCAACCAATACTAGCACAATACTTTGTTGAATGGAACTGGCTAAACCCTTCCTTGGCTTCTGGTCTTGACCATTAGGTTGATGGGCTGCTAGCTTCCTATTGGACATCTTCATTTCTTTTACAGGCTATTTTTGCAATCACTGAAGCATTGCTTGTCTCATGTATCCTGAGTCAGTACAGGTTTTATTCTTAGGTAGAATTTCTAGAACCATGTACACACCCAGTGTTTCTGTCTTTGGTGCAGAAGGTGGCTCACACCTCCTAGTTACAACTTAACTTGGCTAAAAATTTGCATATCTTGTATAAGATAAGTTGCTGTCATCATCAATATTACTACAGGTGGATCTATTTAAATATAATAGCTGAATCCTAGCTTCCTGTGGGATGAGTTTTAAAGTGTATTTGTTTTTTGTGGGTTTTTTTATGTTTTTTTTGTTTGTTTGTTTGTTTGTTTGTTTTTCTTTTGGAACACAAGCTTTATTTCTGACATGGAAAGAGAGAACTTGTATAGTTCCCTTCCCAGAGGAAGGTCTTTATTCTGGCTCTGTGATTATCCTTCTGTTCATCAGCATGAATACTCACCTAGTCAATGGCACATTAGCTGCCTGTCTGATTTTTCTGGAGGTCAAGCGTTTTGTTGTGGTGTGACAAGTCTGTAGAAAAACTTAGTCAATCCCACTGAGATATTTTTGGTGCTCTAAGTCACAAAAGGGAGCAAACATTTCTATCTTATATGGTTTGTATCTTTTTTTAATCTTGCTGAGAAATACATGAGACATATGCCATTGGTCTTAGTTTTTATTCTTTCTCCTGGCTCAACACATGTTTGGCTCCTGGCCAAATGGCACAGACTGGCTGCATACACACTATGTAACACTTGGCCCTGAGTCTCCCCTAGGCCATTGCAGTTACATTAAAGTCACCGTTCATACTCTTTTTAGTTCAAAGTGCCTAAAATAATGTGAGAGCCATACTGCAGCCTCTTAGTGTAGGGCTTTTCTGGTATGAAACTGAGAGTGTGTGTAGAATGCTCTGCTGTGTGGCATGAGGGTATGAAGGAGCATGTCAGGGTACAAAACCTTCTGAGATATTTTTGGAGAGTCAAGGCTGGTGGTGGGTAGTAGGAACTGTCCCTGGCAATTGCCCTGAAACATAACTGGGCATTGTCTCACAGAGCGCTATGTAACACCAACCAAACTGAGCTGAATGAAGTCTGCTAACAGTTAAGCAGTGTGGAAAACCTGTGGTCCCATGCTGGAATTCAAGCTCTCTTTTACTTAGCATTATTTATATATGTATGTACACACACACACACACACACACACACACACACACACCCCTCATGCAAATGAAGACACAGACATTGTGTCTTTGTATCTGTACAGCTAAGTGCATGCTGAAGCCTTTGTATAGCCTCTGCCCCATCTAATTGTTTGCTATGTTTGGTCACTCTCAACTAAGCTGCTGTGTACAGCTATCTTTTCTGCGTAGATTTCAGTAAGATCCTGTCTGAAGCTTGTCCCCCAAGAACTCAAAAGTTGTGACATTTGTTAGCAGTAAGAACTCAGTTTCTTCTATTTATTGTTTCTCTGCCTACCTTCTGGCTCCACATGTAACATGCCTAAGACCATAGATTGGCACAATGAAGTCTTTGTTAGTTTGATTTTTAAACCTTACTGCTGATGAGAAGCATCAAAAAATCTGAATCACACACATGAGACAGAAAGCATCAAAACTCTGCAGAATTTTCAGGGCAGTGAGGCTGCATTCTTTTCTAGGTGGAATAGAGCTTGTGGGATCTTTCTGGTGAGGACAATTTGGTGAAGAACACATTGTCAGGCCTTGCACTCTAAACCATCATGATCCTCCTGCAATAGCAACCGTTACTGCTTGCTATTTGTCCATGACCAACCCTGTCACTGGAGTTGTTCAATAAAGCAATCAATAATCCATCCTCGCTTACCATGTCACTTTGTCTAGTTTTATCAATAGTGAAATGGATCATTATTGCTATTCTGATATTTAAACAGAATCCCTTGATTATTCATGCCTTCATGGTCTGATCTAGACCGAAGTCTACTCTTGCTAAGAGTGATGCTCTCTTTGAAGAGAAAGATTTTGTCTCACTGTTTGGATCCCAGTTTTTTTTTTTTTTTCTGCAGTCTATGCTGTTCTGATCTCATTTACTAGGGCCTACAGTTGCATCTAACATTATCTGATGGGCATTCTCAAAAATTTTTAGTTCTATCACTGCTTCAAACAAATCTCATATTTCCCAATCTTCTCCATCAACTCCTAGGAAGCCCTCCTTGTTTTCGTGACGAGTGGTGTGTTTTATCTGTTTCTTTGCATTGCGCATTGGTTATGCTCCTTTCACAACATGTGACTGGACATCAGTGAGGAAGGCTTGCTTGCCTGATCCTGGCTGCTGTATTCTTGATCATGTGGAATCTTTGGGGGAAAGGAAGATGTCTGGCCCTTCCATGAGAGCAACTGAGCATTGCATGAGAAAAGGAGCAAGGTGGGGGAAGTTTCTGGGGTATGGGATGGTCAAAAGGAGATGGGAAGGATCCTGCGAGCAAGCAGCCCTACTTCTTGGATGCGGCTGAGTGCAGAAAAGACCAAACACACAACCAGACCTCTTGAGTCATAGAAGGAAATATGCTTGCTAAGGACCCGAGAGGACTGTGTAGTGTTTCTTACATCCAGGAAGTGACTGAAGTTGCTGGATAGAAAACAAAAAGGAGGAAAGAAACTACTTTGTGAGGGCAGAGTGGGCCTGAGTAAGATTTCTTTAAAACTCTTATTCTTGTATTCTCTCCCCCAGCAGATCTGAATTTCTCTATTAATAAACTTCATTTCCTCATTCCTCTTGCAATGAAAAACCTAGCTTTGAGGATTTGCAGGTTTTACACTTTAAGAAAAGGGTATGGGCAGCTCTAGCTCAGAGCTCATGAACAGCTCCCATCATGCTGCCCATTTACAATTGTCTTCATTAAACTTTGATTTGGTTTTATGTCCCTAAATAACCCTTTTCTTCCAGCTGGCAGAAAGGGTTTCTCATGGGTTTGTAGTCAAAAGCCACTCAAACCCACACAGATTCCTCTTTGTAATCACCGCCCCTCAGAGTCACTCTTCGTAGCTCTCCATGATGAGAGGTAACCTCCTCTCAACCTGATCAGACTTTCATCCTTAGGTCAGGGTGATGTCAATGGTGGGGTTTATCTCCTGCAGCAGCCCAAGCGAATCCGAAAAACACAGATAATGCTTCTTTTTATAATTAATCATCTGAGTCCCTGCTGCTAAGACAACTGCTTTGCTGGTTACATGAATATTTGGGAACTCCTGCTACAACCTCTTCAAGTTTGAAGAATTCCAGTCTGACCTGTTTTACATCTCTTATGGTTCACTATGGAGAAAAGAACCAGTGACATCACAGGAGTGCCTTAGTAAAGTGCTACACTAAAAACTTTCAAATGAAAATAACTTGCAAACACCTCTACCTATCATTTACTTTCATAGCTATCATTTCTCCAAAGTAGGTGTGAATCTCCAGTGAACCAGAGATAAGGGTAAATAACTATGGATACTGTTCTCTGGATTAAAAATGGCATCTAACAGTGACGACATACAAATTGACTTAATAAGCTTTGAGACTTTCTTTTATATGCAAACAGTGTGTATAAATGTATCTGAAGGATAAACGTACTTTGCAGTAAGGACTTAGAGTGAATAGTTTGGATGCTACAGATTTCATTAGGACAACTCTCCATGATGAACACCTCCTTTATGGGATGAGGAAAAACAGGATAGAAGAAGGAAAAGCAACTGATGATTGTCATCCAGTGCAGGTATTTGAGTCAGGAGATAGATTCGGTCTCTTCTCTGCCTTGACCTGCTATGTAATGTTTTAATTCTCAGTACCACTGATTCCATTCCCATTTTTTTAATTGGTTTTATATTTCTAGATTGTAAGTTCCTCTGCAGAGGGAATGTGTTACTAATACCTAACCCAATCAGACACTGACACTGGCTAGTCCTTTTAGGAATTTCTTGAAAGCAAATAATTTGACTTTGTGCACTTCTTTACAGGAAATTGGGAAGCTGAGATACGAAATGCCAAAAGGAAGTCTATTTTTAACTTTGTGTTTCTACTACTGAATGGGAAGAGAGATAAACCAAGAAACTGTCCTTTGTCCATTTTGATAGAGATTTTGAGTAGGCCTGAGTAGGGGAAGTTTCTAAGATTTTGGACCTCTACGTCTTTGATGCTGCAACCTGTCAGAAATTATAATACAAGCCACTGGTCAGGGAGGTAAGAAGTAGGCAACTCAGAGCTTAAAACAAAAGGTAGCCGTGATGTTAAATTCATTATTTCTCACCTATAATTTTTCCCCTTGATTTTATTTAATCTGATAAACCTAGCAAGTTGCTGCCAGGTGGATTTCCTACACAAGTCTGCCTCAAGATTTCATTATCCTTTTTATTTCTGGCGTCATCGTTCAGTCATCTCTGTTTTCTCAAGCTAATTAGCCCACGGTTTACAAGGTGCACATTTTTTAACATATGGTACAGTTGCATTGCATGTGTGCCATATTTTTGTTTTCTAGTCTGAATCTTATATTTCTGATGCAGTATGTCAGAAATATCAGATGTCCGTCTTACAGAACGGCACTCACAGCTTCATACTGAAATGTGCCCTAATTATACTTTTGAATTCCTTACTTCCCCATGTTTTCAATTAAGACATCACAGCCATTACAGTACTGTGACAACAGATTGTGATTTAAAGATGCTAGTATTTGGAGGTCAGAATTCAGCAAGAGATAAAAGTCACTGGAATTAAGCATTTAAAATAATTAAGATTAAAAAAATGTACCTTTCCAATTCAGTGGAGCAAAGATAAACCCCATATAAAAATCCTCCACATGGCGTGATACTCTCTTTGAAACATTGGCATTGCATGCAGCTATTATAAATCTTCTTCCTGTGTAAGACTGCAGAGGGAGGACCTGACTGGCAACACAAAGGAAGAAGCTGGTCTGTTTGCGTGCCTGAGAGAGACAGGGAGAGGGTGGAGGGGGAGCGAGATGTGCACACACACACACACACAGCTGAATACAGAAAGATTCACTCCTTCTGTACAGCCCACAGACCATCTATGCCTAGATGATTCTAGTCCACCATTTGTATGATATATTCACCTTTCAAGCTGTCTTTTGGTACAAACTGAATGACTGTAGTTCTCACTTTTAGCTAAGCTCATCTGTAATTGGTTTTGCTGCTGTTTATCTCCAGCAGATATTACTTCCAGCTAATATTAACCTTTATAGCAATGAAAACAGTACATTCAGAACTGTGTGCATACTGAAATTATACCCTACCCACTGTAGAGCCTGAATTTAAACTGCTTTAGTTAAATAAAAATACATTCCTATGTGGTTTCCTGTATTGACACAAAGGGGTTGTTTTCCTTTTTTTCCTCACAGATTTAAGCTAAACTGAAAAAAGAGAAGTATTAATTCTGGAATAAGAGTGTTCATATAAGTTGTTATACTAGCATAACTGTATCAGCTTCACTGTGCTGCTGTAACTGATAAAGCCCATTGTGCTGAATAGCTGTCAGGCTCATGGAGCTTCAGAGAGGTATAGAGGTAACCTTAAATTTTTTCTAAAGCAAATCCCTCAGATGCTTTCTACCTCCCTAGTCCTCCCTAAAAAAAGCCTTTAACTCCCCCTATAGGATTAGTTCTCTTTCTGTACCTCCCCCCTTCCAGGCTGTGTCTAGCCTGAATCGCTGTCAGTCATTTGGTTACTTCCAGTTCCTCCAGACATACCCTCCAGCCGGCACACACGTCCCTGCTAGCTCCTGGCTGAATCAAGAATAGACAGCTGGAAGACAGGTAGTATGAGGAGCATATCTGAGAGATGAATAAACATTTTCAGCAGAAGCAGAGCACCTATCCACTAACATAATATACTATTTCCTTAGCATAAAGGAAAATAACGTTTTTTTTCTCTTTTTTTGTATAGCCAATTTTTATCATACTATAAACATAGAGGAATTACAAAATTTCAAGTAGTTCTGTAACAAGAAGAGTAACCACAAAATAAGCAAATGTCTGTGATGAAATGTACAGTTACATTCTAACATTTGAATCAGCCGTGAATACTCCAATCTTGTTATGATAAAGGTGCAGCACGATAGCACAATTCTAGTAACATAAAAAGTACACTGCACAGTGAAGGTGAGAATTATACCAAAACAGCTGTGAACCTTTTCCAGCTTGTGCATAGAATACTGGGCGTCTAAAGAGTTGGTCTATTTTTCAGTAGTGGTGAGCAGCCACAACTTCTATTGACTTAATGCTTGGTTCATTTAAAATGCAAACCTTATTTAGATACTTAATATAGATTTAGATGCCTGACTGTAAACACCTGATTAAAAATATTGGCCTTGCTTTACAAATAAAGGTCAAAGGAAATAAGTATTACTGTGCACTAGAAAGCAAAAGAAAAGAGAAACTAAGGAAGTAAGACAAAAGGAGTTGCATGAATTTGCAGAAGAAAAAGGACAGAAGAAAGAAGGAGTTTTGATACTGCCTATTACTTTTATTATTAGTTAATTTCCATTTTAACTAGGAGTTTATATAGCTTTTATCTCTTTCTCCTCTTCCTTTTATTTTTGTTGTCCTTAACTGTTTGTATCTATTCAGTCTGAATCGAAACAGAAAACACTGTACAGAAATCCTGAGAGACAGCCTGTTCGCGTGAAATTTTCATCCAAATTTTAGTAGGTACTAAAGGTTTATCTTTTAATTGGGCAAGGAAGAAACTTATGAACACCTACCTAAAGTTGTATATTTTGAGATGTTCACCCATCATGATGAGGTCCTGCTGCCATGCTTTCTACTTTTTAGCCATTCAGTGTGAAAATAGTAAAATAGAGCCACGAGCAACCACCAGAGGAACAAATGCTTTTCTTTATCATTCACCTGGACGTAAGATTTCAGATAAACTTCTAAAGCAAGTCTGTGTAAATGCTGTCTGTGTAGTGGTTATTCAAGCTTCCTTTGAATTCAGTCTATCCATTTAGTCATCCGTGTCAAGTCAGTCTCTCTTACCCATATCAACTAGGAAGTGTTTTAACAGTGAAAGTAATACATTGACTTAATACAAATGCTGGCAGTTATGCCAAGGAATGTTGAGATTTTACTAATCTTAAAAATAATTACCTAAGGGGAGCTTTGTTTCTCCTCCTCATGGGTCTCTGCTAGAAACAGACAAATAATTATAAAAAGGAGCCAACTGAATAAACACTGTGGGAAGTATTGTGGATATTATTACATAAGTGCATTATGGATATTTTCAAACTTTGTTTTTGGATATTAACTTACTGAACTTTTTCATGTCATTTGTTTTTTAATTTTTGTATCACTACTTCACTTTGTATCACTAAAGATCTCCCAAAACAACTAAACAATAAAACGACCCCCACCACAACCTTATAGGCCAAATGATGTATGATTAATATTTGTGAAGTGATTTGAGCTACATTGAAAACTAAGCTCAGATATACTTCAGTACTCAGTTCCTGACATAAGGACATTTTGGGGGTAGGTTTATCTCTCTTACACTAAGAATGGTCTACTGCAAGCAAAGGCCATATCCGGATTTATCTGGCTTCTAGGACCAGTGGAGGCCCCAGTTCCTACAGTGGGTATATAGTCATGCTCATGGTTTTTGTGGGCTGGGGGAAAACTTGGAAACTAGTCTGAAAGAGTTTGTCAGGTCAGGGGCAATGTTGTGTTGTACTGATAGTATTTGTATGATATTCACAGCCCTATCTGCAAATAGAAGTGGTTTCTCTGATTTTCCCCAAATTGACACTTTCCCTTGAATTTGATTAAATGGCATTTTCTAACAGCACATGTCTACTCAGTTTTTTGTACAGGAGTCTTCTTGCACTCAAAAGAGCACTCTGCCTATGGTGCAATAAAATTTTGGAAAGAAAAGCATGTTTTCTGTTATCTGTTTAGTGAATCAGCATACATATTAGACCTATGTATGAGGCAGGGCTTGGACGTAAAGGATTTTGCCCTCTCAAGCCCATCACAGTGAGCAAACCAGAATATAGATACTCTTCTGTCCTGACTTTGTGTTTAGTTGACAGTTTCTCTTCTGTCTCACAGCAGCATACCTGTCACAGACATAAGTAGTCTCAGCTAAGTCAATCAAAACAGAAAGCTCTTTGCCATCTAAACAAACCAGGCACTCAGTAAAACACTGGTAATGAAAGCAATACACTGAGATACTAAATGTAGATCTACCAGGATGTAGCTTATTTACATGAAGGTAAGTTTTAATCCAGTGACCAGTTCCCTAAGAACTCTTTGTCACAGCCTCTAGCTTCTTCTCTTTGGAAATGTTTTCACTAGAAAACTAGTTACATGAAAAAAAAGGGAACCTTTTTAATTAACAGACTTTTGAATCAGTGTCAACAGGAACAAGTTGCATTAACTATCAAGATGACAGCTGATCGCAATTAACCCCATAGTTTCAGTAGCATAATGTTATGTGTGCATCTCCTCCATCTATACTGATTATCCAGTCATGTTAGCCATGCTAGCTAAAAGACTCAAGAACCTGCTTTAACATGATTTAATGTTACAGAAACTGAGGTATTGGAAACCTAATCTGGCCTCCCACGTGTTCAGAGGGCGATCTATAACTGCACAAAGCAGCTCTGAACTAAGATTCAAGGTCAAATATGATACCTTGTCACTGTATGTCATCAAGCATGGTACTTCAAGAGACAGCTCTAAAGTGAGTCAGAGGCAAAACTGCTTTAAAGTGTAATTAACTGTTCTTCTACTTCCTATGTGAAAGCATAGGTATCTTCATGGTATCCCAACTGCCCTTGCAATGGTAGTGCAAAACCAATGCCAGGAATGCTGTCATTTTATTTTCTAGAAAGGTTCTTGTTTTCTGAAACTGGCTTTGTGACAAGCATAATCCCTTCTACTGAATATGTTGGAGTTATTGTAAGATTTATGCAAAGCAGGGAGTGATTTACAGAGGCTGCTGAGATACCTAAGGTGATGGGATAGTTCCATGTCATGGTGTGCTTTGCTTGATATTCAGTGTGGGTATGATTTGTCCACCAAAAGTCTTAAAGCTTCCACAGACCACATTCCTTGGCTGAGAACATTAGGCTAAAAAGGCTACAGATGAAGAAAAGGAAAAAGAAAAAAAAAAGCCCCAAAAGATTAACTATAAGTATTTTTAATATACTACAATAATAAAAATTACAGATATTTTCCATTTCTAATTTTATTAACATAGAGAAAAATACTGTATAAAAGAGGTGTTCACTAATAAATAAGGTGGAATGTTCAAAAATTTTAAGATATTATTGTAAATCTCTTGTTTTTAACAAGCAATGCAAAGCTAAAAAGTACTGTATGCTGATGTTTAGTGTGATTCAGCTAAGATTTCATTCTGGTTCCATATAAACGCTTTACTGATTTCAACTTTCTAAACACATAATACATATTAATATTTTGAAATAAAAATAAACCATGATGTGCTGTCTTGGTCTTCTCTCCTCCCCAGCATTCCCTACCAATGTTGTTCTTTGTAGTGCTCAGTCCAGCTTGCATAATGGAGCTTCTGCAAGACACAGCCTATGGGAAACCACTGTAAGGAACAATAAAGAGGGAAGCACAATCAAAAGCGAGGAAGATTTTTGCAAATATAGCTGTTGATAAAAGGTAAGAAGGACTATCTGAATTAACTGGTAACAAAACATCCGGAATCACAATAATATAAAATTTTTGGTAAAAAGGGAACTGGCTAAATGATTTATTATGTCATAGAAAACTGAAAATTTCAGGGGATTCACAGAAACAAATGTGGTATTGCTCTTCAGTGAAATCAAAAGTGACACTGACAACTGTCATATTGCAAAGCTAGTTTCCAAGAAAAGAACTGACTTTACTGATTAGAAACAAAACAAACAAATCAAAACTATAAGCTACCGTAAGAAAAGTTTTTTAAGAGCAATTCATGCCAGAAAGTCTTTGTTCCCACACACTATAACTAAACACATTAAAACCCTGCACTTGCCCATTTGAGATTATTCTGACATTGGTAAGTAAGTAATAATAATATAATTTATTTCTCCCCCAATCTTGTTACTAGAGGTCTTTCCTGCAGGATCTTTCTGTCCATGACCTTAACTCCAAAGAGGTTCCAACACATCTTCTAGCCTGACTGAAGCAAATTGAATCTACCTGACACTATCATTCAGGAATAATAATATTGTCCTTCCACAGAGAATTGAAGCTCCTGGTAACAGAATAATTCAGTGATTCAAGTTCTTATGGTCAGTTGCTTCACTGGAATAAACTGTCACGGCTCTATTAAGGGCGATGAAGCTGTCACTGTTTACACCAGCTGAGATTCTTTCCTTTATGTCTGGCATATCTGGCCTCCAGCTGCAGCTTTTCAACAGAATTGCCAAATCAGTAACAGAAAGTAGATATAAAATATATAGCCTGTGTACTGAAGATGCTTTATTACATATACCTCTTGTATTACTGTATGATACAGGAGCTCTCACTGTGAACTTATTTTTTGCTAAGTGTTGTACCAACTCAGAATTTCAGAACTTATATTGCAATGCAAGAGACAATGGCTAGGTAGTGGAAAACCAGAAAGGAAAGAGACAATGTTAGTGATATTGCTGTATTAATTCTTGTAATCTGAATTCAAATCATCTTCGATAGGAATGCCATCACATCAAAGACTAATTACCCAAAAGGTCTTCTCTAAATTAAAGAAAAGAATAAATAGGAATATATGAAGAATTTTAGCACAGAGACATATTGATTTAGTGTCACTAATGATGATTTACCAGTGAATGTATATTTATTCAGAACCAAAATTTCAACTTTCTTATTAAAAAAAAAGTTTTCAAAAACTTGGAAAAGAAATGAAAAACAGAGCCACAAAGATGATCTGAAGTCTCAGGATGATCCTTTAAATTTAGACTTAAAGAACTCCATCAATTTAGCCTACCAAGAAATATTATTGAGGGGTGACTTAATTTCAGTGATTACCTACCACCCACATATAAAAATAGCAGATAACAAAGGACATTTTTAGCTAGCAGAGAATACCATGATAAGGACCAAAGGCTGAATGTTTAGCAAGAGAACTCCAAAAAAAAAGAAACAATTCTAAAAGGAATGTGATTAACTTTCACAAAGATGCTACAGCAAAGGGTGAATTCTCCATCTTTTCATGTCTCAAATTAATATAGGCTTTAGAAGAAATACATCTGAACATAGGTGCAAGCTAGTGGGCTTCAAATAGGGATAGCTGAGTAAAATGTAATGCCCTATTTAGGTACAGGAGGTCAGACTAAATGACCCAGTGGTCCCTTTTGGCCTTTAGATCTATGAAAATCAGATCTACAAGAGAACTGTCAGTAGTATTAATTCCTGAGCGTAGTCCAATTATAACCAGAAGATTATTTTATGGGAGCACTATTCATAATGAGCAAGATTTGTAATACCAGAACCTAAATTTACAGATTTTACTAAAAGGAGGTAAGTTACTAGAAAAATGTGAGATCCAGGAAAGAAATGTAAAACAAAGAGCCCAGCTCAGTAAATCAAATTCAAGTAGATGAGAAAAGTCCAAAATATCTTCATGGAAGTTATATAAAAAACCCCGAATTTTATTTTGCAAATGAAAAAGCTATATTTGTTGTGCTTATGCTAAAATGTTATTTTTGTCATTTACCACAGTAAGGTATTCTAGTATATATCACAGAGATAAGCTTTAGAAAGAGGAAAGTATATTCTAAAATGCAACTATTACTCTCCAAGTGGATGTCCTTCTCAAATTAACCAACTGTAGTTAGAAAACAATAATATTGAATGAAATATAAGGACAGTCATACATGATAAATCTGACACTATGGTAACAGTGGTTTTAGACTGCATATGAAGCATCATAGCCAGGAGCTGATACTCTCATTCTATAATGGACAGGTGGGATCACTGTGATGAGTTCTGAGCGTAATGGCACCAGGAATCACCAGAAATCTACGGCGTATAGAGAAAAACACTAGTCACAGCAGTGAAGAAACTGAAGTGTAAGGCAACAAATATCAAAAGAATTAAATTGGTTTGTCTTGGAAAAGCAATGATCAAGTGGAACTTTCCTACTTCTAACCTTAACAGTTAGTCAATATTTTAAGTTTTACATGTTAGTTTTGTAAGGAGAAATTGTGGGGTCACATTTGTTCTTTACACAGAGAATTATGCCCCTGAAGATAATAGGATTGAAACTGGGGGAAGTTTCTTTTTTCAGAGTTGTGAAGCACTGCCGTGGCAGCATTCTGATCACGATGGTCTTTCTGGGTTTTGTCTGCGTCTCCAGTGTTTTGGGGGGATTTCCCTGTATACCCTTGGGAACTAAATCAAATAGTACTAAATCCTTCACTTAGCAATGAATATGAATACAATATGACACAGATCTGCTTCTGATCAGCCTCATGTCTAGGTGGTGGTTTATTTTGTTTCAGATATCTTACAACAAAACCTACCATAACTATTTCTTGCATTTATCCTGATGGAAAACTTTTACTAGCTTTCTTTGATAAAGTTTCAACAATCACTGCCAAAGGGGTATAACAAAAACAATCAAGATTTTGAAGAGAAGATAATAATTAGGAAGGAGGAATCTTGAATATGATCCACAAAGGCCAGTGAAAATTTGGGATGAAACTGAATGTTAAAAAGAGGTTGAATAGCAGAAAATGCATGCCTTTTTTAAACTACAAAAAACAGACTTTTGAGAAGGAAGAGAGAAAGTTGTTCAAATATGGATAAGATAAAGTATTAGAGATGATACAACAGGGATTAACAAAGGAAGCCAATTATTTCCAAAATATTTATTGTTATTATCCATTTCTTTGTTTCCTGTTCTTTTCATTTTTTGACATTATATGTTCACATGCCTATAATCTCAATTAGAGTTACCAGATGGTGGTTGAACCATTGAACAGTGGCTGTGCTCATCTAAATGGAGGAAGTAAAAGTTTTCTTCTTCTCCTTCCTCCACAAGGTGTTTCAGCTTCTTCTATACATGTTTTAAGAAATTTATACTTTATTGTGCCTTTCCAACATTTCTGAACCAATCCTCATATTTTTTCTAAGTGAGAATTGCCATTTTTATTATTGTTCTTCATTCGGAGAACCTTCTTTCCCATTCTGATTTTCCTTATATTTCAACAGCCCTACATTTTCTCTGCTGTGAGTCTTGCTGAGATGCCTTATGCAACCCGCTTCCTGTTTTTCCTGAAGTTTATGGGCAATTTTTGAAATGTGAAAATATTAAAGAAGAGTGATTAATTTTACCTGTTAACAATATTCAGAATGTTATACCCTTTGACTGGTCTAGTATCGCAGTTTCCTGGTCATCTTGGGCTTAGAGATTATTATTTACTCATGTATTATATCTATTTTCTCTTTCTAATACAGCTATGTTAGTATTTATATTGCAAGCACTACTTTCTTGTCTTAATATTCCACTAAAGTAGATGGGACATTCACACTGAAAATTCCTATATTTACCTTCTCCCAGGTACAGTTCACTCCAAAATATATTTAATACATATAATAAACTTTCAGAACTTCCATACAGCCACAGTAAAACAATTAAAGGAATATAAGATTTAAAGTTGTCCTTAATGAAAAATAAAATTTCACCAATATGTCCCAAAAATGAAGCTACTAGCAATATACAGTAAAAAGCCATGCATACATGACTACATACATAAGTTAATCCAGCTGTAAAAAACCCCCACCTAATTAAAATTGCGATAAAAAAATCTGCATTTGGAAACTCGACTGCAGTGCCTTGCTGGATCCTTATGTTCCCATTCTTTCTATTAATTCTAATCTGTCCTCTTTTATGATGCACCACAGTCTTTTGTTTCAGTGGTGTATTTCTGAAGATGTATTCTGTCTTAGGAGTGTGGTCTACAAAGGAGAATATATTCTCCATTAGATAACCTATAGTATTTGCAGCATTTTTTCCCCCATCACCTCCTAAATAAATAAATAAACAAGTTTAAAAAATATTTTTAAACAAAATACTTGCTTCAGTAAAAAGGTTTTTTCAACTTTTGACGATTCATCATTTTCCATAAAAAACAAGTAATTCAAAATAATAAGAAGAAAATCCTCCTAGAGAACACTCAGTATAAAATATACAACTACCCCTAAAAGTCAGTACTTGAAATGATGTTGACTCAGGCTCCTATTAAAGTAATACATTTTTTCAGGGAGTGCAGGTAAAAATGAAGTCTAAGTACATTTTGAAAGTAATTAGTCCATCTGACTACACTGTATTTAGTTTATCTGTAGGGATTAACCACTGAAAAAAGCCTGTGACTGAAGGTGGAGATGGGAAAGACCCATTTTATTCAGATAATTCTCCTGATCAACAATTCTCCTGATATTTTTAGTATTCCATGAATTTCCAAAATAAAATTAATTAACAGAACTCATTATTTTTTCTGAAATGATCATATTCACACCTTAGTTTCCAGCATTCTGGTGAAGGTGGTTCAGACTTGTTAAATCCACGTCTTCATCACACAGATTCAGAGTATGAATGAGACCCAGGGTGAAGTCCTGACACTACTGAATTGAAGTGCAAGTCCCCCAGTCTGAAGAGCAGGGCTGAGATTTCACTCACAAAGTATGGGATCTGCTCCAGGCCACAGAACAAAACAATGTCAGAGGTAAGATTAGGAAGCAGGTGCTCATTTTTAGTCTAGTCTAACTAAAATTCAGCCTCCCACTATGATTTTATATATATTTCTATATTAAAATAAATACACCTTCTTGTACATGTGTATACACACAGGCACATATACATACATACATCCTTTTCTCCCAAATATGAGATATCATGTTGAAAACATACACAGATACAGGATTTAGAATCTTTTTGTCCTAGAAGATCAATGTTCTTTTGTTTGAACTGTCTGATGATAGCATTAGGGTTCCTAGATCCAATAGTCAGACAACTCTGGTTTCATAAAAACTACAGCAGAAGCTAAAGTTTCATGTCACCAATGCAGGATAACAATATATATGATAGAATACCGTTCTCAGCTTGGCATCTGAAACACATCCCAGGAAGACCACTTTTAACTACAGACAGTTTTCCCTACAGTAAGCACGTCCTCTCTGTCTTCATTTCACTTTTACTTATTCTCCATCTACAACTAACTCACCTTCAAAACTGCAAATATTTCAATGACTGGAAAAGCCACTCTTAGTGCGAGAGAAACACTCTTTACAGACATTTGGAGGTTTGTTTGCTGTATTGCAGAAGGCTGAAAAAAAAGCAACAGCTCTTTTATGTCTACTTTCTCATTGTGTAGTACAGAGCTGCAAGCTTCCTCTTGCTGATACAGTGATTCAAGTTGCTTATTTTAGCTTCCATATTTCTTGTCTTGACTGAGTGGTTACATTAACTATTGCCTTTTATGGATTGTTAAACACATTTCTGCACGTGGTGTAGTGCATGGAGAATGTATCTACCATAATCTGTAGCAGTCCTTTATATCTGAACAACTTCAAACACAGCCTTCTATTTATGCACTGATTTTAACTAAAGCATGTATAAAAATGTAATGTTGTGCCTTTACATGAGAATTCATATTTAATGGTCAACTAGTTCATGAACAAGGTGATTAACCAGTGGGACTGGTGGTAAAATTATAAATGGAACACTTCAGAAACCAACATCCTACACAAATATTTTTATACTTGAGAACAATTTTGAGTCCTTTGAATAGCATGCTATCTCTTGAGGAAAGGCTACAGGGATAGCACAATCTGTTATTTCTAATTTCACCTCAGAATGAGGACTAGAACAGAAGGGAATTTGGGGGAGATCAACATTTTCTCCACACCATAGACAACAGGGGCATCTGAGATCTGGAACGGAAGCTTTCTATTAAGACTTGAGGATGTAAGAACGGAGGGAGGAGGGGAGGAAGTTTTGCAGATCCAAATATTGTTTTATTATTCAGAATCTATGATTTCAGTCTGGCACAAAAAAAAAAAAAAAAAAGATGTGAACCTGAATGTGATTAGACTTACAGATTGGGACTAAGAAAAATAAAGCAGGCTTCAAGCCTATCATATGCAGCTCATTTCATCAGAGTTATTAGCCTGGCTGGAGTTTGAGATAATCTTGAGCTTATACACTATCCACACAAGAAGACAAAACTAACTCTGGCCTGTGTGGATTCTCAAAAAATAGTGCAGTGCCCCTGGCAACTCCCAATCACAGCACCTTTTCAAAGGTCACAGGAGTGCAAAACTCACACGTTCTGTATTAACAGTATTAAATGGTAAGTTCCTGATTTCACAGACAGCTGTGTTATCTAAAAGGTTCTCCCTGAGAGGAAACTGAGGCAGCTGAGGCACGAGCCAACCCTGTTAAAACAAAAGGCTGTTGACGTTTCCATGCAGGCTTGTCTTCTGTACATCTGGATTTTAAGACTACTTATCATCTGAGTATCTGGTTCCTTTCTGACCACCAAAGCTGACATATCTTCATTATCTTTCCCCACATTAAATAATGAGGTACAAAACAGAATCTTGAATTAAACATTAGAAGCATACAATGGCCTCATATGGCAAGATTATGGCAAGAAAAAGTGTAGGCATTTTGAAAAAAAAAAAAATCCTGGTTTTCTAACGGAACATTTCTACTCTCTTTAGTTTTTCAGCTCTTGAGTATGGGGCAAATTATGAACAACCTCCTTCTCCCATTTTCTCCGATTATAACTACGTTTCTAACAAAGTAAAAGGTATTTTAAAATCTTGCATTATTGATGCAGACCTTGTGAGATGCTTCTAAAAAAAAAAAGGATTTTTAGAAAAGTTTCCCCCCTTTTCATGGAGAAGTCTAGGGTATTTTCATTTGTTGTAAATACAGAAGCAAACCTTATGAGGTTATTATCTAACAGCTACAAAAATATCAACCCTGATGGTGACTACACAGGAAATAACCAACCACTAAACACCCAGTTTTCAATAGCACTTGTGCTAAGTAAATTTTATCTGTTTGATGAAGCAATTTTGATCCATAGCTACAAAGATACAACAGTGTTACTAAAAACTTCTCCTGCTGTAGCGCTCTATTACTTGTAGCTGTCCATAATTTCAAATGCAATTTTTCTGTTCTTGATGTAGTATTCAAAGGTAGGTGCAAAGAGGTATTTTTGCATTGTTCTCATTTGTGATGATTTCCCCTCATCCAACACACAGGCACTGAAGGAACACTTTAAGAACTAAACAAGTTTTGCTGCAGTCTGAGCTTAAGTGCCAACCCTCTGAAGACCACTACTGCAACAACACACAGCCTCTCAAACACAGAGACACTTATGATAAACACTTCCTCAGGAATGATATTGCACATATACATTCATTTGTGCCAACTTTCTGCTATTTATCTAGGACTAAAGGATGCTTTTCACCAGTTTTTCTAATCAGGAATTGTTTGAAATTCATGAACTAAAAGTAGTTAAAGATAGGTGATGAGATGCTCTGGCTGGATGCAGCTAAAAGAATTCCAAGAGGAAATTCTAGACAAAAAAATCATACATCCAGCAGTAGTGCAACATCAAAGCCTCAAGAAGCAGGTGATGGAAAGTGAAGGTGGAGGGTTTATTTATTTTTTATCTTGTGTCATTAATTTTTGACACATACTTTCCTTATATAATGCATTTAGTGTAAGTTTTACCTATACAGTCTTCTGATTCTAAATTTAAATTTCATTGACATCTGCAGAGCAAGCCAATTCTGAAAAAAATACAAAGTTATGCAAGAAATTCTAGTGTACATTGCAATTAATGACTCATACAAATACACAATCTACTTTTAGGCCTAAAAGACCCCCTAAGAAAACGAAAATAGATGAGAATGTGCTTAATGCCACTAGTCATCTAGACTGCTTGATTAAGCAGCTTGAACACTCTGTCAGGTCAAGTTTTTCAATGGTTTGGTTGTATTAAAACAGATTCTCCTTCTTCCAAATATAAATTTATTTTTATTTATTTATTATTATTCATGGGAACCTCCCAAGCTACACTTCCACTGTATGTTATGTAAAAGTTAATTCTTAGCAGATATTTGTCACTGCTTCCCAATCAGTGCTTTTGCTACTGAAATCTGAAGATGGTCTTTTAAAGTATAATACAACTTATTATAAGTGAAACCAGTTACACAATTTCTACTGAAGTGTATTAGATTTATTTAGGAACAAAAGTTGAAAGAGGAGATGGGAGATGCCTCTGAGTGTACATGAAGCAATAAAGCAGGTTTGTTTCTGTTGGATATGTGGGCATAACCAGAGAGAGTAAGAGCTACTATGTCTCATGGTGTTGATTCCCCAAATACTTGGTGTTATATTTGAATTCCACTTACGACCTAAAAAGGATATCACTAACAACAAACATGTAGATAGAGTCTTGCAGATTTTTGTCCTGATACACTTATTTGTAAACAGGTATTATGCAAATTGGGGATTTCCATAGCTGAGAAACATATGTGCAGTTATAGCTCAACAGCTGTGTTGTTATCCATGCACTCAGATTACTGAAATGCAGTTCTGTCTCAGGGTAAACTTATTTATTGTTGTGTGGATTTTTTTTCAATGTGTCATTATTTCATTCTTTCTTTATCCTGCAGTAAAACCCAGGATCTAAATTTAGCTACTGATATTAACAGGAGGAGAGAGAGAGACAGAGTCAGAATCAAATCCAACTATTACATAAATGTTAAAGCTATCATCCGCAATGAAAATTCATTTGAAATGCCATGGGCATTGATCAGCTTGGGCTCAACTCTTACACATACTTCCGTCTGATTAGCAGTTGACTAAATTATAGGATATACATGACTTCAGGCTTGGAAAATCCAGCAAAACTGGAGGCATTCCCTCTCCCCTCTTGCCTTTCCCTGCTCCAGCTTTTTACCTCGCTACAATTTTCCAGCACTATTGTTTTCTGCTCTCGGTGTGGAGAGCTGTGACACTGACCTCCTAACATTGTTATTCTGTCCCAAGTTCCTGAAAGAGGAAGACGTAAATACCCTGTGCTATGTTACAGAGCAATGCCAGCTTTTGTATCATTATAATAAGGTGAAAACCTTTGCTGTCTTCTTGGCTGATTTGCCACAAAAGTGGTTAGCCACACAGCACTGTTGAGAGAACTGTACAAAGCTTTGTACAAACAATGCTTATCTTGCAAACTAGGCACACAACCATAAATTGTTTAATCAAGGTCATTGTTATTGTATCAATTATCATTATTATATTAAATACTATTATATTAGTGTCACAGTCATAGCTAAAGACAGTTTCCTAAACAGCCCTACAAAAACTGGAGATGCATACTAAGTAATATAACTGTAAAAATTCTGTGGAAGAGTTATACAGTTAGGCAAAATGTTTTCACCAAATCGTGAGGTTATGCACAGAATATTATTCTGTTATTTGCTTAGCTGTACCCATCTGTTTTTGTTTCATTCTATCTTACAAGTTTAGTTGCTCTAAAATTCATTTGTATTGTGATGATGCAAAGGAATCCCAGGCTTGGGTCAGGGTATTGTTACACTGGGTACCATACAAATATGGAACAAAAAGGCTGCAAATTTAAATATAGACAACTAGGGTAGTCAGAGTTAATAAGATGGTTTGGGTTAAGAAAATAGAGTTTATATCTCAGCACATCTGCTTTCTAAAAGCTATCAAAGTGTTTTTGGTAGGGATCATAGCAAAAGAAAGACTACTGTAGGTTTGTAAATGTTTCTTACGAAGGACTTCCCAAGTGTGAGACCCACTTAGCAGAGACAACAGAAAAGTGCTTGTTTGAAAGTGAAACAGGGAGACTTTAACGATGACATCATCTGTTGATTGAAGACAGGAATCAATATCCTAGTATCACGTAGAGTTCAAAGCATGCTAACTTAGTATCTTAAAGCTCTCTCCAGAATGAAAATACTCTCCAAATCCAGATTTCCTGCCCCAAAGTGCTTGAAATATGATTAGATAACAGACAAGAGGGGAAGCAGCAGCAAGCTGATTTACTGCAGCAAGTCCATAACAGAACCCAGAATGGGACCAACAGCGTTCAACTGTGTCTTCCGGAGCACACAGTTCCTGTATATCTGAGAAAAACGAGGAGGCAAAGATCAGTAGCTCCATTATTTTTACTAGACTGATTCATACCAAAAGTAAGCTTAAGAGAACCTGCGTAGTGAAGACGCTTCTGAATGATGAATTATTTTTAATAGTTAATGAAGATGCAAGATATTAACAAAAAACACCATACCTCCTCTTAACCTATGGTAAATATATGATCTCTGAATACAATTATTTTGATAAATAATACTATTTCTTCCAAAAGAAATCATTGTTATCTTGTCAATGCCATTAGAACTGAAAAGGCAGAAAAATCTTTGACCATAAAAAACATTAGAATTAAAAAAACCCTGTTATTCTTAGCCATGTTGCAATACTAAAACCACCCATATTTTTCTCTATTTTGTTCATGGAGCTTCCACAAAGTGTCTGCACTTGAAATTGTTTTAGTCTGTTTGAAGGTTTAAAGGGAAAAAGTTGTGTTCACAGAATTTCACATGTGGACTTGCTCCTACAACACAGCACATGCATTCTCTAAACTGAAATTTAATACACCTTTCAAAAATTAATTATTTATTTGGGGATATTTATTATTATTATTATTATTTCTGTTTAGATAGTTTTTGTTAGGTTATGTCTAAAAAGTTCATCTCCACAAGCACAGAGAGACAATGGCAGATAGGGGAACCTGAATAATACCCTGTCCTGGCTGCTCCCAGGCCCATCACAGGAGAGTGTTCAGCCCATCCAGCTCACCTCCACAAGCTCAGAGGAGCACTGAGGCACAATCGCAGATAGGGAACCCAGATTTCCTCTTCAGAGAAAGTTCCTCCCAGGTCTGTCCCAGGAGGACATCAGCCCCGTGGCCCGGGGGTGAAACCCATCATGATGAGTCAATGAGAGCCGATCTCCGTACCACCATTTGGACTGAGGGGGTTTACTGCCTAGGGGTATGGAGTACATTGTGGGATGCAGGGGAAGAGCATTTTGGGAATACAAGACTTATTATGGGATGTTTAGGGGAGGAACCAAAGGTAGACAAAGGGAGGGATCTAAGTGATTTGTGGAGGAACAAATCACAGAATCACAGAATCAAAGAATCACAGAATGCTTGAGGTTGGAAGGGACCTCTGCAGATCATCTAATCCATCCTGCTCAAGAAAGGTCACCTAGAGTACATTGCACAGGATTGTGTCCAGACGACTTTGGAATATCTCCAGAGAAGGAGACTCCACAACCTCTCTGGGCAACCTGTGCCTGGGCTCTGTCACCCTCACAGTGAAAAAGTTTTTCCTCATGTTCAGATGGAATTTCCTGTGTTTCAGTTTGTGCCCGTTGCCTCGCGTCCTGTCGCTGGGCACCACTGAAAAGAGTCTGGCCCCATCCTCTTGACATCCTCCCTTCAGATATTTGTATAAGATCCCCTCTTAGTCTTCTCTTCTCCAGGCTAAACAGGCCCAGCTCTCTCAGCCTTTCCTCATAAGAGAGATGCTCCAGTCCCCTAATCATCTTTGTAGCCCTTCACTGGACTTGCTCCAGTAGTGCCATGTCTCTCTTGTATTCGGGAGCCCAGAATTGGACACAGCACTCCAGATGGGGCCTCACCAGGACTGAGTAGAGGGGCAGGATCACCTCCCTCCACCTGCTGGCAACACTCTTCCTGATGCACCCCAGGATACCACTGGCCTTCTTGGCCACAAGGGCACATTGCTGCCTCATGGTCAACTTGGTGTCCACCAGCACTCCCAGGTCCTTCTTCACAGGGCTGCTTTCCAGCAGGTCAGCCTCCAGCCTGTCCTGGTGCATGGGGTTATTCCTCCCCAGGTGCAGGACCCTGCACTTGCCTTTGTTGAACTTCAGGAGGTTCCTCTCCGCCCACCTCTCCAGCCTGGCCAGGTCTCTCTGAATGGCAGCACAGCCCTCTGGGGTATCAGCCCTCCTCCCAGTTTTGTATCGTCAGCAAACTTGGAGGCTGAGGGTGCACTCTGTCCCTTCATCCAGGTCACTGATGAAGAAGCTGAACAAGACTGGACCCAGGACTGACCCCTGGGGGACACCGCTAGCTACAGGCCTCCAACTAGACTCTGCACCACTGATCACAACCCTCTGAGCTCTGCCATTCAGCCAGTTCTCAAGCCACCTCACTGTCCACTCATCTAACCCACACTTCCTGAGCTTGCCTATGAGGATGTTATGGGAGACAGCGTCAAAAGCCTTGCTGAAGTCAAGGCAGACAACATCCACTGCTCTCCCCTCATCTACCCAGCCAGGCATTCCATCAGAGAAGGCTATCAGATTGGTTAGGCATGACTTCCCCTTGGTGAAGCCATGCTGACTACTCCTCATCACCTTCTTGTCCTCCACATGCTTGGAGACGGCCTCCAGGATGAGCTGCTCCATCACCTTTCCAGGGATGCAGGTGAGGCTGACTGGCCTGGAGTTCCCTGGGTCCTCCTTCTTGCCCTTTTTGAAGACTGGGGTGACATTGGCTTTCTTCCAGTCCTCAGGCACCTCTCCTGTTCTCCATGACCTTTCAAAGATAATGGAGAGTGGCTTAGCAATAACATCCGCCAGCTCCCTCAGCACTCGTGGGTGCATCCCATCGCGGCCCATGGATTTGTGGGTGTCAAGTTTGCTTAAATGATCTCTAACCCGATCTTCCTCAACCAAGGGAACGCCTTCCTTTCTCCAGACTTTCTCTCTTGCCTCCAGGGTCTGGGGTTCCTGAGGGCTGGCCTGAGCAGTAAAGACTGAAGCAAAGAAGGCATTCAGTAACTCTGCCTTCTCTGCATCCTTCGTCACCAGGGCACCCACCCCATTCAGCAAAGGCCCCACATTTTCCCTAGTCTTCCTCTTGCTACTGATGTATTTGAAGAAGCCCTTCTTGCTGTCCTTGACATCTCTCGCCAGATTTAATTCCAAACGGGCCTTAGCCTTCCTCGTCGCATCTCTGCATACTCTGACAACGTTCCTATATTCCTCCCAAGTGGCCTGTCCCGCCTTTCCACTTTCTGTATACTTCCTTCTTCTGGCTGAGTTTTGCAAGGAGCTCCTTGCTCATCCATGCAGGTCTCCTACCTCCTTTGCTTGACTTCCTATTCATAGGGATGCACCGCTCCTGAGCCTGGAGGAAGTGATGTTTGAATATTAACCAGCTCTCTTGGACCCCCCTTCCTTCTAGGGCCCCAACCCATGGGATTCCTCCAAGTAGGTCCCTGAAGAGGCCAAAGTTTGCTCTCCTAAGGGCAAAGTTTGCTCTCCTAGAGTGTCTGAGCCCAGCTGCTGGCAAGATCCACATTGCACATACGTATGTATGTGCCCCCCTACAGACCTGCCTCCTGATCGGCCAGAGAGGGGAACAGGATGAAGCTGTTGGTGCTGTTTGTGTTTCTGTGAGTGCTGAGAGTGTCTGTCCGTGTTGATCTGTGTGGTCAGCCATGTATATATGCATATATATGCTGTATATCTGTGTTTGTGTGGGTGCTTACTGGGGATACATGCTCAGCCTTGCTGCTGGTTGGACCTAGGAACGTGGAGCAACAACAGCCTCGCCCCATCCAGCTACTGGGTTCAGCATCTCTTCAGTTTCCTCTCAATATGTACCAAGAAATTCGGCACACCTCTGAAATGCAGAGATGTGCTTAATGACATACTACATGACATATAGAGAAGGGAAGAATTTAACGTGTTATTTGTATGTTTAAACTTCTTTATGTAATCTCATTCTATTTCACTGTTAGATTCTTTAGAAATATGTTCTTTTTTACAGTAACTATCCTTTTTGCTTTGTCAATTTTTGATAGAGATGTTTTATTTGTGTCTCTATTTTCTCTCTTGGGAGATGAAAATGTGATCTGTAATAAGTCATTCTACTTGATTAATACACTTATGGTAGACACAAAAATGTTAATACACATGTATCTGTTTCATAAGAGGGAGATTTGAAGTCTATGCATATGAAATAGTGACCTTTTCCTATGTGCAGGCATGAGAAATTAAGTAAAATATAGGGTCTTTGGAATGAAACTCTGTCATACTCTTTCTCTTTTCTATAGATACCATCATAGAAACTTTCCTCCCCTTCCCATGGCAGAGCAAGGCAAACATACTGTTTTTGAAACTCTTGCCAGCAAAAGAGTTTTGAAAAAGTGCCATTTCTGAATTTCACAAGCAAGAAGTTTCACATTAATGTATTTTTTTTTATTCCTACATGACATGATGTATAAAATTTCCATCGCTCATAAAACTATCTAGAAAAGAAAGTTGCAAAAAATAGAGCTGAGATAGTTTACTTGGAGGGGAGGGAAGAGTAAGACAGAAAGCTAGAAGTTTACAGAGCTTTAACTAGAACTATTTTGTAGAAAGAGTGAATGAGCAAAGGAAGTGAAGTGATTTTCCCAAGACAATTCAAACATTAGTGCCAGAGCCAAAAGGGAAATTCAGAAGTCATCTGAAGTGTCCAATAGTCTTTCTCATAGAACATGTTGCTTTCTAATAATAAGCTACTGCTTCCCAGCTTAAAAAAAATGAAAATACTATCTGCATTTGGCTGATATGACCACCATCCATTCCTTTGTGATGAAAAATTACACCAATGAATGGCAGAATGACTAGAGCAGTAAGTCAAGTGTTACTGAATGAACAGACCACATAAAATACTGATTATACTGATTTAGGTATATATAAAAACTATCAGCACAACACAAATGGCCAGTCACTCCTTTAGGACATTGTGTAGCTAAAACTGTCACTTCGCCTTTTTTGAGTGCTTTGGTCTCATACATCCTGCCTAGACACGATAACCCTCACTTTAAGCTGCAAGATACAGTTACTCCTCTGCTTCCTTTCCCTCTGCATCTTACTATTGATTAATATTGTTCATTTTAGAAGAGCTGACTATGATTCACTGAATATAAGGGGTCAGAAAAGTAAAGTCAAGGTTTCTTTATTTGACACCTGTTAATCTTTGCAGCTGGATATCTAAAGGAAAAGCAAAATAAAATGACAAGTCAGTTAACATATCAAAAGCAAGGTATTAAGGTTAGAAAGATTCTTACTAATTCTTACAAAGCCAGTGACTTCAAAAAAGGACTATTTCCTTTCCTATTCCTTTCACACATTCCTTTTGCAACTGCTACTTTGTGAGTGCAGTCTGTTGTGTATAAGTCTAATTTGTCTCTACGGCTTGTGATAAAAATTTTGGTAGGTCTTTTACACATAGTGAAAAACATAGCCTGAGCTAAGAACATGTTAAATATTTAAGCCCAAGATTTAAATGTGAGTGTAGCTGCATACTTAAATAATTCTGGCTATACGGTATCTGAATTTGGTATCTGACTTGCATTCTGAGTAGGTAAACCCTGAGAAGCTTCCAATCATATAAATATTCAAAGGCAGACAAGGTGGCATGGCTAACAACAATTTGTTTAGACTCTTTATTAAGGCATCTTGTAGACATAGGGATTCATCAGACTAGACATAAACATACTTACAATCTGAATCACTATTCACTATTGTAGTGATAATATACTATCACTAGTATAATAAAAGTAACAAAACTGCGTAGCATTGCAATTGTTGCCTACATAACAATATAGGCGTATTTGAAGTTTAACAGACTACTCTTATTATTTTATTAATATTATATTATTCACATTAATTTATAAAAATAATTTGATATATATCTTGACTTAGTTATAATCTAAGGGCCAGATTCCCATTGGCCCTTTATTCATACAAAAGTAGAAGAAAAGATGACACTGAATGTTCCTTACAACATCCGGAAAGGCAAAGAGTTATGTGAAGTCAAAAACAGAGGTAACATTCTCCATATAATGTAAAATACATGACCTAAGTCATGGGTCTCTCTCTCCTTCCCCATTTTTCTCTGTCAGTGTATTACAAGATGGTGAATGATGCAAGGAGACCTCTTAAGTCCAAGCTATACTCTGTGAGCACCCTTATAGGATTTTGGTTCATTCAGCCAAAATCACTGTAGCTGCTTACTGTTGTTGTATCCCTTCTGTCCCATCCTTAAAATACACAACAGTTCTGTTTTAAAACTTCTACCTGATCTTAAGTTTGATATAACTCAGTGGGAAATGATGATGGGGGACTGAAGGGAAAAGGACAGGTAGGGCATTTTTGTTAGGTTTTTTTCCAAGTCTGAATAAATAAAGAACTATTGCAAATGACAAACCTGCACTTCTGTTTAAACTCCAATTTAATGATCCACAGTTAAAGATTCTTGCTTAAAATAGCAAGGTAACTAAACCCAACATGAAAATGGAAATTAAATAGGTGAAATCACTGAAGTCTGGATAAATGGGTAAAATGTGACTAAAAAGATATGAATCCTCTGAGGTAAATCATAAAACAGGAATGTCTAAAACTCCTGACTGCTGGAAGTATTCACAAATGAAGGGCTTAATCAGGGAAAGGGGAAGTCAGAATTAAATTGAAATCTGTGACCTGACATCAGGATGGGTGGTGAGCTAAATTAGAGCTAAATTGATCCTGTGCCCAGTGGAAAAAAAGATTGTTGTGAACTTCACAAAGCTTTGAATCAGGCCTTTATACTGGAAATTCAAATCTAAGATACTCTTTGTAAAACACAGAACTTCCAGTGGATCCCTCTGAATACTGTGTCCTTCAGGGGGGGAAGTAAAAATTTTCTAGGGTGAGAAGCAACATTCAAGCGATGTACAATAAAGTGCCTTGGATTTCCTGTGCTATAATGTAGGAGACAGTATCATGTCAGATCACATGAAAAGGATGCTTGTATGCATTGGGGCTCAGGGTTGGGTAGGGTAGGGTGTACAATATTAGGCTACAGCAAGAGTGTGCATTTTATGAAGGTTTCTTTATATTGGGGTCCTATTAAGAAACACATCCTTATAGTCCATGTTGTAAGATCCATGACCTCTCTTACAATACATAATCCAACATGCAAGGGACAGTCATGGCAAATTACAATATGCACTGACCAGCTGCTACTGGCATGTGGCATCAGAGACGTCAAAAAGGCTGCAGAATTTCACAATAAACACATGAAATCTGGCCTTGACTGTTGGAGAACCTGAAGCAGCAATCGACTGAGTAAGCTATGCTTATGCTGTATATCTGCAATCAGCCATATTGCCAATTCCATGCATTAAGAATTATCAGCCAGATTTCCAAGAACTCCTTAGGTATCTGTCACATGCCTCTCTGGCTTCTTTAAATTTCTCGTCGTATTTCAAAACTTTGGCAGGCTAGACCCCACCTTCACGGACAGTAGGAGCTTCTAACACACAGCAAGCAGCTGCTGAAAGCGGGAATTCGCACTCCGGGAGAACGAAGCGGGGCCGCCAGCTACTTTGCTGGCTCCCGCAGCCTGCAGCCCCTTGCAGTGCCTCTGGCCTCCGCGCTTCCGCCGCAAGCAACCCCCCGGGGCCCCAAAGGCGTGAGCTAGAAAGCTGCTTCTCACAGCAATGGTTTGTTTCCTGCTTTACGACTGCTTGAGGTAAAGCCAAGTCGCAGCAGTAACAAAGGTAAGTTTGATATTTAAGTGAGAATGAATACATAATTACTGAGGGAAGGGGCCGCAAGCACCCTGCCACGTCGGGCTGTGAGCGCCAACAACCCCCTCAGCTGCTGTGATGGCTGCCACGCTCCAGAATGTTCTCAGCCTCTTAAAGGGCCAGGCTCCCTTGCCCTTGCCCTTGCCCTTGCCCTTGCCCTTGCCCTTGCCCTTGCCCCGGAGGAGTCGGCTGCCAGTAGCCAACCCTGCCAACAGTCCCAGTCCCTTTCAGTGCAAACCCCAACCCGATGTTTTGCTTTGCCCTGACACAGATATCCCTTACAGCTGCCATTCGTGTAAAAACTGCCGCAGTTTGCAGTTCAGCTGCTGTTAGCGGCTGTCTCTCGGCTGAGCACACTGGCCGTCTGTAAGGTGTGAACAGGTTGTGTGTGCCCTCACATGCCAAGTGCGGGTGCAGGCACGCAACACAGGAGTGTGGGAGTGAGTTCAATCAGCAAACTCTGTAGATGGACGCTTAAGTAAGCCAGTGTCACCATTTTTCCATTGCTGTGATGAAAAACCCAACTGAAAAATTAGTTTTTCAGTGCTGGCTACTCCTTTAAGGGAGGCTACGGGCCACACATGCTAGAGGCCACACTTCGGTGGTCAGGTGAGAGGCTGGGGTAAAAAAGCCTGAACACTTAGCTACAGAGCTGTTTCCAGGTATTTTCAAGGCAGGAAGACTCTTCAGAAAAGAAGAAAGGTAAAGGTATGGGAGGATTTGTGGAATCCTTGAGGCTGAAAAGTCTGTAAAAATCTGTAAAATTTGCCAATAGAAAAATGTGAACAGGAAGACAAGATGGCCTCTGAGGATCGCTAAACAGGAACTGTGAGGAGGGAAAAGTTGTACCTGAGACTAAAGGAGTATTTGGGGATTTTTACATGTAAGACATGATGAAAACAGTCTCTAACTGGAAGCAGTGTGGTCAATAATAAATGCTTGTGTTGATTGTGGGGTCCCAAAAATGTTCTTGAGACATTTCTGGCAGCCTTTTTTCATTTTTTTCTGTTGGGAACAGGGACTGTGTGGGGCAGGGTTTCTAACAACAGCTTACTCCAAGGAAGATGAAGGGCTGCGTTTAGATACCACTGTCTCAGAGAGCAATTTTTTTTTTCTTGTTTGTCTAGATGGCTAAAATCACATGAGAAACCTGACCTACTCACGGGAAAAGAGCAGTCAGGCACCTTTTAGCAGAAGACTTTGGAAGAAGGAGACGCTAAAGCTGGGTTCACAGCTGTTATCAGTAAAGTAAGTTAATTGGCAAGTGCTCACATGTCTGCCTATTTTCCTCCCATGCAATTTTTTTTTCATGTAAAGCTGTTGGTGGCACATAACCCAAGGAGACGTTCTGTATGTCTTTTCAAACTGATTTAGATATGCTGTTCCCTAAGTTTTGCCTGTTTGTTAAAGATGTTTCACTGGGAATGTATATGGCTTGAAAAGCTCGTCGTTTATTCCATCAAGAAAGCAATCTGTGGACTTAAAGTAACCCATCAAGTCCTTCAGCTCTCTAAGTCCTTGAAAGCAAAAAATAACTACTTTTTCCCCTGTTTAATTTTGTTCCTAGTGGGATGCTCTGGGGTCCTATGTACTCCTCATCTTTTTCTCGGGACAACTGATGTCTTTGTTGAAATCTGACTTTCTTCAAGCAGCTTGGTAGATATGCCTCAAGGCTCTAAACATCTGGGAAGCCTGCCCATGTGCAGGTGAATTTAAACATACAGTTGGCTGTCCACTACTGTTAGCTAGGAAAAAGACTGTGCTCCCACAGGCTCCCATCTTTCCTTTGTGGGCTTAGGTAAAGCAACCAATGAAGTCCTGATGAACATAGTTTCCTGCAGAATCTTGCTAAGAACCTTGCTCAGAGGTTCTTACATGAACACACTTCTTCTTCTGTTGTTATCTTTGGACTGGTATTTGTCTTCATTTCGAAAATGCTCATCTGTCAGACAACATTCCTTTTTTTACAATAAATAATAAAGATGCTGCTAACAGAATTTGCATTTAGACAGAAAGGATATGACCGTATGTGTTGAAGATTCTCCTTTCCACCGATTAAGAATCCCCACAAGAAGCATAGTTCCTTACATGTGAGAATCTTTTTCATTCTAGTTAAAAACAGTAATTTTATCAGGTAATCTTTTTTAATAATTGGAAAAAAGCACTTCTTTATTTCTTCACTGCACACATTTGGATATCTTGGAAATAGTGATAACTACTGCTGTTATTCCTTAAGTACTCAAAAAACGTAAGAATTTTAAAGAAAACAAAAAAAACCCACAGTAATTTAAGCATTTTGTATAGTTTCCTTTCACTCCTTTCCTCCCTCCCAATTTCTAATACCTTCTAATTTCTAAGATTCCAGTTAGCTGGAATGCCATTGCTATTGTTTTTCTCAATAGCTTTGAGTTGAAAAATCAATGGTTAAGAATGAAGCATAGTTTCAGTGAGAGTTTTGGAAAGGCTTTAAAGTGCCTTTTTGGATGCAGTAAACTCTTCTTTTATGAACTGGTTGAGTGTCAGGATCTGTATGATGCTGACATGATTTCAACGAAAAATTTGACTGGCCCTGCCAGAGTTGTTTAAATAAAAATACATGAAACTCATCTCACTGTCTGCAGAATCTGGCTTTTAAAGTAAAATATAAGCTTTGCAAGATATTCAATGCAATTAAAACTGGCAAAACACATCATCAATGTTCTAGTTAACATAACTACACAGGCTACCTGTACCAGTAGAAATGAAGTCTACATTTAAAATGCTTCTTGGCTTTTACAGCAGTGGAACTCACATGCATAGATGTTCTCTCCTAAAGTTAAAATACTTTTCTTTTTTTCCAATTTCACTCTTTGATTGGGAAGTATTTTAAAGAAAGATGGGGAAAAAAAAGGTTTATGTTGTGAACTAGGAGATTCCATACACAACTTCAAATATAGCTAAAACCATTTCTATGTAAAGACACTAAATTTATTTAAAAAATGAGAGTATAACTAAGGAATCCTCATTGATCTAAAATATGTATTTAATGTGCAATACAATTTATTAAAAAAAATAAAAGCCTCTGCTTCTAGTCCATATAAGTTAGTCTAAAAGGAGACTGTCAAGTGCTGTATTTAATGCCACAGTCTCTGACACTCAGGGACACATATATATATGCAACTGAAGATATATAGATGTACATATAGATTTAAAACTGAAGCTGGCTGCCTAGGTGAGCCTGAAGCACATTGTTTAGAGTATGAAGAAGGCTCCAGCTTAAAGGATCTTTACCTGAGGTTTAATTGCTTCCTCTTTCCTGCCCTGTGATCTGGTGCAGTAGTGCCTCGCCTTTTTGTGTGCCCCCAATACATGTGATTTTTCATAGTGAGTCAGAAGAAAGCTGAATCCTGCTGAAAAAGTTACACAGTTTTAAACTTCTGTTGAGACACCCAAATTTGCTAAAGTATCTGCAGTTTGCATTTTTCTATAAAATGTTGTGAGTTTTTCCTGTATTTGCAAAATATACTTGTAAACACATGACACTTGAGTATCTATACTATCTATATTTATTTGTAGAAAATATTTTTGTAACAGAACATGTATTTGTTTATTATTAAAATGTAACATCTTTAAGGGCCTAATAAATACTTATTATGTAGCCATATACTCCAAGATACATATTGCAGCTAGAATCTCTAGCAGATCCATTTACCAGAAACCTGTGTTTCTAGTTCTCCAGATTACTGGCGTATATGATTTTAATGAGTGTCTGAATGTGCATAGCTGGTAGGGTGGCGGAATTCAGCCATGACAAAAATCAAAGTAGTAATAGGTGTGTGGACAAGAAAAGCAAGGGCAGAGAAAATTCTTGCAGCAGTCTTTTATACGTCTCCAGTGAAAATAACTGCTAAAGATGTTCAGATTGGTCACAGGCTATAGGAATCCAGCCAGGGGGTCCAAAATATTTTTGCCAGGTGAAAGAAAAACCTTTCCAAAGTAGCTTCTGCTTATATGTGGCAGTAAGACAACCCTCTACAGTGATACATGTAATTAAAAGAAAAAAAGTCTTTAAACATGGTATGCAACAGAGGAAAACAGATAATTTTTCTCCTCTCCCATTCCTTTCTAAAGTGTAGGAAATAGCTGTGTTTGACTGCTATCGAAGTGCATGCAGTCATTTGGAACCTCAGTAAAGCTTTCAAACTTTCATGCCTTTTTACTTATTAAATGAAAACTTCTACCAAGAAACCAATTCATTATATAACATCTGAGCAAGTATGTGCATGCATGGATGCAGGAGTGATATAGCCTCATAGACCAACCAGAGGGAAAGGAACCGCTAGACTCTTACTTAGTCCATTACAGTGTGTGATGTCAGTGAAGATCTCGCTTTTCCTGTATGTGGTACCCGTTATTCAAGTATCATATTGTTTGAAAATAGAATCTTGCCATTTGACCTTTCCTGCATTATTTCTATTCCACAAATGAAGAAATGATATTGCAGTTTATTTGAGACTGAACCAATACAAAGTGCATTTCTTTTTCTCACAGATCTACAGTTAATCTGCTATATCACATTCACCTCTGTATGTCACTTATCTTCCTTTTATGTGCCTCTCTTTCTTTGAAACAGGTTTTAAATCCCTGACCTGATCCTCCTCTGCACACATATATAAAACAAAGGCAATGTATCTTTTAATTCAGGTTTTATGTACATGTAGTTCTACAGTGACATTCAGCAGTCAGCAAAGGTCTCCTAATATCTGAACTCTGCAATCTTATGTTTGACAACATTCGAACAAACCTCTAGTAGAGAAGAGGGGCACATGAGAGAAGTTTTGTGAAAAAATTCACTGCAGGTGTGATCTCACCAGTGTTGAGTAGAGGGGAAGGATCACTTCCCTTCACCTGCTGGAAAAGCTCTTCCTAGTGCAGCCCAGGAAACCATTGGCCTTCTTTGCCATGAGGGTGCTATTGCTCGCCCATGTTCAACTTGCTGCCCACCAGGAGCCTTCAGGCCCTTCTCTGCAAAACAGAGTTGGCCCCCAGCCTGTACTGGTGCCTGGGGTTTTTCCTCCCCAGACTCAGGACTTGGCATTTCCTTTTGTTGAAGTTCACAAGGTTCCTCTCTGCCCGTTTCTGCAGCCTATCGAGGTCCCCCTGAAGGACAGCAGAACCATCTGGTGCATCAGCCACTTCTCTCAGTTTTTTATGTCTGCAAACTTGCTGAGGGTGCATTCGGTTCCATCATCCAGGTCGTTAGTCACTCCTGCTATTTGTTTAGATCCATATTTTATAGTTTCAGAATATCAAGCTTATTTAGTTTTTATGCATGTTTTTATATAATCTTTTGTATGTGAAAGCTAACAATCCAGCTGTCTACTTTCTAGTCCTATTGTTTCATGAGATAGCTAACCTTATGACAGACTCATGTCAAAGTTTGGTCTGACCCTGTTGCTTAGGGAATATGCTAAATTAGGAAACTTGGCTGTGAAGGTAGGAAGAAGCAAAACAGAATTTTCAACATCTTTAATAACATTATTCTTGCCATCTTGTTAAAATGTGGAGCAGTAAGATAAACTGCACGGTTTTCACATCTTATGAAATATTGTGCCACTACGTATCAGTCAGGGCTAGTAAGGTCCTGAGCAATGTAAATGCTGAACACCCAGTATGTTTTCTCATTCTTTTGGCACTCTGATTTGGTCAGGATTCTGATGTTGTTCTGCCTGCCCCCATCCTTAAAGGGAGTATTCACAGAAAGGACTATAAAATCTAGCTTGTATTCTGATTAAAACCTATTTTTAGAACAAGTAAAGTAAGACAGAGAGAATTACATCTGCTGGGTGAAATAGAATAAAAGCACATCTTCCTCTTGCCAACTGTGTCTTTGCAGGTCTTTCTTTCAGTCTTGGTCTTATCTCAGCAACTTTCAGGGGCTCCCTGGGTTGCAGCAAATTATAGAAGATCCTGTCTGATCCCTGGGAAAAAAATCTTTCTTTTCATCATCTCTCAGGCATGATTGCTTTTATGCATCTTGCCCTGCTCTCTCATTCCTCTTTGCTGTGCGCACGTCGGTCTTTGCCCCAGCCTGTATTTCAGAAGCCTCTTTACACAGAGTATGTTCAGATTTTGTTGGTGAAGGATCTATCCCGTTTGCTCCAGCGGGTTCCATTTTCCAAGACAAAGTAAACAGCTGCATTTTTCTTAGCTACCTGGTTGCCCCTTTTAAAAGAACACACATACAGTATACATAAAACTTCTAACAGCCAAATAAAAACAGATACCTTCTTTCACAGCCCTACTGTGCCATTTCCTTTGTCTGTCTGTAGATGTGCTTAGATAAATATTATACTGCATATCCTACTTGATAGCCCACATTGAAATTCTTCCAACTTCACATTTCAGCAGCCAACTTGTTGCTGAATATAGATTTGTGTGCCAGTTACTGGAGTTTTTACACATGTAAATAAGTAAATAAAATAAAAAGTTTTATAAAGCCTCTTTTCCACTCTCTCCTCAGTTTTACTGCTGAAACTAGACTGTATAACACCTACCCAAATGATCTCAAGATGTAATATTTGCCTTCATCTGTGGGAGACATTATCAAATGTAGCGTAGAAGGAAAGAAGGTAGGACTTAGAGGCACAGGAAGTTATTGTAAGAGAAAGAGGTGGGTATTGGAATGGTGGAGTTGGAATGTGAGAGACTTAGAAGAGAAGTGAGGAAAAAGTACCAGGCCTATCTGATAGTGTGTGTTTGGGTCATTGATATTGCATGTGTTAATTACAGTTCCAACCATAAAACTGCCTTCATTTGCTCATGAACACTATTTACTTTGGCCAAGTTGTAAATTGGATTGTGGCGTAATTGTGTAAAAATTTAAAATATCCAGTTTTCAAATTGTAGTAAATGGATCTGGGATGACAATTATCTTCATGTTCTATGTATTTTTTCCAATTCTACCAAGATAGCGCCTCCTCTTCTCTAATATTGTTCCTTTTTTAGTTTTGTCATTCAGACTGTGCTGTTTATGCTGTCTTTAGGGGTAGATTTGGAATGAGATTTTCTCTCTTTAAAGTAAACTGCAGTAAGCAAGAACCCTTCACGCTTGTCCTTCACTTCCACTCCTATCCCCACATAAGTATATAGTCATCTTAATGACAGAAGAATGGAAGTAACAGGAAAAGATAAGTCGAAAGGTATCCCTGAGTATACTAATAGGTTTCTAGACCCTGTCTAGAGAAATGACTGTAAAGAATGAAAGCTTCTGCAGAAAACTGCAGAAAATAAATAAGACTGCTTGTTTCTATACTGCATCTCCCTCATGTCTATCCTTTCCTCTCTTCCCCCCACAAATTCACCCTACTTCATCTCTGTCTTCAAAATTTTTATTATGTGAATGAAAAATGCTATACCTTTGTATTTGATTTCTGTTTTTCTTGAATAAGAAATGAGGATATTCTTTTAAAGGGGTAAAGGGACTTCATATATAATCAGTTCATCATAGTCAGCTAATCCTTGTGGGTGAATTACTGGGGCAGCCTTCCTTCAGTTCGGGAGAGCAGGAAGTTCCTGGCAGTTGAAGGTTGTATGTGCGTTTGATCTTGATGAGCTTGAAGGAAGATCTGGACCTTAATAAGAACAGGAAAAGAAAAAGAAAGAAAGGTCAGTGCCTACAATGTGGGGGAGAAAGTGAGACCAGCAGTTTCTGTTTAGAAGTGAATATTGTGTGCTCCTAAGTGAAATTGGGATAGTGACAGGCCATTTTTCTTGGTTGGAGGACAGAGGGAAGAGTCATCAGGACTTAGATGTGTGGGGAAGGCAGAGCAAAAGAATGTAAGAGCAGAAATGTGTCTGAAAGAAGAAAGGAAGTTGATGTCTGTGTCTTGTCTTCTTCATCCTCAGTCTTGCTGGTTTTGTATGGTTGGAGCTTTTTTTTCAGAAAAGACTGTCTAGCATAAATTTGATTGTATTTGGAACTGACTATGTACAAGTTATTACTTGTATGGCCAAAGAGGAGTTTGACTGTGTATATGAATAACTACTCAGTAGAACACAAGGAAAGTTTAACATTGATCTCAGAATAACATCTCCATAACACCAGTTCTAATCTCACACATATTTTAAATTGGATTCTTTACACCTATCTATTTTACTTTTCTACACATTACTTGGCCAATTAATTTGAGCAATTAGTTCTCTAATAGGTCTATTTGGAGAAGAACAGGAATATAATAATGAGATAAGGTGGAATATTTTGGTATCTGGATTAACTCTGAAGTGACTGAATTTACATAAATGTGCTTCATGTGCTTCTTGTCTTTCCTGTGGCTACCACTGACTACTCTCCCAATAATTCTTCACCTCATGTAAAAATAGACATTAAATTCCTATTCATAATTTTGCTTTATATGATCTGGAAATTCAGATGCATGGAGTTACAAATCAATTTCATATGTCAGATATTACAAGACATGCTCTAAATACCACTTTAGATGATGATTAGGTGGTTGAAGGTACAATCTTTGAACAGTACAATCTTTGAACAATCTTGAAACAATCTTTGAATCTTTTGAATCTATTTCATTGTCAGTGTGTTGTTTTTGTCAGTGTAGAGAAAGCTGTATAAGCCGTGCTTTATAAACAGACAGGTTTCTGGACTGGTGACTTCTGTCTTCCTCATGGGTCATTCTGTATCTTGGATCTGGCAAGTATCTGCACTGAGGGTTTCTTTTAATCCTTTTTTTATTAATTAATTAAATATTAATTAATAATCCAGATTGTAAAACACTGAAAACAACCTGTACCGAGCCCTGAATGCAATTAACTTTTGGAAAGTTTCCTAAAGAAAATTCCTATCACCCTGCTACTGTCTCTGTTATTTTACGTACAAGACCTTTACTTGCAAAAAAACAGCAGAGCGGAATATAATAATGAGATAAGGTGGAATATTTTGGTATCTGGATTAACTCTGAAGTGACTGAATTTATATAAATTCTTTATGTAAAATGGATCTTCAAGTAACAAATATCAATTATTTTTATTAAATAGTCTTTTTAACTCTGCCAAATGGAGACAAATAACAAATTGTTGCTTGAATAGTTTTTATTTTTATCAGTCTAACTACAGGTAGAATTCCAAAGCTTTATATCCAAACAGAAAATAGCATACAGTCAAAAATAGATGAACATTTTAGCTGATTACAACATTTTTGTGTATATCTATAGTATTAATATAACATTGCATTTGGAAATTGCTAGAAGACTATACAGATCTAACTGTATGTTATTGGTTTGAATTATCTTTGGCTTGAACCTTATATAATATTGCTACTGATTTGTGAAGAGCTGCAGGTACAGAATAATTCTTTAATATGAGACTATGTAGGTCTTTATTTTCGGAATATGTACCTTTTAAAAATAGATAAAAAAGCTCAATTGACTCCGTAGAAACCAATGGTAGTTTTAGCAAATATTTTAATTTTTTAGTTATACTTTTTATAGAATTTTACATGGTACATAGACTTTGGACAGGACAATGAAATGAAAAATTACCATCTCCATAGATTCTAATCAAATTATATGAAAAGAGGACACACTAGGACTTTAAAGTGAATTTTAGCTTCAAATTAAACTAAGGGTTTTTAGCTTCCCTTCAGACAGCTCTAAGCATGGAAAGATATACTGCTGTGTATCAGAAAAAAATAGTGTCCTGCTTAAGAACAGGGAATAGATAAAGGCAGTATACCTAGAAGAGAATGACCAGTTGAGTCAAATAGTGTTCTAGTTCTCCCATCCTTCTGAAAATTCATTCCAGCTTCTTCATGTGAGCTGAAAAAATGCTGAATGATCATCCTGATTCATTGTGGGATTTCTGCTTATATGATCACTTCTAATCATCACATAAACCTTCATTAGTTTAGAAATAAGAAATCCTGTTCAGCTGGACTTTACTAAAGATGAAGTGATAAGGAACATCAAAAAGATTTTGGTTCTAACTTCTTAGTGCATCTTCTGTTTGTATTTTCTCTGAGTTCAGGGCTTTCATTTATTCTTCAATTCATTCACAAAAGAGCCCTTATTTTAAAATGTTTCAGTCTTATTTAAGAAGATGTTGTCTTATAACAGTAATTGTAATTCCTTTGTAAGAAAATAATCTTTCTAATATATGTGAATTGGGGAGTTTTAATTTTTGCTTACTGCTTATTTCTTTCCATTTTAATGCACAGAACTTGTTCTTCTGTTTAATATACTCATGCATGCATGTCCCATGTCCATGTGCTGTATGTCTTCTCATTTCATGCTTCTCTCTTGTACCAGATCAACTTTCATCCATTCTCTTTTTCACCTATGCTCACAAACATACATATGCACACTTTTCTTTTTACCCAGCTGAGAACCATGTGCTGTGCACTTGTCTCAGAGGGAATATGCCTCCTGAGTCTGTGATGTACAGACAGATGCATTAATAGTAACCAATATATTTATCTAATAAAGAGGAGACATTTTAACCATAATGACAGTACACAGTATATCATATAATAAGTTCATTTGACCTTCTTCACTATTGTACAAGCACATGCTATTTTGCTGAACTTCCACTGTAAACTCAAAATGGTATTCATGATGTTAAGCTGCTTTTGCTTTTGTTTATCTGTATCTTCACCTTGATACAAAGTTCTGCCCTGATGGCAGTCTAGATCTTACCAGCATCAGAGGAAACTTGTCCTGCATATTTTGAGCTAGGAATAGTGGATAACTTTTTACCTTAAGTATTTTAAAAAATATTGGGAGTTCAGAAATCCAGTTTGGGCATTAACTCATTCCTGTTTACCCTCAAATTCAAGAAAGGGGCATCCCATGGTTTGCCTTTTACAAAAGAATTGTAGATTGAGAACAGCTGTGACAGCAAAAACATGACAGTTTTATTAGCACCTCTGCCACTATTAGTTCTTGTTAATTAAACTGTGTTAATGTTACCAGTAACGGATTTTTCTATATACCATTCTACAGATAATCGATAATAAAGCGGAGTTAAGAAGTAAACTCCTTATTCATAGACAGAGAAAATTAGTTCCAGAGACTGGGTTATAACCTGATCTGTTAACTTTCTATTTAAACCTAGTTCACAGCTGGAATACCTTTTCTAGAAAATTTTGTTCTTTGCCTTCCATTGGAAAATTTGACATTTTAAATTTTTTAATTTTTTTTCCAGCTGTTTATCCAGTTGCTGAAACTAAACCACTGTGGTTTCATTGCACCTGGAAAATGGAGTAAAACTTTTTTTTTATCTTTACCTTAATTTCTTTGAAGTGGGGAACAGTGCAGTGTGAAATAATTTGAATTGTTTCAGCTTTGCAGAAAACACACAAGTATTGTTCTTCTTCAACAAGCTCCTGATCAAGTGAATGTGATTCTATTTATTTAATGTGTAATTGTATAGCTACACTTGATACTTGAGTTAATTACAGAAAATAAATCAATTAATAAATTGATAAAAATTGCAAATAGTGAAAATATTTCAGAAGTATAATAAGAAGGAAAAAATAACAATTACTTGAGACAGATTATTTGTGCGTCCTTAGGGTACAAGTTAAGTAACAAATCTTTTTCCCAGAACTGTTGACAAAGGTTGTGCTGCATTGGCAATCAAGGGAAGAACAGGACAGGACCAGACTGGGTTTTTGTTCCGGGCAGAAAAGCGGAGACTTTCCAAAGTACAAAAAAATAAATTCACTGCATGGAGGAAGGAGTACAAAGCAGGAAGTGTGGTTTCCAAACATTTTTGTGAGATGAAATTTTTAAAAAGCATGTAAAATAGAGCAAAATCCTCTGTTAGTGCATGTTGCCATAATTGGTGTAATTTAGACTATTGGTGCTATTGAGCTGAGGATTTAGCCCATATTGACAGTCTCAGTGACAGAATATATTATAGATATTTGCTTGACAGAATTTGTACAATTTAGAGTTGGCTTGCTTGATTAATTCTTTGTGCTTGTGCCTGCCCCCTCCACCTACCATGCTGAGGGCTATGTCATTTAGCATGACTCCGTTATATTCAATTGAGCAGTGGCTGCAGGAGGCCAGACGGCATATGTCCTAGGGCCATACAAGTGTTGTTTAGCTGGATGTACTCTGCACAGCCAGAGACACTCAAGGGACTACAAAAAGAGTTGCATTAGTGACATAATACTGAGTGCCTGTACCGTATTATGTAAATGCTCGTTGTGATGAAGTGTATGGTATTTCTTCTCAGCTGGTTGTACTGTTGTATGTGTACAGTAGGTTGCTGCTGTTTGCAATAAATAATTTACAACTAATATTGTTGACAGTCATCTTGATGAAGTTTAAAAAATGTTTGGCTGTTGCCATTCTCTTACAGAGCTTTTTACTTTTTAAGAGAACTCTCCTAACATTATGTATGCCACTAGAAACGAGAACGGAAGGAGTTGTTTGAGGTATACAGAATTAAGGGATGGGCACACGTCCAGGGAATCTCAGAGGGAAATATGGGCTGTGTGCCATACACTGAACTTGCTACATATGCGCACATCTGATCTAGCACACACACACTGTGCAGATGGTTAGCAATTGCACAGATCAACTCCACAAAGCATGTCCAGATCCCACTTATCCTAAGCGTCTGGAAATCCTGGTCATATGGCCAGACTGTGATTTCTCTCCTCTTTCCCCAGTCCTGAAATTCTGTCTAAGAAGGGGGGAGGAGAAGAGAAAGAAGACAGACCAAGAAAGGAAGACATGCCAGACTCATGGTAGCATTAAACATGTTGCAAATGGTTAGGTTACCGTATCGTAATGAGCTTCAGGACCTCAGCAGAGCTATTATCTACTGTGTGTGTATTTTTAGTTTGCTGTTGCGGTGTAAAATATATTCACTTCACTTAAGCTATGTCATAATAATTTACTGTGAATATTGAAATAAAATGCTAATTAGATACAGTTGGAAGAGAGCAAATGGCAAATTACTGTAATACCACTGATGGCTGGTAACTCATTTGCCTATGGTAGCTTGATCAATTTTGATCAAATGTTTTTTTTCCTAGTCTACCAGTTCTTTAATAATGGCCCTTCTCTAACTACAACCTGCACCAATTTTAAGTTCAAATAATTTAACTTTATAGGTTAGAATGCTTTTCTGAACCAAGTTAAGTTCATTTTATAAAATACTTCCACACACACTTAAAAGCAGAATAGTTCTCAAATCTTTAAGTCCTTCATTAAATTGAAGGAACCTCTTTTTCTTCACAAGACCCTGGCAAATTTTAATTTTTCTAAACAAAAATGTAGTTTGTCTTTCCAAATCACTTCTTCCTAAACAATCTACTTGCCACTGTTTTAAAGTACCAACTTAATTTTTGATGCTCTGACTATTCTCCCATTGGTAGGTAGAGTTCTTTGTTAATATTCTACACTGAAAATCTTGATCAGAGCAGGACTTTGAGATGTGTTAAGATGATGTCTCATAGATTGTAGCAAGACAGCTTTATTTTATTTTTATTTTATGGTGCATTTAAAAATCCAGCTTTTCTCAGGATTTTAGCAACTGATTTAGTTTCACAGATAACTATGATGATGTCTTATTTTACTCTTCTTTTTGTCAGTACTGTTTTGCTCTTTCTTGAGAGTTAAATATATTAATTAGTTACACACTTCAAAATCTCTGGGTTTCAGTTAGGTACCCAATTCTGACTTCCAAAATTCTTAGGCCCTAATTGTATAAGTGATTATCCATATGATTAACTTTAGTCTGAAATTCTGTAAAGAGTATCACTGTTTTTTTTTATCTGCTAAAAGTTTTGCTTTGCTATATATTGAAATATAATCAGAGTAATTCTCATAGTGCTATCAGCCTCTGATCAGTTTTCATTCATATTTTTCAGACAATATAATATAATAAGGAACAGAAACCATCAGCCTTATTCTCTGCCACTGCAAATTTACCAGTTATTTAATTGGAAATAGTTATTTTATTCTATTTAATAGTCTGTTTTATGATTTTTTTCTTTATTTTTTTTTTTAGGATTAGGGCTTTGAATGAATTACCTAAAGGTCACCTGTTGGTATCTTAGTAGAATTTCTTTAGTCCCTTTCTGTCATAATTTGAAAAATAAGGGTACATGGGGTTTAAATGAGAAAAAAAGCAACTATTCTTCTAGCAAAACAGACTTTCTGTTTACAAGAAAAAGTAACATCAGTCCTGGGCATCTTTCTCCCACGATACTACATTGCCAGTTGAAAGAATTATATGAATACAAGAGTTTGTGGATGAAGATTTAGAGAGTCAGAACTTCTCTCCATTGTGCTCTACCTCTATTTAATTCTAAGGGTAAACACAGAGTTCCTTGGCATTATCACTACTCATATTTGGATTTAAATTGCACTCCTGTGTGTTGTGTAGAACTGGCTAAAATAAATTTCTTTTCAATTTTTGGAGAAAAACAATTGTTCCCTTTTCAAGTCCTTGTTTTTGCAAGGTATTCAGTGAAGAATGAATGACCTTATCACAGTGAGGATGGCTTAAAAGAGGGAGTTTAAGCAATAGAATTAATGCCTTATGCAAATATGATACCCTCTACTTTTTTTCTGTTTTTCAAATGCAGCAGTTTCAACCACAGAAATTGTTTGAATATACCTTTCACTTATGCATAAAACCTTTTATGTTTGGATTGCACACTTATTTTGGAAACTTCATCCTTACCCCAAGAGCACAATATTTGTTATTTCTCCAGAAATGATGTCTATTTGCTTCACTTTTGTTTTCTTGTTTCCTTTGAGCTTCTCTTTCACTTTCCATGCTGAAGATCTTCTTTCCCTTTAAAATTCATAGATTTTATCCCCACTTCATTTCAGACAATATGCATTGCTTTACAGGTCTATGTTGCCTATGAATCTTGACTAAGAAAATTACTTTTCACTGCATTTAAGTGTGCTGGTTTATAAATTGTGTAAGCAATATATTCTTGCACTAATTAGGTTTTTGTTAACAAGTTGTCTTTTGGTGCATTCTGAGTACAAACATGAGTTCCGCTGTAGACTTTATAGTGCATACATATATAAAAATTGGTCAAGTTAGAGCAGAACCATGTCTTCTTTTTTCTGACTATGCTCTGTGTACACTTAATTTGGTATTGTACAGACACACTGCTTTCTCCATATCCTGTGCATTACTACTAGCCTGTAATCTACTGAGTGCATTATAGTTAGAAATGGTTGTACAACTTTTTGAAACTTAACACAAAGACTTTGGAACTGGAAGTTAAACCTTAACTTTGAAAATGTCCTTGTACTTTAATTTTAAATATGTGTTTAGAATCACAGAATGATTTAGGTTGGAAGGCATCTCTAGAGGTTATCTGGTCCCAACCCCCTACTCAAAGCTGGCCTAACTTTAGAGTTAGAGCAGATTGCTCAGGGCTTGCACAATCAAGTTTTGAATATCTCCAAAGCTGGAAATTCCACAGTTTTGTGGGGAAATCTGTTCCAGTGCTTACTGATCCTATGATGAAGAATTTTTTCTTTATCCCCAGTGAGAACTTCCCTTGTTGCAACTCCTGACCATTGCCTCTCATCTTCTTGTTGCACCTCTGAGAAAAGTCTGGTTCTGTCTTCTATATAACCCATAAAATTGTTGAAGACAGCAGTTGGATTCCTTCAGCCTTTTCTCCTTCAGGCTGAACACCTCTCAATCTCTTCTTCAGGCTGAGCACACCTCTCAACCTTTCCCTATATGTCATGTGCTTCATCTCCATAAATTGGTCATTCTCCTCTGGACTTGCTCCAGTTTGTTAATGTGTTTCTTGCACTGAGGATCCCAAAACTGCACTGCTCCAGATGCAGTCTCAAACATGCCAATTAGAAGGGAATAATATTTCCCTCGACCTGATGGTCACAGTCTATCTAGGACAGCCCAGTATGCAGTTAGTCCTCATTGCCTCAAGGGCATGCTGCTGACTCATGTTCAACTTACTGTCCACCAAGACCCCAAGTCCTTTCCTGCCAAAGTGCTTTCTGGCCAGTCATTCCCCAGTCTGTCCTGTGCAGGACTCTGCATGTCTTCATTGTACTTCATGTGATTTCAGGTAGCACATTTCTCCAGCCTGTTGAAATTCCTCCTAAAAGGCAGCCACAGTCTCTTCAACCACTCACCCCAGCATAGTGCCATCCATGAATCTGCTGAGGGTACATTCCATCCTGTTATCACAGTTGTTAATGAGGATCCTTCCATTAAAGTGAACTTCTTATAAGCTTAATTACATATTTATATTAATATCTAGGTAATGGATGAGAAATGGTCTGTCAAAGATGAATACACGTCAGGTAGCTTATGCTTCTTTAACACTGCATAAGCAAAATATACAGGTAGGAATATAAATATGCACATACTACAGAGAACTGTAACAGCAGCTGTGACCTTCTTGCATGCTATATTTTCTGTCATCTTACCTGAAAACTGATGTTTGTCTCTATTAAGTTTAATGGTAAGATAATACTTAATAGGCATGGTACTATTTACAGAAACTTTTTCTGCAAGTTTTATATATATTTGTTACATCTCATAAATACTTGCCCTTCTTGTCTTCTCCCCCAAGATGCTACTGAAATACTGATATTCCTAATTTCTCAAGGAAAGTCTTTAAATATGCATGGATAACTATTCAAAACTGTGTTTATACTGTCATATTTTGTGAAGAGTTCAGTTTGAATTCTCACTAAACATATTTGAAAATCAGCAGTATTCTAGTATTCTAGTATTCTGCACATACATTTTGTCAGTGAAAGTAATAGCTTTCTATTAGGGGTTGTTTTGGTGTTTTGAATATGTGTATAAACAATAAATGTAGGGTGCAAACTGTGGAAGAAGGTAAAGTATAAGAGTACCTGCTCACAACAAAATAAACAACCCTGAGAATTTGTGTTCGGTGAACTAAGTACTTCTTTAAGAAGAAGCCAATATGTGCAGATCGTGTCCATTATATTAATATTGGGTAGCAGTAAGTTCTACACACTTGCTAAGAAAATGAAGTCATCTGTGAATGTCTGATGATGGGAAATCTTTGGACAGAGCTGATGGGAAAACTTCTTTTCAAGGTGAAATTTAGCTATCGATATGGGTGTTCATCATTTTGCCTGTTGGCATGTTACCACACCTTTACTTGTAGCATTCTCAGTTTTGATCCACTAGCTAGAGAGCCATAGGAACTATACTCAGCCTTTAATATTTGGTTGTCTGATCCATCTCAAGTTCTGCAGGTGAATCTTCCCATTAACAACAAGTTGTCTTTTTCTCAAATCACTTTTTAAAGCTTCACTTACTTACCTTGAAATACCTTCATCAGATACCATACAAGCTACTGGAGTGGTAGAGCAGGATGCCCTTTTTGTTTTGTATAATATGAATCAACATAAGGTAGATCTTTCAGGGTTGAAGGAATCCCTTTAAATATGAAGCTATTCTTTATTTTCTGTTCCAACATAAGTCAACAAAACATCTCTTACATAAGTGGACAGAGGCAACATACTTTCTTTTTCCATGACTGGGGGAAATCTGCTTTCATTTTAGTGTATCTATATTTTCAGTGCTTCCAATTTGCTTTGAATTATAGACGATGACCTTTTAAACAGTATGGAGTAAATTATTGTTTATATTTAGGGATGCAAAAGTTTCTTCTGATGAAATATACCATCCCTTTTAGGAGTTTTATACTTCAAACCTACAGTTCAGCAAAAGCTGCTTTTATTTGGGTAGGCAAAATAGAAACTGATCCATCACTTACTCTAAATAATAGGGGTGATTCTGTTCCAGAGTGCCTGGATTTTTATGTTAAGCAGTAATTTATAACTACAATTTTCCAAAATTAGATGATAATTTTTTATTTTCTTTTAAGAACTTCCAATCACAGATAGGATGTATCAAATCGTCATTGTCTTATTTCTCACCTGATCCAAAAGAAACTAAACACCTAGCTGAATCTCTTAAAAGGACACAGACTGAGGACTGCTTTAAAGCCTTATTTTAATTTAATTGAAAATTACAAGTAGGAGACAGAATAAAAGACGCACTCTGTCTTTTTTAGAATGTCTTTAAGAATTTTCTTATGTCAGTCTAGGTTTTGTTCTTCTGCACTAGAACCTGCGAATAACTTCCTGCTTGGGACATGAATGTTGAGTGGAAAGGATGAGTCTTTTATATATATGTGTATGTATATATATTCAGAGCAGCTGGGTTACAAATGAATTCAGTTTTCACTCATGATCCCCAAAACTTTTCCTTTGTGTTCATGAGTTTGCAGCCTCACAAGTGTTATCTTCTGTACAGAACAATTCTTTAGCCTGCTCTTGTAGCCTAGATCTCAGACGTACCTTTTCTTCACTTCAGAAAGACATCATCTATGGATGGATGTATTTATGGCAACAGTACTGATTCGTACCCACAGAGCATCCATAACAAAATTCCTTCTATTAATGTTTTGAGACAAGTTTAGCACGGGTTTGAAAAACTTGTTCAGCTGTTATACAGGGTGGCATAATCATCAGCTTCTATAACTAATCAATATACTGTGGCCTTAGAGAGCTGTGAGAAAAGAGGGCATGAAAACAGGAAATCTTCCATTGATATTGGTATAATACTTTTGGGGGATTTTTGAGGGGGAAGGAGTACCCATTTTCCACCTTCTCTGCATTACTTTGTGGTGAGATCATATGTAATGACCATTTGTGTAATGGTCACTTGTAGCTGTTCAAGACTGAAAAATGGTCTGTTTACTGAGTTATAATATGATTTCTTCACAGACATGAAATTGGCCAGAAATTGCGCGAAAGAGACAAATGTTTCAATTTTTGGATAGACTGTTGCAGGCACCACATTTTCAGGAGAATAACAGTTATGAATTATGTGTTTGCTAAGTAAAAGTTTTGGGAAAAGAGGAAGCCTACTTTAAATAAATAAATCAACCTAAATGAATTCAAAGGAAAAGATGGGAAAGGCATAACTCTATGTCTGTTTACTTCTTGTCAAGAAAACCATTAAAAAACTGAGGTTACAGTCAACCTGCCATCTGGGTTGAACACTTCACCACTTTTAAGAAAGTCCAAAGAAGCTGAAGGCCGACAAACTAATACCTTAGCAAAGAACAGGAGGTGGGAAAAAGTCTGGCAAAGATGTGGGTTAGAAGGTGGATCAAGTGACAAATATTCCTGTCACTGATGCCACTTGCATGCCTGCTTGTTATTTCAAGCTCTTTAAAATGCTTTTTCTTGTGGATTTATTAACATATTTCAGGTTTGTGCTTTCATTTTTTTTTTCAAATATATGTGCATAAGCAAAGCTCTCACAGCAACAGCAAACAAAATAGTTAAACTTTGTCTCTGACAGTTACCAGGTTTGGAGGCAGCGCTATGTAACTCCAGGATGTCCCAGAACGCATGCTTTCTCCTGGTCTGCTGCTCCTTGGAGTTCCCATATATGGCCTCATACAGCCTGAGTATAAAGAGCTTTTGGTGTCCATGGGCAAGTGATGCAGACTGCCTATTCTCAAACACTACTTAATCCTGATGGTACTTAAGAGTGATCAGCACCTCTGTTTGAAGGTATGTTTTTTAGGATTTTGCTGCTTGACATTTCAAAGCTTAGAAGGGCATCCTTAGCCTTTTTAGTCCCTGGGAAAATACTCTTACTAATAAACTACCGTATAAGGAGGAGCACCACTTCCTCCTTCTTCTTAAAAATAAGCTTCCTCTTTTAAAAAACATGGTTGCAGCTGCATGTTGAGAGGGTGAGGAGGGAAAAGCCCAAAGACAGGAATTTTTAAAATATGTTTGGCACATGCCATCTAGATCAGGTTCTTCCAATCCTAACTAGATTCTGGATCGCACAGTTGTTTCCATGGGAGTAAAGCATTTAACTACTCTAATCTAATAATTCTACACATGATCAAAATCCTAACTATTGTTAAAGAGGGAAATTTTCTTGCCAAACAGTGAGTATCTAAAGAGGATGAGTTTTTATTATGATATGATGGCTAAGGGGTTGGTCTGGGGACTGCAGATTTTGGCTTGGGTAACCTACACGAGATTAAATTCCATAACAAATAAGGTGTGATCTCTTGTGTGCCTGTACGTGCAGGTGTACACAGAACTCTCCCTGAGAAATATCCAAGTGTCACATTAAAGAATTCAATAAAACGGAAAATATTTTGCAACTGTATAAATGTGTGGACATGCACACATGCAAACATATACATATATATTTACATATCTATATTTATAAATAAATAAATATACCATGTCCATATCTTGACTATTGCATGCAGGCTTGGTGATCCTATCTCAAAAATGATAAAGTAGATAGGAAAAATCAACCATATTGGTCAGAGGTATGTAATGGCTTCCATAGATGCAGCCAGGACTTGTCTGCTGCTGTAGAGATAATGGAAGAAAAAATATGATAGAGATCTATGAAAGCATAAATGGTGTGGAGAACATGGGCTAGGAATGATTATCCATGCAACATGAGAAGAGGATGGTTTCTAATGAAATTATCAGATATCAGGTACGAAAGAAGCAGAAGTCACATTGTGAAATATATTTATTTCATACTACACAATGCGACTGTGCAATTCATTGGCATTGAGAGCATACGGCAGTAAAAGAATACATCGGTTCAAAAAGAAATTGAGCAAATTTATGGAAGAATATCAACTGAGCTGTTAAGCACAGTGGTGTCAGGGCAAACTTTGGTTTAGGACATCCATATGGCACAAGCTACTAGAGTCTAGGAGAATATGCCAAGGGAATGATCAGTATCTTTCCTGTTTTGTGTTTTTCTAATCATGTATTACAAGTCACTGAGAAAAGAGTGTTGACTCTACTGGATCAAAACACTCTTATACTTAAAAATATATTGGAGTTATATTATGTCCTGACTAAAGTTTGCTGAAAGTTGAACCTGAACCCGACACATCCTATCTGATCAGCTTAATTTCTATGCAGGCAACGTTCACTATCTTGGCTAGATCTCCATTGACTATAATGGGAGTTTAGCCATTTGCCTGCATATGTCTTAATCTTGAGGTGAATCCTGCTTTCAACTGCAACTCTTCACAAACAGTTTTGAGGATTTTTTTCCTGCTCTTCACCATTCATCTGCAACCTTTCTGCTATGATGCTCTTTTTATGGCCCATCCTGTTCTGGTCTGCTGTTTGTCCTTTTATTTCTCTATATCCCCTTAGAAGACACATGTATTGTGGGAGGTCTGTTCTCCTAAGTCATTTCTTTGAAAAAGCATGTTATAAACAACAACTCAGAAAAGTATAGTGGAAGCAATGAAATATGTTCTAATCTCAGTGTTGAGTCTGTAAATTTTGTCACAAACTTTTCCTTAGCTATCCTTTATTTAAATGGCCATCTTCTTTAGGACATTTGGATCATATTTTTTCACCTGTAATTCTACAGTGCCTATCAAGTCTTTGATTAAGCTTTGAACTGCTCCAAAAAAATGAACAATGCAAATAATCAAAAACACTTATGAATAGGCAGCAGGACATTTCATGTGTATTGAGATATTCATTTACTGAAGTACTAGTAGCAAGAGAAACTTAGGTCCTGATTCAGCAAAGAATAAGCATGCGTTGTTAGGTCCAAGTAATGTTATTGTTGGAAAGCAAGCTTACATGTCTGATAGGCGTGTAACAAGTTTTTCAAATTAAAAGCGTACATCTGTTATATATGTGCATGCGAAATGGTCTACCTATGTATTTAATAGTAGATGAATATTTGAATAGTGACCTTGGATTGCAAGCTTTTCAAGAACTTGAATTATTTTCATTTTTCTACAAAAGCCTTAAGCTTGTCAATCTTGTAAAATAGTGAAGCATATTACTTTCTGCTAAGTTTATGTACCTTTATTTTCATTTTTATTTTCACTTTTAAACTGGAAAAAATGTCTGAGCACCTATATGGGGGGGCTTCTTTTATCTCATTTTTTCTCTATTTGAGATTTCTAATTCCCATTATGGGTTCTTATTTAGTCAAAAGGTTTTACAATGGGGACTATCACTGAAATAGGGATAGCAACTAATAATAATTAGGAATCATTGAAATTAGAAGCTGAAAAGACCTATTACATTGTCTAAACCACTCCCCTGCCATTTTAGGTTTGTTCCCTATAGTATAATTTTCAGTGCTTTGTTTGGTCCAGTTGTAAATGACTTAACTTTCCTGCACTATGCTATCACAAAGTTCAATACCTCATTGTCATTTCCCCCCTGGAATCCAACTTTGATAATTTTAACTGACTCCTCATATCTCGGTATGAGGCATCCCTTTTGGGTACCCCCAACCTTCCCTTTGTGCAGTTTTGGACCTTCCATTATCCTTAAGATATCTTGGCTTAAGATATCTTTCTGCTCTTATCCAAGTTCTATGTATTTAGTTTTTAATTTTTTTCCCATAAGCTATTCCCTCCAGCCCCTTAATTGTTTTTATTGTGTTTTTGCTGAATTCTCTCCAGTTTCTTAATATCTCTGTGGGCCTGCTCATCCATCCTGTTGAAGTCAATAGGAAAAAAAATGAAAGCACATCTTATTGCTCAGACCTTTCTCCTACAATTTTTATCCTGTTTTCATAATAATTTTTTTTTTCTTCAACTGACTGAAATGTATTAGTATTTTGCAGTTTCAGTATCAAATGGGCCTGGAACTATGTATACCCTGAGTATTCATTGTTGTCACTTAGCTCAACCAATTCTTCTAGTAGGCAGGACTTTTATTAACTTGAATGTGTCTGACTAGCTTCTAGACCAGATATGATTTGCATTCTGACAGCTTGGTGCATGGGCAGAATCAGCTTGCAACTGTGTGTGCCTTCATGGAAACACAGAGAGGACACGATTCGTAATTTTGAGCATCCAAGGCCAGCAGCACTGATGAAAATACTATTAGTTCTTTGCTAAATATCTGAAGTACTGCTTACATACTCACATGAAAGCTGCAGTGTGAATATTCTGAAGCTGTCATCCTTAAGATACCTGCTATTTTAGGTACTTTCTCTCAAAAATAATGCCAAGTGTTCATTTCACTCTAGGCAGTAAAATGGTTCCCTCATACGTATGGCTCAGAATGGAAAATACTCAGGCAGTGGTAACCAAGTGGGTTAGCTTGTTCATAAGGAGCTACCAGCATTTCAGCTGGGACTGGGTATTTGATCCCTGTGATTGCTTCCTTCATTTTTAATGGCTGTTGACATTTTGGACAATGTATTTGAGGAAAAGAGAGAGATGCTTTGGGCTAACAGCAAGTAGTAATTCAGTGTTTTAGGGCATTTCTACCCAAACGGATGCAGTCAGATGTAAGTTCTTCTGCTCAGTGGTTCCTGCTGACCAGGCACTAGACAGTTTCAATATAAAACCTTTGTAGCTGCAAGAACAAAGTAGCATACCACCAATTTACATATATTGAAGAATATTTATGCCCCACTTCTGCATAAATTAATAGCTTGGGTACAGCATAAGCAATATCTTGTGCATAACCTTACGGTTGAGACAAGGTCTGCTTGAAAGAGAATAATTTCTTTTCCTCTGAGCCTTACCTGGATTGTACTTTGGCTGAGTTGTCTAGGTGAAGCCCACTTATTCTTGTAAGGGGGACTTTCTGCCATGGCCCTGCGCTGTGCTGAAGCAGTATTTTGCAAGATGTTCCTATGAGCGTCATCAAAGTGATCTTTACACCCCTTTACTGAGTATGGCATGACTGGTAGTAACCTGCTGCTTTGATAAAAGGCACCAACTTGGTAACATATCAGAGACTATCAGTAAATTGGCAAGACCCTGTGGATAGGAACGACTGGTTTTCAGATACTCTCATGGGTGTTGAGATGGATTTTTAGCTACTGCAATGGCCAGTATTTACAGTTAAACTGTTTTTACAAAGGAGTAGTTGGCTAATCAGCCCATGGTGCCCAGCCTCCTTTCCAGCTGGAGATTTCACAGGAGCCAACCATTAAAATCAGTGTGTTGCTCAACTTGAGATAGAAAAAGTAGTCACCTAATCCATATATACTTAGTAAGTGCTCAGGCTTAGTGGCTATCATAAAGCTCTGGTCTGGTGTTTCTGTGCATGCTAAATACCAATATTAGGAAAAGACAGGAAAGATTAGAGCCTGTAAGGATTCATTGCACTGTAAGTGCTTTATATCCCTGGGTAATTGCCACTCCTAATTTTCACTGATATTAATAAATATAGTATGAGCCAAGGAGTAGCACCCCAGTAGCTTCATTACATAGAAATCTGCTTGTTTCCTAAAAAATACAAAAGAAACACATTTTAACATATAGACTGTAGTTCAGACTCTAATTTTATATTCCATGACAGTAGTTGCATTGTAACAGTTTAACTTTTGCTTTTCATGCTGCATTTACCAGTCTGGTAAATAGTCTACTGCTAGGTTGGGGAATATACAGGTAGCTCCTGAAAGCATATTCATTTTAAAGGGACAGAAGTTACAGTATTTGCACAGTCTGAGCTTTATATCCAGTAGAAAATGGGTTAAGACTTAATGACGATTGGGCAGGAACGGGAAAAAAACCCTGGGCAGAATGTCTCTACGCACAGAAACAGAGAACAGTTAATTTGTGCTCCAAACTGCCAAGGTCAGCAGAAAAGGCAACTAGTATAAATAATTAAAGCAGAGATTAGATAAATATTTGGGGAGGGGGTATTGTGATGGTATAATTGCTAGTATTGAGGAGAGGTGGACTTCTGTGCTTCCTGGCCTCTTTTGTTCTAAGGTGTCCTGGAGTCAGTAGCCTGCTATGTGCCATAATTTTTAGGGTTTAAGCTGCATTTTTTTTCAAGCTTGCATAAGAATGAACTGTAGAACACAGACTGGAAAGTGACTCTGTCATGCAATATGGCTTTATGATTCATTCATTTTCCCAGACTTTGTTTGTCCAGAGCTGGTCCAGGGTTGGCATTCTTAGCTCTGCAAAGATGCACAGGGCTAAGTGAAAGGAATATAAATGCTTCACTGGAGCCAGGCTCAGGCTAGGGCAGTTGCTGTCAATATACTGAAGTTGAAATACATTGACGGGGTGGTGGGGGAGGTGTTCTGCAGTGCTGCAGATCCCAGGAATACCTTATCTTGGGAGCAGAGGATTAGATTTTTTTATACATTCACCAACGTGATTGTTTCTTGTTTCAGAGAGATACAGCTACAACATTAGGTAACTGACATAGCCTGTTTTTTATTATTTAAAAGGGGAAAAAAACCAAACAAACGTGTTAGTAACAATAAGTAGCTTTACAGCATGAATATCAAAAATATACTTCAAAACTCTGGGAAATGAAACTTGAAGCTAATCTTTAACAAATGAAGTATTTTTCTATTGAAGGTAGGGGAAGTAAGCAGGCAACTTGCATAGAAATATTAAATTTTCAGTGCATAATTTGTAACAAAGCCTTTAAAAATAAAGCTTTCATTAAAATACTCTTCAGAGCCAGAAATACTTGCAAACACATCAAAGGATGCAAGAGCTCTATTAATCTATCAATTAAACTGCTTTGATTTTTTCATGTCTATTTTCCTATGTTCACATTCTTATCTTTTATGATATGAATTTGTAACCTTATAAAAACATCCCATGTGAATTACAGGGTTCTGTGCCACAACAGTTTATACGGTAATCTTGGGGTATCATCTTTTACCCTGTGGTGACCACACAGACCCCAGAGAGGTGTTCTCGCTCATGCACTGTAGCCAGACTGTATGGCGGGCTCAGCCTGCCTCTCTTGGAGACAGGGAAATGCAAGGTATCGTTTTTTTTAGCAGACTGTAAATGATTCCTATTCTTTGCTCCACAGAACATCCGATGTGGTGCCCAATCGGCTGAGAAAGCTGCACAGACGTCAGTGGTTGTGTGTGTGTGCGTGCGTGTGTGTGTCTGCACAGCCAACTGCAGCTGGAACCTCCATTAGAGCAGCCCTATTGATTTCTGGTTCACACTGCAGTAACAGGGCTAGAGTGCAGGGGAAAAAAAAGGAAAAAGCAGAAAAAAAAATCTCAAGATGGCTTAAAAATAGGAATTAACTGAAGGCACATCGGGGTGTATGTGCATATATGTACAGCACACACATCTCTCCCCAGAGATGTGCCACTGCACTGTTTGCTTAAAATAAAACAAAACAAAAAAAAAAAAAACAGGCAGAGCAATCCCTACACCTCATAAAAAAAGTCTGCCCAGGTTTCAGATCTAGTGCATGCACAGATCGATGTTTTCTCGCTGCTGTTTTTGCAAACTGTAGTTGTCTGCAGAATGTTTCTATTTCAGTGAAGGACTGTAAGAGAAGCAGGCTTTAAATTTTTCTTTCTCTGTGCACCCAGTTATCTGCTTGGGGGGCAGGGGAGGGCTAGAAATACTGCTCTGAGTCTGTGTATCCAAACATAGTGCACACAGGGCTCCAGGAAGCTGCTCTGCATTTACTGGCAGTCATTTTCTCGTGATGCATAATGCACAAGGTCCCATTGCAAGCTGAGGTGCAAAAAACGGAAGAAATTATGTTTCTGGTAGGGACTGAGCTTTCTTCTTCCTCTGAGGTTTCTTTCTCAGCTAATATCTGGCAATAATTTATAGCTGCATGTTAATATATTGTCTTGATATTTCAGCATATCTGCAAAGAAAATCCCTGCAAAGGAAGTGTGTCTTTTCACAATAACTGCATGTCAGTCTGGCAGACTGTAACTGTGAGCAGTATACAATTAAGGGGGGAAAACCCCCCAGCACAGTTATCTGTTTGGGGGGTGGGGGAAGGGGTGATGGTAATACCTTTAAAAAACGAAAGGCAGTAAGCCATTATTAGCAAAAGCTATATTGAGCATGCTTGCCAGACAGGCAGCGCAGCTCAGCTCTAGTTCCGCCCAGACATGTGCCTTGCCATTTTCATTTTAATCAGTCTGCTCAGGATGGCTGCTGATTCATTTTGCGGGATGGCCCCCTGGGAGCCAAGGTGGAAGCCTGAGGCGAGCTGCTATTGCATCAATGCAGCACTCCACATCAGACACAGGGAGGGAAGACAAGGCTTCAGCAGCAGATCGAGTGCAAAATACCAGCCTCGCTATTAAAAAACAAACCAAAATCCCTCCCCCCCCCCAACAAATAAAAGCTCTCTGGGAATAAAAAAAAAAAAAAGAAACGAACAACCTCCCGAATCACCAAATAAAACACAATTAGCAGAGAAAAATCTCTTCTGCTCTTTCTTTCCCCTTGTACCCTGGAATCACTGGAGCTACCATTTCTTTTCACAACTCCTCGTTTAAAAAGAAAAAGGACGCTCTCTATTTCTCTATTTACCTGATAACTAGCTGGGGGTGGGATACCTGATTTAGCTGGAGACTTTGATTTGTGGGATTGACAACCTTATTATGCAGTGAGCTTATTATTGATATTATTCTGCCTTCGGTTGCCATGACCACCTTGTGAGAGACATTCAATTTTCTCTCTTCCATCATCATTATCTATGAGGCCATCTGTTGTGGAAAATGAATTCAGCCTCATTTGCATGACTGATAAGCAAATTTTTTTTTATCTATTTAACAGAAGGTCATATGCCGGGGATTTGGAGCTGGTGAAAAAAAAAAAGTGGAGGAAAAAAAAAAAGGCATCTCGAGAGGATGAGTGGGAGTGCGTGCATTAGAGGATGTATGTGGAAGTAAAACAGATCCCTCAGGCCTGCTAGCCTATCCTACTGCATTTGTCATTCCTGCCAGGGCGACATTTTTTTCCCCCTAAGCTTCTGCACACTAAAGAGAGTGAGAGAGCTTTTTCCCTGCAGTCTTCTTGAAGCCCCCCTGATTTTTTTACTCAGTGTTGGTGGGTGTATTTTAATATATATATTTTTTGAATCCCTGGAACATGGGGTATCTTTTCAGTGTTCAATGAAGAAAAAAGCAGCCTTTTCTGGGTCTCTGTGGTATGCTTCTTACTCCTCATCCTTTCAAAGTTGTAGTAAGCCAGGGTGTTTCTTAAACATGCTGAAATGTCTTTCTTATGTTTAACTTGTAAATGGTTAATGGTGCAAGCGTGGGCTGTGTTTTATGCAGGGTGGGGGTTGATTCTTGTAGCTAACTAGAAAGATTATTGTGATTTTTGCAGTCGTTCTGAAGCTTATACTTAAATGTCCATTGTTTGCTCTTTTCAAGTTCTTCTGACAATACTGCTGTGCAGCCAAAATTATACTGGTCTGTAGAATAGTTTATAAAATATCCTAAAGTCTGTCTTTACTATATGAACGCATAATATTGCATGCATTAAGCATGTTGTTGTTTATATAAACTTGCTGCATGTTGGATGGTACTTGTTTGATATGGAGAACCTGAGACAAAAACTTTACAGACTGGAATGCTCAGGTCTTGTGATAATTGAATACAATTAAATAAAATATTATAAGATACTATGATTTTGCACTAAAAAGACATTTGAAAACAGTGGATCTGTACTTTTAAAGGGAACACTCTTGTAAGAGTAGCATTTTTAAGGAAAACTATCTTAAGTATTTTGTATCCATAATAGTTTTTCTTTTTCCTTAAAGAGAATTAGATTTGTAAATAATGGGTGGTTAATTCAATTAACCCCTCTGAAAACATCACAGTCTATACTTCAATTTAAAAATAGTTCAGATAAGTGGAACTATAGTCCATGTAAATTTAGTGCAAATTTGTTAATGTTATTCACTGCTATAAAGTAACTGAAGAGTATAAAAGAAAACGACTTATATTAGTTAGTAAAAAAGAAATGACTTATTAGTCTCTTATAAGAGGCATTACACAGGTTTTCTTCTTAAATTTGTCACTAACAAAGATTAAACTTAATGGAACAAAAGCATGCCATTTTCTCCTATATTATAAAAAACTACACAGTCTCATCTAAGCAAAGAGAATATTTTTTAAAAATTTGTATTCTGCAAAAGTAGTGTGTGCAAAAGAGTAGATTTTTTAAATGATAAATGTTTTGCAGGGTTAGATATACTCCTTTTAAGATGGAAAAGGAGATATGCAGTATCCTCTTTCTTGCAAATAAATACATTTGAATTATAGTTATAATCTATAGGGCTCTCTTTATGTTTCCTACTTGCAACACAGAAATGGTCGTGAGTGCTGAATTTCAGGTGGAAAGAAGTTTCACTTTTATTGAGGTCAGATCCAGAGAGCCAGGTCTCTGACTTGTCCACATAAGTAACTTACTCTAAATTACTTGATTAAAATTTCTTTTTTTGTGTTTTGTTTTAGAAAACACTTTGCAACAGATCTAGCATTAACTTGTCATAATAACTATTGCTGATAATTGTTTAAAGGGTCCTCTTTTCTCCTACCCCTCTGATTTCAGAAAGAGTATTTTCCTTGTAGATTTTTAAAAAGGAATAAGATTTAATACTCCTTTGGCATCGGCCATATTTATCATGCATGTAGGAATTTGCGATGGAAGTTAGATTACAAAACTAATTTCACACTCAAAGTACAGCACAATTCAGCTCTGGCGGTTGGGGTGGATTGTTTGAAATGGTACGAGTTTCCTCAATGGACTTCAGCTGGAAGTAATAGGATACTGTGTATTAGCAGGCTGTCTTATAGCATGCAAAGGTTGAGGTCTCCCTCTTATCCCCTCCTCCCCCTTTCACTTGAATTGTTAGCATCTTCCAAAGGCTTGTGAATAAAAATTGGTAAGCTTCGGAAAAAGCCTAACAGATAACACAGTCGGTTCTCTTCCGCTGCCCCCCAAAAGTTAATTACCAAGCTTGGTTGGATTCCTCCTTGCCACCCTGACATTTGACTGCTGCTAATTCACTGATTAATCTCATTAATGTGATTATAGCAGGATTTGGAGCTGGCTGCCATTGTTCTGCAGCCAGTGCTATTCAGCCCGAGCACTTGCCACCTCATTCAGTTTGGCTGTGATTTTTCAAAGGCTGGTTGAGTGAGCTATTGTGAAAGAGGTGTCTGCGCCGTTCCCTTTCAGCACCGGGAGCTGTCCGCCGCTGATAGCAATTACAGCCAGCGCCGCCTGACTTCCCCCTAGTTTACTGGCAATGTGAAAATGACTTACTTTCATCACCTTAATGATTCTGCTCATTGAGGTAAAAGCAAGAGAGGCTTTTATGCCTTCTAATTAGGCGATATGAAGATGGCTGTGGTAAAATATGAAATCTATGCATTTTAAGACTTCTTCCTTTCTTTTAAAAACTGTCTTTGCGTGCATTTTGTTTTCTCAGAGAGATCCACGGAGTGGTGTAGTTTAAATAGTACTTTCCTGCAGCCATGCAATATAACTCTCATAACATGAGGGACATTACAGGTGTTGTCATAGCTAACCAGACTTTTTCTTCCTACATTCTTCATTGAGCGAATCTCTTTCATTTATCTTCTTTTTATGTGAATAAACAATGCATCAGGTTTAGCTCCTCAAAATTCACCAGCACTGTTATCCCTAGGGTCTTTCCTGTATCTGCACTGCAAATCCTCATTTGCCGCAGTTTGAAAATAGTAAGCATTTTATTTGATTGAAACTTGGTCTGGAAGATCTTTTTAGGGTCTCTTTATACATATATATGACTTCTGCAGTCTTCAGTTACAGCAGGAGTATTTAATATTCAAGTTTGCAGGTTAGACATTTTTAAATCATAGGAGGAATAAGTTCTTTAAAGTAAGGCACTTAGGGCATGATCTGCTCTGCCCTGTTTGATATTTTGACTTTTATTATCTAGAAGTTACGTTGTTATCTTTTAATAACTGTCTACTGCACATGCGCAGTAACTACTATTTTTTTTATCTTATCTCTTTCATTTGTATTCTTTATGAACTTGACCCTGTACTAGAAACTGAAGCCACACATTAAACTCTATTGTGTGAAGGATTTGTCAGGACGACCAGTGAACTCCTGCAAATCACTAAAGTAAAAATACTTTTGTGTTAAAGTGCCTTGCTGAGGAAAAGGTAAGAACTATTAAAGAACACATTACATTTAAAAGACTTAAGTATACTAAATGTCAGTGATTCCTCTGCAGCCACTGCAGTCTATTGAAAAATAATATACAAAATTGACAAGCGCACTGAAAGCGAAAAAATCTGTTGCTTTTTTAGTACACATTTGACTTTCAAATAGTTTTTCAGAGTCACTGATACCATATTCTTAATAGGGTTTTCTATTTCCTCTCGCCTTTCTTTCCTTTCCATTTCTTTCCCCCTCCCCTCCAAATCAAAAGCTCAATGAGTATTGTCTCTTTAACTGTTTTAGAGAACTATGCATTTTAGGGATGTATAAAATAGGACTGTATAGGAACAGGTTTTAACAGTGACAGCCGCAATATGCAGGCCAATTAAGGCTGCTCGTTAGCGGATATATTCTTGTAATACTCCTGTCAAGCTGAAATTGTAGTCCCTTATTGACAGTAGTGGGTTCGTCTGATGCTTGAATTATGCTTTCTGTGTTTGTCTAATGTTTCAATTCTTGTTAGAAACTACTACCAGTGAAAAAGTAAAAGAAATGGTAGGTTTTCAAGTATACTTCACCTGAAATATGCTAAACTGGCTAACTTAACCTTCAGAAAAAAAATATTGTGCTCTCATTAACGCTGCTTAAACATGACCTGCATCTCCTTTTCCCCATGGATAATGCTCGTTGACGAGACACAGGCTGGGGGAGGGAGAAGCCATCCCACAACGTTAAACCCATACCCTAACGTCTTATGGAGGATAATTAGGCCAATGAATCACCAGTCTCCCAAATTATTTTTCACACTAGTCTTTTTGTAAATGCTTCTAATTTATGCAGCCCCCCCCAACTCTCTCTCACCAACACAGGATTTATATACATTCTGCCCCAATTAATGCAAGTATTGCTTTTGTCTTCAGTGGGAGAAGTATTGGGCCATTTCTTTGTGTCGTCTCGAAGGCTGGACAAGATTTTGAGATTTTTTTCCAGATAAAACATCTTCAAGATATTTAAAAAGTTTGAAAACACCCGACACGATATGTGTGCCACGTAGCTGTCTTCACAATCTTCCTAATGCTAGCCAGCATCTAACATAAGGTGGTCCTAAGCTTTAGCAGAGGGAAAAGACCAACCTTGATTTTTTTTTAAAGGAGGATACAGTTATTTAAAGATTCCGCACGTGAACTTTATATTAGAAAATGATCGGATAGGGGTATACACATTCACAGGGGACCTTTGATCACCAAGTGTGTGTGTGTGCTTCTAAGACCGAACCGGTTTGGGTAAAAAAAACAAAATTACAATCAGTCGCTTCAAAACAAACATGGTAGCTCTCCTTCCCCAGTACGAGGAGGCGGCTTTTCTGCTCGCAGACCTGGTCCGCCTCCCCCGTGCTCTGCGCAGCGTTTTGCGCCTCGGTGCCCGCGGGCCGGCCGGGGCGCCGCTCCCGCGGGCGCCGTGCCTCGGCCTCGGGGGAGTCCTGCGAGTACGCGAGATGTAATCAGAGATGACAGAGAAAAATTAAAGGAAAAAAAAAAACACCCAGCGAGGTGAAGATGGGGGGGCGGAGGAAGAGACACACGTAAGTCCCTTTTTTGCTTTCTTAGGGAAACACTGCGTTTTCCACCTAAAACGTGGAAGTCGTGAGGGCTTTGCTATTGTTAGTCCCTTCCCCAGCAGGCTGGCTCTCCTCTGCCTTCCTCTGGCAAACTTCCCCGAAAAGCCCCTCTCCTGCCCTCAGAGCGTGGCTGCAGAGCTGCCTCGATGGCTCGGGAGGCGAAGGGCTAGTGCGTGGAGACTGCTCTTCCCTTCAGACTGCAGTGTGATTCCTGGCAAAGCCAGATGGGAAGGGAATTGCAACCTCTGTAGTAACCACCATGTCTGGTCTCCACACGTCAAGCGGCGGCTCGGGAGGGAGGACGGTGCTCCTTGTGCCTTTGGGGTCAGGCCCCCCCTCCACACACACACACCTTAGCCGCAGGCTCTGCCCGCGGCCCCCTTCCAGCGGGGGCTGCCCGCGGCGAGCTGCCCCGCGCGGGGTGAGCGGCGGCGGGGAGGAGGAGGAGGAGGAGGAGGAGGAGGAGGGGGAGGGGGCCGCAGCAGCACAATGGCAGTAAGGAGGGCAGCGGAGCCGGCAGGCGCGGGGGTGTGCGTGTGCAGGGAGGGTGTGCACGTCTATAGGTGTGCGCTAGCCGGGGTCCCTGCCGCACGAGAGCCAGCCCGCCTGCAGAGCGGGCGTGGAGGGCGGGCTCTTGCGGGCAGCTCTGGCGACCCCCAGGGAGGCACCGCGCTGCCCGCTGCTGGCTCCGGGGCCGGGGCACGGCGCGGCCGAGTCCGCGGGCGCTCCGCTCGCCCCCGCGGCCGTGCCAGTGCGCAGGGGTGCCGCCATCTCCGGGTAAAGATCAGAGCCTCTGCGGCTGCTACCAAAATGGCATTGTGGGGTGGGGTTTAAAAGAAGCGACTCCCCGCCGGTAAGCCGCTCCCCCGTCCGGCTGCCCGGGGCGAGCCCCGCGGGGGGCTGCCGGGGGCGGCGCACGCCGGCGGAAAGCCCGCACGGCAGCCTTGCCAGGCGGCTGAAGTGGGTCTTCCCCGCTGCTGCCTGGGTGACACAGACCCTTCACTTGATAACCCAGTCCGTGGCTAAGCGGAGGCAGCAAAAGCCACTAAATCCACGTAAAATTGCCGGGGAGAACACAGTTGAGAAGCACATGCAAATCTAGCCCTTTTTGTGTGCGAGACCTTGTTTATGTTTGGTCTGTTGATCACATGAAGTTTAGCTGCGCAAGTTGCTGATGGTGGAAGGCTGCTAATCTTTTCAGCTGGAAATAGTTGGTTTCTTTTGTTTCAAAGGGGAGAATATGGTGTGAGCAGGTAAAATAAACGAGGTTTCAGCAATCCATCTGAATTAACTCTATAAACCCTGGAGAGGTGCCCCAGTGGCAAAACAGTGATCGCTTTACGTTATTATTTTCTTTAAAAGCTGCGTTTTCAGGTCTAGTGATGGGGGGGACACACCATTTTACCACAGCCCCAGTGACAGGGGAAGTATTTTTAGCCGCATCGCCCGCTCGGGGGCTGCGGCGCGCGGCGCTGAGTTTCGGCGTTCCCGTCTATTGCAGGGAATACAGCGCCGCGGCGGCGCCCCCCGCCGCCGGGGAGCCCGGGGTGCCGGTGCCGGTGCCGGGGCAGGCGCCGCGCGCCGCGCCAGCCCTGCCCGCCTCCTGCCGCGCTGGCGGCGCCCGCTGGCTCCGGCGGGGGCTGGGCGGACGCGGCCGCAGCGGGCAACTGCGCCCTCGCGCTAGGACCGGGAAAATGGATGCGTGTCGCGCCGCTTAAAGGATGCGGGCTGAGGCAGGGTAAGTCAGCAATGTGCTACTGATGCTATTCTGCGGCAGTAATGTGGTCTCTAAGGGAACTTGTGCTTGATGCATGCTACGCTGCCGAGGCTTCCTCCAGCTCGTCGCCTCTCTGCTGCTCTTAAATGGAGGTTACAGCTGAGCCGTCAGCCACAGAGCTGCACGCATGCCCATCTCTTCAGCCTTCAGTGGTGGCAACTTACTAATTTCTGTCTCCGACTTCAGGCCCGTTGGTTTCCTGTCTAAACACATTATTACTTTTGTCCATGTGGCAAAATAATTAGCATACAGATGAGAAGGGATCCTGCTTCTGAGCTTCAGTAGCAGGAGAAGATGTGCAGTGGAAAGTTGATTGGATGAATGGAGAACAAATGGTGGGCGTTCAAAAGCATTAGGAGAGTTTTGTTGTCGTGGAGCAGGTTTGTCAGTTCTCTGGGTGAATCTCGTAAGATGGAAGGCAGGGTGGCTGGAGCTGAGGCAACTGCTTGACGGACCGTGGCCTACTTGAAGGTGCACGTTTGGACTGCATGCGTAGCTAATTCATTTGGACTACTTTGTTTTGCAATTCTACGGCTTTCCCTTTGCTATTCCCTCAAGGTAAATATGTCCTTTTCTCACTGTTTTTGTTCTCAGGGCACTTTGTTGTTGTTCAGAAAGTGATGGAAAGTTCAACTCTTTGGGCAGTTAACAAGGGAATAGCTGGGTTTTGTGCTTGCCTTCTTCTCCCACCCTAGCTGCTCGGTGTATCTGTCCTCCTGTGCTTGGAGCTGGAGCGGGCTGAGCAGCTCGGGGCCCGATCCTTCCTGCTCTTGCTGGAGTCAAGGGGGAGTTTGACATTGCTTCCAACGAGACCGGGATCGAGCCCTCAGTGATCGTTGTTTTCATATGACTGCTGGAGATTTCAGAATTCGGTTTCCTATTTCTAGAACAATGTGAGTCAGCCTGTAAAATTAACTACTGCTGTTACAATGAAAGCCCAGAAGTGATTAGTTTTGTTTGGTGTGGTATGTATTTTATTGGTTGAAATAATAATAATTAAACAAAAATGCTTATTTAACACAAACTCACTAGTGATTCTAAAAACTGAAGTTACTGATCGACAGATTACTAGTGAGTCTCTCAATCTCAAATATCTCCATTATATACATATCCTAAGACGGCTCTTTTATTGAAAGGAAAAGAGAAAACAAAAGAACAAAATAAATAAGCTGTCTCTGAATTACAATTTTTTGCTAGATAATAACACTGAGTCAGAATGGAATCCCACTTCTCGAAGAGAGCATCCATTGATAGGCATTTCTTATATAATTCTGATGTTGTGTATAAAATATAAGGTGCTTTAATATTTAGTTGAATTTGCTTTTTTTGTACAGTCATTAAGGAATATTTTTATCCAATTTTAATGATTCTTAATCTCTTAAAAATGGAGATTTTCATTTTTAATTGACCTAATTTTTAAACTGCAGTTAAGGCTGGGGTTAAGTAGAAATTATTATCCTTTAATTGTCTTTACATAGTTTTTTTGACTATTGAAGAGCTGTGAAATGAATGATTGGCTTTAATTTCAGAGGTGTGGGTTCTTTTTGTCACCTTCAATTATGTTGTTCTGGAGAACAACAGCATACAATTCAAAAGGATATTTAGTTTTTACCTCTTTTTGTATATCTCCTTTTGTTTTTTTTTTTAATTGACATTTCAGTTTTGTTTATTTTCAAAAATTACCAAAGAGATTAAAGTCTCTGTCATGTCATTCTGCAAACAAAAAAATCTTGGAACAAACTGTTAACCCTTAGTAGGCAGTTAGCAGTTACTTTTGATGATTTCTCAAGGTTCTTCAAGTTTGGAATGATAAGGTTAAACTTGGTTGCTGTGGTGTAGTCTGGTAAATATATGCGTGTATGCTTGTTTACAATATGGCACACTTAAAAACAATTGAAATGATAATACTCCTAACATTAGAAATACAAAGTAAGGTAAGACTGCATGCAATAAAACAAGGTATTTCATTGGGAAAAAAATGATGACTATACTTTTCAAAATTACATGCATTTATCAACTGAAACAAAGAGAAGAGTAAATGATTATGATGAGTAAATACAAAATGCAGTACATGTTAAACTAATCTAAGACTAGGATTAGATTTTGTATGTATTTTACAGCCTGAACTTTCTGGAGAGCGAATGTTCTTTTCTCATTTCGAACAACAAGGGCAATAGTTAAACACTAAACATTTGCAGTGGTTCTTTGTTTTAGATACAACTATCCAGTTATATGCCTGCATTTGCAAAAAGGACACCAGTTTTATCATAGTAGTTCTTAGTTCATAGCATGACTTTGTTGTTCTACTCTACAGTCTTGTATCTTACATATTGTGGAATTGAGCAAATGTGTGTTTGGAGACAAAGACAATTAAGAAAGAAGAGGAGCTACTTCAGTGTATTCAGAGGTATATTATTTCTCCAGATATATTGAAGACTGTTTCTGAGCGCCTTTTTTTCCCCCTTTTTTTGTTTAATCCTTGTGTTGAGGAGCTGAGTAAGATATGTGAAAGGAGTATTTTGATCAAATGCACATACATGCATAGACATATACAGCAATTTATTAGCTAGGCATAAAAACTTTGCCGTATGAATGGTGAAGAAAGTACTGTTTTGTAAACTATTCTTCTGTACCAGTAAGGCTTTTATGTAGACTCTAAAGCAATGAAAATATAATTCACATCCATCAGCATTTCTGTGGGAAATCAGCATGGGCATTTCTTTTAAATGCAGAGTACAGGTACATTTTTAAAACAAAATTCTCTGAGTTAGAACCTATTTCTTGATCAGCTCTGAGCACGGTAGTTGTTTTGTTGAAAGATTTGGTGGTGAAAAAGTGCTTTGATATTAAATTTATATACACCACTGAACATCATTATGGAAATATTGAATTTAATATCAATTTGTCTGAACTTGATAGATGTTTGCATCATGTAGATGAACTTTCAATATGGATGTGAAGTTCTTGACAGTGTAGTACAAGAAAACTTTATGGCTGTAGGTTGCTTACTGACCTCTTCCTGCTCATAATAGTGCTGAGAAATTCTAATAAGATTATCAAAGATGTTTTAAACAGAAGTACAGCCAGATTTCTATGGAATGAAAAAAGGTGCAGACCAAATAACATCATCTTCTCCACGTATAACAAAACCTAGATTCAAAAGTCGCAAGGAGAGCAAATCAATGCTTTTGTCTTTAGAATCCTTCACAGTATTTTGCTTTGATTAGAAGCACTCTATTTCAGCTGTAGAGGAAAAAGCAGCAAAATGTAATGAAACTGAAATGAAGAGGGAACATTTTATGTTGGGAGGGGGAGTAGGGTGTAGAGACAGAAAAAAAACCACAATAGGATTTTTGATCCCTTAAAAGGGATCATGCTTTTAGCCAGGAAAACAGCAAACATTATTATTAGATTGGATTTAAAATCTGATCAGATCTCAGATCAGATTTACAATGTGTCTACTAGTTTAGTAGGTTTGCATTGAAGCTGCAGATAGGGAACACGGTCACCAAGTAACAAAACTAGACAACTTGGTTGTGGAAATAATCAAGGCTTCAGGGCACCCCGTAGAGATCCATCAAATCAGGTCTGGTATGGAACTGTCTGGTAGGTTGTAAACATTAAGAAATCAATGTTGCATCTGCCAGTAGACTCTTTGGTTTACTGAAACTCCCACCTGCCTAATGCATCAGAAACCAGTTTCCTTCAGGATGAATTTTATGCATCTTAAGGCTCCAGGATAAGCAAATTGATTATAGCTCTGCACCAGGCAAATTCATAAACATTTGTAAGATCACAGATTTTCAACCAACCCAGCACTGGAGTCTATTATTTTGTGAAGTATTAAAAGTCTACATCTCTCATACCTCATGTCAGCATGGCATTTTTTAATCAGGAAGCTGATTAAAAAGGGCTTGGTATACTCTAGGATGTATGTTTACTTGGCATAACTTGAGCTGTTTCAGTCTGAGTCTGGAAAGTGCTGTCCATCGTTAGTTGCAGTGGTGAAAAAAATCAGTGTAAAGTGACAATTTTTTTTTGATTACTTTCATGATAGGTTTTAAGGCTGCTATTTTGTTCCCACTTTGCATGAGCCTGATTTAGACCCCAAAGGATAGAAATTCATTGACTTCAGTGAGCTTGGATAAGGCCTGTGATCTCTTTTTGTGGAGTGATAGGCCAAATGTATTTCTGATGCAGCTCCACTAAAATCAGAAGAAAACATCTCACTTTCCTGTATTTTTGTAATTAATGAGATTGTTTAAGGACAGAATGTAAAGGAGAGTATAGTAAGCACTTAAATGATCCTTTAGACTTGTCACTGAATAGCTTATTTTTTTCCAGTCTCTCTGGTGATGTTTCATGCACAGAGATAGAAATGGTGACACTTACTTGAAAGATGTACTGCTAGAAGTATTTATATCACATATGAATATCTTGTTTTATTTTTCCAAGGGAAATTCCCTTTTCTTCTCCTGTCTCTGGGCAGTACTAGAGGATATTACCAAGGGAATAAAATTTTATGCCTAATTTTAGTGTTCCTCTGCCTAATGTGGTGTGAATAAGTACCATGTTACAGCATTTAACCCGGTTCATCTTTGTCACTTCCTGAACAGTTCCTCCGTTCAGATAAAATAACCGAAATGCAGGATGAGGAAAATATCCAAGATTTGTTATGTGGATAAACTGTAGAGAGTGATTGCTCTTTTTCTTGGAGTAGTTGCTCTGGCATTCCTCTCAGTGCTGCAGCAGGGACAGTCTCTCGCGTAAGAATCGGGGAATACCCTTGAAAGGGCTTCCCCAGGCCTCTTGTGCTGCTGCGTGCCAGTGGCTCATCCCTTTGTTTCTTATCTCCTTCCCCAGAATTAGTTGTTAAATCAAATGTCTTATTTTTCTGAATTTAAGAGTAGCTTATGCCAATCCAGCTTCTAAATGAGCAACAGAGATTTGTTTTAATAACATATTTTCAGAGATACTAGCAATACCTCTATCGTCTGAAGAGTAAAGGGCCCATGTTTAAATATGAAATTGTGTTTATAACAAGTTTGCATACATTGTGGCTATCTTGCCCCATGCATAAGCATTCAGGATTGTTTTTTGGGTATGTGTATGTTTAGGAAGAAATAAAACTGTTATATTATGTCATAGAAAATCATACGGTTGCAAGCAGGACTTTTATTTTCTGTGTATCTTTTTAATGCTCTCGATATGTTTTAGACAAGTTGTTATGAATTCAGAATGGTATTTCTGCAGTGTCTTGGTTATGCAGAATAATCTGACTGATAAAAAGACCTGCAAAACCAAGCTCCTTGGGCTTGAAGTTGGCACTACAAAGTAATGATTGTGTTTTGTCAGCACATGCACACACAAAGTCCATTTTGAGTCTAGTTAGTAGCCTCCAGAGTATACACAGGTCAAGCTAAACTATATTCACATATAGAAAAACTTGTTTATTCCAGCACTGGTAAGAATTCCTGTGCAGGTGGTATATTACCTTTACTAAGACAAGCAGTTCTGCAGGAATTTCATAATGCTCTGACCCTTTGGCTGTGACCAATCTACTCCCAATTTCAAACTCTGTTTTCTAGTGATGAAAACCTATTTCTCTCAACCTTTTAAAATACTCCGCATGTTTGGATCTACCTGAGCTTAAAGGCATTACTCTGTGTGGAGTTACTGCTGAACTCCATACACTAGCAGAATAGTGTACTTCTTCGTCTCACAGAGATAGTAGGTGCAGGTCAGGCTGCAGCATTCTCGCAAGAATTAGGATGATTTTTGGACATTGCAAGTAAGAGATGCAGAGGCGATGATGTGAGAAGAAGGAGTAACAACGGCTCTTCAAGGGAAGAGAATCAACCATTCCACTAAAAAGCTGACAATGAAAAATCTGAGGTTATATTGACCAGTATACAGAATGTGATGCTAGAGAAAATGAGAACTCGGTGACTGTTGGACATGGGTCCTCAAAACAGAGAAGAAAAGAATCTCAGAAATCACAGAATGGATATGGACAAGCTTGTCGAGGAGGTGTTCAGGGAGGAGTCAGGAGCTGTACTTACGTGGAGGACTTCATGAACCCAAAGACAAATACCAGCTGGAAAAGGAAAGGAAGCTCAGGTAGGTTTATTCACATATACTACTTCTGCTATTCTGTTTTTTCTTTCGTTTGTTTTTTGACTTTTTTCACAAGCGTAAGAACTCATCCTTTCTCTTCACTCCTTTCTTTCCTCTCTCAGAATAGTGTCTAATTATATGGGGACAGGGAACAAAGAAAGCACCTTTACAAATAGTCAGTTTATTTTAACATCGTTACTATGTGTACTGTCAATCATAGGCAAAAATAAATAAGTTAAAATAGAATAAACGACACAAAATATTCATAAATGTGTGCTACTGACAGGGCATGTAGAATTTTTGTGACTAAAGTTCAATTCCTTGCAGACAGGAGCAAAAACATTAGCACTGAAACGGATACCTGAGTCTTCCCTTGAAATAGATGGGAATCAAAAGACTTCTTTTCAAGCAATTCTGTAATGGTCAGAAAAACTATGCATTTTCTGTGAATAAAATGTAAACATTCTGTGGCATGCTTTCTGAGAGAAGAGACCAAATTCAAAACGTTTTTTTTTTTTAGAAATAGAAAGTAGAGAGATTTTTTGGCTGTTTCAGGGAACTTGCATGCTGAATTAAACAGTAGCATTTATCCATTTCCATTCATGGATTTTCAGGTTGATTTGTGTATGAATATCCCCTTTTACCTTCAGGACATTGCCAGCATTTTCCAGCACATGTTCTTTAAATTTTGCAAGTGAGTTTCTAGGAAGGCCTGTTTTGCTTCTCCTTCTACAGTGAGTTACTACCTCACCATATCAGCTCTGGAGAAGTCCTTGTTTTGAGGAGACCAGTAATGTGTGATGGGGCGATCGTCAGCTGCTCTGAGGAAACTTTTCTGGGGCCTCTCCATCTCATAAACCAATTATTGCCTGTTCAGCCATATTTACTGCGTTATTTTAGTATGTATGGTAGTCCATACTTCTTATGCCAGCTCTTCAAGGTGACAGGCTTAAAGCAGCCATCATTCATGGATTTGCTGAACTGCCCTCCACAGGTCTGACCCATTTCATATGACAAAAAACGTATATGGGAAAAAGATGGGGATTTTTATTTGTGATCTTTTCAATCTTATAATGTCTGGTTTTTGTTTTGTTTTGTTGTTGTTGTTTATCAGCAAGCTTGGCTGACAAATGGCAGACTGTGATTAGAAGAAAGAAGAAAAAGAAAAGGGTCGATCTTTTCAGTAGGTCTGTTTGGCCCTTCCGGCACAACAGACTGGAGAAAAGCTACATTTGAAGACTGAGTGTCCTGATTTGGCAAATGCAGGCACTGCAAAGCAGTATGGCACAAAACACTGAGTGATTTCAACGGAGGAGCTGTTGAACCTTATAGACAGCTCTGTGCCCAAGGTCTCATCCCATATACCTTCTTTCTTTCTTTACCTCCTACCTGCCAGAGAGCCAGCACAGATTGGCCACAGTACTACTTCCAGCCAACTCCAGTGGAAAATAAGGGGATAGGACAAGAATGCACATTTGTTAATATAACTCATGCACCTTGCACTTCTTATTTGTGATTTTATATGTTGTTACTGTAAATAAAGCTTTATTTTGTGAAAACCATGATGTATTTGTTCTGTTTAAAAACCTGATATGAAACTCCCTTTTACTATATCTGCACTGCTCACCAACTTCAGTGAAATGTGGTTAACTTTAAATTAAAATTTCTAGCAATTGCAAGTACAGCTTACTCAAAGAACAGAATAAGCAGATCTAAAGCAGTGCTGCCAATAGCGCACATCAGAATATGCTTCTGGAGCTTCCAGAAGTTTTATTCAGGTTGACTCTTATGGCTCTTTTGTGTTCAGAATCACCAGTCTTTCTACTGTCCCTAAAAGCGTCTTCATTTTTGTTTATAGAGTCATTTTTCATTTACTAAATATTCCTTAAAAATTACAGGACAATTACTGTATCTTTATTTCCAGATACCAGGTAGATAACTTTCTGAACTAGGAAAGCAAAGGATAGAGTAGTTTTTTGAGAATTACAGTTAATAAGGTAAATGTATCATTATAAATATTCTGGTCTAGAGAAATGTCCTTGTGTTACTGCACTTCAAAAGCATTCCTAAAAATTTGAGCTTTACATAGCTTTTATAATCACACTAATGTTAATGAGCCATCATCACTTAATACGACAATCCAAAAGTGTTACTTTGTGTTTGGAAGTTAAGAGGAACAGAATGGGATATGTATCTTGCCTACTAAACTTCTCGCATTCCTGCACTTTATCGAGAGTCATAGTTCTTGCAGGCCTTTATAATAATCATGTTCACTATAGATTTGTCAACAAAGTTGCTAACCAAAGTTGCTAGCAATCAGGGTTTTCAAGTTCCCAGAGACGGTATGCCTCTAATTTTTCAGGGTATAAACACCTTAGGTTTTGGGGCATTTCCATTGCAAGTTTGGTATAAACTCAGCACATGACTACAGGAACTGGATTTACAATCTCCCATATCTAAAAGCTCTGCTTCCAGTTTTGGTTGTGCTTGATTTGCACTATGATTGTTACGAGGGCTAAAAATGTTTAAGCAGTTGAGGAATACCTATAGCCATGGCAAGTTTTGTTTTCTGCCACCATCATCTGTTTCTCCACAATTTCTTTTTTTTCCTGAAAAATCTGCTGATAGAATTGAAGATCTGCTCATGCAGGAAAAACAGGTACTGCCCTATGAAGCAGACATAAGACCTCCACTGATTTGTTCCATATATGTTTCTGATGCTAATATAGATGGAGTACAGAAAAGTAGCATGGAAATGGGGAAATTAAGGAAGAACCAGAGACTCATAAAAACAGAGCAAGGAAAAGAGGAATTGGCGGAAGCTGAGCCTAAACTCTTATAGTTCGCCAGGTAGAGTGTTGGGGTCTCACTATGTGCTGCCAAGTATTTCCAAAATAAATGTCTGCAAACTGCATGAGCTATCCATAATTCCAACACATCTTTGGCTAGTAGAGTCATTTATGGAGAACAGTAATACCTTTAAAAGTCTTCAGGATAGCATGAGTGCTAGAAAGGTTAAATTCCCAAGAGCTGAAGAGTGGCACAACTGTTACTAGTAAAGTTTTCTACTGTAGGCAGGGCTTTAAAGTAAATGACTAAAGGAGAAAGAGACCTCTCCTTACTCATGTTTAGTTTTTTGAACTAAGGATGCAAGTAGGTTCAGAGATTCCACCCGTCCTTTGTCTTGACCCCCTGAAGGCTGAAGGGAAAAAAAAAATTAAGGACTGAAAATTGAGAAAGCAAAATCAGTAGCTTCCATGAAAATGTATAATTGATACATATTATGACTTTTCATATATGAGAATTACAGATTTCAGATCATAACTTAACATTTTTAAGGAAGAAACTTTCACATGACTGTTAACCATAACCCCAAAATGACTAAAAATGTCTCAGCTAGTGTTCACACATACGCTTAACTGTAATTTTTCTGATTAAACATCAAAATGTTAGAGCTATGGTAGCAGTAAAAGGAATTTGCCAGACATCTATATTAGAACAAGGAGACAATACGTTTGCATAGCTACATTTACAGAGCCCATGGCCTCATCCTGTTCCCATTGAAGTCATTCAGGATTTCTTCAGGGTAAGAAGGCATCTTTTATTAGTTTCTAGGTTTTTCACCTGTTAACTTACAGACTTTTCCAGTATGGCTTTCAAAGCAATTCACTTAAAAAAATATAGTTATTAATTATAATTATTATCCCTGCTTCATCAGTTGAATTCTTGATTGATTTATCATTTTGCCAAAAAGTCTGAATACTAAATCCGAGTTTGACATGTCATTGCTGTAAGTAGTTTTTTGATCAACTATTACATTGATTTTGGTAAGTTTAAAAACAATCTTTCCCCAGGAGGTATCACACCCACAACACAAGCCAAGAAGTATTTTGCTGTCCTCTCCAGAGGCAAGTTGCTGCTCCTGTTTACAAGTAGACTGAAACACTAATGATCAAAACAGTATCAAATTGAAAGGGATAGGATATATGTATTAATGAATCTTGAATGATAGCAATAGCTTTTGCTTTAGAAGCGGTATATAAATTTTACATTTGGAATATTAATTACCTTGTGGTAAGGTCCTGTCTGCTTCTAGAAAATAGTCTTTTAAATATATTCATTTGTTGCCACTTTTCCTTTATCTTTCCTGAAGCTTATTTGCTGTCTTGAACTGTGCACCGAAATTTTACTGACATAATTAAAAAAATCAGCACGTGAATCTAGAGCATAGAACAGCTTTAAATACATAAACTTAAACTCCTATATGCATCATGCAAGACAATGCATACAAATTTGAATGCATTGCTGCAAATTTTGAGAATGCAAACCTGCTATATTATTTATTAGTAATTGCAGATGTCTACTAGGTACACTGGGAAGAATCTTATGCTTTAGAAAATGAGTAGCTGTTTATAGACAGATCATAGAATAAGATCCTGGTTCTTGTGTGACATACTCACATGGGGCTCCTATGAAACTTCCTGGGACTCTTCACCTGCTGTAAGTTAAACTTAAATGTTTACAGAATGAGGGCCTGAGTTGGCCATCCAGTTCACTACTTAGAAGAAAATTTCAGACAAAATAAACTGTGTACAAACCCAAACTGAAGCACTTTGTAAGCTCTTGTTATAAAAAACTATAAGCAGAACAATAATGGAAAAAATCAAAACATTTCTCTTTCCAGAATGAAAGATTTGATTTGCTATTAGAAGTGGCTTTTTTGGATACTTTCTAACTTTTTTTTTTTTAAACAAAATAAAGCACACTTATGTCCAAAATACTTTTGGTTAAATAAAATGTTCTAGTTAAACCCACCTGACTTTGTTACTGTTTGATTTGCCAAGCATCTCATTTTAAATGAACAAGAATAAAAAAAAAAAGTTAACCTCACAGTTTGAAATCTTTCTTGAGCTGGAATTGGAAAGATGTATGTGGTACCAGCTCCTACAAGTTTACTTAGTTCGGTGAGACTCAGATCCAGATATCCCTAAATTCTATGTAGGTTTTCCAACTCAGTAAGTACTGCTGAAAGCCTAATGCCTCTGGTTAGGAGAGGTGAGAGAAGGGGAATGTTCTGAACATTAAGCTTCTGAATCTGGGCCTGCATGGTCAAAAATTTATTTTCAACAAAATAACTGCGATCTGTGCTTGAGGTTCATGTACAGCTGTAGAGGTGGCTGGTTTATCACTGTATGGCAGAGATATAGAGAATGCATTTGGATACACCTCATTACTTGTGTAACTTGCAACCTGACATATTTTATCTCTCGGAACGCTTTTGCCAATTGTAGATAGCTTTGCATGTAAAGTAGCTGTGTGCTGCCTTGCACTATTATCCTGATCATTTTTCCTTTTTTGCTCTTTTTAGATCTTAGTAACAGTCCTTATATCTTTTCTGATACAAAATTAATTTTGGAAATTGATGGTGTGGCATGAGAGCAGATCTGCAGATGTTACCATTAGCATTTCTAACCCAGGCTTCTCATGATTTTTAGTGTTTTTTATAACGGTTACTGGTTACTGCAGCCAGCAAAGAAGAAAAAGTGAGGAGGGAAAATAATAACAGACTCCCCTTTACGATGGTAAATAGTGTGATTTTGTTTTCCAGATCTATAACAGATACTACTACTTGAAGGTATTTCGGTTTGATGGTACCACCTAAGAAGTAATCTTAAAAAGAGTACCAGTAGTGAAGGTATTAGAGCAATCTTTTTACTAGCCTTTGCCTGGTGAACTGGGGTGTGATTCTATCTCATTCTACTCAATGAGTTGTCTGTCATTTCTATCATTTACTTATTTGTCATTGAGATAGTAAGCATGTGTCTACATCAAATTGGTAAAGCAGGGGTGTAGGGTGTGCAAATATACCTGAGCTGGCTTTAATCTGTTTCGGTCAGATACCAGTCCCAAAGAAAACATAGTCCTTTGGCACAGGCTCAGTAAACTTTCAGAGATTTTCTACTAAATGTTGGATTAAGCAAGCTCAGATACATACTCTGTAGTTACATGTTTTAATTTGCTCTGTAGTTATGCTCTGAGGCTAAAGACCTAATTCTCCATTACGATGAACCTTCTGTAGTCGTCTACACCTGTATTAAATCGGTATTTCTGCTCACTTTGTACTGGAATAGCTACAGAAGGTACAAGGCAGTTGAGAAGAAGATCCTTAGTTATTTTCTTAAAAAACTGGTAGGAGTCTGAAGCGTGAGTTTCACAAGGTTGGGAAACTTACCCGTGATAAGCACTCCAGTCAGTTGAATAAAGCATAGTTCATGTTTCTTTCTTGCTGTATATTTCTTATGTAATTTTTTTTTAGGGTAATTTGATTATTAAGCACCTGAGATAGCATGTGATGATGAAGTGACATGAAACATTTGTACCTAATAAGCCTTAATAAAATATTAACTGTGTATGCCGATCTAAGAATTTAGACATGTAGAAGAAATGTAGACTATTAGAAGTGTAGAAGAAAGAATGTTTTATTTGCGTAGATAACACAAATAAAACAATATTTGTGACAGCTAGTCCTGGTAATTAATACCTCATTTAAGAGCTTATTTTGGGATAGAGACCATCTCATGAATATAATTCACAGCTTTATAGAAAAAATTAGGTTGAAAGGGATATCTGGAGGTCATCCAGTCCAATCCTCTACTCAAAGGGGTTCAAATCAGGATAGAGTCATAATAAAATACAAAGTTTGGTCTACACAGCAGCACCCAAATATTGTGGAATGGTGTCAGAAGCTCTGAGAAGTAAGAATTATGTCTAAATGAGGTTCTCTAATTCTTGTTTAGAGATGATGCAACCTATATCCAGATAGATAGAATATGCTGCTATAACTACACTGACTTCACCCTATACTGCCATGTATAGTTCATTTTATTTCTGGCATCTCCCTGTGTCACTAGGACTAGAAACATCCCTAGAGTCAAATGCTGATTCTTCCTGTTGGATAAGGTGTGAAACGGAATCCACAACATCTGCATAGATCAGAAGGGTGGGAGGAGAATGTAAAGCGCAAGTCCAGTGTCACTGAAAAATATCTTTTTAAAAAACTACCCACTTTCTCTGTTCTGAAAAATCATTTTGGAAAGGAAATGGAATTTTTAATTGTAGTAGGTTATTTCTATTGCAATTTAGAAAAGATACAGTAGGAATCAGTTCAGCACCAATGGGAAGATACTGTGGCTGGCCAAATAGGTCCTTCCCATTTTAAGCTTTTTTACAGAATGACAGAAATTAAAGTGGAAAGGAAAGCATGAAAAAAGATGTAAAGTTCAGAGGAGTGGGACAAAATAAGGAGGTGGGAACTTAAGTAAATACAACTTGGAAACAAAACTGGAGTAGGACTGCTCAGAGTTTTTGTTTGTTTAATACATCTTTCTTTTGTGTTAAGGAATGTATTTGTTTTAATATGGGTAGTCACACTATAGAATAATGAAAGCAAGTAATTTTGGTGTCTCCATAACAAAACATCATGCTGCTCCGCCTCCTGCTTACCTTTATGCTAATCTGTGTTGATCCATAGTATTCACATATCACAGATGACACAGAGATGCCAGATACAAAAATAAAATGGAAAGAATATGTTGCTACTTCATTTTCTATGCACAGGACACAGGTTCATTTCAATGTTGAGAGACAAAAAAGCTTGGACACAGCTAGGACATATTAAAGTTCAAACTATTCTCTTTATAGCACTAGTGTAAATTGAATTTGTCCAGTGATTTTTCTGGTTTCTTTGAATTTATCCAGGTGTTACTGCAAGAAGAATTTGGTTCTGGGTAACCTGGAAAGCACTGCAACCCTGGCAGAATGTCAGGTATGAAGACAGAATAGAGCTACATATTTTAATTACAAATAAAAGAAAATAACATATTTTAAATTCAAAATTCTAATATTTGGGAGATTCCTTTGAAGAGACAGAACATCTTTCATGAAAACCTTGATTTCTCAGAGCAGGCCTTTGGGTACATTTCTAACTTTAAAATACTCTCAGGTTTGACATGATTAAACAGTTTATAGAATCTTCACTCACCTTTAAGTTTTTGATATTTTTTTCTCATGATATCACACATACAGTGACATCTGTTTTGCACGCAGAGTCAAAATTGTTCTCAGCAATGTCAAGAAGACATAAAGAAATAAAATCATTGGAGTCATTCTAAGCTGTGTTTCAAGGCTTTATGACTTGAAAGGGTGTGCTTTTATTACAAGCACCATCTTTTGGTTGTGTGGTTTTACAGAACTTAGCACAAGGTGTTCAGTTTCATGACTTGGGCTACTAGTAATAATAACATGCATGTTAGATATCCTGTAGTGACGAGACTGTTATTTTACTGTGAGTAAAGGTCCACTGTGGGTGTAGAGCATGGTGCTGACTTACTAGCTAACTTGTGGGAAATACAGCTTAGGCCTTCTCTCTCCCTGTGGATTTCAGAGTGAAACAATTACGGGGCACTGCTTTTGAAAAGCAAACAGAAGAAACAATTATTCTTTATGTTCTCCATATCAGTAATGGCAAAGCTGAAGCCAGCTGGGATTAGTTTGTGTATACTTACAGATATTGTGTATTCTTATACTAATTGTATACTGGTGCGATACCACTGAGCTTGCCATCATCATCAGTTATATGCAAGAGGAGAATCAGACCTGCTGTTTATAAAATCAGATTATAATCTGTTATATATAATCAGATTATAAACTGTTATAATTGTAGGTGAGGCACAATGGCTTCTCATTTGCCTCAAATGCAGGTATGCAAGTGAGCCTATGCAGGAGATTGCTAAAGACAAGCTATTCCAAACCAGGCCAGCTTTTTGATGTACGGTGTACTGTGTACTGAAGACTCAGGGTTCTTTCATCCTTCCAGACAGCTTCAGTGGTAAACATCTTTGATGTTTGTAATGTATGGGTACTGGTCTCTGTGGCAAGCTGAAAATTCTGCAGAAGTCTTAGTTAATTATAAAATTGCAGAATATATGATTTTTCTAAAAATATTCTTGAATAAAAGTGTAGGTATATGTCAGTCTTGATAGTTACAAGCTACAGTTGTTACTCATCCTTGAGATAATAAAGTGATGCTGTTCATTTTTCACACCCATATATTGTGTGTAAGCATGGGCAGACAAAACCACCCCTAGAAAAACTGTGCGGTTACTCAGTTTTATAGGTAAGTGGTAGGGAAAAAAAGATTTTATCTTAAAACCAGAAAAAAAATACTTCTAGTAATGAGCTAATACAAACTGATATATTTGATATTGCTTTGGGGCAAAGGGATGGGCTAGGTGACCTTTTGAAGTCCCATGAATCTTTATTTCCTGTGACTGCATGAGCAGTAAAAGAAAAATAGAGAAATATAAAAAGGACAAGAAACATAAGGCTGTGGAACTAGAGGATTTGAATATTGAACAAGGTTGATCATGCTTTTCAATAAATGCAGGGTGGGTAGAGAAACACTAGCTAGATAGTGCAGTTATGGGTAATGATCTAGTCACAGCAGTGTGGAACTTAGCGCTGACTAACTTATCAAGGTGAGAAGGGAAAGAAGTCTAAGCTCTGATTAATTTACCTTATGACTTGGGGCAATCTCTTAGGAAATCAAACACTTTTGAGAATTAAGGAAGTTTTGGAGGGGAAGATAATGTTGCTGCAAGGCTACAAGTCAAATTCTAATAATATATGCAAATTTGTACGCATTTCACAGAATTAGTAACATCAGGGTAACTGTGATAATCTATGTTTATGATCATGGCAAATTTTACAGTGAAGAGTAATTGTCCTTTATTATTTGTTTGCCCTAACTAATATATTTGGAAAATAGAAAAGTTTGAAAACCAAAGTCCTTTGAGTCAAAATAGGAGCGTTCTCTTCTCAGAAGTTAAAGGAAGTAGCCGTGATCTGACAGCACAAGAGCTTCAAGCACAGCCTAATGGTCCCCCTGAGTCAGTCTCCACACAAATATTAGAGCTACTTAAAGTCATTGGGATCTATTGGTTGCTTAAATTTTGTATTTTGGCAGCACCTAGGGCACTGAACAACTTAGGACTTAAGGGGAGGTTCCTCAAATGCAGTAAGTAAATGCCCTTTTTCCCAGTTTGTACTCAAGGGAAGTGGGATGGCACTGTGACTATTGCGGGAATTGTTCTTTCAGCAGGCTGCTGCTTTCAGTTGCAGGAGAGGATGGCAATTTCGTTAGATCCAGTATTTGCAATGGGAATTTGGAGATCTGAAAGTGAAGCATCTTTGCACTTATACATGTTTGAAGTACTGGTATAGCTCATTGTTGCATGCCAGTCTGTTTTGGCTACTGGTTAGGCCTCAGTTTTACATGTCCAAGAGATTGCTAAACTCTACACTCAATATTAAGGATTTATAGGTTCTTTTGGCAAGAGAGCGCAAGATCGTAGTTTATGCTGGTGAATATGAAAAAGAAAGTACAGTTTCTGCAACAGGTGGGAGGATCTCTGTGACAACTGAAGCAATTGTTATATGAGATAGCAGATTCTGTGGCCAAACACTGGTAGCAGATAAACACACTTGTTTGTATTGGTAATTTAGCATAGCAGTCTCTTAATGCCAGGGGCTTTTCTAGATAGGGTTGTTCTGCTCACTATAAGCAATTCTATATCAAAATTGTACTGAAACTGAATTGCCTAAGCCAATCAAGCTGCTGTCATGCTCTATAGGTAAATACTGTATAGCTTTTTTTCCCCCAGTTGTGCAATTTTCTGCATTTTGATTGGTTTCAAGAGGCTGATTGTCATCTTCATGCTGCAGCTGTTGCTGGGTAACAAGGCAAGAAAAGGAAATCCTTGCATTGTGTTTGCATCCCAGTCAGAGCACATATATTTGCATATTCATATTAAAAATATTTCAGATAATTGCATTATGAATAAACAAATCTGTGCATCTTCTTGGCTATTATAACCTCCCTTCAATGATTGGTTCCTTTATTCAGAAATCTTAAGCTGTGCCTCACAGCAAGCTCACCCATTCTTCTTGTGCTCCTCAACCAAAGTAGAAAAATTGCAAATGTATGTGCCATAGGAAGAAGGGACAGGAAAACCCAAAGAAAGTGATTCTGTCAAATCACTGAATAGAAAATTATACCTCCTCTGACTCATCGTTTCTCTTTATAGGCCTGTGAGACTATCAATACCACAAAAAGAGTTGAAAATCTGTATTTCCAGTTGTTGACCCCTGGAGAATCCCAAGGTCTTTCTCTCATTCAGTTTGAAACAATAGGAGTACTATGTATGGCCCGATTTGCATTCTGGAAGATGAGCGTTGATCTATAGAGAAAGGACAGGCTGCAGATACAAAGAAAATGGTTACGTGGAGTGGAGGAGAACACTAAAATGTTCAAAAACTTATTTTAAAAAATCTAAAAAAAAATCTACAGTTTTGTGAACTTCGTTTTTGTTCTGTTTCTCCCTTTCAGCATTTAATTAATAAGATTACTATTGTTAAAAAAAGCCTAAATGCTTTTGGCTTTAGCAATGTGGCAAGCATGAACTGGGTAAATAAACTCTAGGTGAAATTCTGGGCCTGTTGAAATCATAGGCAGTTTTGCTACTGACTTTAATTCTGCCAGGATTTCACCACCAGAGTCCAGCTTCTTTTAAAGATTTTACTGGCTAATTTATGATGATTACTCTGAAAAGAAAACACCTATGATCATGTTAGGATCATTGAACAAGTTGCTTAGTTTCTGCAGCTTCTTTACCAGATCCAGAGAATGCTGAAGTCAGTGGAAGGACTCTCATGGCCATCTGTAAATTTTGGTGAATAGAATATAGAGGTCCCAATAAACCCTTAAGAGTTATAATGATATTTACTTAAAGGAACAAGATACTATACAACTAAATGGATATTCTAATACTGTAATTAATGCTTTGAGATCCTTTATAAAGTTCAGGAGGATGAATCACAGAGGAGCCAATAATTAGCTATAGAAAAGTTTGTCTGATGTATAAAGCAAACTTGTGGACTTTGTTTGTTGCACATTTTTGCTTGCATATGTTCTCTTTCTTTCACATACACATGCACCCACATCCTCCCTTTTCCCATACTCTCTTGTTTCTTTCTTTTTTCTGATTGTATTGTTTTTTTTTCCCCATTACAGAGTAGCTTAAGAATGTCTGTAATCCCTTTTATGGGATTCTTTGGCCTGACCCAAAGGCTATTGGCTATTGGGAAGAATTCCAAGACCTATGGATCAAGCCCTTCACATAGATTTGTAGGAAATACGTTAATATTTATCCATGTATTTTACTTAATCTATTTTTCTTCTTTAGAAATGTCATTTGCAAATATCAATTATGTTTCTGTTATGCAGTGATGCTTGTTTAAAAACTGAAAATAACTGCATAAAAGACAAAAGCTATAAAAAGTAAGTCCTATTTCTGTCCTGTATAATACAATAGCTGTTACTGAGTTGACATAAAGATAACTGAGGGCAAAATCTGGCCCTCAGAGCTTGAATGCTTGCCATCCTATCAGCACTTTCTGCAGTGTGGGAGACAGACTGACCAGCAGAATCAGGGCTTTTGCTTCTGAACAGCATGTTATTCTTGAAACCCCTGTGGTTGGAGAAGATTTCAGGAGAGCAGTCAGGTCACACCACAGCTGAGAATGGATGATCACTCTGCTCCAGCCCACGCAAGGAGAGTTTTGACATCTGCCTCCGATGAAGCCCTTCATCTTCTCCCCTGCTATGAGCATAGGTGTTGCTGTGACAGATGCCTGAGGTCAAGGGGCACTGCAAATGTGGGAGAAAGGGCTACAAAAGAGAAACCAGCTTTAAACAGTGAATGATGTATATGGCTCCCATAAAAAAACAAAACAAAACAAAACCCCTCCCACACCAGAAAACCTAATGTCTTGATTTAGCACAATAAGGTTAACAACTGTAATTGGAACAAATGTCTGCACTTTTACAATTAATTAATTGTGAATTTCAGTGAGCATTTTATAGGTCACAAATTCCTTAAAGTTAAATCTTTTTATTATGTGAAACAGTTATATACAAGTCATATATCCTATCAGTTTGCTGTAGTCAGATATTCACTATTACTCAGTATTTTGAAGGGAAGTACCCTTTAGTAGATGTCTCTTGGAAATGGTTAGTGTTGGCTAGAACTAAGTATAGTGCAGGTGGGAGTGTACAGTCTCTCAACCGATACTGCTCAGGCACTATATAGTGCTGGTAACGCGGTTTCCCTACTATGTCAGTGTTGAATAGCAACTATAATTTTGCTCCAAACTGAGTAGTGCTTCTGTGACAGAGATAAAACCAAGGACTAGAAGTAAGATCTTTGCATTCAATGTATGTCTTTTGTCCTAAACTGGCCAGGGATCAAGTCTCTGGGGGTGAAACACCAATCCAGTGAAACACTGTGCTACATAGATTTCAGAGCCTGCAAGATCCTGCCATTGCACCTCAGTAGAAAATTTCTGTTGTTACACATTCAGAACTAAAGCTTGCTTTAACAAAAGTGGTTGAAGAGGGAGGTAAGAGTCAGTTTTGGTAATAAACTCCAGCTCTGTTTGCAAAGTAATTTTGTATCTGAAAGCAGTCCTAATAGGAGTGTTTACATATTAAATTTCTAAATTTGAGAAGTCCAAATTCTAAATGTTTGCACAGATCTGTATTCTGACAGAGATCTTATAATTGTCAAGTATTGTGATGAGAACATAGTCTAGAGTAAACTTTTTAAATGTAACTTTTTAGCATGTCTCTGAGGATTCTGGTTTGTGTGTGTTTTCCACTGAGGGCCCAGCAAAGGCTATTAGACTTGGCAGTAGGCCACGATAGTCTTAATGAATATTTTATTCAGCATAATCCTTCATTGGGTAGAATTTGGCAGACTTGTAGCTAGAGGCTGCTGGCCTCAGTTGTCCTTCAAAAGCTTGTCCTGTCTCATTGGTTCCCTTCTTTACTGAAATTTATTTTTGCACTGTCTGGTGGTGATAGAATTCCCTTAATTATCTCCAAGACTGTCACTCAGCCAAAGGGATTCATTCTCCATTCTTGGAGGATGGTAGAATTGATGCCTTGTTCACTGTTATTCCCCAGTGATCCTCATTTGACACAGTAAGTCTGGAAATGTATTTCCCCATTGTCAAGGGGAAGAGGAAGAGTTATGGCTGATTTTCCAAAGGATATGCCATCTCAGAACTTAATTTCCAGGAATGCTCAATTCAGAGTGGATGCTTCACTTACATACTTCACACCTGAAATAGAAATTATCCTCAAGTCTTCAACCATTTGCTATGGTTTGGAGATTTTAAGGCAAGAAGGGGACTGTGAGGTCCCAAGTCTGGTCTCCTACATACTACAGGACATAGATCCTCATTTAGTAGTTTTTGCCTTAAGCCGACAAGTTCCAGCTGGATACCTTTTGGTGAGTTTCCTGAGCTGTCATGTTCTACTGCAGATACAGTGGATGTTATGTCATGGATGAATGGATGGATTTAATTGAGTATCTCAGAAATTATGTTGTGCTTTGTCTCTGTATGACTTGTTTATAGCTTTCTTAGCAGAAAGTATATGTGCAGACTGTATTTGCAATGAATTTATCACTTCAAATAATGCAGTGAGTTTAGCTGGTTTCTGTGGCCTCTTACCAAGTAGCTAGTGATCTGCTCTTGACTGATTGTGGCAATTTACCTTTCTTATCTATCCATTTGAAGGCATTAAGCTGTTTGCCTTCCTTGAAAGAAACAAAGATGTATTCCTGGGAGAAGGTGCCAACTGCTGTAATACTCAAATGTCCAGGTGTTTCAAGGTCTGTTTTTTTAAGTGATAAGCATCAGTATGAATGCTGATGCAATACTGGCCTGGTAGGAGTGATGTAACCACATAGCTAGCAATGCGTCACATGATCAGGAGCATATGCAGAACACCAGGCAGTAACGATTGGGAAGCAACAGCCCACGTCTTCCTCTCTTTTTCTATGAGTGGGTCTGATCTTTATCATTTTAACAGCAAGATAACTTTGCACTTGATACAGAAGCTTCTTCTTCTTGTCCATATTCCTCTGTGTTTCTAAAGAGAAGTGTTCAAACAGTTCACCTGCCACTAAAGGAGCCACCAAAGGAGCTTTTCAGGACTTGTTTTTATAGACTGTCTTATGTGTGTGTGTGTGCTTCATTCCTCTGACAAATATAAGGTTAACCGAAGTAGCTTAACTTGTCTTCACTGAGTACTCAGCCCTTTCAGAAGGGGATGAATTATCTTAAATTTATTCACATTTGTTGTAAAGTAAAACTTCACAACCATGCAATTACCATGGATCAAGTAGCTTGTTGCTCTAGAGCACCTTGCTCATGAATGTGGCCATTTAGAATTTAAATCCATAATCTTTCAAGATCTTGTTATGATTAATAATCAAAGACTCTCTCAGGCATCCCCCATGACTTATGATGTGTATATAAGCCCTACTAATAAAATTGAGGATGGAAGACTGCTAGGTATGGTGCTGATTGATAAAATTATCTGTCAATATCTGTCTACAGACAAAGAAAAAAAAAACATGTTTTCAGAGTGATTTAGTCTGGAGGACAATTTCTGGACATGACAAAATTCTTAGAGTATTTTTAAAATAATAGTTGATGTCCTATAGCCAAGTATAATAATAATATTAGATATCCTATAGCCAAAATGGTGCGCCTTACTCTTGGATTTCATTCTAAGATATGCTGGTCTGAAATTAGTAACTTCCAACATATTTCTTGTCAAGGCTTGGTTACATTTGCTTGTTACAGACCGAATACAGCAACAAGAATGATATGCACACTCAAGACTATTAAAAGAAAGAGAAGGCAAGGGATACACTCTTCATCTGGTTTATTTTAATGTTTTTATCTGCTTTGTAGATGGTTATAAAACCCTCCTTGATAAAAATTTCAGTTGAAAACAGTTACTAATTTGTTTGGAGGATAGGCTACTACTATAGAAAGATCAAAATCACTTGATGTCATTGTGGCCATAAAACAAATGCACTTAAGTGTAACCAAATGCAAGTTAACATGTCTGTATATAAAGACTATCCCTACAGTATTGAAGACTGCCTAGGAAAGGAGCAGCTGAAATAAGTCTTTAGATAATTATTTCAGAATATATTCTTAATACCATGCTGTGGCCTGTGTGAAATGTTAAAGATAAATAATAATGGACTAGTGTGTAGAATCTGAATTGCTTTGTTCGCATTCTTCTTGGACTGAGAGCTGGATGTCTTCATCACATTCAACATCTTCAAGTTACAGTAACTGCAATATCATGCCTCAGGACTTAGAACAATTAGCTAGCCCTTTGTATGTTTTATTAAAAAAAATTGGATTTAAACAAATGTTTTCTGAAATACCTCTGAGATATCCATGATTGGGCACAGTCAGAGATAGGATGCTGAACAAGGCAGACCAGTGTTCTGAAACAATACATGGATTTTTCTTTCTAAGAGGCCAGGTTGTTGTGTCTTGCTCACAGTCTCAATGTCAAACTGGCTGCCAAGTTTGGGAGCACAGAGAAGTTTCCCAGTATCATTAACAGAGTCTTTTGCGGTGGAGGTTTGAAGGTTTGCTCTGAACTATGGGGCTTGTTTCACTTCCTGAAACATTTTGGCATGTTCTGGCTGAACAGTTTCCTGCTACTTCGGAAGGCATTGCTGATTTGTGGCAGAGTTACACCTTTTGTATTTTCCTCTGACACAAAATAGTTTAGCATTTTGAAGGTTGAAGTACCATCATCTGTCTGATATCAGTGAGGGCATTGGAGTGAAATGCAGAAATTCAGTGAAATTCAGTAATAAGCCTGAGCTTAGGTTACATGATATAACAGTTCTTTCTGCTTATTACTTTGTTGAAATCTTTCAGCAGTTAGGATGCTAATAATCTACCATTCCTTTCTTCGTGCAGTATTTTTGTTTTGGTTCATGGGGAGTACTGGAAAGATGTAATTAGCTTTAGTTCTTTTTACACAAAAACACTGAGCTTCACATTCATGCATACAAACATGCACACGAAAAAAGGAAATTTGTCCCTGTATATTTTGAAGAACTTATGTTGTTACATGATTATTTTCATAGTGTTTTTATAAACAAGATTATCATAAAAATAAGTGTTCATTTTGAACTCACTGAAGATGTACAGTATTGGTAGATAACAAGTATCTACAGTGAATATAATTATTTACACATATTTTGGTGGATGGCAGCAGATTACTGGGCTGGCCACTTTACAGTAGGATTCCACAGTAAATATCATGTTCTAGGGGAATTAGGAGGGAATAACATTCCTTGAGGATTTATAGAGTGCACAACAGGAGAGTATTTGATCCCGTCACAGAGCTAGATGTGGATGATAGGACAGACAGTGGCCTCTAGAACAGATTTGTGGGTAAAGATCATTCTAATTGGTCCTTAAGAGGCTCATCTTGAGAGAGAAGGAAGAAAATCTCATATAATATTTCATACCTCCTTGTAAGTGACCTAATTAAATCTGAAAGGTAGTTGAAGAAGAGGAGAGAGGTTAGAGTTTGGAAGGCAGATAGTGGAGGACATGCCTACAAAGTGAGCAGTAAAGTAAACATTTGGGAAGAGTAGAGGTCCAGGATTTGCTTGTTAGCCCCATAAAGAGAACAGTGGTTAGCCATATGATTTGGTTTGAGGCAGCCTAAAGCAGCATTGAGTTAAAATACAATATATCAGATAATAAATATGTCATTAAATTAAGTTAATTTTCAAGGCATGTACTCAGAGTTTAACTCTGAGATAACTGATGTCTTCACAAAAATTCACGTGCATAACACTTACCTACTGTGTATTGAAATTGGATTTATTAAGTAAAGAGGAAATAATCTTTAAATATTGTTTTAAAACTAAATGCATTTGCATTTGCTTCTTCTTTATTAACTTGGAATTCAGTATTTAAAATGTGTTTATTACTGCTTTTCTTTCGTCTTTATTTGACATATGAAAGACTCAAAGATGTAGCTGCCGCAGAAGAAGCCAACTAATGTCCTGATATTGCATTTAAGCATGTGTTTAACCTGAAAAATATGAATAGTCCCATCGAAAAGAGTGAGGATATTAATGACCTTCAAGCTGAATGTTTCAGTCTTTGAAAGATTTAAGACTCACTGTCTTTACCTTAATAGACTGAGACTGGCTGTCCATAAATTCTTTCATATGTTCTAAGTGAGAAATTAGAAAAAAGTAAAAGAAATACTTTTTTTTTTTACAGTCACAGTAATTTTATAGGCACCTTGCAATATAGTGTTTATAAAATTTTCTAACAAAAATGTGATTTTCAAGCCGTTGGTACCCATTCAATGTGTAAAATGTTTATCCCTCTATTAAGAAACTGAGCAGCTAAGATTTAGTAGGTGATTTCTTTTCTCCTCAAGCTCTGTGCTATTAATCTAGAGCAATGCTATTTGCTTCTGTTTCACCAAGGGCTGCTTGATGCATTCTGAGGTGTTCCAGAGGGCTTGTTTACAAGTTACACATGCACTTTGCTGTGCATGTTCATGCCCTAACATTTTTTTAGCAATAAAGCTGACTTGTTACAAAAAAAAGAGCAAGACTGGAACTGATGCAGCTAAATTGCATGTGAATGTCGCTCCAAACTGAAAGCATTTACTATTCATACCCTGAAAATTAGTGAAGCCCTGCATTCTGGCTCTGTTGTTTGCAGCAATTCCAGTCCCAGTGGGTGAACAGTCTGCATGATCTGTCTCTGCTGACCTCTGTCCCCTGCTGCTGTTCTTGTTTTAACATTGTCTGACACCCATGCACTATTCCTGTTTCCCTGTTTGCAAAATGTAATTGTCTCAGAACCATATCAATAAGAGAAAGAAATAGAAAAAAGACTATTTGATTATATACAACATGGATGTTGCAATGAATCCACATTGGGTATTGATGGCACACCTCACTGCTGAAGTCAGTTGTGGTGCTTACTCCATAGGGCAGATGCCTGCAAGTGGGACTAATGTTCCAATTTTCCAACATAACTAGAATTCTCTTACTAAAATGTAAAGGATGCCATAGTATTAATTTTCTAAGCATTCCTTCTCCCACCCCTTAATACTCTATATGTGTTCACATCCATACACATATGCGTTTTTACTCTAATATTTACATGTGATCTATTTATATTCAGTATAATCCCCATTGCTATGGTTCCTGTGCACCTGGTAGTCTTTAATGTGTTTATCTTCACCACTCTGCACCACCCCATGTATTTTTATCCTATATTACAGAGAGGAACCAATATGCCTTTTTCTCAAGTCATACAGGAAGACTGTGGCAGAAGAGGTCTCGTAAAGTGTATATGCTTACATGCCACTCACTTACCTATCTTTCCTTTTAGTGGCAATATTGCATAAAGTGGGAGTTTTAGATACATTTCTTTTCTGTGCCTTTAAAATTCCAATCACTGTATCTGTCTGCAGAGAAAGCAGCCATTTTGCTGGCACTTGTTACTTAATCTCACACACATACTCAACGAGATTTCTGTGAGCTTTTATTATGTGTTTAACAGTTTCGTGATTTCATTCCATACTATCTGAGATGAAAGAAAAGAAATAATTAAAATAAATGTCAGTGGAAGAATAAGTTTTTCAGACAGAGACATGACCATGCCTTTGAGAAAACATGGTATGATAAAGGAAGAGATGACATTGGGTAAACTAGGCAAGAAGGTAGAAGTGGAAGGGAGATTTAAACAAGATAAATGAGATAATGAGGACAGCTGGGATATCTATGCATAGCAAACAATTTGTTTGGCAAATTTGTCCTTGTTCCCTCTTTGTGAATTGTGCATGAACAGATTTCTCAATTTTTTAGCTATTCAAAACTATTCAACAAATATATCTTGTGAACAGATTTAACATATGCATTGCTGGTGGACTTTCTTTGTACCATGTTCTCATTACTATTGTGAGATGACTGACGACCTTTCCCATATAGCACTGGTCGTGTTCCTTCTCCGGTCAGGGTGCTGAGCGGCTGCTGTGTGACCTGAGGGACCACGCTCGGCTGCTCATTCCTTGCAGCGTACTTTTCAAGAACAATCCAGGGATAAAATTGTTGTTAAAATGTCTCTGATAAGATTTAGGAGTACTGAACGCTGTTGATAGGGTCAGGGTCAGTTTGCATGACAGAAAAAAGGGCTATTTTCCACATAGAGTATATTTGCAGTGAATAACTTAGCTAACTGTAGACACTGTAAATCCTCTTTGGCAGATGGTTAAGTCTATGCTGTGACCCCCTTTTTCACCCCAGGGATTGTTTGCAGAGTGTGGCCTCATCTGGGCTGGCATTTTAATGTGAACATGTTTGTTAGGATGTTACAATGAAGTGCAGATGAAGTTACAAAATTCAGTGAATAAGAAATGTAATAATTACTGGAAACTTAACATAAATCTAACTTGTTTTAATTTCTTATACCCTCCTGAACCTTCATAACAGTGAACACTACAATAATAAGCACTATCCATGTAGGGGGCCTTACTTTCAAATGCATAATAGTTTTATGTGATTATCCATGTAATCTATGGCTAAAAGACTAACAAGTGTGCCTGTATTCAACAAATCTGTCTAATTCTGATAAAATAATATTAAGCAAGAGTCAGATTGTTTTGGGCAGAAGTATAAAACATTGTCACAGCAAACATCATTTTTATTATTTAAGAAATGCAAATAATGTGTTAGAAGCTCCACTCAAGTACTACTGGTCTTGGTGGTTCTAATGTCTTTTTTTGCTCACAGGATATTTTTTGTTAAGAAGGCCAAAATACAATGTTTAATCTTTTTTGTCCTGAGCTCACAGATGCTACTGTAGGAGTATTGCAGAGGCTGACGTAGTTTTTAGCAGTTATGTTGGTGTAACTTTGTCTATGTATGAAAGACACACTGAGAAAGATCTGTTAAAATACAACAATAAAGCACCAGAAAAATCGAATGCTGTATAGACATTACCAGCTTTACTGTTGTTGAGATCTTTGGTATCAAAAGAGGAACAATTCTTTTAAGTAAAGACCATAATGTTACTCAGCTAGGTTTTATTATAATGGTGGTAGAGACTCACGGTTTTCTGGGGCAATTATCCAAACTGTTGGGGTCTCCACTGGGAGAAAAATGCTTATGACTTAGGTCTTTCTTTCTAAACCAAAGGCAAAGCTGCATAATGGGGTCAGTGTCAAGTGTCTCTCAACTAAGACTGTAACAGAGACAATCAACATTGTTAGCAGCGGCATTAACAAAGCTTGCTATTTCTCATTGCTAAAAATAATGTGTCAGAAATAGTGGGTCAGTTATTTGTGTTGAAGAGTGCTGTTAACAATATATACATACTAATAAACTAAAAAAATTAGCATTGTGGGATAGTTACAATGTAGATTCCAGGCAGTTGGAAATACAGGCTGGGTTTTCAGAGGGCAAGTTCAAGGATACATTCTGTGCTTTACATTAAATTGTAATGTTGCCTTTTGGGTTGAGAGAGCGAGAGAAAGAAAGAAGTTTGGCTAGAGAAAATTTGTGACATCAAAGGAGAAAGATATATAGCAAGGAGAAAATGGTAAAAATTGAAAATCAGTTGTGTTTATGGATTAGTTTTGTCCCCGTTCCATTTGACAGTATTGAAGTCTAGTTCTTAAGGGATGAATACAGTTAAGAATTGACAAGTTTGGATAACTGCAGCTAATTAGAGATGCTATCATCTCCTTTATCACATGTATCAAATTAGAGCACAACTTTGTTAAAATATGCATTCACAAACATCTTAGACTTTTCTGAGGCTGGTTTGATATACATATATACATATACACACACACACATATTTGTACGTATGTAAAAAAATCTTTTGAAAACATTCATGTCTGTACTTTTTGTTACTTGAAAATAGAAATGAAATAACAAAATCTGAACACATACATGCATGCACATGAACTGCTTCCCTCTTGGTGTATCTTATCCAACCAAAAGAGAAAAAGGCAGATCAATTCTGACTTGCACAGTTTCTTGCACAATTTTTCTGACCAAGAGATTTGGCTTTTTCTCTTGTATAGAAAACTTCTGTTTAATTCAGTGAGGATAACACTAATATAATTCTATAGGTACTGCTTTAAAAATCTATGTGTTTGGTACAAGTTTATATATTTTCTGTCATCTTTTATAATCAAAATTTTAATAAATTGTGTTTACTGTAAAACATTCTGTATACAGCTCATTAAATCTGACTTTTTTATCTAAGGGAAGCTATCTTGGTTACAAAATCAAGTTTCATAAGCTGAAGCAAAACTACAATTCTTTTAAAGGTATTTGTACATGCCCAAATCGAATTCAGGCTTTCCCTGTATGAGAGCACCACTAGGAGTTATCTTTTGACAGCTGTTTCATGTCTTTTGTGAAAAGAGCTGATGATGTCAGTCCAGTTTGTTGCAGAGGCTTCCATATCACAAAATCCACTACCTTAATTAGTGCTAATTGGCATCCTTGTTGGAAGTATCAGTAGAAAGGCCAAGGACTGAATAAGCATGAAGAATGAATTAGCCTCTCACTCCTGGCGGTGTATCCTCCAGAACACACATTAAGCACCCAGACTTAATAGAATGTGTGCTGAATATTGAGTTAAAAGCGCTGTCAATCCAGTTCTTTTCGGGGAAGCACATTTATTTATGAAAACAAAACGAGTAGAAAGGTTGTAACAGGAGGATTAAAAACCTACAGTAATTGTTAGATTTAACAAAAAAGTATTCTAATCCTTAAATTAAAAAAAAAAAGCTTTAGCAGTAAAATTGGATTCTTCCTGAAGGCCTGATGGCCAGAAAACAACAGAAAAAGGAAATAAAAGTGTAAGATTAAACTGAATAAGTAAACTATATAGTACAAATGACCACACAGATGGTTTTGTACACATTTGCTTGATTGATTCTGCTGTTTTTTAGTATCTAGCTTCTAATGGGTTTAAACATGCATGTTTCGTTTGGTTTTGGCTCTGATGTGTGGAACAAGTCAAAGTGTATTTTTCACTTCTGAACTTTTGTTTCTTCATAATTTTGTTCTTTCTTTCTATAAAAGGACCTTATCAGGTTATGCTGTGGCACCAAAGTATGATAAAATGCAGTAATGGATACTCCCTAAAGTTGAGGATAGATCCAGCTGAAATATATGAAGCAAAATCAGTGCTGCGTTGCCTGGTACTGCACCTCTCCTTTAAGATGTTTCTGAGATGTTCTGTCATTTATTATGTTTCCCTCTTTTGGAGGATTTTGTAGATTTCCAACATCTGGGATTTGATGATACCTTGATGCTGTGTGTTCAATGACCATACCGGGTTTGAGTGCGTTCTTTGCATACATAAAAGCTAAAAAGAAAAATCAAGTCAAGTGCATACGTTCCAAACTGGAAGGAAAGTGAGAGGAAATACATTTCTTCTATCAACATCTGACTTTAAGGTACTGCCAACCAAATATTTGCAGGGTGCAGGTTTGTGAACACATTTCTTGTGCATTTTATAGAATGCATAACAATCCCCCTCTTGATATGTGTATGCTGGGCTACGTCTCAATAGATGACTTACTGAAATTCACCTTTCATTAGAGAGGTTTTTTTCTTTTGTTTGCCTCCTTCCAGAGCTCTGGCTGCATGAGTGGTAGCAGTAAAATGCCACTACAGATCAGACAGTGTCCAGAAGGAAATTCTGCCCAGATCCTTCTTGAAATTCAGATCTCTATCATCATTTCCCATGCATTCATCCTTCACCCAAGGGAAAGCCAGGAAAAACAAGAAGGTTTTATGGTATGACTTGGAGGTTAATGAACTAACCTAGCAAAGCGATTCTAAACTAACAACACCTGCTTGCTGAAAGTGCCCTACCTTCTACTATCTCATATTATAAATCAGAGAAACTGTTAATCTGAGTGTATCAACTCCTGGAAAACTGATTTGCTTTGAGACATGGGCTCAAAGGCCTTAACATCTCACACCTTTAAAATTTTGCGCTATAGGCCCCCTTACTGACACACTTGACTGGAAGAAGAAAAATAGTTGTCATGGTTCTGACATCCTCAGCTGGAACCCAAGAAGACCCGTGATTGCACAACAGCTGTTACTTAGCAGTGTATTTGCTTCTGTGAATACACTGAAGTAGAGAGAGATACATACTTGCAGCAAGAAGAACTATTTAAACTAAAGGACCATACTGGCACAAAAATTAACTGGAGGTGAGAAGAGGATTTCAGACCAGCAGATCTGTGAGGCTCTGTATCATCTTCTCAGAAGGAGTACTGGGGGCTAGTTGCAAATGATTTTATATTTAAAAGCTGTCTTCACAATAGGAAGGACCTCAAATTTATATTTGTTGTAAAAAGTAGCCAAAAAATACAGATACTGTCTCCAAGCTGGCCACAAGGCTCCCACAGTGAGGAAGAGCTAAAGGCTTCTCCATCCAGCTCTGAGACAATGTATATCTTTTGGCTACTTCTATCTGATTAAAAGCTTCATTATCAATTCAGGTGCATACATTGTCTAGATTTTCAGACTGCTATGGCAAGACTATTCTCTTGTTCCAGGAAAAAAGACCATATCACCCCATCCTGTGTCACCTTCACTGGTTTATTCATCTGATCTCTTCCAAATCCAGCTCTGCCTCTCTTCTTTCCCAGGCTGTCTGTGCTTATTTTTCTGATTCTCTCTGACCTTTTGTCCACCTTCTTTCCTGACAATTTGCTTAGTCTCTTTAACTGTGGTATCCTCCCTGTCCTCTAATGACAAATGGGGATGGGTCATAGGTGCGTAAGTCATTTAGGTTTTTTATACCTACATATTTCCCCAGCTCCAGTCACACATCTTCTAATTTCTACATCAAATCTTCCTTTTTATCACTTTAGCTTGTGGTGAATTTTAAAAGTTATTAATTTGACTTCCTCATCATTGGAGCCCTCTGATCTCCCTCAGTTTGTACTCAGAATGCTTTACTACTTTTTATTTCAGCTTTTTTTCCCTCATTCTTGGTAATCTATTTTCATATATCTGTATTATTTTTAGCATCATAGAATTGCTAGCTATGGAATCTTTCTGTTCTACTGTCTTTAAAGGATTTGCTTTTGTTACCTTGTTTGAAGGAGCCTGTATGCACAAGAAATCCATATATAAATTAGAGAAATACCATTTCAAATGTCTTATTCTTCTGTGAGTGGATGAGAGAGACAGCAGCTGGTAGGCACTAAATACAAATATATAACTAAATGTGATCTACTGAAGTTTGGCACAGTTTAATAATCTCATTCATAGATGGATTCACATAAATGGTAATCACACTTGAATAAAAAAAAACTATCAGAAATGCATAAACAACCTAATTTTCATCCTTCAAATGAGGGAACAGTTTTGGCCAAGGACTTGGTTACAGGGAGAAATAAGAGCTGGCTGCTTTATCTGTCTACCGGAGAGGATTTGGAAGCGATGCAAAGACTATATACAAATTCAACAGTGAGGAAGCTGTAGTTTGGGGCCCTTGAAGTGTCTAAAAAAGCCAGTTGCTGCTAACATCTCTTAATAAGTGAAGAGTCCTGATGCAGTGTTTACTTAATGTTCATGTTAAATCAGTCCCTGAATGAACAGCCTTAGACCCAGTAAGCAGTTGCACCATATAACTACACTGGCTTCATTTTAGTTACTCCTTTTGATTTGTGCTATTGCTAAGAGTGAAGGAGAAACCTCCGTGTCATGCAGACGTGCACAGAGAAATGATAAGAGATATATTTGAAATGTATATGTATAAATGTTTTTCACCTGTTTGCATAAATATTTGTTTGCTATCCAGGTGTCACCACTATGAATAGTTTCCTTACTCAGTACCCTTAAGAACGACAAGTCAAACAGGTGCTACCCTGCAAGCCAGACCCTGAGGTTTGTACTGTTTTTGGCACCTCTGAGGCCTGTATGCAGATCATATTCTCCTCACCAGAAGATAATTGCTCCCTGAAGTAAACTGCAGCAAAATCTGGGCTGCTCAGTTTTATGCTTTTTGTTCAGAACTCCAATAGTATGTTCTAAAGTGACTGTAAATGTAGTAAGAGTGATGAGGAAAGGAAACCTGTGGCACAGACAACCCTCAGGTGGCTATGTTCAGTCATACTGACTCCTTCCTTAAAATGACATCAAATTGTCTTGAAAACTGAAATATATAAGTTGTGAATATACCAAACAACTAAATTCTCATGTTTGTCCCTTTATGTACTGTCTGTAGTTTTTCATAAAAGCCAAATATCATTCAAATGCAGTGGTCATCAATCATCTGGTGTTATTGCTTGGATCTGCAGTGACATTGACTTTCGAACTAGAAAAGGAATGGAATAAAGAAAGCCTGTGATAGAGTACTGCTCCTCTCATATAAAAACAGAATAATTTGTTAATAACTGAATGATAAAGAGAGATAAGCTGTTAAAATCAAGCCAAGGAAAGGAATTATTTAGAAGAGAGTAATTAAAAGAGGAAAAACAAGCAATAAAAGAGGTGATGTGGTGCAGTAAAGATACTTTTTCATACTCACTGTTTCATATAACAAGTTCCTTGTGTCTCCACTTATCAAGACCTTCATTTTCTCTGTAACAGCCATCTTCCTGCCAATCGCATTAGTGAGAAAGAAAATAATTATTTATTTTCCAATTAATGCAATATATAGAAAATCTAAAAAGACTTTCTGGACTCATAAGCTTGGGTGTCTGCTTGGGCCCAATTAGCTTTGCTGACTGATATCAGTGAAACTAAGCTGGTGAAGGTGAAGGTCTGTCTCTGAAGTCATAGTTCTCTACTATCTTAATTCAAGAGAAAGGGAACTTTCTTCTAACTGGAACTGATGTAATACAAAAGTATTATGATTATGAGCTTGAAAGTAATGACCGTTTTATTCTTTAAACTGAATTTCAGTTATTTGTATTGGAGATCTGGTTCCTCACAGACCTATAAAAGTTGCATAAACAAGTCTTTACTTAAATAAAATGCATTCTGAAAGAGTCCTGCAGTCACACTGCAGTATATTTAATCTGTAGAATATACAGGAGAGAATATTTTATGCTCTAAGCAAAAATAAAATATAAGAAAGGAATGCAAAACAATACTCAAACATTTGTAGTGGTATTTAAAGGTATAAAATTAATTAGAATCAGAATGTTTCTAGTATGTAGAAGGGCATCAGTTGATAACTGAGGGCAGCTCAGTCTTCTGTCTTTTAACAGGATTTATGTTCATAACTCCTCTGCACAGCTTTAAAAAATGCGCTGTATGCAGCTCTGCAATTTTAGTCTGGAGAGTTTTTCCCTTCCCCTCAGAGTAGTCTCTCCAAAGAGCAGCACCTTTTATCTAGAACAACAGACTCCCCAAATGGGCTGTGAGACAGAGGCTAGAAATCACGCCACAGTGCACGCAGGGTTCATGCGGTAATGTGCTGATCTGCTCTGTCAGACACCAGCTTAGAATTGCATCTTGCCAAAAGCACAGGTGAAATACGCTTTGCGAGCTGAGCGTTGCCCTGAGTGGGCACAACTTTATAGCTCAAAACCAATGAGAAATGAGTTAATGGAAGCTGCAAGGGTTAGTCAGGAGCGGATTTAGGATCTAGGGGGGAAAACAGAAGCAAAAAATTACTACTTTTGTTTATAAGGATGCTGTGAGAACGTCATGTAGTCAAGGGATTACGTAAAATAGTTTGCTTTCATCTGCCCACGTAGAATTTTGCCTGTGGGTGCACATAGGGATTAAGGCTCTATGCAGTGTTCAAAACTCTCTACCTCTCCAAATTAAATGTAATGCAAGTCTGGTACCAGGCTTCTGTAATGCCATAGCTCCCTGATCTGAGGACATAGTCTTAAATGAAAGAGGTTTGTCTTTTTATTTTCCAGTCCCTAGTTTTGTTCAAAAGCAATACTTATTTATGCATGTAACAAGAAGTGTTTAGGGACAAAGGACTTGGAGTGTCTAGCCGGATCCTTTGGAAGTTCAGAGAATTCAGATGGTTACCCAAATAATGAGTCATATGTTTGTCTATAACTAGATTTCATCTGTATTTTGATTTTGTTGAGCCTGCCTTATAGATTAATTTACATGCAGTTTATGTCTGATGAGGCTGATCCACATAAGGTCCAGCTGTCTTAATATTTATATATTACATTTTATTCCCCACAGTGTAAAGCTATGAATCCTATGTAGTGGCCTGCTTAAAAAAAGGGTTGGCATATGTGATAACACGTCACAGCAATAGTAATAATAAGCCTCAGATTTTCACCGTATGCTCTGGCTGTCCTAACTTGCTGTTTAAAGTTACACCCTTGGCTGTATCTCCTGGGAGCACAACAAATTGGGAGAAAAAAAAAGAGAATAACAGTAGTATGACCAACATAAGAAAATACTAGTGATCCTGCAAAAGATGCACTACCTCTGCCTTCCTGGAAGTATTCCCCTGGCCGAAGCTAAGGGGTACTAAAAAGTTTTACTAATAATCTGAGGTATAAAGTAACACAGTGCTTAACGAGAGGGGAAGAGAGCAGCCTCCCAGAGCAGCGTCCTGGTGCGCTGTTGGCTGTCGCTCCCTTGTGTCTGCAACCCAGTACCTCAGACCTCTGTTGTGGACTCAGGACCTACTCCAAGTCTTTATACCGCTCTGCACACTCTGTGATACTAAACAAAATATATTCTTATCTAGCCACTTGTGTGGGTGGAATTTGGGTGAGGAGACCTGTCTTGCTGCTTCTTTCCCCTTTTCTCTATGAGCCAAAACTTCCAAAGACTGCTGCCGTTGCGTGTTTGGGAATAACTCTGAGACTGGGAGCTTTCATTCACATTTCGTATGCCAGTGTTCTAAAATTATGTGTGTGTATATATATATATGTATCTATAGTTTCTTCAGAATATTACAAATGTTTTAGGTCTCAGAAACCCACACAATAAGTAGATTTTGTAGGAAACTTTGCGGTTTGTTTTCCTTCTGCTTCAGCTCCAGCCCTCATTTTGCAAGTTGATGTGTGCTGACAGGAACTCTTGCTAGGTTAGGAGCTCTTGAAAGTCACACAGATGGAAAGATACTTCCCCAAAACTAAGATCCCAGACGGGACCAGTGACTTCAACGCACAGATACTGAATATTCACATAGATAACTGAATTTGAGCATTCTTTTTTACTACATAATAACATGACAATTTTTCATATAATTATTGTTCAGTCATAGTCATTGTCTACAGTATACGATACCCTGATTAAATTATGAAATGGTAGTAATAATTTTGCAGTTTTCTGTCATAAATTTGTATTTTTGGCTATTTACTGAAAATATACTATTAATCTTACAGTGTGATTGCTTAAAGAACTTAATTCTAAAATCGCTAGTTGAGGTTAATTATAAAGAACTTGATTCTGCTAAAGGTAACCTTACAGAAAGTTTGGAAATGTGATCAAATTACAGGGAAGGGATGGAGGGTAAACACAATTTGCATGGTAGTAACAATAATAATTTATCAACAATAGTTTAAAATATATATATTACAGAGCCTAACAACACCGTTATGTGACAGAGGCATGACAGAGATATTCAGGGTACGTGTGTACTGCTCACAAGCATACAACAGTTTGTGCTTGCCTACACAATATAAATACTTATTAGCACAAATAAGCGTATGTGTACGCAGTGTACACCTCTCTCAAACAAATCCTGTTCATCTTTGTTTGTAATTTTCAAATCCTTGTGGCCACTGGCAGAACACTGCAATGAACAGGCCTAGATCATAACTGGCTTATGGTTAGGTGAGAACCAATGTCATCCTCGTGCCCACTCTCCTGGACTGTGTCGAGGACTTCTCACACAGTCACAGCACAGACTATGTGTCAACAAAAATATTCCTCCTCACAAAAAGCATTGAATTTACTCATTATTTTTCCATGCCTAATGAATGCCTGATAGACTTTAAAAAAAATGCATATTTGAGTTTTTTATTGAAAAAATATTTAGACATGTTTTTATGCACATGCTCCTTTAAATATTATACTAGAGGATGAAATTCAAAATGATTATTATATTGCTTATGGTGTCCAATTGAAATAATTCTACTGAAGTTAAAATAATCTTGGGGGACTTGCCGTTGTGTATTAGATCAGAATCAGTATAGATTTTTATAAGAAATGAATGAAATGAGAAAATACTGATTGGTTTTGAATTGAAATAGCAGTCAAATGATGTTTTAGCATTTTTTCCAATTCTTATTTTTCCAAAATAAGGAGAGGAATATGTCTTAATCTCATGATCTTCACTGTATGCTTATATCTACTGCTGACACATTTATTACATAATGAGAAGATAATAGTATAGCTCATTGCATCAAAGAAAAAACAAGTGCAGTCTGGCTGTGTACCAGCTCCATTGATAAATCTCTCTCTGATTCTTTGGGATCTGAAGCTTGTCTTTCATTGTTGTGTATACTGTGACTATATAAGTGAAGTCAGGACTCCTATTGCTGTCTGCCAGCAGTAAAATTATTCTGCACCAAGAGGGCTGTGTTCTGAACATGAAATCTGTAGTTGCTTAGTCCCTTAAATTGGAAATGCCTCTGCATTTGAGATCCTGGCTGCAGCCTCTACTAAAGGTAACCACGCAGGGATACTCTTGTGTTATCAAAGGTGCATTAGGACAATGTACATTTATACCATGAAGTCTAACACATCTGTGACAGAAAATGCCATGAAAGGGGTGTGCGGCCCCCAAATTGGAAGATTTAAGGCCTGTACATTAGTTATTCAAACACTCTTTTTGCAAACCCTTGGAACTGTTCCACATTTCGTGATTGCAGATGTTTCATATATTTGTGGAACAAACAATATGTCTTCTCAAAGGCACATACAATAGGGAGCTTCTGCCTACTCATGATGTTAGATATTTTTCAGCTAACTCAGAGACCTGACTATAACATAGTATTTGGAGACTGTGAATTTCTGACAGTGGAGAATCCATTAAAATGGTTAGATTATATACCCTTTATCTTTTTGTTTTGTTTTGTTTTCAAAATGCAATACTGACAGTATTAGTAGAGTAAATCAATATAAGTTAGAGTTATTACTCACTGCACTTAACTGGTATGGAATGTCTTTAGGGAGATCAAAATTGAATGGAAACAACTTATTTGTGCAGGAGGATAATTGACAGTGGATAATTTATTCAGTGAATGGTTCCTTATTCTGTTTGTGAACTCTCTGTGGTCAGCTGGCTGTTTGCCTTCAAAAGTTTTGTTGTCTGATGTTGGCAAACAATTCTTGGTCTGTAGCTGTTGTGCAAGTCAGATATACCATTTATACATTGGAGTATCTGATTGCATGCAGTTTTCTTTCGGTGTTAGCTGCTTTAAGCTGTTTTATAAAATCATGCAAAAAGAATAAAATACATTCTGTGTTTGGGGAATCGTGTAGATGCATAATTCACATAGCGTGTATCTCTTAACTGATGCAGCTAAGTGTAACTGTCTTAATTGCAAACACTCAAATTTATTAATTAAAAATACCTGCTGAATGTTGACTTGTATTCATGGTAAGAAACACGTACTAAAGTTTTTGCTGTGTGCATGCCCAAAAGGAGAATGAAGTGTGAGGCAGGAGTGAGATGTTAGCACAAATAAACAGTCCTTGCAAAGGGAATGGGCATGTCACCTTTTGGGTTGTCTACTGAAGCATGACCCTGCCAAAATAAGCCACTTGAAATGTAAATTCAATTTCACTCAGAAATAAAGCAGACACTACAAAATGTGCTAAACCAGAATGCAAAGTTTTGAAGTGCATTATGTTGCTCAGCTATGAGCAATTTGTGATGAGCAGAGTTCACAAATAACTGAGAAGAAATAGTTTTAGCTTGAAGAGACGTTTGCTAAACAGTGTGGAACCTGCAGTTTCGGTCGCTGGTTTCTTTGTCATACAACACTAATCTCAGTATGTTATGTCAATTAGGAAGAGAAAAAGGAAATGTATCCTATTTTTGACAGGCAAAATGGGGAACATAGGTCAGATTGTGAGTTTTTTGTTGCTTTTGTAAGACTCGTGAAATGCCTGAGTTCACAAGAAAACACAATGACTGTCATATATTGTGTCTATACAGGATACTACAATGATCTTGGGAGACTTAAGCTGCATAAAGATATTCCTGAGTATGACTTCTTGGATTACAGACAGAGATAGCCAAAGAAAGCCTGTGTCCTGTCCTGGAGTTGTACACACTGCCAGGTCTCACTGCTCTCATCTTCAGTACTGATATATCTGGTTGCCATATTTAGAGCAGCATTTTGATGAACTGGTAGAAGCGCTTCTAAAGGCCTGCTTCCCTTCCATATCACATTTACATACAATGTAAGGCAAACAATATCCTCATGCTCCCAACAAATTGAGAAGACTTTGTGGGCCATACCTCTCAGAAAGTATACTTGTTTTTTCAGTGTACCAAGTCATGACTGATAATGAGTTGAAGTGCCTGTTAGAATATATTAGGAAGGATTTGATTACAAGAGAATAAACTGAGATTCTTATGTGCACAAGTATAGGCTAAATATTACATTATGTAGAGTTATGTAGAGTTAGAGATGCCAGAATGCGTAACTGCTTGTAAAGAACAGTATGGAATGAGAAAAGCAAAAATGCTATTCCCCTAAGGGAGTTCATCCCTTAAAATATTTAGCAGGAGTTTAAAAACTGGAATTATGAGTTCACTTCCACTAATAGACTATTAGTCTATTAACTGTGTGTGTGTGTATACACACACACACATATATTCACACATATGTATAACACTAATAACTCAAATGCAGTTCTGAGTACAGATGTTCTGAAATGATACTGGTCTAAGACCAGATTCTTGTGGTGCGGTTGTGCTCTTTGCATTTCTGGCTGCAACCCCACACTTCGGAATCATTCCATGTAGATACCATTTGGGCCTTTTCTATCTCTCTCCCCCACCCTCAAATTTTCTGTCTCTTTTTGCACTATTTTCCTCTCTGTCTTACTTTGGCAATGGAAATCTCTTGTCCCTGTGTTCTCTCCGAGCCTTCCTTCCCCTCGCTCCCGAGCAGGTGCAGAGTTTAGAAGCTGCTGCTTCTCTGCACCTGATCTCATAGGACCCATAGCAACAACAGAGAGGGAATGATGGAAAGAGCTTCAATTTTGTATTTTTGTAAATTTGGGTGTGAGAGGAGGAGGCTAGAAAAGAGGGTCTCTATGCCCCCTGGCTTCAAAATGTTGTTGTGGACACTCTACAGGGACAGGAAAGACACCCCTTATGTAAGGCAAGGGTGTCAAACTTGTTCTTTAGGAGAGCTAGAGACTCCCCACATTTAATGCTACTTGCCTTTTGTGTTATGTGTTGTACAATACAAAAGGTAGAAAAAAAGGGCTTGAGTCCAGGAAAAAATATTCCAGACAAACCCATTTTCTACTTTATCACAGTGCATATCCAATATTGCTTTTAAAATTTAAGTGAACATATATGGATTGACATTGTGGATTGACATTGAGCAGTGTTATGAAAGGACTGGTTTTGAAGCTGTATGTAAGGAAACTTTGATTATAGTTTCTGCTTTCTAACATTCCTGGGGCCAAATCCTGCCCTAATTTAACCACTGCTTAACCCTTCTGACTATCCTGGTATAGTCCAGAATGTAAATGAGAGCAGAATATCTCTTCCCATTTGACTACTTGCCCTATTTTCCAAGTATTAACAGTGTGTTTAGTAATATTCTCTGTTTTACGCATAAATACATATCAACAACTTCAGTAAATCCTGACATTCTAACAGAAATGAAATGAACCATTTTATTATGATGCACAAAAACATATATGCTATGTTTATAGCTCTCTTTCCATATGGACTAAAGGAGTAAAAAGAGAGGAAATTGTTAAGGATAGAACAAATCAGGATGGGATAGCTGAGCTAAGTCTAAAGCAATCCAGCTTGTTGGGTCTACTGAGCTTTTGTTGACCCATAATTCTTTTATTTCTTATGAGGGAAAGCCAGGTTTGTCCAGGCTTGTTGTACAATTCATAGGTAGCTGAACTGAATTCTAACTGTTGACCTTTCAGTGACATTAAAGGTCCAACATTAGAGACTGAATTCACTAAATAGCTGATACATGCCATTCACACTGATTCTCTGAGGCACACCATCCATGCCGAAAACAGAATGTGGAATCTGCACGGAAGAATGGGAAAATTACGGCTTTTTTTTTTTTTTTTAACCTATCTTCTGTTTCAATTTTTATCTGTGGATTGCTTGTAACTTTGTAAATTTAAACCTTCAGGGACAAGGTGATCAAGTGATATCTCAGGTAGGAAAATTCCTAATTTATTGTTAGAAAGCATCATCCAGACAGCATTGAATAGAATTAATAGAGATACAGATCTGAATCCATTCTGTAGAATGTTTCACTGTATTTATATATATTACTTCAACATTTAGGAACATTAATGTTATTAAATCCTGATATTTCAGTGAGAATGAAATAAATTCTTTTGTTCCCTTATGTAAAAGGCATCATAGTTTTTCTCATTAGCAACAAAATGTAAAATCTTACAGGTACTTAATTTTACATGTCATCATTATTTTCAGTACTTAGGTAGAGGTAGGTATAAATGATGTACTATGTATATCCTTCTGTTGCTGAGAAAGCTTGTTGCTTTGGAGGAATAGTGAGAATTTCACTGTAGCATTAGGCAGTTCTTGCTCCTTAATCTGCATATGTGGCTTATTTCTGAACTATGCTCTTCAAAGAATTTTTTGGTACTAACAAATAGTTCCAATATTACAGTTTTCATGAATTTGCAGAAAGAGTGTTTTTTTCCTTTGGTAACATCTTGAAACCTATGAAGGAAAATGGCATCAAGGTAAACCAGAAACTTGGGTTCTCTTACAATCTTTCTGCTTAATAGTAGTAGCAGCTAAGCCCCATATTCAAAGATATGGCATGTATCATTGGCTACAAAATGAAACAATATTCTGTGGGTGTTAAGCTAAGGGTTAATTGCGTTTACTTGCTTTTACAAAGAACCTTGTGTAAAAAGTGTGAAATGAGGTAAATTCTGCTTGTACATTTATTAACTTGCCGTAAGTACTGTCCCTAACAGTATTCATTGTGTTTGGACCAGTGTTTTTTCCTCAGTGCTGCAACATATTGAAAGTGAAACCTATTCAAGTTGCCTAAATATAATACTATACTAAATAACACTGCTTCTCATAATCATAACAGCATTTAATAATGAATTAAGTCCTTAGTCTAGAGAAAATCTGCAGCTGAGTAGCTTTCTGAAGGTCTTTAGTGAAGAAGGTATGGCTGAATGGGTAGGTACAAAAATTCAGTTTAGTGTAGAGAAATATTATTTGAAGCAGCATTGCTTGTTTATATACAACAATAAATAAATAAATAAAATCTGTTTTGGACTGAAGTGTAAGTGGCTAAAAAATAAATAGAGAGATAGGAATAGTAACTACTTTTTTTTTTTTTTTTTAATCCTACCAGACTTGAATTGTCAAATAAAATAAAATGCTAGAGAAAGAGGAGACATGGGTGGACACACACACACACACACACACACATTCTAAAGAGGGGAAAGGAATTGTGTCTTTTTTAGAAAAAGAAGTCTGCTACCATGATCTGTTCTAAACTCAAGTAGTCTTTTATTAGTTCAGTCGATATCACACTTTCCTGTCTGTGTAAAAAGAAGAAATCTTCAATATACAAATGTCAGAGTGCAAAAATTATCCTCGAGCTTACCTTTGAAATGTCAGGCACCATATACCAGTTTAAGGGAATACCTTCATAGGAGATCAATTTGCACTAAAATGTTGACAAGCATATAACTAGACTGGGAGATCTAAATAGAGACATGACTGGGGTAAATCTATACTGCAATCACAATAATGCGATGAACTCACTGTGGTGAAATGCTCTGTGTGTCACTGTAGTGAAATACAGAGATACGTTTTATCTTTAAACTATAGCTAGGCTAGCTCAGATACTAGTAGCAGTGTTTGAAACAACAAGAAGCTGGATGTGGAGTATGTGCTCTGCTCCTTAGTGAGGCAGTGGGAACATATTTTGTTTGACAGATAAGCACATGTTCTCAGCATTTATTTCCTTGTAAGCAAACTTGTGCAGGAAATTACAATAACGTTTGAGAACAATTCAGTGAATTAGACAGGAGTGGGGTTCTGAGAATTGCCATGTGGCAATCACAAACGGATATTAATGAGGTGTGTATGTTTGAGTTTGTGTGTATATAAAGTTATCACACATTTCTTTTGTAGCTATTACCATTTTATTCACTAAGGAATTGCAGAGAATGTTTTAAATATCTTAGATAAATTATCTAATTAAAAGCGAAAAATGAAGTATTCAACGCTGACCATCTTTTATACATGCACATATATTTCCCTCTGATGTTTAGAAAAGAGCTTGGCTTTTTTTTCCTAGTGCAGCATTAGCTCAAGCTGAATATCAATTAAAACTAACCTACTGTGTTAAAGCTTGAGGTCCCTGTGCTCCTGTAGAGGGACTGTGCCCTTGGGTTATGAGAGTTCTTCCCCAAGCAGGATCCCAAAGTCCTAAGGGTTATCTGTGCTGCAGATGTCTCTTCTCTTTGGTATTTGTCTTAATGAGTCTCTCTGGACTTCATTTCCCCATTATTCAGTCTCTTCTGAAGTACAGGGCTGCCAGAATAGCATCATATGCAGTCCAAAAGCTAAGACTTCCCTTGTCGGCCCTCTACTACTTTCACCTTCATCTGAATGGGAGGCATCCTATTTAAGCCTATAAATTTATGATCCCATTTGGAAATGTCTCTTTTTCTGTATTGCACTTGTACTTTCTTATATCTATGCAAGCTGGTTTCTTATGAAGTTTACTCTAAGAAATGGGAGAAAGTAGAGGAGGGTTCGGAAGAGCATCAAAACTTTCTCTGACCACTACAGCTTCCCCTGTCTCTTTACTTTTCTCCTCTCGATCTTCTCTTTCTCTATCACATCAGACATATGCCACTCCACTTTCAAGGCTTTTCATGTGATATCCTCTTCTTCCCTGGTGTCTCCTGTTTATTACTGAGCTGATTCCTTGCTTCAGTCAGCATACAAGTTCAACCTCTATAAGGAAGCAATTAGGCACTTTCTTCCATGCCCTCTCTTCATTCTTGAGAGGAGCATCCTCAAATTATCCCAGTGTTTCTCCATTATTCTCCTTCAAATCCCTCTTTAAAACTCTCCCTTGCCACAATGCCTACAGATTCTTCTCCCATTTCAGCCCTGTGAGCTAGATGGATGCTATTCACTTTTTGTTTTCTTTGCTAGAGAGCTTCAAAAATCAATTCTAAGGTATTTCTGGAGAGCTTCTGATTCTTGTTTGGAAACCTGAGATATCTTATAATTAAGTGTTTTATGCTCTGAGGTGAAAATCAGCCCCACACAGAGAGCAGGCTAAATGTGCATCATTTAAATCCCACAAATGCATTAAAATTGGCTGAATGACCAAATCCAGATCCTATGTAAAATTTCCATGTTTAAAATGCATTTAGGTGTAATAGGCTAGCTTTGGCTACCTACCCAAGAGATTTTGACTACAGGCATCTCATTTCAATAATGTAGATGCATTTTAGGAAAGTCTCAGGTCTAATTACTTTTAAATTATCAGATCCTTTGAAGACACAGGTGGTAATAGACAGCAGATTCAGTTTTTTTAGTAAGATTCACTCCTTGACATAGGTGTGCATCTGACTGAGATTCAGAGACCAAGGATTCATTCCCACACCACTGCAGCTGAAACCTTGCTGGATGCAGTGAACTACATCTGGACCACTGTCCTGTGGTGACACCACAAGAACTTCATAAACAGTTATTTTTAATAGATGAAAGCAAAGACCACTCCAGTTTTATATTTTAAGCTATGCTATATTTTTGCTTGTTTTTAATTTCTTTTAAAAGTTTTGCAAGCTGTGATAATAGTATCCTAAAATTTGGATTAGAGCATGCCACAGGAAGCCTGTTCAGGCATGCAGCGCTGCCCTTTGCTCTGTCTGTATGTTGCTGCAGGACTGGCTGATTTCCCTTTGACAGGTGCATCCCTCAGCCTCCCAGTACTCCTGTGGGAGCACCTGGGGATACTCACTGCTACTTGCTTGTTAGCTCCAAATTATCTGTATTTATAGTAGAAAGGTGACACTCGTACAAATTATCCTCTCTGGGTCTCACTAGATCCAAAAGGCTCTGTTAAATGAAGCCTTGTCAAGGTGTATAATCTTCCCATTTATTTTTCATCAATTAGACTGAGAACTTTTTGTCTGAATAATGCTTAAATTTAACAGAACTAGCAATGACAGTTACAGGGTATTTTAATGATGGCTTTTCATGTGTGCAGAATTTAACTGTATTTTTTAAATTATCCTGTAACTTCCTGACTTTCTGCTATGGATTTTGAAAACTGCCATGTTTGGCAAAGTACAAAGCAATGAGTGCCCATATTTTCAAGACTGGGCCTGAGACCCAAGCTTGTAAAATAAACCACATGCATACACCTGAGTTGAAGCAGCAAAAAAATTGGCACCTTTTTGTGTATACTAAGCATATTTGTGGCAGTTTGTAGATGAAGTTGAAAGCAGATACAAGAAATTTAAAATACTTTAAATTAGTCATTTAAGTTTTCACATGCTTTCTATTTCTTTAATTTTTATTTCTCTGTAGGTTGGTAAGCCAAGGTAAAGTACTTCAGTTTTCTGAACAGACTGTTCTTCCAATAATTAAAATTTCAGATATGTGATCATGGATGTTTCAGTACAATATATTGTTTGCATACCTGTTATAAGAATTATTAAAGAAGTATTCCTAGAGGGCAAACCCCCATGCTCAAGCAGGTCAGCTACAGCAGATTGCTCAGGACTGTGTCCAGTTGGGTTTTGAGTATCTCCAAGGATGGAGACTCCACAGCCTCTCTGAACAATCTGCTCCAGCGTTCAGCCACCCTCATAGTGAAAAAGTGTTTTCTTATGTTCAGATGGAACTGTCTGTGTTTCACTTTGCACCCATTGCCTCTTCTCCTGTCACTGGGCACTGCTGAGAAGAGTCTGGCTCCGTCCTTTGTACCCCCTCCCATCAGATATTTATAAACATTGATATTGATTCTAAGGAAGAAGTAGAGTGTGATGGCTAATGATCCCAAAACAGTGGTGAGGGAGATTCTCATGCATGATCCCTCCAAGCCTTCTCTTCTCCAGGCTAAACAGGCCCAGCTCTCTCAGCCTCTCTTGGTATGTCAGATGCTGCAGCTCCTTCATCATCTTTGTGGCCCTTTGCTGGACTTGGTCCAGCAGGTGCACATCTTTCTTGTACTGGGGCACCCAGAATGGGACGCAGTACTTCAGATGTGGTCTCACCAGGACTGAGTAGAGGGGAAGGATCACCTCCCTCAACCTGCTGGCAATGCTCTTCCTAATGCAGCTCAGGGCACCATTGACCTTCTTTGCCATGAGGTTGCATTTCTGGCTCATTTTCAACTTGTTGTCCACCAGGACTCCCCAGGTCCTTCCCTGCAGAGCTGCTCTCCAGCAGGTCGCCCCCCAGCCTGCACTGGTGCATGGGTTTTTTCCTCCCTAGGTACTGGACTTTGCACTTCCCTTTGTTGAACTTCACAAAATTCCTGTCTGCCCATTTCTCCAGCCTGTCGATGTCCCTCTGAACAGTAGCACAACCATCTGCGTATCAGTTATTCCTCCTAGTTCTGCATCATCTGTGAACTTGCTGAGGGTGCAGCCTGTCCCATCATCCAGGTCATTAATAAAGATGTTAAACAGTATTGACCCCAGTATCAACTTCTGGGGGACTGGTGTCTGGCCTGCAGCTGGACTTTGTGCTGTTGAACACAACCCTCTGAGCCTGCCATTTAAGCCAGTTTTCAATCCACCTCACTGACCACTTATCTAGCTCATACTTCTTCACCTTGCCTGTAAGGATGTTATAGGAGACAGTGTCAAAAGTCTTACTAAAGTCAAGATAAAAAACATCCACTCATCTCCCTTCATCCACCAAGCCAGTTGTCTTGTCATAGAAGGCTGTTAGGCTGGTTAAGCACAATTTGTCCTTCATAAATCCATGCTGACTACTCCCTTCCTGTCCTTCATGTGTCTGGAAATGGTACACAGGGTCTGCTGCTCTTTCACCTTCCCCAGGACTGAGGCGAAGCTGACTGTGCTGTAGTTCCCTGGATCATCCTTCTTGCCCTTTTTAAAGTTAGGGGTGACATTTACTTTCTTCCAGTCCTCAGGAACCTCTCCCAGTTGCCGTGACCTTTCAAAGCTGATTGAGAGTGGCCTTGCAGTGATGTCAGTCAGCTCCCTCAGCACTCATGGGTGCATCCCATCAGGGCCCATGGTATTCTGGCTTGATATTTGTACTGAATTAGCAATAACTTCAGTGAGATTATTGTGGTGTATGGTGCTATCTCTGAAGCTTTATTATGTGAATTGGCTTGATCTTTTTCAGAAAGAATCATATTTTGCAACTCTTACTCAAGTTAATTGCATAAAGTTTTAGAGCTCTATTTTAAGAATGGGATTAAATTGCCCTGTAATGGTGCATATCTCTTTCCAGTGATGGTAGAGAAAGCTTTTAGATGATCCAGTTAGCTAACTTTACCACAGTGATAACTTTGTAACATGTATGATCTAAAGACATAAATGAGGCAAGCTTTTTTGAATGAAGAACTGTGTTGCATTAGGCTGGGAGATAGAGAAACATTCAAGCACTTCCTCATACCTGAAATAACCATATTAGGCTTAGAGCAGTTTGGCCTAACTGTCTGATGTTTAGACATCTTTTGCTACATTAGGACCCATGAATAGGGCTGCAAAGTCTACACTAAAAATGATAGAGAAAGGAAATACAATCCAGGGAATTAAAACATATTTTAAGTGTCCCTAAAAATATGAATTTTCTTGATCAGATTTAATCCAAATGCACATTAGATTGGCTTGGGATAGGGTTTGCTTTCTTATTGCATTTTACTGAGTAGGAAATTAAATAGCTGCCGGATGCTGCGCACAGGTGTTTCTAGAATGTCTGCTTTTGCACATTTTCACATACCATTTAACACTTGGATATGGTAGCACTTTTCATCCTCTCCATACTTCCTGGTTTCTAACCGATCCTCACAAAATTTCAGTTATGCAAGCAAGAATTGCTCTGCCTTTTTAGAGGCAAGGGAATTGACAGAGGCTGAAGAAGATGACTACATGTGAGAAGTCAAAATTGGAGGCAGGGGTAGAAATTAAGAAGGAGATTTTACATCTCGTTCCTCTATGCAGAGCATGCAGTAGTTCCTAGCCGTTCCTTAATGTTTCTATCTGATGGTTCGTAAATTCCCTATTAATTCAAAAATAACTTTAGTTTTGAGTTTTAGGATTGCATGATTAATTGAAAAGTGAAGTAGACAGTCACTTCATTGTTGGAAGTTCTGGGATTTCTTAGGTTGGTTGCTGACAATCCATAGGCTGAATTAGAATCGAGCAGGGTGGCCCTAGAATAAAGAAGAATGTTCATTTGTACCGACTATGCAACAGAATAGGGATTATACCACGATTTGAGACATGTCTGCAAATATTTCTTTATGTCATCTTCCCACCTAGTCACAAAAACATGTTGCAGAAGTTGACAGGTGCATTTTACCGCTTGCCTTTGACCAAAGACAGAGGTAGTCTTCACAGAAGCATGGAATGGATGTTTATGCATAGACATTCTTTGGTGCTAGCCAAAAAGGACTGGCTGCTCTTTTTACCTTCAGTCAACTAAAATGAAATTAGACTTCTTGTTGTTTTTGTTTGTCTTTCTTGAGGAGAGTCCAGAACTGGAGAGACAACCCCTGTAGCAAATATGGACAGGCCCCAGGACCAAGCTCCTACCATACTTGTTCATTCAAAAAGAGTTTGTAGGATCTGGCAATCTTAGTATTTAAGGCTTAGATTCAATCTTTAAAATATTTTTGGACTAATTAATCCTGATAATATTTATCATGAATCAGGTTAAGTAGTAAATAAATATGGAATACTCAAGCATCACTTTCTCCAAGCTCAAGATTGGTGCATCCCTATGAGTAAGAAGTCAAGCAAAGGAGGCAGGAGACCTGCATGGATGAGCAAGGAGCTCCTGGCAAAACTCAACCTGAAGAAGGAAGTATACAGAATGTGGAAAAAGGGACAGGCCACTTGGGAGGAATATAGGAACATTGTCAGAGTATGCAGGGATGCAACGAGGAAGGCTAAGGCCCGTTTGGAATTAAATCTGGCAAGAGATGCCAAGGACAGCAAGAAAGGTTTCTTCAAATACATCAGTAGCAAGAGGAAGACTAGGGAAAACGTGGGCCCTTTGCTGAATGGGGTGGGTGCCCTGGTGATGAAGGATGCAGAGAAGGCAGAGTTACTGAATGCCTTCTTTGCTTCAGTCTTTACTGCTCAGGCCAGCCCTCAGGAACCCCAGATCCTGGAGGCAAGAGAGAAAGTCTGGAGGAAGGAAGACTTTCCCTTGGTGGAGGAGGAGTGGGTTAGAGATCATTTAAGCAGACTCGACACCCACAAATCCATGGGCCGCGATGGGATGCATCCACGAGTGCTGAGGGAGCTGGCGGATGTTATTGCTAAGCCACTCTCCATTATCTTTGAAAGGTCAGGGAGAAGAGGAGAGGTGCCTGAAAACTGGAAGAAAGCCAATGTCACCCCAGTCTTCAAAAAGGGCAAGAAGGAGGACCCAGGGAACTCCAGGCCAGTCAGCCTCACCTGCATCCCTGGAAAGGTGATGGAGCAGCTCATCCTGGAGGCCGTCTCCAAGCATGTGGAGGACAAGAAGGTGATGAGGAGTAGTCAGCATGGCTTCACCAAGGGGAAGTCATGCCTAACCAATCTGATAGCCTTCTCTGATGGAATGCCTGGCTGGGTAGATGAGGGGAGAGCAGTGGATGTTGTCTGCCTTGACTTCAGCAAGGTTTTCGACCCTGTCTCCCATAACATCCTCGTAGGCAAGCTCAGGAAGTGTGGGTTAGATGAGTGGACAGTGAGGTGGCTTGAGAACTGGCTGAATGGCAGAGCTCAGAGGGTTGTGATCAGTGGCGCAGAGTCTAGCTGGAGGCCTGTAGCTAGCGGTGTCCCCCAGGGGTCAATACTAGGTCCAGCCCTGTTCAACTTCTTCATCAGTGACCTGGATGAAGGGACAGAGTGCACCCTCAGCAAGTTTGCTGATGATACCATACTGGGAGGAGTGGCGGATACCCCAGAGGGCTGTGCTGCCATTCAGAGGGACCTGGCCAGGCTGGGGAGGTGGGCAGAGAGGAACCTCCTGAAGTTCAACAAAGGCAAGTGCAGGGTCCTGCACCTGGGGAGGAATAACCCTATGCACCAGGACAGGTTGGGGGTTGACCTGCTGGAAAGCAGCCCTGTGAAGAAGGACCTGGGGAGTGCTGGTGGACACCAAGTTAAGCATGAGGCAGCAATGTGCCCTTGTGGCCAAGAAGGCCAATGGTATCCTGGGGTGCATCAGGAAGAGTGTTGCCAGCAGGTCGAGGGAGGTGATCCTCCCCCTCTCCTCAGCCCTGCTGAGACCACACCTGGAGTGCTGTGTCCAGTTCTGGGCTCCCAAATACAAGAGAGACATGGAGCAACTGGAGTGAGCCCTGTGGAGGGCTACTAAGATGATTAGGGGACTGCAGCATCTCTCTTATGAGGAAAGGCTGAGAGAGCTGGGCCTGTTTAGCCTGGAGAAGAGAAGGCTGAGAGGAGATCTTATCAATGTGTACAAGTATCTGAAGGGAGGGTGTCAAGAGGATGGGGCCAGACTCTTTTCAGCGGTGCCCAGCGACAGGACGCGAGGCAACGGGCACAAACTGAAACACAGGCAGTTCCATCTGAATATGAGGAAAAACTTTTTCACTGTGAGGGTGACAGAGCCCTGGCACAGGTTGCCCAGAGAGGTTGTGGAGTCTCCTTCTCTGGAGATATTCAAAAGCCACCTGGATGCGATCCTGTGCAACGTGCTGTAGGTGACCCTGCTTGAGCAGGGGGGTTGGACTAGATGATCTGCAGAGGTCCCTTCCAACCTCAACCATTCTGTGATTCTGTGATTCTTTGTGATCCTTTGGAAGAATATAGGAACAGATATTTTCATCTTCCAAGGATCAGTATCAGTATGTCTTGAATTTCTGTGTAATCCACATTTAAAATATATCCTTTTTGCGCCATTTCCTCTTTCTACTAATATAATTCTGTGTGCAATGTATTTCACAGCCTATGGTCTTTGGATTTTTAGTAGGTATGTGTTTGTGTGTATGCTTGTACTCCCAAGGCTTCTGTTTTAATTGCAGTCCCTTTTCCTCTGCAGTGGTCTCTTGATGGCAACAGTATCAGTTGGTGATGCTGGGCAGTGCTATTATGGCAGGGTTCCTGACTGTGTAACTCTTGTGCAGCAGCTCATATGCTGACTCTGCCAAGCAGGCAGAAATTTTCAAAGCTTTATTAATACCCTCCCCAGTTCTATAAAGGCATGTGTAGAGGATGCAGAAGGTTATGTTATTTAGGGCAAAGCTCACTAACCGAGGAGGGGAGCTGGAAAATTTAGGGGTTTTATCTTTAAAACAGTCTTGCATACAGATTTTCTGACTGTCTACTACAATATAGTACTATTTATATGTGCAGTGTGTCCTTCATGCAAAGCATCACAAAATGTTTTACAGCAAGCATCTATCAAAACCTAAGACAAGGAAAGTTTTAGGGAAGGATTTAAGGAAGGGAGATGACTCAGAGAAGTGAGGAGGGAAAGAAGTTACACTTCTGTGGAGCAGCACAAATAAAAGTGCAACTTCTAACTGAGAAGGAGGTTTTAGTTCTTAGTGGGGTAGGAGAGATACCTGTTCAAGGAAGAAGGAGAAATTGCTTTTAGAAAAAAATGTGATTTACAGATGTCAGGGGCTCTTATACCCTACTACTAATGTGGTATCACATTTTGCACAAAATTGAGGCACAGATGTTTCTGTTTATGCATACAGTACAGGTTCATGCATGCAAAACGCTTCATAGTCATTAGACATGAAAAAAACCTGAACACGTCAATCCCTGAATTTATTTCCCTTGAAAATAAGTCACTGTTCCCGGCTGTATTACATCATCAGTCCATACGTGAATATTGCCCCTATCTTGAGTTTCCTGACATTTATTACCCATAAACAAAAAATTTGCTAAGTACAGAGAGGTGCCAGATAAGAATTTTGCAGCATATTCACAATATCACTTTGGGATATGGAATGTGTCTTCCTCCTCTGCCTTACCTATACACCTAGAAAATGTTTCTCCTCCATAATGAAAGAAAAGCATTGAAAAATGACCGTGTGCATGCACACACACACACAAGTGATTTCTTAAAGATTCTAATCAATCATTGTTGCTGCTTTTCTTACACTACTCCATGGTAATATGAGCTACCACATCCCTTTCATCACGCTAGTTCAGTACACTTAGACATTCAAATGCATCATTCTTTCGTAAAATATGAGTAAGCAAAAGTACCTCTCAGAATAATAGCACTAGGAGTAAGGACAGGAATTCTCCGCTTCCCATTCAGATATTTTACTGGATCCCATTGCTGACGTTGAAGTTTGTTCCATGGTTTCAGAATGCAAAGGTTCGGAGCTTGCTTTGTAGCTTCCTCTCTTCGTGTGAATCTGTCTCTTAATCTTTAAGATCACAGATAATTGTTGACCCCCCCCCACCTCTCTGTGGCAGCTTTGAAAATGTTTTCTTCTCTGTCTTCTGAACATGTTTTTTTGGAAATTAGAGAACATACATGAATACAAAAATAAAATAATTGATTTAATAAGTAAAATATTGATTTTTAAATAGTGAAAAAGCATAGAGAAAAAATGGTATCATTAAACAATCTATGTTATAATCCATAAGAAACCCACCAGTTTCGGAAGAAATTACCCAAGTGTCAGAACCTCCCCCCAGGAGAAGAGAATGGAAACACCATAAGGATAAATATATCTGGCTTCTTGAAAAGGTTGTTTCCAAGTGTCATCATTTCTGTGAAGTATCCTGTATTGGCAGAGCCATGAATGAAAATTTGTTCATTATCTGTTAGAAAACTCGAATAAAATAAAGGCTATATGAGGTTTTTTTGTATGTGCCAATCCACCTGTACCTGGGAAGACTGCTACTTGCCCACTGGATTTACTGACCAATAAACATAAGGTTTTTTTGAGTAGTTTGATAAATACCAATATGTACACTCAGTGTCAATAAAGACGGAAGATCACTTAACATAAGTGCTCTAAGTCATCACCTCCCTTGCAATGTTTGTCATGGAAAAGAAAAAAAACCCAAAACATTGAGCACTTTTCGAGCTCTGAGATAACTACTTCAGTTCCTTCACTCCACCATCTTAAAAAGGACAGGTTTTGAAAGAAGGTGCTGCTTTGCGCTCTTGGTAGCCATTGTGTAACTTTGCATAGATTATTCTGACTGCTGCAAAATCTGCTCTGTCATTCCTTCTTGAATGGAGTATCTGTATGCAACTCTGTATGTGTGGAGTTACATGTGCAACATCAATTAATATGGATCAATTTCTGGACTTGATAGAAGAAATATTAGATCCTTTGGATATAAATATGTTCAGCCATAGTCAGGAGATGTGTACATCCAGCAGCACAGAGGGTGATTTCCTAGCTGCTATATCCAAGTATTTCCATCATATCGTTTTGATTTGCAAGACACAATTCAACTCTGATGTCAACTAGGACTGTGTGGGACTGTGGCCACTTCTGCTAGGTCAGGATTTGATTTTACAGACATGAAAATGTTGTCAACTTAGAAGCTGGAAATTTTGCATAAAATTGGGCTGTTTTTGTCATGTACGCTGAATTTAGAGCTAACAGAAATATTAATGTTTTGTTTGTGATGGAGATTGTTAGTAATCTATGTAGAGATAGAAACCACCAAATGTTTTTCCTTTTAGGAAGCCCTTGAGTATGTTGTTAGCATGGGATGTTAACAACATTTAGTCATTAGCAACCTGTTCAGTACTTGACTGGTGACCTGAAGGAGACAGACCTATTACCAATCCACTGAAATAATCTTCTCTGCACTTACAGTAAATTTTCAACTCTGGTACATTGAGAAAAATCACTGCTGCATGGACATCAGACTCATATTTCCCCTTGCATGATGGTGTATGATGACAGTGTCTAAGGCTGTAAAATGAAGCATCTGTAAACTCACACCATGTATCGAGAGTTCATTTCCTCACATTGCCTTGCTTGCTTATATAGCAGTACATGCATCAATGCCCTCTGCTAGATAGACCTGTTCAAATCTTACCAATTTTGCAATTGTCTCACCCTCTAGTGGCTTGTCTGGGAAGCAAGATGTAAATGATGGTTAAATTTGAGTGTTTGGTACTTAAATTCTGGATGCCATTCCTTGTATGTTGAGCTGACAACTATTACATCTGTGTGTTTTCAAACTATGGTTTTGTGACTAACTAATTTTAGTTTGCCTAAAATTCAGATGCTCTCCACTGCTCTGAAGATCTTGTTTACAGGGCACGTCAGGTAGAATAGGTTTTTCCAAAGTTTTTTGCCCCTGAGCTGACTGGATCGGTGTGTGTGGCAGTTTGAATGACTGCTGGTTTGATATTATTCATATGTAGCATAAAATATTTTTTAATTTGTGTCTGAGTCCCGTGTTGTTGAAATCAGGCCATGAATTTTATTCCCTGAGAAGTATATACAGTATGTGGTTAAGTGACACAGTGTCAATGTGAAGCAGTGCACTTAAGTTTTCTAGATGCTTGCATAGCTTCTTTGCTTCTTTTGAGCTCTGTCTTTTCATGCTGATAGAAAAAGGTTCTCCTTAAAAGCTTTTGAGGTCCTATTTATTTATTTATAAGATTGGTGTGGACTTCTGAATAGTGATACCCGAACAAAAGAATTAATGAAAGCACCTGTGTATTGACTCTTCAGTGCTGCAGCCTCTCTCTTAACATTCACAAAACTGTGCTAGAGGTTTTTATGCCTACCATGCATGGAGATGTACCATTTAATACCTGATGGCAGGTGAAAATCAGGTTGTTGATGGAGTAATAGAGACTTGGAAATAAAGACCTATTTTATGCTGATGGTTGTTTTTGCCTGCAACATAGGCTGTGTGACAACTTTGCTGAAAATACACTGCTCATGATACAAGCAAACTTGAGGCTTGTATAATATACCTGTTAATTTATAATCTATTAATTGTTTTAACTTTGTTACACTACCACTCTCACATTACCTAATTAGGTAGTGTTTTTTTTTAAGGGTATCTGGAATAGGTCAATTGAACAAATTTTATGAGTTAAACCTCATTGTCCTGCACACAAGAAAATCTCAAAATGTTTAGATATTGGCAGTAAAGCTTCATCCTGAACTAAATATTATCAGATTTCAGACTGTTGAAATTATTGTGATACTGCTTTCTCAAAAATACAGAAACTGATGTTCTTTTTCTGTTTGCATTTATGCTTTTCGTCAGTCTAGGACATTTGTTGTTGATTTGTCCTTACTATAAACACTACAGATATTTAAGAGAGTAAACACAAAAATCTCCAAGTCCAGAGACAAAATGTGGCAAAGGTTTTTAAAGCTGGGCACTCTTTCCAGATGAAGCTCATCGGGAGTATTTCTACACTCTTTCTTCTTCTGCTCTCCGTATCTCCTCCCAGAAAATGCTGGGACAATCTTTTGCACTAACCAGCATAAACAGACAAGAGTTTTAACTTTTTGAAGGGAATTGTTCGTAAAAGTCAGGTTTTTATTCTACTTCTGTTAGGAGTTACTGCAAGGAAGCAGTGGAGAAACACTCATTAGAATGAACAACTACAGTTAATAATTTAAAGCATAGGCAAGAATTGCAGTGTGTTGCAGAAGATAATGATGTCTGAAATATTAGCACTGTGCATTCAACTCTTCTGTATACTATTTCCTCAAAGGTGGGGAGACTCAGTTGTAAAGAGGTATAAGGTATATGAATCAGACAGTAAGGAATTATTTGCCTTTTTATTCATTTTACATACAGATCTGTCTTCTGAGAGGATTTTGGATAGAACTAGCACAGATTAGGTTGTGAAATGAGTTGCCATGTGTTCTCTTAATGCAGATCATGATAGTTGTAAATGAGATGTGAATTTTCAAAACTTGTAAGTGATGCTAGCAGAGAAGCGGGAGGAAACATCTTCATCTGGGAGGAATGCTGTTTAGATGAGGTAACTGGTTTCTGTCTTTGGCATGAGTTTAAGAAAATGAGTGCCTTAAAAGTGAGATGTGTGTTTTAGGGTTGTTTTTCTTTTTGTGTGTGTGTGTTTCTTAATAATGGTTATGTGGTAACCAGAGCTTCCTCTATTGATTCACATGCTTTCAGAAGCTCTGGTGATATACTGTATCTATTTGCATCACAAATTCGAATACAATACAAATAGAGTAATTATTCTGTCTCTAAAGAACTTGATTAATCTTCTTGTCTGCACACAGCAAAAAAAAAAAAAAAAAAAAAAGGCTGCTCCAGCTCAGCTTTGTTTATATTACACCAGAAGACATATATTTTAATTGGGCATAGGGAAGCCCCGATTATGGAAAATGTGGAAGTTACGGGAATTGGTCGGTCATAACATTTCCAGTGGAAGCAATTTATTCACATATGGAATTCATTGGAAATATTGTCTTCTTAAGGGTGGCTTTTGGATGAAGGTGTGTGGAATGGTGCTGAATAGCGGCTTTCATTCCCTCCAGGCGATCCAACTAGACGAGACAGGCCGAGAGGAAGAGCAGCGGAGCAGGCAGTGCGCAGGCAGGCAGGCAGTGTGCAGGCAGGCAGGCAGTGCGCACTGCAGGCAGGCAGTGCGTAGCCGGTAAGGGGCACTGCTCTGGGAAGCGGGCGGCAGCCACCGCGCTGCTCGAGGGGTCACACAAGGTGAGCCGCAGCTTCAGGAGGGGCGAGCTTGGAGCAGACAGGAAAACCTGGGGTAGCTGAAACAGAGTCCCTGGAGCAAAAGCGGAGCCTAACGCAGACAAATATGCCTGAAGGGGGAGGAAGAGACAGGCAGATGGAGAGAGAGAGGGCTGAGTTCAGGGAAAGGAGGCTGACAGGGCAAGGCGGGGAGGGAGACAGGGAGGAGAGGAGAGAGGAGGGAGGGAGAGAAAAAACAGCAGCAGAACAGAAGAAAGAATATTTTGCAGCCAGCAGAGAAGTGGGTATTGTAGGGGAAGGAGATTGCTCTAAAGACACTTCAGTTGATGACATAACAGATTTAATCGATTTATTTACTTTTGAGAATTCTTTGATCCAAAAACATTCAAAGAATTATCAAACACCTGCAAAACATCCAAGGCATTTTTTAATGATAAAAGATTGGCTTTTTAGCACTGATTCCAATACTGCATGCTAGTACCCTGACACTTGTAAGGAGAAGTTCTGTTACATCTTATGGCTGTGGAAGCTGTTGTATTTTGCAAATTTTTTTTATCTATGTGAAATTTTATAATTATAACTTGCTGTTCACTAGCCTTACAGGGTAATAGCCTTATCACCGAACTCCCTTTTTTTTCTTGTGTCACAGAAGGGGTAATAACACAAAAGCAAGGTCAGGTTTTCAGAAGAGCTTGTTGCTCGACGACTGTTTGTTAGACAAATTAATTGAATGCTCTTTTGAAGATTGAGCATGTTGTGCCGAATCAGACCTTAAGATATTAGGAGCTGGAATTTTGCCTTCCTTAATTTTCCATGAAGAGCATAGAAAATCTGAATATTGTTTGAAAGTAACTGTGATTATATCTGTTTTTTTAAACTTAATTTTCACCTCAGAAGTTGGGAAACAGGAGATCTGTGGGTCACACCATTGTTTTAGGTTTTGTTATTGCTAATCTAAAGATTTTTCAAAGTGTCTGTTAAATTAATAAGACTAATTCAGTATTCACGCAGATGAATTGCTACTGAAAATACCGATATATGCTGAGGTATGTTCTCTGCCTAATAAATCAAATTCTGCTTTCACTTACAGGGGGTACTGTATCTCAGATCGCTAACTTGCTTGCTTATTTTGACACTATAGACTGGGTTTTCAAAAGAGGCTCAACCGTTCCTATATCATGTAACCTGCATTTACTTCCTTGCAAAGTTGGTTTGGACGCTATCTGTGTAATACACCCAAAACTCGGACATTAAATTCAACAAGTTAGAAACTCTAGTTCCAGGATGCTTAATACCAACAATGCAGTGAATATGTGATATAAGTCCTGAACCGGTACCAGTTTATTCTACTACTTCAGGTTTGATCAAATAATTTTGAATGGTTAACTTTGTCCAAAGCAGACTTGTTGCTGGATCTGGTTATACCAATTTAACTTTGTTTGACCAGATTGCATTCATTTCTTTGCATCTGGCATAAAGTCAGAAAAAGAAAAGAAAATCCATAAAGCAAACACAAACAAAATACTGTGTATATTAGTTAATTAAACAGAAGTTTGTATCTGATCTGGATGCAGTTTATATTGCTAAGTGATCCAGTATTAAGGACTGTGGGTCCGTTTTCTGGGCTAAATTGAGCTGGGTTACAAAATGAAATGTCACTTCTGAAAATTGTCCTTGATATTTAACACATATTAAGAGTTGTAAAATTCCTGCTATTGTATAAAAGATATAGCAGGAGAATTTTACTCTCTTTTGCAAAGGGCACAGATTTTACAGTAATATCTGGTATGGTAAATTATGTGTAATTGAAATACCATGAGGATTGGTTTTTCTTGTTAACTATTTTTTGTAGCTTCACTGTCATTTAAAGGTAGCAATCCTTTTGGCTGTGGGATGCTTGGGAAAAACAAGTACGTTTTTTGGACTGCAGAACTTCATGCATTTAAAAAAAAATTCCTTTAATCTTTGCACAAAATTACTTGTCAGTCCAGGAAGTTTCAGCCAAAGCATACCAAGTTGTATAGCTGAACCTTATTATGTGCAATTAAAACAGTCTTGAATTAATTTTGCCAGGCAGTAAATGATTTTTGACATAAATATATTAGAGCCAGAAATCTAACCAAGTGGGTCATTCCATAAAATGACTCCCAAAACATAATCAAATGAAAACTCTCTCCAAAGATTTTACCCAAATTTGTCATTTGGATGATTAATATTTGGTCCAAATAAAGAAGTGAGTCAATCATTGTTATTCCATGTCCGATCATGTGGTCATATTGTCTGAGATCTAGATCCCACACCGTATGTATCCTAATGTATTTTTCTTATTTACTCTTCTTCAGCATCCCAAGCAGACTATTACAATAGGCCGAGTTCAGAAGGGCGGCAGGGACAATAGGCTCCTGCTTTCCTGTGACTGGGACTGATGTGGCAGGGGAGCTAGCACAGCATCTAGCAGTGCTTGATGCAATTGCAAAATGGAGAAGCATCTTGCAGTAGCTGTTGAATCAAGGTTCTGGCAGCTTTGTATGAGGTGAACTATGCAATATCCAGTTTCTGTTCTCTTTTGGAAAAGAAATCTGTATGTTTACGTACATAACACATTTTATTTTGACACAAATGTAGTTTTTTACTATCTGTATGCGGCCAGATTCATTGAATTTGCTTTAGGATCATTAGAATGGAGGGACCTGGTGGCTTGCAACTAACTATTGGACAAGTCTAATATAGAGCCAAATTTTTGCAGCCCCTAAAGATCTTGTTAGGTCTGGTCTTGGCCTAACATCAGTACTGCTGAATGGAAGAATCCAGAAAAGTTCTCATTTTGAACCTATTCTAGAATTTGTAATGAAGTCTATAATATTTTCTATGCCAAAACAGTTAAAAAACAAAATACCTTTGTCTTTAGGGGTGATTCCTTTCAAAATTAACAAGAATTAAATGTGATTTTCTGACTGAATTGTTATATTACATCTTCTAGTGTTAAAAAATGAAAAGGAACCTTACACTAAAAATTACCATAGAGTCTGATAATATTTGGAAGTTATTAGTAGATATATTCAGGGAAGAAAAAGAGGGCCATCAATTTAATGTCACGGAATGCATTGTAATAGGAGATCCTTAGGGGCTAGTGACTTACAGGAAAGACACAGGGAGCCAAGAAACAAAAATACACATTTTTCTTAAAGGTAATAGGAGTTGCCCCCTGCCTAGGAATGAATGGCTTGTGGAGGCTAGATAAATTCTTAAGAGCCGGTCTTGTCAATAATGCTCCTTGAACTTGATTCATCATCATTTGGTCTCTTCTATTTTTCTCCCAGTGCCTGCTCCTGCTGGGCTGGCTGACTTGCATCTTTCCTCTCCCTTGCTCTCTCCCCCTCCTTCCACCTTCCCAGAGAGCCAGATCTCTGCTTGCGCAGAATTCCAGTAGCAGGCTGTGTTACAGACCTTTGCTAATGGGTGTGATAAGCAGGGTAGAAAGCAGAACTAAACCCAGCCTTCTTAAGAGACTGACACGTGAATATATTAACATGTAGCATGAAAGGTACCTGCAGCCGTGTCTTGCGTGACTTATAGGGCTGCTATTAGACCTTGTGTGATTTCTCAGGACATCTCATATCAATTTCTGTTAACCATAGGATCTGTTACGTATGTGATGAGAGAGGTTATCTCATGACAACATTGCAAGTAATGTAGATCATGACTATGTGTTTGTGGGATATCACCTCTTACTCTAAGAACGCACAAGCACAGAGGGTTTGTTTACACAGGAACTTTTTCTCAGGCACATAACAATATGCAAATATCTCAGGATCAAAGGTAAGTCAAAGAAAAATGGCACTGGGTAGAATAAGTCAGCTCAGCTAGCAGCCTAACTACATGACAGACCCACAGGCAACTTCACAGCTGTCAGCTTCACTGCCTGTGGAGCCCACCAAGGGGCCAGATGCTGCTGCTGTATGAATATTTTCTGAAGCTTGGCATCTGGGCTCTCTGATGGCCTGTGTGTCACATGTCAGAGTGGGAGCTTTCACCATGCTGCTGGGGATGGACACAAAGGAAAACAGGATTTGCTGAGGTTAATGTTAATTAATAATAAATTGTCATGACAGTTTTTAAGCTGAGTTCTACCTGTCAGTTATTAAAGAGCAAAATTATCTTAAAAAAAATAGAAGCCTTTCTTTATTTAAGAGCACACATTTAAATTATACACACTGCCATTTATTTCTCGATTCTGTCAGTGTTCCTAGCGAAAGTGAGAAGCATATACATATACATGTATACATGTATATAAAAGCCCATATCCTGTAAGGAGTTACATGCATGATATGCTGTAGTTCAGCTTTGCATCATATTCAGTCTGGGCACAAAATTTCTCTAACCTGATGATTGATGATAATGAAACTAATGATAAAATACTTCTCAAATTTACTTCATTTGGCTCTTAATTCCCTGTGCATCACAATTAGAAGCTACCCTTGTTTACTGAGGTAGTTACACCCTGCACTATTCTGTAGTGTTGTTATGGCTAGAAGGACAGTTTTAGCTCTCAGCTCTCTTAATTAGCAAAATTCACCAGAAACAGGGATTTACCTTCTATTTTCTTTAAACTGAAAATACTTTTGTGGATTTCTAAAAATTAGAAGAATATTCATCAAGCATTATATATATATGAGATACTCAAGTCTTCAAATGTCCTCTTGACTGGCTGGCCTGAAATAAAAAATATACTTCAAAGAGAAAACAGAAAGTATTTGACTTACCTTTGTCAGGCATGGAAGTAAGAATGAAAATAGGGCAGTTTTTTGAGGGTAGTTTTGTTCATACGTGTTTTTTTTAATACAACACATTAGCTGGTAAAATCAATTAAGAGCAAAGAAAGTCATGTCCTGGTGTGAGGAGAGCTCTCGCCATCGCCGTTCAGGGAGGGCTTCCTTGGAGGTCACTGTAGTGCGCAATGCAGGGCACGATGCCAGGTTGTGACCCTTTAGGAGTAGGTGGAGGTGCAGATGGGGCTACGCCGGACATGCTTTGCTTAGGTGTGAGCACCTTTATTCATGAGCAGTCAATGGCACTGTTGTGACTGAATGCGTGCTCCACAGACAGATGAAGTTCAGCCCTGACTGGCGGACTAACATATAACGAGTAAATCATGTAAATCCTGTATAACCCTAAAATTTGCATGTGCAAATGCCATTTGTACAAGAAAGCCTATAATTTGGGCAGGAAAATTTGCTACCTGCAATCAGAAATGACTATGTGCAGAGGTGCTTCCTCAAACATGAAGATCTTTATTTTTACAGTTTGATTCATCTAATTCAATTTTTTTTGCCAAACTTGGCTTCACAATTTTTGTTCTATGAAAATGAGGTGAGATTATATTTGTTCGCTCCTGAGTGATCAGAGAAGCACTTTGCAACATTTCAGAATGCATTCAGAAACTACTTAAGACACACAAAACCTGAATCCCTGTTAAAAATGCTATATGCTGGTAAGCTGTTTGCTGTAACCCTCCTCTCCAACCACACAGCCCCATGCCCAAGTGAATTATTCTAAAGTATGTTCTAGGAAAGAGAAGTCATGGCCAACATGGCAGTGTAAGAGACTTTCCAGAATGTTTTCTTCTCTTCAACTTATGACTTCTCTGTGGAAAATGAATTCCATTTTTATACAGGTTAGTTTTTATAGATTTACTAATGATAGCTGAGGTTTTTGCATCTAGGGATTGCCTAGTATAAGAAAAAACATTAAAACATCTGATAGGCATTGAGGTGTGGTTAGTTACATGTATTTAGCACACAAGAAAAAAAAACGGTCTGGAAGAAGATATTTTGGGTGAAATCTTGGCTCCACTGGGATGGACCTCATGCAGTTTCCAGTCTGAAGTATGTTTTTCTTCTGCGTTAGTGTCTGAAATGTTTGATCAGCTATAGCTTCTGAGTCATCTTTCATGATTCTTTTTCATTGACTTTAAAGGAAGCTGGATCAGACTCGTAATGTTTTTTCATTTCTGAACAAATGAGTCCATTGCTAAATATGTAAAATGATAGATTTAATCATTTTTGATAGTGCAACCAGTAAAGTAGTATAAACCCTGTCAGGTGACCTTTTGAGATTGTAATAATAATCAGGGAATTAGATTCAGTTCAGTATTTTTCCAGTATTTGTGTATACTTTGCTTCTATTAAATCAAGTCAGAAGTAAACAAAAACTTTTATGAAAGTGGAGTAAATTAAGCTACCTTATTCTGGAATTTGTCAGGGAGTGGTTGAAGCAGTTCCACTTGTGTGTGTTCCTCAAAGCAAGTGACAATCCTAAGAACCGAAGAAGATGATATTCTCAACAGTATTATATATGGCAGTTTTGTGCATCACATCTATGTTGTTTCTGAATAATTGTGAAATCCTAATTCTGATGAATGAGTAATTGTTCAGATGTTTTTCCAGTTATTAAAAAAACTCCAAACCTGAAGTGTGTATTGAAGTGGGCAGACAAAGTCTTGGTCACAGGACTGGTGAATCTGGTGTATGTCTCAGCTCTTTGCGTGTGTATGTGTGTGTGTCTTAGTCAGGAGAATAAAAGGGGGAAAACAGCACTGGAGCAGGTTGCCCAGAGAAGCTTTAGATGTCCGTCCTTGAAAGTTTTCAAGACCCAAGTGGACAAAGCCTGAGCAACCTGGTCTGGATTCAATATTATACCTGCTTTGAGCAGGGGGCTGTACTGGAGGTCCCTTCCAGCCTGGATGATTCTCTGATTGTCTGATTCTGTGAAAAAGTGTGTGTGTAAAAAGAAATAAATGCTAAAGAAAATGCTGGGATTAGAGACTTCCATGGAGATTAAAAGACAGCCTGTCTGTGGTAAAAAAAAAAAATTTGATACCAGAGCTTTTGTGTGCCCTGCAGGGAGCCACAATGGTTTTGAGATTGTTCCCAGAAGTTTCACCTCTTAAAGGCCCCACTATACAGAATGACATTACAACATCAAAGATGACTCTGACACATCGTTCCCAGCAGGTAACCCCATCCAAGGTTAGTAGTGTGCTGAATGATGTCATATCGCAGTAGGCAAAGAACCACTAAGTTATTACCTCTGATTTAGCCAGAAAAGCACTTGATTAAATTATTTAATGGGAACTTTGGAAGGAGTAAACAGAGAAACACATTTTTTCTGTAGTTTGGCCTGTGACTGTGGTAACTCTTGGCAGAAGATAAAGATGTTCAATGCATAGGTGGTGTTTCCTAACTAAAACACCCCCAAACTTTCTCACTGCTATCATTACAACGGATTCACAATTGTTGCAATTTTCTCTTTGAAAGAAGCATAGAGATGCTGTGCTTTGGCAGTAAGATACTTGACTTTCTATATTTACTCATTATCCCTTAAACCAATTATTTTTTATTGTAGAAAGGTCTTTTTGTCTTCTAAAAATATTTTGGGTATTTTTTAGTTTGTTCAGCTTGTTAGAACTAAGCCTATGCAGATCTTTTGAGTCAAGAGAATGATTTAAAAAGGAAAAAAAATGTGTAACATCAATAGACAATAGTAACCTATGAAGTAATAGATTTGGAAAGCTGGGAAACTGGCCAGTATTGATTTCAGACAACATGAGGGAAAATGCTTATTTTATACCTCTATAAGTTATGACAAAGTACTCGATTTGCCTTATCTTCCACTAAAGGGCTCAAATAATGATCTTTGAAGAGTTTTTCAGCCTTTACTAGAATTTCAAAATCTTTCTTGTTTGTCTGCTAGTAAACATATGAAAACAAAGATGGCATGAGATGAGAGAAAAGACTGCAGAAAAAAGAGTTAGTTACAGTCACATCAGTCTTCGTCCACTGGGACATTAGTTTTGCGTAGTCCCACTGAACCCATCAAACTTCATCCATTACCATCTGTTCAAAAGGTACATCATTGTTTCTCTCCTATTCTGCTCTGCAGTTAGTTATTGTTATGCATCTCAGTTTTTAAATAACTCAGTATATTATATTTACATTAAAATATACTATGTTCTGATACTCAAATTGAAGCATGACCAAAAATGCTGTTTGATTTTAAGATATGATGGTGCTCCATGCTTAATTTGAATCATTCAAATAAAAGTAAAGAAAAGGATACAGATGTATTTTGCTTTACATTTCAAGCATATATGGTAAAGCTTTTTTCAATAACCACTTTGAAATTAGAAATTGGGCAGGAAAGAATGGGAAAAAATAAGCTCGATGAATCAAAAACCCAAAACTTACATAAAACCCTCTATCTGATAGACACGTTTCTGGTCCATGCAGTAATTATACACTGAAATTATGACCTTTAGAATGAGGACTCCTTTTGAGCTCTATCATGTAAAGATGTAATTGGACCATAAAATCCTTATAAAAATTTATGAAAGAAACTTGACTGAACGAGTCTGGTAGATAATTTAGAAACCTGAAACTCTCAGTCACTTTGCTGAATCTGTATCTTAAAAATTCTGTGAGGTGATTATAGCGTTACGCCATCCAGCTGATGTCATTTACCAACTGATGGCATCAGAATCTTCCCCAGTGCTCTCTGTTTAGCTGAATCTTTGCTGTCCATTTGTTTCTAATGACTAGAGAGCACAAAATGACCAAGACTGTCCAAAGTGATGAGTGATCTCTGGTGTCCACCATAAGAAATCATAAAAGGGTCTGCCTCTTAAAGGCTAGTAGACCGTAGCCTTCTCAGAAACTCAATAGCATCTTTGGCAGAGTACTCAAAATTGAGGCAGCCAGAGCCACAGGTCACATTCGACAATCACGAGCTTTTAAAATTATGCCTGCGCCAGGGCTTCAAACTAGTGAAAGTAACAAATTTATACTTTTGTCCATTTCTTCCTTTCGTCCTGAGTCCACCTTCTTCGTGGATTCCAAAAATCTCATAGACTGTTTTGGAAACTTTGAGAAAAAATTAAGAGTAATTAAGAGTAATCCTCCCAGTGTTGTGCATTTTCAAGTGACTTATCATAAGTTTTTTTAAAATGTTTTACTTCATTCAGGCACATGATACCTGGTAAAACTCAAGTTTAGAGATGTTAATAGCTCAATCAGGTTTATGCAGCCATTCACTCATCAGAGGTGTTGGCTTGCAGTTCCTCTGTATTCAGTATGATTTCCTGCTGCCTGCCAAGTGATGTTGGTGCAGTCCTACTGTAGGAATATGCTGGTGCAATAATTATAAACAACATTTTCTCAAAAATTATTTTTAGAACAGCAACTGTCCTTTCCAATATAAGCATTTTTCTGCTGTGGTGGCAATTTAATGTGGGCAAACAATATTCCATTTTATTTTTTTGTAGGTGGTATCCTCAAATTACATGGGAAATATTTCCCTTTCTCTTCCCGCCCCAAGTATGCCTGATTATTTCTAAGTTTAGATATGCATTGGCTTATATGAAAAGCACTATAATTTTTTTTAAGAATTTTGGGTTTGTGACATTATTCTTCCACTGTAGTGTATACTGGAGGACACTTTTGTTTACTGGCTTTCAAACAGTGGTAATTCCATTTTAACAGAGAGTACTTAGGTAATAATGTTATTTTAGAAAATCTCTTGTATGTTGGATGTCAGTGATAATTAGTGATGTAGTGGTGGAGTTCAGAAGGTAGCGGTTCAGGTCTTGCACTTGTTCTGTCAGTCTGGGTTCTTAGATGCACGCTTAACTGTAAATACATGAAGAATCCCAGAAAATACATAGAATGTAAATATATTTATAAATGAACTTGAAGAGATTGTCTCATGTAATTCCTTCAATATACGCATAGAGCAACTCAGGATGAACTATCTCCGATTACTTCCGTCAGCTAAAGAAAATGCTGCTCATGTTTGTTTCAGGTAAAGAGGGAGAAAATAGAAGCTCTAAAATGAGGAGAGAAATCTATAAGAAAAAAATGCATGTGATTGATAGTAAATATATGAGAACGTTAGTTACACTATTGTGTTTTTCTGTTGCGCGTTTATTTTCTTACTCTCCTCTCATATTGTATAACTGCTCTGTCAAAACAACTCTCTTTCAAAGGGCTTCACCCTTGTCTTCACCACTTTTAAATGTCGTGTTTTTGTCATGTCTTAAAAAAAGCTAAAATTGGAAAAGTTTAATTCTCTCAGCTTAGATTGCTTAATAAAATGTAGATGAAGTCCAGCTGAATTGGAGGAACTTGCTGTTGTGAGTAGAGTTCAAGGAAAGATGGGAGAAAAAAAGTTAAGTTTGTAATGGGAAGGAATTTTAAAGAGGCGATTTTTGGCTTGTGCGTTTTTAGCATCCTGAATCTAGTTTTAAATGCTTATTTTGGAAAAAGAATATGCTGGGAGAATTTGCTTTTAATTTAGTTGCATTTTGCACAGATATGTAATTAATAACAGTTTAGATAGGATACTGTTATAATGGTGCTGGGAACCGACCCCGCTGGTGAGCCAGAAGAAGGGATTTCAAAAACAAACGTTAGGATAAAATTATACCAAAACACATAATTTCTACTTATAAAAATGCATCTAGTGAGAACTGATGTGGGAATTTTGAGTGAACTGACATGGTGGAGAGGGGCACAGTTAATACTTTCTGAGGTTCAGCAGGGCTTCGGAGTGCAATATGGAGATCTGTGAGCTAAAGGGGAAACAAAACCGCTTGTTAGCAGGACAGCTGTTTGCAGCTGTGCTGTGCAGCCCTTCGAGTTCCAAGATTGGCATGGACATAGGCAGCTTGAGTCCCTTTTCACCTGGAGTTTTTCAGAAGAAACTTATATTCTCAGGTGTGTGCCTTCCATTACCTTTCACTGCCCAAAATAGATGTATTTCACAGTGAGGAAACTGAAGCAAGGTAGCAATTTTGCAATATACCTCTATGGGAGGAAAGGCTTCATAGATTTTACTTGAATGTAACTGGGTATCATTAACTAATTATGCCTGGCATAGTGTTGATTTTGTGGTTAAAAAAGAAAGAAATAAAACTGTGCTCAAGTTCCACAAACACTTTACAGGTAAGTGAGTAATTCACGTTGCTTATCTCATTGTGCAAAACTGTATTTGCTGAAATTGAAGGTACAACCAATTAGACCAAGACTTCTAAAAGGAGCTGATTGGAAATTTCCTGGCAAAAATGATGATTCTACTGTTGTTTTACAGTAGTGTGGGGCATTTTGGAGGTATAAGGATTTTACATGCAGGGCTAGTGATGCCTGTCAGATAAGGAACAGGATATATGACTAGATGAATTTTTGATCTGGAACCAGGAAAGCCAAACTTAATGTATTGGGGAAATATATGGGTGTGTGGAAGCCAGATCCCGTGCAGACGGTTATGACCAATGACAAATGCTCAGCAATAAACAGTGGGAAGCTAGTGAGTCTTAAGTGTATGAGAAAATGTCAGGCAGGAACAGAATAGCTTACGTTCTGGGTCTTTCCCCTGTTTTCCAAACAGTATCCCAAACTAGACCAAAGGACTTTAGTAGGTGCTGACCATGAGTTAGTTGGTGGAAACCTTCTACCTACTCATTGGGCATAATTATACCTGGAAAATTATATGCTTGAAATCAGGTTGCAGAATGCCATATAGTTCCACCGTTTTAGTGCTGTTATCCTTTCAGTCTTGTCTGAGTCAGTGAGAAATAGTCTCCTATGTAGAAGATTAGACTGTACGTTCCCAAACTAAAATATTTTGATGAAGCTTTGCAAAATGTGGATTCAGTAAAACTGAACATCTATAACATTATAGTGCTATAGTGCATTATACTTATTTTACTAAATATTTCTCCAGAAAGATGTTACTGGTCCAAAATAGAACTTCTGGTTATAATTAGAGAGTAGGCCACATAATGAACAAGGATAAGATAGTTGCGTAGGAGACATCTGTATGCTGGTCACCGCTCTTGAGTACTCAGGTGAATAATTCAGTTATTTATATGGAGTGGCACAACTCCAAGAGGAGAAATGGAGAAGTCCCCCAAAAGTTTGTGGCCCAGTGTGTAAGATTCTCCCCTGGAGCACAGACACATAGGTCTGACTCAAGCTGTGTAGAAATTTGATTTACACAGCCTCTGAGTGCCCAAATCATCAGCCAATTGATTTTGCAAGTGCTAGTCTCTCAAAACAGCAATATTTCTGAAATCTCAGCAGTTCAAAATATGGATGTATTCTACTGCATTCTTTGTAAGACTTTAAGTCCATTTGAAGAAAAAATGTAAGCCTCTAAGTCACTTGGCTATTTCTGAAAGTTTTAGTTTGTTTTCTTAAAGGGTTTATTTTAGAAAAATATTAATGTATTCCTGTAATTAATCTGCATTGTTACTAATATTATTTGCTTTGATTGGATGTCCAGAGGTTGGTTCCACATATGGGTCTGTTGCCTTTATATATTAAAAATAAGCATCCATTTTATTTTTCATTTAATTTTCTTAGAGCCTTTTTCATTCTGTAATAAAATATCTGGGTGTCTGCATTTACAGAACGTATGACACAACTCTGTTTCCAGCCAGCAAATGTCATCTATGTCTCTTTGCTAAAGCGCCCTCTTTCTGCCTTTACAGAACCAAGGACTTGCACTCCTGCAGTCTAACCACATCAAGAACGTCAAGCCATGCTTGTAAACTCCTGATAAGCCACGGGCACCAATTCTGTTTATTTTTGTCTTTAGACGCCTCAATATTTTTCACATACCTACCAATTGTTCACTTAGCAATTGTTTAAGTAATTTTATTTAATTTATTAATAAAAAATATATAAAATTAATAATTTTATTTATTTATTTTTCGCTTTTAGATTTTAGGCATAATACAGCATTCTTCTGATCTGGATACCCAAGCACCAGTTTAGTAGCAATATATGGGGATGAAATTTTTCAGTAATCTCTCAATTTATGTACACTTCAGAAATACTTTTTTTTTTTGCTTTCAGCATATTTTCCTGTGTATTTAATTCTTGAGATTTGGCTATTCGCCAAACACTCAACAGAATGCAGGTTTACTAGTTTTCCTTTTTGCTTTTTTTTTCTTTTTTGACACTGAGGAACTAATGCATCATTCTGCCCTTTATTCCTAAATAAGAAAAGAATGTGTAGGTGGTATGTGTATTTGTACTGGAATATTATATCGTATGATTTAGAACCCTTAAGTGAACTAGGAAGAGGGAATGGCAACTCCCTAAAAGAAAGGGATGGGGCTTGATTGAAATCAGTCAGGTCGGCTTTTGAAATGTCTTGGAAGGGAGCTATATAAGTGCAAAGAATAATAAACAGGAAAATTAAAAAAGAATTTTCTGCAATATTCTTACCGCTGGAGAATTTCAATAGCAAAATGGGAAGTTATCACCCAGTTCTTTGTCTTTCAGTGGAAACCATTAAAAATGTAGGTGTCTAAACCTGTAAATAGAAACAGATATAGTAAAGGTGCTTGACTTCCATTGAAATTACCTGAATATGTTTCAAACATATACCCTAACTACTTTTTTTCCCCTTAAAAACAAAACTAGCATCATGTTTTAAACTGGAATTTTTTAATTTCTGAACTCTTGTCCCATGTTTTTCCCCGTAAAATACGTTGGGTCATTTTCAGTGGATATTATCCTTGTGTTATTTCCTAACTTTTGAATATTTGATTTTTGTGTATTGTATGTAATATCTGTATATCCCACCAAAAATAAATTCAGCGTATAACCAATAAATATGAAACGACAAAATGGAGCTGTGACTGTCAGTGTCACATCCCCTCATCTTCTTTTTTTGTGTTAATGTTTATTTTCTCCTGCTGTTGATTTCAGTTTCTTTAATACCCTGCTGAAGCATGGGCCATTCAAGTTTTCAGTATGTGGTGTGCTGCTAGAGGTAAAATGTATTTGTGTTGTGTATCTATTGGATGCAGCAATCAGGAAAGAAAGAGCTATGGACTGTCACAGTATTAGGTAAAATGCATAACATTGATAGTAAAATGTTCATTGACCTAAATGCCTTCCTGGCTGCTATAAATGTGCCCATTTGTCTTGGATATCAAAAGGGCAGAGCAAGTGGCTGAGCACATATTCCTCCAGTCCCATAAGACACGCAGATACTAAGTCAGAGTAAGGGTGGAAATAACCAAAAGACAAAACAAGATCCAACACTATGACAGTAGTATTGTATCAACAGCTATTTCAAAAACAGGCCTTGGTCTAGTGGTTTATTTTATCATGCCTAAAAGTCTTAAATAGAAAATGAGATGACACTTGACTTTAAGTTATAATGTATTGCTTATTGATAATTTAATTGCATCAACATAAATAGATCCTGTTGCTTACAAAATGGGTATTTTGATAACTTATCATCTACTGTTCGGTATGAAGACAACTAATCTAGTGTGAGTAGATCATTGCTTTGCTTGTGAATACATATGCAGTTAACTTGCTATCTTTGTGTATGTTTGAGGTATGGACATACAATTAAATAAAAGGGGGCAATGAGACATGCATTATTGTCTGAAAAACAAAATGCATGACCTAAAGAGAGAACGGGAGTGCTTTTGCAGTGCTTTTGCGGATACTACAGTAATCTCAAATAAAGAAAGTGTCCTTTGAATTTTCAGACCACCCAGATTTGCTATTGAGGTAGAAAATATGTTTATAGAAAGGTTTTAGGTGTGCCGTTCCCTAATTTTTTTACTGTCTAAAAATGTATTTTTAAATGTCCTTGTTTCTTCCTGCCAATCATATAATCAGTTAGTTCCCATTTCTTTTCTTGTGGGGCTAAACTGGCTTCCTCATTTTTGCAGTTCATCAATACAAAACTGATTTGAAGCTGAGCTGTATAATAATAAGCCTTTCAGCAGCCAGGCTTGACACTTGCCTTGTAATTAAGGCCTTGATGGTTGTGTTGATGGCAAATGAAAGAAAATGGCTTTGTTCTCAATTCCAGAGGCTTGATTGCTGGTTCTCATTCTCACCTGAATTCGACCCATTCTGCATTGTGCACATGATTGCTGGAGTGTGAGTAATTGCAGCGCTGGCAGATGACATTTTCATGAAGCACACTCTGCACTGCTCCAGAGGGAATTTACAGAATTTATAGCTGGAGAAGCTCATCAAACATGGATTTAGGAAATGCCTATGTGAAAAGTGGGAGCCCACAACCAAATATCAGAGCTTTGCTTTTGACATTTGCTTTTACGTAAAGGACTACTGCCTGCAACCTGCCTTATCTAATGTTAGCAGTCTATTCTTAACTAGGTTTTGTGATTAAGCACAGTTATTGAAGTTCATTAACACAATTTTTTTTCTTGTAATTTTTTGTTTATTTGCACAGGATTCTCAGGAAAAATGAATGAAAATTGTTTTCTCATTTCCATCTATGTTTTTATATTTCCCTAACATTTAAGTGTTTAAAAATCGTCAGTTGTTTCATGATGCTTATTGATGAAAATACATGCTTGGTTTTTATCTAAATCCTGTTATTTCCTCAACCTTTTTGCATTAAAGCATATAACCTTTTTGCATTAAAGCATATTTTGTTCATTTTAAGTGAAAATTAACTTACATTTAAAATAGTCACTAAGGCCTCTCTAATAGAAATATACTGCAGCAACTGTAAGTCTGATCTTCTTTAGACGCACTGTTACATCATCAAATTCACAGATTTCAGTGAAGGGTGTTTTGAGTGCTGCAAATAAGAATTGCACACTGAAATTTTGCATCACAGATGATATATGTAATGATAGATAATCTTTGCTTTCTTCTGTCTTTGTACGTCTGCCTTTTCCTCCCCATCTGACAGTCTTTGTGCCTGTCTCACATTCACCATGTTAGCGTCTGAGTCCCTGGTGCTTCTCTTTGCTCTCTTAACACAATAGCACTTGGATGACTACCTGTAGGTTGTTGTTGTGTTTGTACCTTTCCTAGCACTTGAACCAGCAGAAACATTTATGCAGTTCTGCTGACCTTTTTCGATCACAGCTGTTTAGGCTGTCACCCACTTTGCACGTGAAGATTCATAGCTGCTGTGACTCAGACATATTTTTACACTGCTGTCTGTCTGGCAAGCAAAAATATCTGCACTTAGCTTCTAATATTTCTTGAAGCTTCTTAATCACGGCAAGTAGAGCGCCTTTCCTCCTTGCATTCAATATTACTGAAAATCCAGAGCAATTGAATGACTGAAGGTTTGGGTGTTTTTTTTAATTAGGCTTATTGATTAACTCCTAGGAAAAGTTAGGTGAGAAGTCCTTTGAGTTTCTGCAATAAATTTTTGATTCAGAATAGTGCTGATTACTTAAAATATGCAGGAAAAAAATCTGAGGTCTAAGCTGATGATGTTAAACTGCCTGTTGTTGTATGGCCTAACTTAGCCTCATTTCAGTAATAGATCTTCATATCAATACTAATAAATGGCAACAAGAGGAGAATCAATCTAAACTGCTGACAGTTGTTTTAATTTATACTATAGTTTCCAGGTAGCTGGGTAGCACAAGGGGAGAGTTTTGAAGTCTCTTATCTAAATTTATGGATGTTATGCTGCTTCCATTTACATAAAGTAGGATTTTTTTTTATTGACTTTAATGGCAAAAAGATGGAACCTATCATAAAAGCACCTTGTTTTTAGTAATACATTGTACAGATTCTAACACACTTCCAATACCATTGTTAAATTCTGCTCTTAATCTTAAATGTTCATTGGGTACTGAGTTAACAGATTCAGGTTCAGGTCCTCAAAAGTTCTTAGGTATTTAAAAACCTTTGAGAATCTGGGCCTCAGAGAGTCATTCATAGTCTTTCGAAGCTGGTCAGATAAACCCACTCAGGGTCTAAAGCTCCAGAACTGGAGATAATGTCTGCAGTCCTCTGTCACATCTCTTACAATTATTCCCGGAAGGTCGAGATGCCAGTGAATACTTTGGTGCTTCCTGATATTCTTCTTGCAGAAGCTTCAGGGATCCATGTGCATTCAGCAGCCTTTTGAGCCTGCCCTTGGAGGTGCATTCCCATTCTCAGTGTGTTCCTCCTACCAATAGACCTTGTCTCATGTTAAGATTTGAGTGGCAACTCAACCCCAAGAGGGAACCCTGCTCTTGTCTTTCACAGTGCCTGTATGAAAACAACCCATACCTATCCAGGACATGTAGTAGAAAAAGGGCAGGTGTCATCCTCTGTGCCCTTAGTCAGGTTCTTTGACATGTGGAATTATTTCCTTTGTGGGAATGAGACCTGGATGAAAGTAGAACAAGCTGAGAAAACACTGAAAATTTTAAATGTTTTGCAAATGCCTTGCAAAACAGTAAACTATGAGGAATGAAAGCAACAGTCACAGAACCAGATCAGTGAAATGCTGCAGTAAATAGAAGCTGCTGAGCCTTGCTGAGGGGAAGAGAAGAAACTGCCTGATACCATTACTTTAATTATGGTGATGGTCCAAGACATGCCGGGCACAGCGATCAAATATTACATTATGTAGGCCTTTTTTGGATAGTATTAGCATGTAACACAGCAGCTGCAATGTTGAAAATCACCTCAATGCTTTATTTTAAAAGTTAAATAATAAAATATTGCAAGTCATGAAAAATGTTCAGATGGCATTCCCATGACCTTCTTGCTATTGTCCCTGGTACTTATTTGAAAGCTTCAGCTCACTTTAATAGTCCTTCTCTTATGCCATTTGCAACCTTCACCTTTTATATACACATATCATTAACTTTCTCAACAAGAATGGTAATAAGATGTGCTTTAATTTTTCCTAACACCCATTCAGTCTTGTTCTCTTACTTGATCTCTTCCTCTTGCTTGTTTTCTTACTTTGCTTTGAGTCTTTTGCTTGGCAGCAAAAACATGTTGTGGCCTGCAACATCTTCTCAGCAGTAGCTCTTAATTTTACCTGTCTTTCCTACTCCCTTCTGCCCTTTGTATCCAGAGAATAGAGGATGCCCGTCTCATGCTGTATTTTTAGACACATCATGAGATGACTTTTTGGGTTGTGGCAGGGAGCTGACTCTGGATCACCCCCTTCTCAGGCTATTACTAGTGTGGTCAGTCATCAACAATTACTTGTTCCCACTGGGAAACCCAGAGTTCCTGGACAGTGCAATGAGTTCATGTGATTAACCCCTTTCTCATTCAAGAGAGGTGATGAAAGGGTAGAAGTTTCCTCCTTTCATTTATAAATGACAACATTTCTACATTTGTTGTTATATCCTCCTGTAAGCCAACACTTCTATTTATGATGGCTCTATTTCAAATCTTTTGGAATCTAGATAGGACTTCAGCTTGTCTTGCTTTGCAGTATCTGTTAATCCCTAAATTGTTATTTATTGAACACCTCTTTTACCTGCTAGTCAAGCTTTTTCTACTTTCTCTTTTGATACCAATTCATCAGTACGGGGACCAAGCATTCTTTAATGTATTAAATAATAGATTCTAAATGTATCTCACATTATTAATGATCTAATTTTTGTTCCTTTTTGCGACAAGCCGTACACCTGTTTGTGTGTCTGCATCTTGCTGATTACTCTTCCATTCAAGAATGCTCTACATTTGCTCTACAGATATGCCAGTACAGCTCTTTGATATGTAATTCACATTGCAGCTGATAGGTCAACTCCCCTTAGTTTTGTACTTTTAACACTATTAGAAATCAAGCTGTTGTAGGAACTTGTCCTGCAAATATGCCATGACCTATTTGAGAACTGTATCTGCATCAGAGGACACCAAGACTTTGTCCTCCCAGTATATACGTTCATAAGCATATTTTGCTTTCATGTTTATTTGTTATTAGAGCTGAGCCTTGTGTGCTTTCATAAGATATTTTCTGATCTTGCATTCACAACACTGTATCCCACATTGAATATCTATCTATCTTCTGTCTGTCTGTCTGTCTGTCTATCTTACCTATTTCTCTGTCTCCAAAGTATATGCATCTTGGTGCATCTTTGTTAGGCTTTGTGTGTCAATTTTTTTTAATGTGGCTCAGGTACATCACAGGAACTTTTCAGTCACCATCAAATTCAGACACAGGAAAAGGATCAGATCTGTGAATATAATAAGTTTCCAGGAACAGGCTCTATGGCTTTCTTTGTATTTGCTCTGTACTGAGAATACTATGGGTGTTCAATAAAGGATACTTCTATGGTTCTTTGTGATATGCTGTTCTGTGCTATTGCACTTTTAATTTCATTTTGTTTAGAGGATGGCCTTGCCGTTAAATAACCTGGGTTAGGGGTTAAAGGAGAGAGAATAAAAATTTTACCTTGTGACAACAGAGGATAAAATTGGGCCTTCAGGCCACAGAGGAATCAGTAGGTGCTCAGCACTTTCATCTGAAGTCATTAGGTAGTTCCTATCTTGTGTGCTGTGCATGGTGTGTAAACTGCTGTAGACAAAATCTGGCATTGCAGAGATATCAGTAATACATGCCCCCTCGCCACATTCATCACAATAATATTCTTCAGCAATAGCTGTCAATGTAGGAGGATAAAACTGTCTGCTCTAACTCATGCAAACATAGGTTAATGTTGTTTGTGTTACACTTCCATTTGTCTAGCTATTAGCATTTCTAAAGACACAATCACTATCTCTGACACGCTTCAGAAAACAGCAGGAAGGGTCCAGAAAGGCAAGTCAGTTCTCTGGCCTACACTTAGTTTCATCATTGGCAAGTTGCTTTGATTACTTGCCTGTTTTTCTTCTGCTCTGGCTCTCTGGGCAATACTGTATTGAGGAGGTGAATCTGAACACGGGAGTGAATTTGTCAACTTTTGAAATGCCTCCAGATCAACAGCTTTTAATGTAACAACCTTTCTCCTAACATAAATTGCTTTGCATCACGGATTTAGGATTCAGGAGAAAGAACAACATTCTGACTCGTCCTGCCCTGTCGGGGTGTTGAAGCGGCCGTGAATCTGCCACCACAGAGCTTCTTATATACGTGTGCCAGGGTAGAGCAGAATCTCTCCTGAAAGTTTGTGTCCTCCCTGACTGGATCAGTCCACAAACTCTGGGTAACACAGCTATCCTCCTCCTTAGGGAAACTGTCACATTGCTTACTGTCCTGACACTGGCCATGTTGCTCATTTGGAAGAGTCACAAGTAATACTGCAATCTGTATTGCGATTTAATGCCCTGTAATGCCCTGTGTGCTCCCCATCCCCACTGCCTCCTGCAGTCAGGAGCATCCACAGGTTAACCCTTCAGGTGTTGGTCCCATTTTCTCCAGCATGCCTCAAGTCAGAAAGACAATGGTTTCACCACGATTTGAGAAATACATGCAGCCTTCCCAAAACTCTCCTCAGTGCCAGTTTTGTAACTTCCTCATTAGTTTTAAATCTTTGTTTGGCAGTGACTGATTCTTTGAACCATTAATCTTACCTAAGATGCACTAGACATCAGGAAAACATGCCATCCAGTATTCACATGGATGCTCATGGACTGTCTGCTTTCAATGCTGATATTCTTAACTTTTCCAAGGGCACTAAATGTCAGCTTTGGATATCTCCTTCCTCTGATGAAAGATGCTCGCTCTGTTATTTTTTATATTTCATATCACTCTTTCTTAATTACCCTTTTAATTTATAGATGATAGTGTTTTATAAGACCCCAGTCTTATAAAAATGTGTCCCAACACATTTATCTCAAAGTGGGATTGGCAGTATGACTATATATTTATTGTTAGATTGCATAAAAGGTAACATAAAGACTCACAAATATTTACACTTACTTATAGTTTTGAATGTGTTGACGGAAAAAGTAATACCCAAGTATTTAAGGGTAGAGTAAACATTTTTTCACCTTATATTAAGTTCTGTGTTTTCACAACTGGCTTCAGAATATCATATTATGACTGAAAAATTAATTCAATTTTTACTCAGCTGATGTTTTTTAATTTAATTTGTTGTCTTTATGTTTTTTTCACCTTTGACTTAATGTTTGTTTCCAAAAGTTGGGTTTCCTATCTTGTTTCAGTCAAAAAGCATGACAGAAGTTTGTCTAATGGGGGCAGAAGCAGGACTAGGCCCACTGTGTTTTTATTCATACATATTCTGGATAATCAGAAGCATGACTCTAGTGTCTGTAAATTTTTGTAAACTGTCATCTGCTAAAATCTATCTATAATCACAAGTACGTTGTGGATATTAATAATAAATCAAAATTTTAAATCAGTTTTTTAAATCATCTAGCTATTGGAAATAGTTGCAGTTATTCCACCTTTCCTTGAAAAAACTGTCAAGTAAATTAAATTGCTACAACAAACAATTCAAGTGACACTGCTGGTGAAATACTCAGTTAGACTGAGAGGAAGCACACAACTTCTTAATGTGCAGGAAGGGTTCACATACTGTTTCAGTTTTCTTTCTTCTGTCCCTTCAGGGATAATAAGAATCTGGAGCTCTTCCTGACCTTTGTAGGAACTGCTGGTTCTCAGCATCAGTCAGAATTTAACCTTTTTGTGGGAATTTTCTTGGCTGCTACTAAAACATTTATTGCTCATAAAGAGAAAGTATCGGTTCCAGGTATTTTTGCCATTCTCATATTAAGTGCATCACTTATGGCATCTCATCTCTGTCCTTTTAATATGCTTTTCCTAGGTGCTAGGTATTAAAGGGAGTCACGACATTAGCTTCTTACAAGTACCTATATTTCCACTTCCTCAGGGGTAGTTGAATTTTTTGTTTAGGTTCCTGAGACAAAGCATTTTTATCATTAACAGAATTTTAATAGAAAACTGTGGGGACTTTATTTTTCCAGTATTCTCAAGGGCAAGCACAGTTGCCCATGGCTGTATGTGCATTTGCCAAGCTGATATTGAGGCAGATCTCTGAATAGATATTGCACATGCAGAAACTTGATTTGTATGTGTACAACAGTATTCCCCGTAAAAAAATTGGGCTATTGGATATCAGATTTTCAGATTTGAAATGGAAGGCCAAGAATGCATAGTGGAGGACAGCATTGTCAGCCCTCAGCATTTTATCTTCACATATTCAACCACTGATTCACTTTCAGGTGTGTTCATGCCCATTGTTTCTAATAATCTCTATAGGAGTTTGAAAGACTGATGCTTTTGTAAATTAGACCTCAACACTTTTTTCATTGAGAGAAAAAAGAAAAACATTATTTTAATTTAAAAAAAATAAGTTGGGGTAAATTAAGATATACAGATCACACACTTACACTAGGAACAAAGCCTTTTTATTTTGAAAAAGAAAAGTTTTTGCTTATGAGAAAGAGCAAGAGTGAACAAATTCCTGTATTTTTGCTGCAGAAGTCAAAGTTTCGTTGTGTGCGTTCTGCTTGAGTTGTCAGTGGCGATGAATAATGTATGTCATAGGGGCTCGTCTTCCCTCTGCTGCCATTCCAGGCGCTAGCCTTGGTACTAAAGTACAGGCACCACAAAGCCAAAAATTAATTTACAGAATAAATTCCGTAGTATTACCCCAAACTTTTCCATGATAAATGCCCATTACTGTTTCAACAAAAATATAAAAATAGATTATATGAACCCTTTCACAGAGTTCTTTTGGTACATTTATTGTGTAAAAAATTATTTCTTACCTGCAGTTGAGTGTATAATAGAAGGTGTACAGTATAGTATCATCATTTTCTCTTAATAGTAAATGGCCTATCCTTACTTAGGAAAAGTCCTTACTAAGATCAAAGAGAAGAGTCACATTAAGGTCATTATCAAGATGTATGCAGAACTGTATATAAGATATTTAGCATTTCTTTCAAGCAGTAAATTATTAGAATTAATGGCTTGCTTATATATTACTATACAAAAGGAAATCATTTCCTAGGATTAATTTATTCCCTCAGAATGTCATCTCAGAATCAAGGCAATCCCTGGAAATCAAGCATTTTGGACTCTTGTGATTAGTTATTAGTTTTATGCATAATTCAGTTTTAGCCAGTTGAACTATGTATATGAGAAATTGATACTCAGACCCAGTCCTTAAATTGTAAAGGAATTTTATGAGATAAATGTGATTCTTTTGTGAAAAGGCCCCTTTCCGGTATAAAATTTCAGAAATTTTCCACTTAGGTTCATACATTGCTTTAAAGATGAAAACACCTTCTCTTTGTTTTTATAAAAGTTCAACAAAGGTAATAATAGCATACTGCTTAGTATATTTACTATGCAAATGGTTTGTTTAATAGAAAACACTGTTTAATCTTATTTCAGTTCCCATCTTCTAATCTTGTAGAATATTTCCTTGCTTGAAAAGTAACATATAAGAAACTGAGTACAGTATGTTTTAGAGGATTTATGGTAATGCTGCTGAATTTAGCTGAGCATAAACAGCATGGTGAGCCCCTCAGGGTCTCTTCATTTTCCTGACACACTCCACTGCTGCCCCATTAACACTTCGTCTGTTATTGCCTTCTACTCAATTTAATGAGTATCTTTGAATTCGAAGTTCTACACAAGAAACAATAGCTAACATAACTGATGCACCTACTGCAGCTTTTAATGGAGTATCTTATTCCTTCTGTAGTTTTTTTAAATAAAAAATACATTTCTGTTCTTCAGCAGCATACTTACATCATGACATTTTCTTTAACTATGGTAGACACTAATCACAAACACTGAGTAATGACTACAAATATGATGCTTTCTCTGTCTGTGTAAAAGGTAAACACATGCTGGATAGCTGCTAGAGGAGGCACTTCCTTACCTTAAAACTCATTCTATTAATACAGACTCTTTAATGTGCAGAAAGAATAGTACTGCTAGAGACTTGGTGCTATCAAAGCAGAATATTATATTATAAGATAGAAAGGCTAGGTTCTGTTTCCTGATTCCTGTATGAGTCCAACTGACTGCTGTAAAAGGTCAGTAAGGGGCTCATTAGATTGGATTCCTAAAACTGAATTTATAACATTCCTCTAAATACATGCATAAAACATCTTAAATCACTAAACAATAAGCTGTATTGTCAGATAAAGGCTCAGCCTGTTTTCAGGCCTGAATAATGCTGCACTGGGACATATCATGGAAGTTAAGAACAATGTTTTAATTTTGCATTGGTTATTAACTGATCAGTAGAAGCAAAAGATAGTCAACTTAGAGACTTAACTGATATGGAAAGTCTTTGCAGGGCCAAATAAAAAGTCTGAATGATTGAATAAATTTGTGTTCTAGAAAAGTGACAAAAGCTACTGAATATTAGAATAGGATTTGTATTAAATGCATTTATTGAAAGACTATTTCTAAAAGCTAGAATAACATTTGAGTGATCTTCTCTGTTCCTGGTAAGCTTGCTATCCTTTATTAAAGTTATTTTTTTTTCTTTTAGAAAATGAATCTGGAAGAAAATTGGTAAATCCAATCCAGTGGACCTACAAGCACCCTGACAGGCTCAGAGAGCAGAGTCTGGACCAAAGAGCAAATACCCCACCAAACGATTTCAGGTACAATTGACCTAAATCTAGCACACTCTTGAGATTATTGACAAGAGTTCATTTCCTGTAGTGCTTTTCCCATTTGCTACTCCTGGTAACCACTGTGATCTTATCTGCCTGGTGCTGCATGACTTCTGGGATGCAGTTAAGAGCTATGTTCTGCATTATCTTTAAACACACAACTGATGCTAAAGAGTCATTTGCAGTAAATTAGATGATGCATATACTGTTCTTGCTGCTGAAGTTATACAGAGCAGGAATGAGTGCCTGAACCCTCATGGACCTGGATGCACTGGCATTTTTGTACTGTGAAATCAGAAAGGTAGTACTACTAAACCCTCAAAGAACAGGGGCTTTTATTTCATTGAACTAGAGCTTGTCAGCTGTGCAGGATGAAGAGGCTGGGAAACTTGCTATTTTTCTCTTTATATATATATTTATCCACAAAGTATGGCTTTCTTTAGTATCATCCTACCAACAGGCAACCGCTGTACTTGCCATATGCCGCCATGAAAGCCAAATGAGTATATGAACTGAGTGTGTAAGTGTACATAATGTGGATGAACTGACTTCAGAAGCTGGTAATATTACAACACATTTCAATTCTGATACTTGAAGAATACATTTTTTAAGCAAAACTTGCAAACTTGTGCAGAATGCTAGATACATTTGCATTTCATGTATGTGGAATATTGAGAAAATAGATGGATTTCCTATGGTGTTCTTCACAGAAATGTTTTGCATCCTGTTTGTTTTACTGATTTCTTGTTTGGAAAACCTATGCATTGTCCAGAAATTCAAAAGACTATTATCGAATTCCATGCTGCGCAGGCGCTGGAGAGTCATCTTTTTACAGAGTTTTGTGAACTAATATAGTAGGTCACAATTGTGCTAGTTATTTTCCTGCATATCCCCTATGTTTTCCCAAGAGAATGCTATAATACATATTTTATTTGGGGAATAAACTCCACTAATAGTCACAGGTCCTACTCCTCAAAGGAACTTGGGGACAAAGTTCAGTTGGAAGCTGAATAATTTATAAGGTAGAGACACATATACATTATGCTGGTTTATTGTGTTGGTTCTTCTGGTGACAATGGACAGCAGTTATAGATGTAGTTAGACTCACAGGGTTTTTATACTGTATTCTAAAAAGCAAAGAGTTCATTGCACTGGAATGTGTGAATTTGACATTAATCACAAAATGCCCATGCTATTCCCTCGAGAGGACTTAATTTTTTAAATCTGTAACAGCAAAATGCTATGTCTAGAGATACAGGCTTTATGATCTTCATTCCAAGGTAGGAAACTGAGGCAGACAAAATTTAAGTGATGTAGCAAAGCTTTATTGCAAATGATAGTAGAATCATGTCTAGATTCCAGTTTTTCTGATCTTTATTCTGATACCTAGTAAAGCCAGGAGTTTATGTTTTCAGGAAGTTCCTAGTAATAGAACAATGTTTTAAAACAATCTAGCAAAGTAACTTTCCCCCTGTGCTGTGCACTGCCTTACCCTCAGAGGAAATTCTGTGAAGTATTGTGTTCAGTTTTGTGTCCTACATTAAAAAAAGAAGTTTAGCATTTACTGTTACTAACGAGTAAAAGAAGTTTGGAAATGTACTGATTAAGGAAAGGTGTGAAGAAATGCTTTCAGTCTAGAATAAGATAAAGCGTGGATCAATTATTTCAACTTCTTAGTAATTAAGTTATTGAAGGCAAAATTCAGATTAAAGATAGGAGAAAATTTACCTCTATTTTTTTTCCAGCCTACCATGATGAGTGGATGAGACACAGTATATCACAACAGAAAGCAATAATAATTTGAAATACAACCATAAGAACAATGTCAATCTGTGAAGCTGGGGCAAGAATATGCAAGACATGATTAAATGTCTTCTCAGCTGGGCAGGTTGAGGTCACAGAACTTCTTGCACTGTGCTTTGGGATCCTGAGTAATCTGTGTAATCCTTTGGGCTGCTAAATAAAATATTTTTAAAGTTCCAGTAGTGAGGGAATGTACAGTAGAAAATCAAATGGGTTCATGAGGGGACCTTTCTGTTATACAGTGTTCCACAAAATAAGACAATTAAAGAACCACTAGCCTAGGGAAAAAAATCAATCCTCCTCCAACATGAAGAGACAGATAGCTCAAAAGCAGTTGCCTGCAGCCCCCAAAAGTCTGAACCTTCTTTTTTTCCCAAAGTATCCTAAGCTTACATTTGGCATTTTACAAATAGAAATTCTCATGGTCTTATTGACTATTACAGTTCTGCAAGGGTATAACCTTGCAAACCAAACCCTGCTGTGGTCTGATTATTACTATTTTCCTTTTTCATGCATAAAATATATCTAAAACTTGATCTTATCTTTTCAGAGGTATGTCAAATACACACATTCTGTTAATAATTTTTACATTCCAGATACATATTATGCTCAGATACAACAGTGTACATAACATAAATGAATAAATCAGTTTAAAACTTAGGAACTACCCCCTAAAAAAACTTGTATAAGCTTCCTTTTCTATGCAAATGGTCTTTCTGAAGATTGCTCACCTCAGTTGTCATCAGATGGGAACATCATTTTGACTCTAATACTAAGGCCCATCTTGTAACATATTCAAGATCCAATGAAACGTATTGCATCTTAAGTATTTTTTAATATAGCTGTTTGACATCTTTGAGGGAAGCTCTGTTCTTTATAGGATGCAGCCGCATAGAAGATAATATCATAGATTAGGGATTGTTAGCCACTTTATCCCTGCTGCTTTATTCAGTTTGCCCTGCCACCATGGTGAAGAGAAATAGTAAAGTAACCCTAATTAAGCAGTGTAGGAATCCCTGGTATGCAACATTCTCCTCAGCCATCTTTATATTCTTCCTGCCTGTTCTACAGTGCCTCGGGGAATGAGAAAAGTCTGGTCCATTAATTAGAGAATTAGCTTAAGGTTGGGAAAGATGAGTTCAGGTTTCTTCTATGCCACAAACTTCCTGCAAGACGCTTAGCTAAGTATTGAGTAAAATTCAGCAAGAGCTAAGGATCAGGGATTATGACAGTATTTGCCTTGCTTTTGAAGTTGAATCAGGTGTCTTTCCATATTTCCTGTGTCTTAGTTACTCCGCTGATAATTGAGTAGTCGTAATACTTAGCTTCCCTCATCAGCTGAAATGAATTCTCTGTACTTCTCAATCATACTGTGCTTATGTAAGGATATGGATAGAAAGGCAGGGATGCAGAAATCAAAATGATGCCTCACGTTAGTTCAGACAGAGTATTGCAAATATACTGTCATGATGAAAGTTATTATTAGTTTCTGGCAGTGTAAGTCTTCCTAATATGACCTTCTAAAAAGCAAAGTTCATCAATCAAAACATCACATTTCTAAATTTACAGTTTATAAATTACCACTGTAAATTTTGGTAGTAGAAATCATCACATAAAATTGTATTTTTTTCTTTGTTTCTCTCCAGATTTCAGTGAATTCAAAAAGGAGGCACTAGGCTCTCTAAGTTACAGTTTCTAGGCACCATGTTTGCTCCTGTAGGTAGGCATGGCTGCTTATATCTCATGGGCCAGCCAAATGTGATTGATCACAGGCTTCTCCTGATGTTAGCAGGCTAAAGAGAACAGTTATGTTAAAGCTAAAAATGTCAGGGCAGGGTCATATCACCAATAAGAATTAGAAAAAAAAAGTTCTTGTGTTTTCAAGGATATATAGCTCCTCCTGCTAGAAAACCTAATCCTTAAATCATCCTGAAAATTGTGTGGGATATAAAATCAAATTAAACCCACTATCAAAGGGCATGGTCTCCCCTCACTGCACTAGGAGTTATATGTGTAAATTCCCACATATCAAAGAAAAGATATAACCTTAACAAAAATGTTTTTAAGAGAACTCTGATGATGATAGAGCTGATAATTTATGTAGCAAACACTTAGCATAAGTTGGAGTAAATGGATTAGAAGAGGTAAAAATAATTTTATTATATCATTACAACTTAAAACTGAATCCCTCCTTTTCTACTATCCTAACATTTTAAGAAGGAGGAATATCATATAGATTCATTTCAGCCAATTTCCAGTTTTTAGTTTCGTTAAAAGATTTTAAATTTTTCTTTTGTCTTTATGAATATTGGGTACAATATTTCCATCTCTTTTATTTTTGGTGGACAAAAATGTTAACACATAGGCACTTTGGTGCCTTTTTCCAGTTCAGATGAATGATCAAGTATTGCTTACCTACTATATCCAACTGTAGTGTTCCTTCTGAAGCCAAGGAGGAGACAGAAGGCTAAATTTGAAAGCCAGCTGGAGTTAAGAGAAGGACATCATTGATCAAACAGGTTTGGATCAGGGTTGACTGAGGTCCAAACTATGTTTTTTATACAGTAGAAATAAAGTTCTTATTAAAAAGCCTACATATAAAAAAGCCATTCATATATAGAGACAAAGTGGGTACAGAAGTACATTTCTACCGAAATACATATATCTTTAGTAAACTGAAATGCTAAAGAAATGGTTATACTTGATAAAAACTATAAAGGATCTTATCCAAGAAGAAGCTGAAGTCAATAGAGGGTCCAAGTTTTTCTAGTAAATCAGAACTATAATAAGAAACTTTTAACAAAAGATTTGTTAAAAACAAAGGGGGAGGACAAACAGCATGCAGATTCTGATAAGCTCAGCAGTCCTTTCTGTATGCCAATACAAATACAGTTTATGACTCTGTAATATGTCCTCAGAAATGTTACTGTAAGGAAAAATTAAAGAAAGAAGGAGGAGCCCTAAAAGTTCCCTCTCTTGTTCTAAACATCTTTTTGAGAAGGTGGAGAGGGAGTAGGCACTAGAGGTTCCCAGTCACCTCATGTGCTTCAAGAGGGAGCTGCTCCACTGTGGTTCAGGACAGAGCAGGGCAGAGCTGCTCAGCAGCTCTCAGTAGTATTGTCCCCAGATGCCCTGGTGGATTTCTATTTCAAAATCATACAGAAGTTAACTGTTGCTGAAAATAGCATTCACTCTTGTTGTGCTCCCCTTCATGGCTGCTACTGTGAAATTTATCTGTCCAAATGTAGGTGTCTTTTATATCTAAATTGGCTTTTGTAGGCTGTTTTTATAGTCAATGGAGAGAAATAAACACTTTTAGGGCATGATTCATCTCTTCATAAGGTAGACATCTAAATAGGTCAGATGAATCAGACTCTAGAATAGCCTGTTCCTTACTGGTGTTAGTAAAGGAAACCTAGGGATCATCTTAGATGTTGATGCCTATATTGCAGACATCTAAAGTTAAGTGAAATGATTTCTATGCCTATAGGAACTAAATCAGTGCTCAAAGTCAGAGGAAAATATCCTACTTTTCAGGAAGCACCTTTTCCTTAGGAGCTCCAATGGCAGTGGGGTGCATGTCCAATATAGTCATAAGGTGATAAATTAAACAAAAAGAATTGCAAATTCCTACCACCCATTCTCCCACTTAATATTTTAAGATGTAAGAAGTGGCTTGGCTCTACTGTGTGAATAGGAAATTTATATATATTTATCATCAATTATACCACTGGTTCTACAGTTACATCATTTTTTTACTAGTCTCTGCTCAAAATTTGTATATACAGGATCTAACCATGATCCTGAATGTTCTTTGTAAACCACTTCAGAACCAGAACCAGATACTCTTATTTCTCAATCTGAAATCTCTGCAAATAGATAAAGAAGTGAAGCTATGCAATTAATTTAGTCTAGTAGACTAATTTAAATTATTTCTCCATCATAATCTTTACTGCTAGTGCCAGAGTTTCATTCAGCTCCCCATGAGACTAAGGGGTTAGTGCAATATTGCTGAAAGTCCCCTGATGAATATTTTCAAGTGTGAACAAATGAGTTTCGCAGAAAAGATCCTGTTTGCTTTATTTTGGTGGTGTTTGCTTTAATTATCAACCATAAGCAATACGATGGAACATACAGAAACAAAAAACATTGTTTATTGTATATTTAAAAAAACAAAACCAACAAAGGCCAGTCTGAAAGCCATGTAGACAAATGCAGCTTTTTTGCATGCCACTCTTCTCCCATTGATTGCAAAACTCTAGATCCCGGCAAACCTGCAAGACTTTGTCGGATGCATACCCAGAAGTAGCACCAGGATGACAGCCTGGAGTAAGCAGATTGCTAGTGAGGCTAGCGGGTGCCAAAACATGCTGTTTCATGACCCAGTGTAAAGATGCCAAAAATAATCTCAAAGGTACTTCAGTAAATAAATGTAAAAAACAGGCTTCAGAAATACTGTCTATAGCATTGTCTGTGATTAATCAGGAAATATGAAGTTAGGAGACCAGTGTTCTAATCTCTGCTCTACAACAGATTTGCTGTGTTCAGGTAGTGATGCAGTTTGGCCATAATCTGTATTTTTCCACTTAAATAAATGGCAAGTTTTTAAAAACTAACTGAGACCAGAACTATCATGGATTCCGCAGATTAAAACATTCAGAGCCATTCAGGTTGCATGCAAATGTTTACTAAATATCTCTTATCTCACTCTCCCCATCTTTCACAGTTATAGTACTTAGCTGCCTTTTAGTGCTTTCAAATGTGTATATAAAAATTGCTTTGTAAGTGCCAGTATTGTAAAATCATTTTATCCTACTATTAAAGATAAAGGTAGATTCATAGTGATAGAACATATTTGTTTCATCAGCCTGAAAACAATTTGCTGTAGATAAAGTAAGGTCCAAATGTCTGTGTTAAGCAATTGTTTTAGCTTTAAAGATAGCAATACCAGGATGGTGCTAAGTGAACCTGAACTTGCAAAAAGCACTGCAAAATTTTGAGGATCACTGAAGTATAATCAGTGCTGTGTGTTTAGTGCATAAAATAAGATCAGTGCGATAAAATATGTGGCTGAAACTGAAATACAAGCGCAGCGAGGAAAAGGAGTTAAAAAAGCAGGTGTGAAATTTTATTCAGATTTTAAATATTGTATTTAAATCTGAAATACTTCTGCTACTGCAGCCTTTTTCAAATCTACTGCTGAATGTATACCATGAAGGAGACCTAAAAGTTGCTAATAAATAAGGGATAGCAAATATGACAGAGGAATGATGATTGTTATAGTTTGTAGAAACCCAAAGAAATGCCCATGTGATAAAATTTCAGGGTGAAAAAGTATTTCCATGGTAACAAGTACTTTATCTTAAAAAGTGATTATGAAAGCAAAGCCAAGGAATCCAAAGTTTAAAAGGAAACACCTAGTACTTGATGCAAACAGGAGAGACAACAATTTAACCTTCTGAAGTTTCCAGACGTGCATACAGTGCATGTTCTCAAGTGCCCACTGAGCTGGCTCTGTGAAAAATGTCAGTGTTCTTTATGTAACCATAACAGATCTGAAATGCAAAACCTTATATGTAGTCTGTCTGCACATGCTTCCTTTGACCCAGGGTACACCAGGCAGAGCATGCTGAGAAAAAAAAAATACATCTTTTAAAACTGAGATTTTACCTTAAATATGTACTATATAAACAATGTTGGAAATGGGATGGGTCATATCCTCCAGTGCAGATGGAATCAGGGAATACACTCATAGAACAAGGTATGATCTCTGTCTCAGTATGCTGATGTAAGAGACACAGCTGATTTAGAACAGTATGTTCTAAAATGACACTGTATTTCACACGGAAACAACTTAATTCATTAGAGACACACATGTACACAAGGTATCTGTGGTTTTCACAAACAAAAACACTCATACATGTAAAAAAGGAAAGGAGAAGGCTTGATTTGGGTTAATCTTGTATGAATTTAATAGGACTAGTAAAAACATGTTTATTTTAGCTCAGCATTTCTTAGGGTTTCACTTGCTATTTGTCTTGGCATCTTTCTCTCAGCAGTCTGTGTAACTAAACCTAAAAGTGACTGTTTGGTTTCAAAATTTGGTGTGGTGTTTAGTTCAAAATTAAGATACCTAATTATGGGTATTTACATGTAGATGTCAGTGCTCCCTTCTTAGTCAATGGAGTTGGGATGGTAAGTGGCTGGTCTGCTGAATTGCTTTCTGGGCTCCGTTGATTGTGCTGATAGGTATCCACTGGCTGCATGGGGATCTTTGACAGCGCTAGCATGTACATGTCTAAATTTAATCAAGATCTGAGTCTTCAGCTTTGCTTCTTGTAGTACTACCCTTTCTTGGTCCCTGAATTCTCTGGGGTGGTATAAGCTATATATATATACAGCAAAGTAATACAAGCAATCTATCCTGTCCTATACAGGGAAATTTTTTTTGAACTTTGTCAATAATTTTCTTTTTAGAGAGGAATCATTATAGATCCTCTACAATATTAAGTTTCAAAAGTCTTTGAATTAAAGGTCAGATTCTAACAGGTGTTAGGTAAAGGTGGGCATCTAAGGGGATGCACAGAAGTTGCTGTGGGAATTAGGTGTCCAACTTGACCGAAAATCAAAATGGGTTAAATAACTTATTTACTGAAGTTTTTTCATGAAATCTGTTAACCATCTACTTGCATTTCTGGGAATTTCCTTATACATACATACATATTTATAAGTACTCTTCTAATATTTAAGTTAATTTTTTCTAAGTTCAAAGACATTGTGCTTTCTTTAAGAGTAATTGATGAACTGGAAAAAGTCAATTATAACTTCTTATGGGAAAACCCTGCAGGATCAAATGGAGTTTACATCCTTTTCTTAAATTCTTTTATAGAGTTCAATTTATTGACTCTTTTCAGGGAATTTAACTGCATAAAATTTCCTCAATGAATATGAGAAAGTTGCATAATATGGAAATGCTCACCAGCTCACCAGAAAAGGTCTGCATTAGTTTTCAGACAAGAACAACAACAACAAAAGACTGGCTTGGTTATAAGGCAGTGTTTTTTCCTGTTATCTACAACCTTACAAAGCTGCAGACCGTCCCTTTAAATCATGAGCCCGGTACCAAGCACAATAACAAACTCCAGATGAAGTAGCCTTTGGTGTGAAGGCTTGGAGAATTTGTGTAAGGGACAAATGTTTCACTTAGTTCTGTAAGATCCCATCAGGGAACCTCTTGCTCTGTGATGACGGGTATTCCCTGAGGCTGACCCTTCTTCACTTTCTTTTTTATAAATTTATTAGCAGCCTGACTTTCAGAGGTGCTGAGAAACACACTGAAGTTAATGGAAGCTGAATATACTCTTTACTTGTGAGAATCAGTCAGAAATTGCTTCTTGAACTCATTTATTTTAATTAATTCAAGTGACTGTGATAGGCCAGCAGGAAGTACTGGGTTGTGGCATATTACACAGATTATCTCTGTACTTTGCCTCTTCTGCTGTTTATGATGATAAAGGAATATTTTGGGTAAAATCTGAATCCAAACAATTTTGTGGAAAGTAAGAATAATTTGCAATGGAGAATATATACAGTAGTCATAAATAAAATACAGGTGGTTAATATGTCTCTTAATCGGATCACAGTAGGCTTCAGTTACTTTGTATTACATATTGAAAATCCACAGTACTCAAAAGCTAATACATGCCAGAATTAAGGTTTTTAGGGCAATTTCATTTAAATTCCCCCATGCGTATACATTATGACACCTTCTTTAAATACATGACCATATATTATTTTTCTCGTAAGACACTTGCCTCGTTCAGTTCACAAAATATATGATAATCACTTAATGAGCAGCTGTTCAAAATTTTGTTTTCTTGACATTGTTCAGTGTGTGGTCCCACACCTTGTTTACTACAGAGTATTTAAGCCCTGCTCTGAAGGCAAAATTATTGATTATTATTAATTTCCTTTGGGGAGTTTCTTAGTGATCTTCACTATGGCATCTAAGTGCTGAACAAACATTAAATTGTCTTTACTGCAGGCCCCTGAATTGGGAAGGTAATGTGATTCCCATTTTATAGCTAGTGAATAGTGGCCCAGAGAAATTATATTCAAAAGCTGCCACTAATAAACAAGCCCAGTCTAAGATGCTTTGGACCAAATGCCTTTACTCCTTAGTGTTATACAGAACTTCTCATGTCCTAAACCCAGCTCTTACTAATTTCAGCTGTCTGTGAGCATTTATCACTTCTGCAAATCTGAATGTTTCATCTCAGTGAGTCACACAGAAAATGAAGAATATACTCTTAGTGACCACCTGTGAAAAACCTGGTTTGAATGACTACCACAGGAACTTTATGGCAAGGAAAGGATAGAATCCTGTTTTCTAGGCCAACATTCAATTACCTTAATCATTCTTTCTCATCTTGCAACTCTATCTCATTTTTTAGTGCATGTCTTCAAAATTCTTCACCAAATTAACCTTCTTCAGTACACAGTTCTGATTCATCCTTACAGCAAGGCCATCTTGTGTACTGCACGAGTCAGTTGTCTTCTGGGAAAAATGGTATGAGTCAAGCAACTAAAGTCTCCATCATGATGCCCATTCACAAGATCGGGAAAATTTAGGTTATACAGGCAACCTGGTACTTCTGACATCTTTATCCTTGATTTGATAATGTAAAAGAAATGCTTTTAAAAATGTGTGCATATGTGTATGAAAGAGAGAAAGAGAGAGGGAGAGAGAGAAAGAGAACACATGCTCCTAAGATTTTAAAAATATAAACCCACAATATGAGAATATCTCGACACCCATTTGAATTATGAACAGGCTTGAAACCTTAAAACCCCTGGCATCATCTTGTGCCATTCTTTCTATTAAAGGAGGTATGTGTAGTAATTTTCTATGAAAACCATTGCTGGAGGAATAAGATACAAGATACTTTACCATCAGGCTCCACAGATACTTGCTGTTGGCAGAGAAATTTGGACATTGGAATTGGTTCCCAAAAGTGCTGGAAAGGGTTTTCTAGCGTGCAGTGCTTCTTTGCTCAATCCTCAAGGACCTTTTCTACCCCTTTTTCTCAAACTGTTATAACTCAGAGTATTTCCCAATCTTGTGTCCTTAGCAGAACAGTTCTAGTTCTCGCTGGCTTCTAGTCCCTGTTATCCTCTTTCTACCCTAAGCATAGCCCCAGTGGTCATTCCTTACCCCCTTGTCTGCAGTGGCCTTCTGCATTCAGTGCCTGTGCCCCTTCATGCTTTGTTCCTCCTGGGCTAGACTCCCAGGCTTCTGTACCCCTTCTTGTTCCCACTGATCCTCCATCCTAAACTCCATCCTCAAGCTTTTTGTTCAATTCCTGTGCCTTCGACCATCCATCTCTCATCTCTTTACTCACCTATTCCAAATACTGCTGTCAGACACTGGCTCTTCCTCTGTCTTTCCTCTCTGCCACTTCTTTTTCCCTTTGACAGTAGCAAACTAATCAGAACTCTATCCATATAAATGTTATTGCAAATTTGCGAGCAGAGCCCCTGAGGACTCTAGGACAAAGTCGCATGAGTTTCATGTTCTTTGCTCAAAATTTATGCCTAAATCTAATATAGCAAGCAGACCATATTCCAGGCAAACTGCCCTATGCCAATAGATACTTACTATATCCACTCTTTGTTAGGCATTTATGTTGTTCCTGTGCTTTGCTGTACACTTTATCTGGTCATCACTTTCTTGAGTCCAGACAGATTCTGTTGGATGAATCCAGACTTTTGGGATGTTGTATGGATGCAACCCTGGAATTCAGCACTGAAATAAGACACACTGATCATTCCAGTTATGCAGTTTTCTTCGTATCCCAGTAAGAGCTGTACAGATTCATCCCTGCATCACTCAGTGTGACGGTGTAATGTAATGTAATGGCTTGGACAGAGCTTGTGCACAAAAATGCTGGAATACCAATGTGTGCAAGTTGCACAGTGATATATAGTCTCAGTTATACCTCATTTTACTGACTGCACACTTGTAAAATGTTTGAATTCAGAAGGGATCACTGGTTTATCTAGTATCATATCTTGCTTAACACAGTCTAGATAATTTTATCTGGATACTCTTTTATTGGTTGATAGCTGAAGACTGTTGAATGATATTTGATCTTGAATTGAAAATATTAAAAGATGATGCATTTGCTTCTGTCCTCTATAACTCATAAAGCTGTGCATCCCTTTTTCTGAATCATTTTGAGGAATTATAGTCAGCTCCGAGAAGGACTGAGCTAACATCTTCTTGTGAAAGTGGTGTGTCCCTGCCTTTGTACCACTTGGTTTTCAGGAACTCATAGTATTTAATTTCTACCTTGTGAAAGGAAACCAGGTAGTACTGGGAAATGCTCAGTTTATATTGATTAATAATTGCATTGAATTTTCATGCTTTCAAAATATACAATTTCTTGGAAGCTTCTCAACACAGCTCTCCACTTCCACTGCTTCTGGCTCTTTGACTCCTTTGCATTTTGCTTTCTCAGCTTGGTCTCAGCTTGGTCTCTCTCCTTCTGCCAAGGGACTTGGAAATTGAGGAGAACATGATCAATGTAAGATTTGTGAAAAAGATGCCGGGACAGCCTAAGCATTATAATGGAGTCTTTGGGGAATATTTTAAAAGAGGGCAGGAATATTGAATGTGGGGTAAGAGAATAATAATGGTTAGACTTGTTAGAATAACTATGGGATACTTGTGTTCAGTTCCCTGCCTTGCCTCACAGCTTCTGGCTAATATTGCACAAATTTCTTAGTCTTCCTGTGACACAATTCCTCATCAATAAAATGAGAATAATACTGTTTCACAGTAAGTCATGTTTTTCATATTTTCACTAAAAATATCTACTTTACAGATATGATAGAAAGCAGAAAAACATTGATTATGCTCAACTTACAGTATTATGGCTTGTGTGAGTACTATCATTGATGGACTGCAAAGTTTTAAAGCTAACTGAATTTTTCCAAACCTTCTCTTGCACAAATCTGACTGCTGTTTTTCTCTCCCACTCTTCCCTCCAGTGATCCTTACACTTTCATGGTTCATATTACCTTTGATCTTCTCACAGCTACTCACTGCTACTTTTATTTCACCACTGCTCCAGTTCTTCTACAATGACCTCTATCTTGCCCTTTTACTCTAAATCTGGCTACCTGTTTCATTCATCCCTAGCAACATCAACCCATTTCTCTGTGCCAGCAGCTTCCTTCTTCTTTGACCTCTATGCCCCAAGAAAGCTTAGAGGGACTTTTGGGCTGCTTGAGGGTGGTGGAGTGTCAAGAGCGCATATAGCAATGAAAAGACAAATGGAAGTACAGAGTCCCTAGTATAAATATATATCTACTCTATTGAGAAGAGGCTATACACATCTGTTTTCACAGCAAGAGTCTCTGATTTGTGTGAAGTAGCCCTTTCATCTAAATGACATGTTCTCAAATCAGCAAGAATTTGTCATGGAGTTAAGAACAGCCTAGTTGTATGAGAAATTCAGCTATGCACTCACCATGCCCATACTCACTATGTTTACGCTGTACTGTTTGCCCTTGTAGTTGGGGTAGACCAACGTGGATATGAGCTCTGTTAATATTATTGTGTCCTCACTGCTTCTTCACTCAGGTGCGTGTATTTAGGGACATATTCCATGGTCATCTATACTAAGATGTTCTAAAATTATTTCCAGATTAGTTCTGTCTACTATGGCAGGAAACTTCTGTCTTCTGAGGAAGAATTGTTCAAACAGCAGAATCCAATGAATGTGGAAGTGGGTCAGTCATTTTTTCTTGCTTCAAGACCTGCACAAAAGCATGGCCAGATTCCAGCTCATGCCAAAGTATAATTGCTTCAGTTCATGCACTGTCAAAGCTCACAGGGGTTAAGATTGAAATTGGGTAAATGCTAGATTAACTGAGGCTGCAACAGTCACTCCCACCTCACTCAGCTCCAAGCTCGTTGTGCGTGGTGCATATTCCATAGTTTTCGCACTGGAGTCTTAAATTTTGAGTAGTGTGGCAGAGTAAATAACTCGGAACATTTTGTAGATCTAAGGAGCTATCCATGCTAGGTCACACTGGAAAGCAAAGGAAACAGCACAGACCCCTTCCTTTTCCCATTCCAGGAGGCTGGAATTCTGTAGATCCCAGCTGCTGTGAGGTGGTGATCAGGAAAACGGGCCTCAGAAAAATAACAATCAAGACTTAACTGTTTTCTACAAATGAAGGAGACACAGGCATGCTAAATCAGCCTACTTCATATCCAGTTCAGGAAAATGGGACATAGTCTCATACGGGCTATATTTCATGCCAAATTACAGCTTAAAATGTAGACTTGAACCAGAAGTTAAGATTGGAACAGAAAAGTAAAGAAATTTCATGGAGCTAGTAAATGCTGTCCTTGCACTAGGTTTGTACAAACCTGTGTATTAAATGCATAGCGGAGAAAAGACCTTTTGTGGCTACTGGATTTCACATATGGAACAATGATGACGTTGTTTGATTACTTGAAATAGAATCTAATTACTAGAGAAAGAGATTTTATTGCATTTAAATAGAAATATTCCTTTACAGAATCTTTTTAGTCCTGACAAGCATATTTTAGTTCATTCTTGTATATTTTTTAATAAAAAAAAACATACCTAATTTTCTGGCCATTAGATCTGAGTCTGGAGGGCTAGGTTTTTTAATTAAGAATAATGAGCCTGATTCTGCAGCCTTATTTATGAGAGTAGTCACACAGTGGCTACTTTATTTATCAGTGCCAGGCACATCTAAGAGCAGCAAGCTCTTTCCTTTCATTTCCTGAAAACTAAAAGATAGAAGTCTATTTCCAGTTCTCAGTGAAGCTTTAGGATGCTTGGGGCTTTGTCCATCATAACTGAGTTTACGATCCCTAATGATGTGTAACATTCTTATCTGTTTTGTTTCTGTTTGAGTGATGCCTAATGTGTACTTGAGCACAAACCAAGCTAAAATTGGGGAAAGTAAAATCAAATGCACATTGACACAATGTGGCATTACCTTCAGTCAAAAGTGCTATGTTTTACTAGAGGCATTTCTGTGCAATACCTGCCTTTCTCATTTCTCTTACATGTACTTATGCAAACTTTGGAAGACAAATAATCTTTTTTAGCATGCTCTGGTCAGAAGGATTCCCTTGTGCAAGTGGAGTCATGCACTGATTATTGTGTTATGAAGGGCAGAAGAGGTTAGCATCAGAAAAACAGCCTTTGTTACCTAAATAAAGAGCTTTGATGGTGTTTTTGATACAGAATGTGTAAGGGAGCATTTTACTATTACTATGCATTCTATTAGTTTAAGATCATGAGCCACTTAATTTTCATTGTATTATTATTGCTCAGAGCCCAGTTTATTAGATAAGGTTCCTTCTAGGAGTATATAATTTTGAATATTCAGGCAGTAAAACTTGCAGATATTCTAACTGTAGCTGCTAAACATTATAAATGTTCTTAGATGTGGTGCTTTTATTTTGATCTTTTAAGATGTTTCAAAAGAGCTTTACTTTTCAATTTATATATATATATGACTCAGTCCTGAGACTCACTTTACTCCCATGATACAAAAAGAGCAGAAACTGATTTTCTTCCAAAAAGATATCCCTTGGAAAGCACAAAGGCACTTCCAAACACCATTTTTCATGCCTTTCTGTTATTTGTAATATGTGGGCAATGTAGTCATTATTGTATGACCAGGTAATGGTGGTCTGTGCTGGTTGCAAGCAGCTGGCAAAGATCAGAGCAACCACTAAACTGCTTTTAATTATCTGAACGTTGCTGCAAAAAAGATCCTACACTAAAGATTTGATCCTTACTCTCTTCTTCTGCTTAGTCAAGAAGTCTTCTGTTTTTAGCCATTTGGTACTGAAACTTAAGAAGCACACACATAGTTTATTTCATAAGCAGAAAGATGCATATCAGAGCACAGGTATGCAACATATTATTTACCAGCCAAAATACTGCTGGAAATAAAGGTCTTCTCTTGCATCTGTTCTTCTCCTGAAAGAAGAATAGTATTCACTAACCAAAAAATCTGACTTTCTGTAAGAGCTCACTCCAGGCACACTGCCCCATTTCCTTTCTCATAATCTTCCAAAATCCTAATGGAGTCTGGATTTTGATCTACATGCACCTGTTGTACATTTCTCTGATAAATGATGTCTTTTTGATATCACCAAATATTAAGTGAATCTAATCTTGATTAAAGATTTTCCTAGATCCCTAACTCTTAGCCTATTCACTCAGTTCAAGAGAAGCAAGAGATTTTGTAATTTTGGTGTGGTCATTAGATTAAGAATTTTTCATGTTGTTCATTAAAAAACGTGGATTATATTTCTAATAACAGAGGCTTTAATTATTTTACTTTCAACTATAGTAAATGGACTGCAACCTATTTACCCTTCTTTCAATAATTATTAACCATTAAAGCATGAAGCTATATTAAAACCCTGATGATTTCTTCACACAAACCCAACCTGATAAACTGTGACATGATTATTCCACTTCTCCAGCTTATCTTCCCCTCTTCTTTCCTTCTTGCACAGAATCACAGAATAATTTAGGTTAGAAGGGACCTCTGGAGGTCATCTAGTCAAACCTCCTGCTCAAACCAAGACGACCTTCCAAGTTTGATCAGGTTGCTCAGAACCTTGTGCAAATGAGCTCTGCGTGTCTTCAAGAATGGTGATTCCAGATTCCACAGTCTTTCTGTGCACCCTGTTCCAGTGCTTCCTCACCCTCATATCAATTGTTTGTTTGTTTGTTTTCATATAGCTGGTTAGATATGCCACTGTTCTCTTTGTCTTTCGATGAAGATTTAGATGTTTCTCATCTGTTCTTCTCCTCTAACTCTTCTCTTCCCCAGTGAACTCTTTCTTTCCTATTTTCTGAATTCTCTTACACGCGTTCTCATTTTTCCTGCCTTTCTCTCTATCATCTCACTCTGGCTCCTTCCTCTGATTCAAACATGTATTAGTCTTTATCAACCTTCCCAATCCCTAAAAAGCCATCCTGACTCAATATCTATCTCTGTTACTACACACTCTTGCTTTGAGATGTAAACAGCACTGAATGTGCTGTTTACACACTCACTTTCTGTTCTGTTAGAAGCATCTGATCTTCAGAGCTATTATAAACCCCTTCAAATTGACTTCTGACCTTCTCATTTGCTGAAACCACTCTTACAAAATTACGTAATGATTCTCTCTTAGCCAATTCTTCATTCTCCTCTGACAGTGTTGGTTTTGATCGTATTAAATCTCGTCATCCTTTCATGTCCTTGGCTCCATTCCTTCTTCATATTCCTCCTAAATCCTTAATCATTCCTTCAGTTCATTCTTTGAAGAGCCCAGATCTGACTTTTGCTGAAATCCCAAAGAGTTCCGGTGTTGACCCATCTCGCCTTTCCCTCTACACGTCACCTCTACAGTCCTATCCAGAAATAAATTCAAGTGACACCTCTGTGCTGCTGACTCAGATTTTTATCTGTACTCCAGCTATTATAAAACCAGCTCAAGATGGGCATGATTAAAACAGTGCTTCCCACTTAGGTCCTTCCCTACTACCTGTTTTCTCAGTCACCATCTCACTCGTCAGGCCAATAATATGGATGTTACCTTTGATTCAGGCCTCTTTAGGTCTTCATATCAAGGCATATGTCTAAATCTTTCAGATTTCTTTCTTCATAACACATCTAAGCTGTAGTGCTTGATCCTATAGCTGAAAATCTGTTGAAGTTCTCTTACATTATATCTGCACAGTATGTCACAAGCATCAGTTCTCCTCAGTACTTGGCATGATGATCATGTAGTTTGTGACCATAGACCTTTGGCAGTGCGGTAATGTAAATAATTCATACAAAATAGCATACATGAGTGGGTAATTGTGCATTGTTTAAGTATGTGCAAATATGGTGTAATTCCTATACACTTTGGGGTAAAAGGTGGAAAAGTTGCAGCAGGAAAACTAATCTCAGGAAGCCCACTTCATAATCTTAAGTTTCACTGTCAGGTACCTTTTTGAACTTCATTCTTGCCCTTCTGCTGCACTCATGTAAAATGTACAAGATTGTGCTATTGTTTAGCCACCATTTCTGATATCTCTGAATTTAGCTCTGTGTTACTGTGCACAGTTGCACAATAGAGGAAGCTAAGCATGGTTCTTTGCTTTGAATGTCTGTGTTCTGATAGATATTAATCAATGCTTTAACTCTGGATTTGTGTTGTCACATTAAACCTGCAGTAAAAATTCACTCTTCCTGTAAGTTTAGGCAAACAAGATCCTGAAAATTTGCCTGCAGTTCACCTGATATGCTCACTCTTCCTCACAAGGTTAAATATGCTTCTGAGGCTGAAAAAAATAAGCCTACCAAAGTCAACATTTATGCCAGTAATGTAGTAGAAAATGTAAAATGTTTCTAAGCTCACAAGCCAATGAAGCTGCTGAAACATAAGCAAACTCTCAGAAAAAATTTCACTGTATCATGATCTAAGCATATATGTATTGATTCCTGGGTCAGACAGTTGGTTGCATGAAAGACAAAAAGAATAAGAGTAAAGAGGAGGACCATGAATTCAGTTTCCAAACTGTTTTTATTTTGAAAAGCTTTTTCATTTCAAAAATTTGTCTGAATATCTGAGATAGGAGGAGAATAGAGAGATGGCTTATGAATTAAATTTCCCTAACATCATTTTTAAGTCTTTTGCTTTTTTTGGTCTCAAAAATGTCCGAGAAATTCTGAGCAACAAGAAGGGCAGTGTGGGCTGAGTGATAAAACTATCACAAAGCAAACCAAGAATGTCAAATAATGAACATTTCTCTTGCTTTAAGTTTTGTAAGCCTCAAAATGACGTTTTTTATATTTTAATTTTATCCACTAACCTTTATTATAACTCATCATAGGTATCTGTGTTTTTATGTTTTGTTTTTTTTTCTTTTAGCTGTAGCAGATACGACCTTTTTTTTTTAACAGCCTTTTTCTTTAAAATGTTTTCTCTGTGGTTGTTTAAGGCTTTCCTCTGGTTTGGGTGTTGTTGCTTCAACTGGCGTAGAGATTTTACAGCTTCACCCCTTTCAGAGTAAAGGTGGTCAGACGTGGCAGCACAGATCACAGATTGTCCGGTGTGGTACTGCAAAGTAGTGGAGCCACAATCCCACTGCACTTTTGACAGGGACAGAAGTTGAAGCTTTTCATGAATAAAAGCTATTTTAAGACTATGTAGTAGAATTTGTTGTAGTCATCCTGGCGATGTACTGATATACATAAATATATCAAAGACAGAAAAACACACTGGCTTTTAAAACTACTTGCTGATATATTTAGTCTAAGCATACAGTAGTGTTTTGAAACTGTAGTGCAGGGAAGAGTAGTATACTGAAAGCCTTGATTCAGCATAGCATAGCAGAGGGCAGAGGATTGCAGCTGAACGTAAATACAATCCATACATTTGTTTTGTCCCTCCGTTCTCTGTCATATGCATATTATCTGTCTTTTGAAGATGGGGGTCATCTCTTTGTATGTGCTTATGGCTCATACTGATAGCAGTCAAGGTCCGCTGGTGCTATTGCAATATAAATTGCTGTTCAGTAATAAGTTTAACCACATCACTCTGCAAAAATGCCTTAAGCTTATTGTATTTTCTCCTTGCAGGGAAGGTAGACTGTTAAGATGCTATTCCCAGGGCTTTTTTTGCTCTCTTTGTTAAAGTCTGAAGAATCATCTTAAAAAGGAGGCAGGAGGAAGAGTTGTGATTTGGCTGTTAGTCCATGGGGAGCTGGTCTAAGATCATTGCGTTCGCTTCACATAGGCCACTGAACAGCTCTCAGACCATAACAACTCTCAGCCGTTACTTTAGCTAGGTTGGATTCAAACTAGTAACATAAAGGTGAAAGGCACTATGGACCATTATCAATCCCTAGTCATATAGACCTCTTTTGCCTGTCTTTTTAAATTTGTGCTTCATCAATGAATGTGATTCTAGCATGAAGCAGCCTGAACTTTTTGTCCATTGCATATATGGCACAGACATTTTAAAGTACCCAGGGCACAAGGGGGAGTTGCTCTCTTAATAGTTCAGGTCAAGTTTAATGAACCTCATCAACTTTATTTTTTTATAAATTTAGTCCTTAAAGCTAAGGACTAAGCCATTAGTTTCTCTCTTTCCCCCTTCTATCTCTCTTTCTTTACTTTGCAATAATATTTTTGTGCACTGATGTGAATTTTTCTGAGGTCTTCTGTAGAATTTTATTTTTGAGTCTCACTTTTTTTTTCTATGAAAGAATAACAAGGTTAAAAGCAATGGGAAGAAAAATGAAATTATTTTCACTGTGCCTCTCCTCTTTGATTCGCATTATCTCTGCTTGTGTGTATGTGTGTGTGTGTGTGTGTGAGTGTGTGTGCATCCCTATTATTTCTGCTTGGGATACCGTTATGAGAAGTATACAAACTCTGTACAACAGCACTGAAAAGGAAAGGTTAACCTTGCTGCAGTATAACTTTCAAGTAACAGCCTAAGACCATGTGTATACTCAACTCTTAACTATTTTATTCCCTAAGTGCAACCACCCATTTTAGCCAAAGATTTATTAAAATAGAACATTAAGAAAGGCAAAACCAGTACCGTCTTGTGTGACCACATTGGTACTGTGATACATAAGACCCAAATGACATCTTTCTTTTGATATCTGTATATCACCCTGCAGACACATTGAATATAGATTATAGAAATCAGTTACCTATTTGCATCTTTGTAAGCCCCAGACAATAGTTACTATTCAAAATATCCACAATAAAGAAAACACTGACAATCAAAAAAATTTTCAAAATTATGAGTATTATTAATAAACTGAGAATAAGGAGGCTTCAAGCTTACAAATCAATATCAATTCCTATATCTTGGTGGGGAGGGTATATTCTTTCCACATTTATGAGCACAATTAAGTGTTTAGTTCAATTAAAAGATAGTTTGTAGCTCTGCAGCATGGAAAGCCATGTAAAACCCTGGAAACTGTGAAAATTGGCTCCACACCCAGTTAACTCATGCAGCAAAGAATTAGATGAAGTGTGGAAGCCAATTAACAGCAAAACTTTTATGCAGCGCTAAGCTGTAGGCATTGAGTTAGCCAACTAGGAGTTGTACAGCCTATACGGATGGATCCTTTCTCTATTAACACATACTGATTTTAAAAAACCTTGTAAACCTACCTGCTGTACCCACCCTACTACTTAAAAATCGCACAGAACTATGACAGTTGATGCAGAAAATAGGTTCAACAGCCATTTTTTGGAAAGGAGCTGTCTCTGTAGCTATCCATAAGGTTAAAAAAATGGGACTGGAGTTCAGATGATTATTCATCATTAGACTGTGGTGATCATTATTAGGAAATATCCACAGTCAGAGTAGTGTTCAAATACTGTATTCCATGCTCAGATCTCTCCTTGTCAGCACTGTGTTATCATTTAACATTGGGGATTTTGTTTTTTAATCTACATAATGAGCATATAATTTATATTACAAAATCCCACAGAATCACAGAACAGTTGAGGTTGGAAGGGACCTTTAATATTCATCTAGTCCAGCCCTCCTGCTCAAGCAGGGTCACCTAGAGCAGTGATGGTAAAGTGCTGTATGTAGTGCTTAGGAGTTGAATCACATGGCGCATGTTGGGCGCAAGTAGCCAGGCTGCATGCATGTTAGGTGCAGACAGACACGGGCTCCTTCTGCTTGCTGTCCAGGTTGACTGGCTGCAAGCCAGGTCTGGCCCACAGCTCTTAGAGCTGTGTTAGCACAATTCTTTGCCTGAGCTAATTAATCCCTGACCAGAGCTGCTTTGTATCCGGCCAGGCTGGAGCATGGGCAGAAAACCCGGGGTCTCTTGCAGCCTTGGATGTGCATAGACAAGCCCAGAAGGAGGGCTGGGTGGCAAAACAAATCATTTTCATGAAAACAGGTTGGCAGCTCTCATTCCACTGATCCAAAATTGCATAAACTCTCACAGCTTCTGTTTTATTGGCAGGGCCTTCCGCTTTCCACCTCATTGGGCAAGGTCACTCAGAGAGCCTCGCTCCGCGGATCAGCGCCCTCTTTACGCTGTGTGTTAGGAGGTGTTCTGCTGGGGACGCTCTCTAACTACTGTAGAGGGAACAGGACATGTCCCTGGACGTTTATAAAAGCCTTTTGACTTCCTCTAATGGAATGCAGAATATGTATGCAAAGGGTTATTATTACAGGGATATTCATAGGGAATACTGAAAACACACAGGAAAATGAATTTAAGTTGCGATGCTGGTGTTGGATTCTGTCTAGGCGCAATCAGGGGACAGGATCAGGACTACAGTGAATCTCTATGTGAACAAGGCATTTAAAACAGCTTTTTAAACATCTGAAAATGTGTTTTTCACTCTGCTGATCTGAATTTGGCAGCAGTGTACTCCCTGGGGGCTGCCATTTCAATGACAGTTCCAACAGGAGACCCAGCCTAATGACCTGTGTCAGAGCGAGAAGAGCAGTGCTGCAGCCAGGCTTGCAGAAAGCTGCTGCTGCCAGGAGACACGGGGAACGGCTGATGGTTTCTAGCACCATCCAGATATGGGTTTTGCAGTCCGCTCTGAATTCTATGCAGGGCAGGATATTTGTGTTATTTAAACACAAGAAACGAGGAAAAAAGCCACAAGAAAAATTGTAGAACTCACTGCAGAGAACTGTAAAAAATCTGCTGCTGCTTCATGTCTTTTGGCTGCAGCTTTGATTTCCTTGGTCTGCCTTTTGAGTTTCTTATTCCACATTAAAACATGTTAGCTATAGGCCTTTAAAAAAAAAAATTGTCAGTGACTTAGCCTTCAGTTATTAGCAATAAAGAGTGTTCCATTTCTAAAGTAATAGGGCAACATTTTCAATGTTCAACTCTCTGGACTTTTGCTCTCTAAGGTCTCTAGGGCTTTTTGGATATTGCCCTTTTAAAGTGCTTTCCTGGATGACCAGTGCCATATATTTGTCTTAGCCATAGGCTGAAGAGGAGAGAGGCAAATCTCTGGTGTTTATATTAGTCTTGGATGAGATCAGAACCTGATTCATCTAGCAGCCAGGGAAGTCACTCAGGGAATTCCCTGAGCATGGCAGTCAGTCTGAGCGGAGATATGGATATCTTTCTAGAGAGAACGGCTATCTCTTGTACCAACCTGGAGTACCTTTCCTTTTCACTTAATGTGTTATATATAGCTTATAAATTCTAATAGGTCACCAGATCTCTAATGGTATTGATTTTCCTGAGGTGAGGCATAGAGGGCTAGGGCCTATGTGATTGTGACAGTGGAGAGTAGCAGGTATTTATACAACTTGCAATCTTTGTTAAAATATATTATTTCTGTTATTAGATGTGTCTTGTTCTTTTTATGCAACAGTAAACAGTTGCCAGACCTATGTGATTATAGTAGACTCTGAAAGATGGAAACTTTTTTGGTCTTTCAGATTTCTCTCATAATTATCACTGTATGAAACAAGTCTGCCATACAACAGTGTAATTTTATTTCAAGATACTAAAGAGAACATTCATGTGAAATTTAATCAGATCAAATGAATGTTTTTCAGTAGTTTTTGTTGCACTTTGAAAACCTGTCAAGTTTTTGTTTTAGAGAAACAAATTTGTATTTTTTATTTCTTTATGTGTTGCTTTCTCCAGTAGAAGTGTTGGAAACTTGTTAGCTATCAGTTTGCTTCTGCATTCCCATGCCTTCTTTGGTGCTTAATCCTTCCATCAGATCCACAGTATGGATTTCAGATAAGCAGCTTAAATAAAGTATTAACTTAGCTGTAATGTGTAAGTGGGCATTTCCAGGATGCTTTCCCACGGAGCTGGTTGCCACTGGACCTGAACCACTTAGTACAAAGCTTATTGGTCGTCATGAATTAGCATGTAGTGGTAGGTGAATAGGCTGATAACTGTTCCAGCATCCAAATCAAAGTGGTCATAAGTATCTTAGTTGACCTACTCAACACAGCTGGCTCAGACCTCTTTACTCGTCTCTCATAGACAGATTAATGGTAGTAGACCAGTGAAGAGAGGGGGGAATCAGCAGCAGGGCTTATGTTTGCTCTTTCATTGTTCAGGCTGTTCATAATTTAAATAAACCTGTATAACAGGGCTTGAGGCCTTTCCACTGAGACTACTAAGAGGGAAACCAAAATACTTTTTTTATGGTGAGGACTTAATATACATTATATATATATATAATAATATAATAATATATATTGCCTGCAGGAACTCAGGATATTAGGCTTATTGAATGCCCTCATTCTGTGTGTAAGTACGTGGTGTGCTTAGAGAAGAGAATCTCTAATATATTGATGAAAAAGTTGTACAAGATTTTACTATATGCAGCAATCAAAGCACTATTTGTGTAAAGGAGGAATACATATAGAAGAGAAGATATAATGAATCAAATTGGAAGATGGAGATGGTAAAGAATAAGGAAAGGAATACATTTATTATTTGCCAGACTGGGGGTGGGCTTTGCAGATTCGCTGGTCTTTTGCAAAACAACCTCCAACTTGTGGGAGCCATTATAAATAACCAGATTATTGGGTAACCTAGTCTGGTAAACAGCCTCAAACAGCAGCCTTTTAGCAGCTCATGTTAGGAAATAAGATATTTACATGCCTAAACCCCCCTGTATTTTTTTAAGTAAATCAAACTCTCTCTCTCTCTCTCATTTTTATCTTGGAACATTTTTGAATGGTTAAACAAATAGCACAAGGACAATTATTAGTCCTAGTTGCTATGACTCGATATATTTTTAATTTTCACATCAAACTATAGCCCCTTTTACCTGTCAAAATCCCTTCATCTAGTTGCAATAAATTCCAGAGGTTAATTGGGGGAATACTGCTGGAAGGAACCAGCTAGAGGCTCCTTCCTATGGGCTTTGGAAAGAAAAGCGGAGGCAGGGAGTGCTGCCGTGGGGAGGTCACCTCTGGCCCGGCACTGCCTGAGCCCAGAAGGCTGCCGCGGAGGCCCCTGGACCGCGGGACACTGGGACCCAGGTGGTGCCCCCACCCCATGCCCTCCCTCAACTGGCCTTAGGGAAGCTGAGGAGAAGGGGCAGCCAGAGACTGCGGCGGCAGGAGCAGCTGCAGGAGTGGCAAAGGCAGTGACCTGCATGCAGTTTTCACTGGGCACTCGCTGCCTGCAGCTGAATGACTCTTGTTCTGGTTTTCTCCTTCCTTCCCTCAGAGTCTCTTTATGTCAGTTTTACTCCATACTTGTGCTTGCTTTTTTCTCCCCTGCCTGGCCCTCCTTTCATCTGTTTTGGTGTGCGACCTTTTCACCCCTTTTTCCCCACCTAATTCATTCCTCCTTACTAAGCCATCCCAAGATGGGCCCGGGTGGTATCACATTTAGTTCGCCCGTGTGTGCGCTCCCTCAGCCACCTTGTCTCTCCAGACGCTCAGTTCTCCAGCGAGTGCTGTTTGACGCTCTCCACTTGTGTAATGTCTGTACAATAAGACCTTGACTGCTCCACTGGGCTATGGTAATTAATGAAACAGTTATGGCTATATTATTTTCCAAGTTATTTTTAATTCATTGTAAAACTATTTCATTTTAGCATTATGGAATATACTACTGTCCTTGAACTGAATATAAAGATATACAAATATTTTTTAACTTATCTCCACTGTTCCCTGCTTTTAATAATGTACCCCTCATATTCTGTGTTTTCCATCTTCTCTCTGAAACAAATGCACCTATAATTCCCACAATCCAATAGAATATTACCAGACTTCTCATAAGGGCTCTTTCTTTCTCTTTCCAGGGCTTTATTTTCCTCCACTCTACTCTTCTTCAGATGAGAAGAGCAAAATTAAGTAAAGTATTCAAGTATGCAGTTTACACCAATTACCACTGCATATCTGGAGTCCATGTTTAATGTTATTCAACATCCTGTTTTAATTTTTCTTTGCTTTACTATACAGAGGGCAGGTGTTTCTCCAAGAATACACGGTTCATATATGATTTTCATTTACCTGGAGCAGGATGAATATTTGAGCCAATAACTCCTAAAATATGAAAGGAATTGAAAAAATACGCTTGGGTACTGGGAAGGAACACCCAAAAGTAGGAAGGAATTTTAAAAAAGAATAAAGAATTCTGAGCAGATTTTTCTCTGCAAATACACAAACAGCACGGCTTTAAAGGTAAGGCAAAGAGTATAAAATGTCTAGAAAGACATTTGTTGCTGAAGAAGGGGAATACTGAGATAGATGCTGAAGAAAATAATAGATAGAAGGAAGAGAAAACAAAAAATGCAGGTGTTTGACCTACTAGCCTTTTCTTCTTCCTAAGATGTCTTACATGCATATATTCACAGCTCTTGCAGTTCCCAGTATCACACTGACCTTGCTTCCAAGAAGGCTGGCAGTCCCTAAGGCTTTGATGACCTCTTTATTGGGGTGAGAGGGAGTGCTGCAGCCAGCAAGCCCCTTTGCTCCCGAGGTGGTAGGCCTGACTTCTCTAATGCTTCTGGCTTCGTAGCTCTCAAGCTGCCAAAAGAAGCATGGTTGTAAAATAGCCTTGATAATATGTGATCAGGAAACTGAATGGAAGAGAAAACCAGAATGAATTCCAGGGGTAAAGTTTGAATGTTTTCTGGATATAAAGTTTATATAAAATATTTTCTACGTCTAACCCTTTTCCTACCATTTATTTATCATCACTATTAGGGGAAAGGCCTGTGTAAGGCAGAAGTAAATTTATATTTGAAAGATATTTCTATCTTACGTGCATCTGTTTCCAAAACATTTTCTTTATCCTGTCTGCCAAACCATCCCTTTTCCCCTTAGTTTCATCTCACCTGACAGCCCTTATAATGCATTTTTTAAATGTACATCTCTTCTTTTTTCATGAAGTCCATATTCTCTCAGATTATTTTAGTAGTTTAGTACCTATTTATTCATTTTTGTAGCTGTGGAACAAGTGAACATTGTTGTAATTCTCATGTGACTTGCCTTTTTGTGTTTTCAGTTGAATCCATTTGTCATACCTGCTCTAACCTGTGAATTGTGAGTTCTCTGGGGCAGGTATTTTTTTCACTGAATATGTGATATATGCTTAGGACTTCTATTAGTCCATAGCATTATATTTGCTTAGAGCTGATGTAGTCTTATCCCTAATCAAATTCATAGGTGCTGCAGCAACAACAACAGCAACATAATAAGAAGACTTATTTTAATTTTGGGGTTGTTTTTGTTGTCCATGAGAAATAGGCATGAAATCTGGCAAACTTTGTCACGGACATTTGTCTTCTGAGCTAAGTGGTTGGCTCCCTAAGGCCAGCCTTTGTACTGCTACAGAAGTGAGAACTCTGCAAATACGTGTTAATTTTAGTTTAATGATGTATTATTTTGTATTATTTATTCAGCGTTAGCACAAGATAAGATTATCATGAAACACTTTTTTCATCAGACAGTTTATAATCTAAAATGTAAACCTGTGACACAAGTACAGAAACTTTCAGCAACAGGAGCTATGTTTCTCTGTGCAAAGGCTGTAATTCTGTCCAGGTGCCTGGGCAGTACAGTGGCTGTTAGTTAATTTTATTTTAAGTATAAAAGTATGCAGAAACTGCGTTATTTTTAAAGGAAAGCACTCAAAATTTAGAAAACACCAGAAAAAATCTTCTCATGCAGCCATAATTAAGCTTCTTTTGCAAATGTCCTGTGAAAAAATCTTTAATTATTTGATCATATATTACTCTTTTTCCAGCCTTTGTCTCAGTCAGTACACAGAATATGTGGTGATGGCTTAATGTGATAATTCGGTATATTTTTAAATACTCCTTACTATTTTATGTTCCTCAAACCTGCCAGTGAAGACAAAATTACTCATTTTCTTATTAGTTTCTCTCTGTTGCTTATTGTTGTAATATCTGAGCATTCACAGTAGCTGCCTGAGCTAAAATATGGCATTAGCCACATTTTTTGATGGAAAACTGAGGCGCAAAAAGAATAAGATTCACTAGTTTTGGCTCTCTAGTTTATAACCCCAGATTTTTCAGAATCATCAGTGTTATGTAGAACCTCTTGTGTTCAAAACAGAGTTCCTGTTGCCTTCAGTACCACTATCTGATCCACTTACTTTTGGCAGTCAGCCTCTGTGATACCAGGCTTGGAACCAAACGGCAGGAACGCAGGTAGTGTCCGTCCACCTGCTGATTGAAATGACCCGACGGTCATGGCACAGGATCTCTGTGGCATAGGCAGGGACAGTTTCTGATTCTTCAGGCAGGATTCAGCTGCCTTAACCTTTCTGTCCTGCCTCATTCTGCTCTAGTTCTGATGCACCTAGAGGATGGTAACCTACTGCTGCCATCGGGTTGCTTCATATGCTTGCATGGTAATAATTAGTACTCTGGAACAAATGATTCCAGTTTGGCAGATAACCAATATTGGCAATATGATGCCATATAATAAAATTCCTGTGATTTCTGTTTGCTTAAAAACAAAAACATTTAACTGAAAAAAAAAAAACTTTTAAAAGAATGATCTTAGCTCTGTCATTTCCCAGTCGTTGTGTGCTTGAATTTTTAAACTTAGTGTAAGATCTGGTCATAGAAAAATGAATCTACTTCCTAACACCATAACAATGGAAATCCCCAAATATCCATTCTTTAGAAACTATAACAATGTATCTTTTCATATTCTTCTTTGTAAACCTTACTGTAGTACATTAGACTGTAAACATACCAATGTTTTCCCTAATTCCTTTTTTTCGTATTTCCTCTTCAAAGAAATGTTTCATCATTATATTTAATTTTGTGATAAATCATGATATATGAAGAATGTCTCTAAATGCCATACCAAAACCAATACTACATCACAAATTGCTTACCACTTTTTGCAAACTTTTTTATTTACTTCATACTTAGGAGCCAGCATGATATTAATCAATGATACTTCCTCCTGCTAGGTTACCGATTATTTTCTCTGTGATGGAACCATCAAAAAAAGAGCAAAGTTGGGTAATGAAAATATAGTGGGGGCTAGCTAACATTAGGCAAAACTGCAGGAAATTCTCTAATTTGTGCCATCTAAGCCAGTCTAAATGAACTAAGCATTCCTTGCAACTGTAAAATCGAAGGAATATCAGACCTTATTCAACTTTAGCTTACAACCTTTTCTCTTGAGATTAAAAAAATTTATATTGTTTAAATCATCCATTGCTCACAGGTTAGTCTAATGTTGCTACACTGTTATGCCATCTTTTCAGAGTTTTGTCTATCAGTCATGTTACTGACCAGAATAAAACCAAACTGATGCAGAATCATGAAAGTAGATTAGTCCCTGAGTACCTCTTGTCCAGTTTGTTACAGCGTTTGAGCAAGACACTCATTTTAAGCAGGGCTTTGAGTGCTATATATATGTATACATCTCAGAAAGTGGAGAAAATCGTTTGGTGAGAATAGGTGGTTTATAGATCTGTTATTATACTTCCTTTTTTCTCTCTCTCTGTCTCCTGCCTGTCTTGCCATTTAAACAAAACCGACCTTTTTTATTTATCCTGTGTCACCATGGTGGAAAAGAGGGAAAGAGAGACTACTACCCTTCCATCAAGTGTATCTGGGGAACAGAGAAAGGAAAAATTAGGTTAGATGGGTGGAAACTCCTAGGTTTAAACATCTGCTGGGTCTGGGAGAAGCACATGCTGGCCATAGTGAGTCATGATGGGGTAGCTCTGCAGAGTCCGTCCAGTGCTCTGTGAAGTTCCCGTCTTTGTGTCCTGCTGTGTTCATGCGGATTGTGCTGGGAAGAGCCGAGGCTGGCAGGGAACAGAAGTAGGCCACCTGTAATCTCCTGGAGGCAAGACGCACATGCCTTTGACCAGTGGGGCTGCTGGGAACAGGTGGGGTCTGTGGGCTAGCGCAGGAGGAGGGAAAGAGGGAGTATACTGAAAGGCTGGGTACTTACAAGCAGAAGTCAGAATTAGTAAAGAGAAGCTGATAAGATAGCAGAATTTATTTGCACTTGAAGGGTCAAATGATATATGTAGTTGGTTGATTTTATGTAAGCAGTCTTAACTGTGTGTAGTTGTGTGCATGTACCTGTGAGGAAGAAAGAAAGAAAAAGGTCATTTTGGGGTGGGATTTTGTGTGAGGAAGAGAGTACGTAATTCCCAGCTCCATTATTTTTATTTTGGGCATGGTAAACTTGCTGTATCATGTTAGCAGCAGGGCTTCCAAGCCTGAAAAGGAGCCAGGTAGCTCAAACCGTGTGAACGGAAAGCCAAATAAACCATCAAAACATAAAAATGTACAAATTGGGATAAGAGCATCGTAGCTACATATCAATAGCATTTAAAAGAAAATCTTAGGAAACATAAATGAACACTGTGTAACTCATGCACATGTACAGAGAAAGAGACATCCTTTACACATAATGTTTCTTTTATTTTTGCCAGATTAGGAAAATAAGGATCCACGACACACTAGCAAATGGTATATGTATAAGGCTAATTCTCATTTCACTGTATCAATTCCTTTTTGAATTTTTCTTAGTGTTACAGAAAGTTTGGGGGTTTTTTTCCATTATCTTAAAGTGTAATTTTGCTTACCCATGGAGCCACCCCTATGTGTTGGTAAAATAGAGTGGGGAATTGTCCCTCATAGGAACGTTTTTTTTTTCCAGAGAGAAAGCATCAAAGATACTCAGAGGCTCAGGTTCAATATAAGACTACCAACTGTGCCTCCTGGGGCTATGTAATGTTTGCTTTCTGATTTATGTGTGGGAGTTCCAAACAAATGGGTACTGCTTACATTTATGTGATCAGAGCAGAATATATGACAGGCAAAGGAACGATGCCCCAATTTGGTGCACATAAAGCAAGCTGGTTCTTGGGGTCACATACATCCATGATCAGACTGTAACTCTGGATTGTTCCACGTTGCTAATGTCCAAAGCTAGGAAATATGAATGAAACTGGTACAATAAAAAATTAATTTCCTGAAGCAGCAAATTGAAGAGAAAGGGAAGCTGTGAGCTTCTAATGACCTGTTTTGTAATATTAGGATCTCTACGTTCAAAACTGTCATTTTGCTTACATATGTAAGAAGAGACAAGAAATCGGAATGTAGCAGATGCTGTTATTAGTGGACAAATGTAGAGTAGGTCTAACTACATTTATGTTACTTTTAAAAGAAAATTATTTCCCATTACCTCCTGTATGCCTCCTCACTTCCAAAACTGCACACCAAAAAGGTATGGTGATTATCCTCTGACTTACACACATCTTCTATAAATCTCTTGGCTTCAACAGAGTGAGTCATAATGATGTCAGAAGAAAATTGGTCTCAATGTCTATGTCTATACAAAGTAAATAAAAAGCACCCTGGCTCATGCTCTGGCCTTGAGGGCAAGTGACAAAGCATGGCTAAAATCCATATGGCTGAACTTTATTCTTCTCTAAAACACGTCAGCCTTGTCTCCTATTGCATATTGGGAACTCTCCCAGGCTCACATTACTCTCCAGACTGTGCCCAGGTGTTGCCTGGAAGAGGGCTAGTTCCCATGAGTCAAATCTGTGCCAAGGAGTGTACTAGCAATTAAATAATATGGACAGTTGCATGCCATAGTGCACTGGCCCTATTTAGTTTACTAGCATAACAGTTTACTAGACTGTGTCTGCAAAGAAAGCTGCTGGCACAATAAAACCATCAAGAGCTGTAACTGTTATACTGTTTGAATACCAATTAGCCAGATCTTTATACGACCAACCTTAGACTGAAATGAATTCAGGATAATCCGTTCAGTATGAATGTCATAATAGTAATAGTGTTTTGGAATAAATACTGTGATGATCTACTCTGCCACATCCCCCTACTGTATTAGGAAAGTACACATTCAACTGTAATTTTATATTATCTTTATTATTTTTGCTTCTTCACTTCCTATGGACAGTTCTGTTCCATAGAATTGCATCTCATCTCTATTAGCCAGGATTTTCCGTAGATGTATGACATAAATTTAACGAGTGTCTCTAGAAACGAAGCAATGATTGCGTAGTAGCTCCTTTTTGTTCATTTAATCCTCACTTCCAGGACAGACGTCTCTTGGCTTACATTGCAAACATACATAAGAAGGACTTTTCAACTACTTTTATGCTTATTCAAAAGCTATAAGAAACTTGCCAGGTAGCTAAGTAGATGCTTTCCACTTCAACAGTCCATTCAATCAAATGAAGTTCTAATGACCAAATGATTCAAATGTGTTTTTTGTCAGAAAAAAAGGCAATTGGAATCTGTGACCTGATGATTCAGAAGAAAAATTTCCAGCCTGAATATTCAATACCCCTACTTTGCATCTGAGAATGGATGTAGTATATATAGCAGGACACACATTTTCTGTCTATCCCACTGCAACAGTCAGATGTAGAGGACTTGTAGATACGAGATTAAATAAGAGCATGTGGGGCCCACATGGCACTTTAAAACCTTGCACCAGAAAACAAAAGTATAACCAGTGCGGAACCCAGAAGACAAATTGCTTTTTTTATTCTAATTTTTGTTTTGGAAGCTAAATGGAAATTACTTTGGGATATATAGAGATGGGGAAGAGACAGGATACAACCTGATTATTTCATCTTCTCTTCTTTTGTTAAACCCTAAGTAAGCGAATTGCTTATTTATGCTGATTCTACATTTACTCAGATGAGGACAAATTTATCTGGGTGCTGATGCCAATGAAGCATGTGTTTGTATGTCATGTGACACAGTCACAGCCATCATGTCAAACTGAAGCTCTATCTGCCACTGCTGCTAAGAAAGAAGGAGGATTTATATCACATATTTAGCTTCTGCGATCTCCCTGTTATAACAGCTGTAGATAGTGGCTTTCCATAGCATTATCATCTCCAAAAAGGATTAGGAAGGAGAACATTTTAGATTTAGAATTTGTGAAGAACAAAGATAAAGTCTATAGAAAAGGTTTGTGGAGTCTATTGCTGCTAATAGAAAGCTTAAGGGAAAAATTTTGAAAGGCAGGACATGGAGACTTTGATACCTCATAGATACAGGGTAAGATAATTCAGTATTGGTATTGAGTATTATTTTCACTACATGAATTATAATAACTAAATCTTGAAAATGAAGCTGATATATTCATTTTTCTGTAAAATGGTCATCATTGTAAGATCTTCAGTTGCGCTGAATCAAATCTCTGTGTCTTGGTAAGGGAAAAATAAGGTGAATTAGTGGTCCTAAATAATAAGCAAAAAAGTCTTTAGGGCCCTCTGTTTCCTCTGGACGTCTGTTCTGAGCATGCTCACTAGAAATACCTTGGTGATTAGTAACTGACAATCTATTTAGAACAACGCTTTTAAACCTGCCACTTTAGTTTCAGGATTTGAATTCTAAAAATAGAATGATTTCTGAAGTGATATGTTCTCAGATCAAATACCTGCCTTTTATAGGACAGAAGAAGCTTTGCTGAAAATTAAAAGGTGCAAGAAGGACTCTTAATCAATGATCTGTATATCTTCCAATTGTGAAACTGGTTCCTAAGCACCTTTATAATAGAAACAAGAAAGAATGCATAATTTTGCTACAAAATGCTTTTTTAATAATGGGAGTAATAGGCGGATTTCAATAGCCCCTCTTTTAGTTATAAATCTACTTCTGCTAATATTTGCTTAATATTATCTAGAAAATGGGTTCCTGATCTTCTTCCTCTCTGTGTTTTTAAACTTGAAGTAAAAGTGTTACTTTAAAGTTTAAGTGAAAATGGTTACACTGTTAATTTTTAAGCTTTGTTTGATATTTGGCCATTTGTGTTACCCCTTCAAGATATTAGGAACTGCCCTTTGAGAATAAATTAATTGTCTGCAAAACTGAAGTGAAAGTAGCTTCAAGTTTTATATAAAAAATAGATATTTTAGTTTGCTTTTTTGTTACCATACTTCTGGCTTCCAAGCTTCACTATGGTCTTTCAGGCTGATTATGTCCATGAAATTTACTTCAGCCAAAAGTAACTGGAAAAAAGAAAAAGCATCTGAACTTTTTTGTGCTTCTCTTCAATGGGTTTCACCTTGCCCGTGACTAATGAGAAGAGCTTTCTGAATTTCAGTTTGGGGGACAAGAATGAAGAAAAAATGCATATTCTGCAGAGATCTGCTCAATAAAAGCAATAAGCTTTCCAATTGTACCTGCAGAAGTTATTAAAATATTAAAGAGCAAAAAATATATTCTTTGAAACTTTACATAGGCTGTCAGTTAAGTTTTTTACAGCTCCTCATGCATTTTAAAGAGATGCACACAATGTACATGCACATAAAAATTATAAATCAAATACCTCCCAATGCTTGATGATTCTTAATTTGTGATGGTTCTGTGAAGTGGTTGCTGAATGATCTGATCTGGAGAGGATGAAGAAAAAAGTGCCAGAAGGGCATTAATCCTGACTGCTTGGTAAGCCAACCTATTGAGATAAAAGGTTGATCTGTCTTAGAAGACCATACCTGCGCAAGAGTTAGAAACAAAAGCTTTCATGCCTTTTGGGTCCTGAGATGATGAGGAGGTGAAGAGTTCATGCATGGAAGCACTCCTTTTTTTTTGTACTCTGGTCTTCAGTCTTTTAAAAAATGTCTGCCTCTGTGACTATTCATTAAAGTATTTTTAAGATGGCTTCTCTATGACATTTGACTGCAGAAGATGAACTGGAAAGAGAGGCCACAAAGTATTAATTTTAAATAAGAAATGCAAGTGAAAAATATTGAGGAGAGAGAAAGACAGAAGTGTGCTTAGCTCTCATTTTTGTTAGTCCTCCATTTTTCTGTACAGTATGGTTCTTCTCCTTTTTTGTTGACAATTGCTTCTAGAAAACTATTGCTTCTGACAACCATTACCCTCTCTTGCTCTTTTAGTAGTTTGGCAACCAGCAGTAAGAACATGCACCATACGATTTCCTTGAATGATGTCAGGAATACACCTGCATTAACAACTGGAAAACTCAACAGCAAACAATGTTTGTAACCACTTTAAAATTCTCTACAACTAATTGTAACATCAAGTCATGTAGAGAGGATTCATCCCCATGGGCATGAATCCCCATCTTACCCCAGGCTTTTTCTCATAATTTTTTGGGCAAATTTTACAAGTGACGAGCGTTTGCAACTCTTATTATCTTTGACTGATTTTGAAAAATGTAGCTGGTAGCTTTTGATGTCTTCATTTATCTATTAGATGGGAGGTAAGCTCTTTTGAAAATCTGTCATCAAGATTATAATAAGCGGTTGTAGGAAAGAAGTTCCAGGTTACAACTGCATAAGGGTCTATAGTTTCTGAATCCCCTTAATGTTTGAGACTGATTTCTATAGCAGAGGACAGAGAGCTGGGAATGGCCTTATGTGAAGAGGAATTTCTTCTGAATAATTCAAAACTACTATCAATCGAAAGGGTAAAATGTGAAATTGTCATTTTACCTTTTCCTTTCACAACAACACTTCCCCAAAAAGGCATCTCTTTTAAACAGGGCTTCACTTTACTACTCCCCCACACCCAAAGAAACATCTTTGAAATGTTTCCAAAAAAAGCAGCTGTACGAATTATTCTTGCTAAAGGCTTCATACCATCATCTTTCAGCATGTAAACTGTGTTCTCTCAGTGAGACTAATCACATGATACTGGGCATAATAGTGATACTGGGACCCACTCAGCCTGGCAAAACTGAATAGAAATCAGACCGATCTTAACTGGGAGCTGTTCCAATTTTGTTTTGGATTAAAATCAACTTTCTCTGAACCATTCCCCTCTCTTCCTTAGCTACCCCCTCCAATCCTCTTCCTCCTGAAAATAGAGACTGGTAATTGAATCACATATTTCATTATGCTTTTAGACATCCTAAGGAGATTGTTTGTAACCTAAGATTTGTTTTTGGAGTACTTCAGCACCCTGGAAATGCCAAATCAGCTTGATGCAGGACTGACTTCGTCATCCGTTTTTTAAAAGGAGACTGAGTTTACAGGCTTCTGATCTTTTGATGTTATCTTAAAAACTAAGTTTTTCTGTTCTGTCTGGACATCAAGATATTATGGTATTGGCTTAAGAGTATGTGTTTGCCCTGCTGTCCAGGATCATACAGTTGCTCTCTGTTCTGCTGTTGCACACTTATGACATTTGCCTGCCACAGAGATTACTGCATTTGTGTGCCATCGTATGCATGTAATTGGAAGCATTCTGCAATCTAGCAATCTACCAGGATGAAAGCTGCAATATAAATGTAAATTATTATTATTCAGCATATTAACCCTATATTAAAATACGTGGGGTTCCATTTTCAAAATAAAATATGGGAGACAGATTTATAAAACCCATTTCCATTGCATGTCATTCGTTAATGGGATTGTATATTTAGACCTAACAGACTACTTTAGCAATTACCTCACAATATCTGTGCATTCTGCAAGTATATAATACAGCATGAAAGTGACTTATAATATATGAAGCCCAGTGGACTTACCTTCCCAGCCCTGACAAATCTTGTTTCTTTGACATTTTCTGCTCTCATTATGAAAATATCTCGGGAAGAAGATGTAATTCAAGAGTGAGAACACATCAAGGACTGAAGCCTGATAGCTCAGACCCACGACAAAGTCTGTAGTGGGAAACAGAGGTGCAAAGTTTATGCATTTGTATGACAAAGTTGTGGACAACAAGGAAGAAAGGAACAAAATGCATCTGGTTTTGTGACAGCCTGAAGATGTTATTCATGGCACTTCTCAGATGCCATAATGCTGGTAACAGCAGCTTATGATGTGAAAAATACATTTTCATACTCATGCTTTCTGACTTCTCTTTATAGCCATTTGCCATTAGCAGATCCTGAATGGGAAATAAACAAATTCAGCTATCAACAAATATCAAATTCTGGTTGCCAGTGTCTTCAGGAGATTTTGACCCTTTTGAATTATCAGAGGAAAAGAAACTTGGTGTTCTTAACCCATAAAAACTAGTTTGAGTAAGCTTAGTCTTTGATGAAGAATACTACTGAGCTCTTGTCAGGAGCATGAGGGCACGAGCAGCCCTTACTGACCCCTCTGGGCCTCCCATGGGGCTTCCCCCCACCTCTGCCGAGGCCCAGGGTCCCATTTCAGCTCAGCCCCTTCAGTCCCTGCCTGAGCTGTGTCGCAAGCAGCCCTGCGCCTGGCTCTGTTCCCAGCTCTGTCCTCAGCTATTCCTGACTTCTTGACTGGACTTCCCAGGTTGACCTCAGACCCCCCCTTGTCACCTTGTGTTTGACTGGCAATCACTGGCCTATTGGCTGACTGTCACCTGCCTGTTCTGCCCACTCTTCCTACTCCTGGGGACTGCACCCCAGTGGGTGAGGGTGCTGTCCTGCCTGTGCTGTGGGCACCCTCATGGAGCAGCCCCGCTCTTGCTGCTCCCTGACAGTTAGCTGAGGCCTTCCTGAGCCCTCAGCCCAGCACTGTCGAGCCTAGCTCTCTGACCTTGCCCCTGTGGCTCAGTCCCCAAAGTGGGCACTATGGGACCCATCCTGTCAGCTGTGCTGGACCTGGCCCCGGGACTCCCCTGCAGATCCAGGGTAACCCCCAAACCCTGCAGGAGGCTATTGCCAACCTTCAGAGGGAGGCCATAATCTCCAAACCCTGCAATCAGAGCAACCCCTGCTCCCTGAATCCTTCAAAGGTGATAGAGTAGTATATGGGGCTTATTAGTCAGATGTGGCTAGACTTCACTGCCTACCTGATGGATGTTAGCTGCTTAGAGGTAATAATTTCCAGGATCTTGGCACTAGCCCTAGATTGAGTGTCCCCTGATATGGATGACCTTCTGCTCCAATACCCTGACAGCACCATATTGAAGCATTGAGTATATGAAGAGTAACATCTAAGCACTTCTTAAATAGGGTAAGAAAATGCAAATTAAAAACATACATTGTCTTCAAGCACTGTTATAACAATGATGGCTCTAAATATTAACTTACAAAGACATCATGTTCATTGTGTACTTTAGGCACTAGACAGATTTGAGTCTACTGTGCATCAGGGATGAATGACAGATACTGTATTCCAAAAAGCTACAAAACTTAAAGACTCACCTTTCTCTTTTGAGGGGTCTCATATATGTGATATCACCCTGTTTTACTGTAGCTCAGGTTCCAGTATTAGGCTGTGCAGATGATGTTTGAGAGGTGGACAGGCTTGCTGTTGTTCACATACCTGAGCCTTGCACAGATATACAATGTAAATGGACATGTTGCACTGCTTCTTTGCAGGATGTTCTGTTCAGATCTGGATGTATAACTAAGCATGGATGTTGTTTAGCAAATGAAAGTATTTCCTTAGAAAGCAAAGTGCATTTGATAGGGATTGATTACCCTATCTGATAGCTGTTATAGGAGGGATAAAGCCATAATTCATGGCCTGCAGTTATCACTAGTTCCTCACTGTTCACACCAGGCTAAGACACCTTCCTTGTGTATATTCAGTCATATGTGGGACAAAGACAGTGTGATGTATAGTTGGGCAAATCAATGCCCTCCACTACAGAAAGAACACAAACTAGCCTCAAAGCTAGCAGAACAGTAAAGGAGGGCCCAAGACTTGTTCCTGCGTGAGCTGGTACTGGAAGTAGAAGTGGTGTAACTGGCACTCTAATTTGTAAGCCTTGTTGGGAAGCCATCTCAGCACAGTGATAAAAGTTTCTACACCTGAGCTGATACATTTGCATGATGCTGTGTGGCTTTTATGTACGACGTGGAGACAGCACTAGATGAGGACCTCTGTGCCACGTTCAGTGTACAAGAAGGTTCCATTAGGTATGCCCAATCTATTCTGTAGAGCATTATATTTGTAAACATAAAGAGATTAGGACACAAATTTCTAAAGCATGTTTCTGTATGTGTGCTTCTTAGGAAGAAAACCTACTCTCTGGGGATCTTGCTTATGTTTCCTTATGGAACTAAAAACACAGTGTGCTCAGAGTTAACTAGCTAAGGGTTACTAAAGCCATATATATTAATCCATAATTAATCTATATTGCCAAGCCATTAATTTTTACTGATGAGACTTCTTTTCCGGTATAACTATAGAGTTGTGGACAATTGATTTTGTCTTACACCTCAAAGTAAAGGAGGAGGAGAAGGACGTGGACTTTGTTTAATAAGCATATTGTATGCATGTAGGCTTTGAATTTACACAAAGATGTATTTCTTGTTCAGTAATCCTTTGTTTCATGTCCACTGAAAATGATACCTGGGGCTTCATTTGCAGGACATCACAAGTTCTCCAGATGAAAATTTCTGTGCAGTTACTACAGTGCGGTTATGATTAGTCAGCCTTCCTATGATTCGTTCAGGAAGAACAGTTGCACTTTTAGTTTTTTGGAGGAAAAAGGCTGTCCTCCTTAGACCCCATCTTAATTTTACATGGCATCTGCTGCATTTAATTTCTCTACAACTTCCCTTAGCACCAGTGAGCCTATTCCAATTTCAAAATGAAAAGTAGAAATGTCTTGTTCAGGGCAAAATATGGGCATTTTCACCTATCTTTTTAGTTATTTTACTTTAGCTTATATTGCAAACTCTAAGCTACTGAGCTTTATCCTTCTGACTTAATGAATATTTCACTGAGGAATTCATTATCACAGTGTGTCTTTAAAGCTCTCTGACTGGTTGGCACTGTACCCATCAATATGAGAAATCTCTCTCTGTCTCACCCTACCTGTTGTACCACTCAGTCTGTCTGGGCTAGTTTGAATAGTTTGCATTAAGATGTTAGATAGTCTGAATTATACCTTTAGAGATGCTTCTTTTCTTCATAGATTAAGTAGTGAGTTTATTAAGGTGGCTATGCTTTTGATTTAGGTATCTTGGTAAAACAGATGAATATAGGACCAAGTCTTGTGTATATGATTTGATGGTGGTGATGGTGGTGGTGCTGGGATTCTTTATCCAATCTGGAGACGTATCATTTCTGTACTACATTTACAACCTCGATTTTTGATTTGATTGGCTCTTTGGAAAAAGCTCTATCCCTTTTCTTGTTGTTGAAAGGGAAGATAACAGTTGCTAGCTTTTGAGAACAATTTTTGTGTGGTAGATGTGTGGTTTCAGAGGAAGTGAAATATGAATAATAAGTATATGCCAAAAAAGAGAAACATACTGGTATAACCACTGATAAATTTAGTGTGTGTTTTCACTTGAATCCTTTTGAAGCATCATTTACTTGTATTCTTTGGAACAAGTTGAAAGATTTCAAAAAATTAATTTAAATTTTGTACACATACCTCAAAATATTAAACCTCCCTTTTCAGTCTGCTCTATTACTTACCTAAATGCTCTGAAAGTGCTGTTACTAAAACTGAATCACTCCTGTGTTATAAAGGAACACAGAATTCCCCAGATTTCTGCAGTAAGGGACTCCTCATTGCATGAACTGAAAGAAGTCCAGTCAAGTCATCTGGCATGTCCCTGAAGCTGCCAGGACAGAGGAAAAGGAGGCTGAAGTTATACTGCAATTGATCTGGGGCTGCAGCCAGACTGATACAGTTTAACAGCTTTGAGGCTGCTTTAAACGACATCTGAAACCAAGCTATGTCCACCATATCCGGGAGACATAAATTACTTCTTGCTTTCTCAGCTGAATATTGAGTATTTTTATTAAAGGAAAGAGGAAAAAGTACAGCTTTATGAAAAAGTATAATTACTACTCTTTAAAGTATAGAGAATATATATTCAACTCTTTATTAGATATGGAGTATTAACTCATAGATGCCCTAACTGAGATTGGTAGCCTGTTCTGCTATACAGACATACAGTGAAAAATGGTACCTGCCCAAATAAATTGCTATCTAAAGAGACAAGATAGAAGGAAAAACAGCATAAAGGAACTATGATTATTACTCCCTTGCTACAAAGGCAAATGAAATGAAATGTCCAAGGTCACAGCAGAAGTCTGCTGAACATGGAAGAAGGGAAGCTCGGATCCCTGAGCCTGCCTGTTGGCTGCGCCCTGAGGAGGGATCACCAAAGGACCCCACTCCAAACGTCCCCCTGTGCCAGTGTTCCCTGGTACACACAGCAGGAAAGCCTGCGTGACTCTCCTGCTCGGGGCTTCCTGTGTTCCTATGCTACTGCAGGAATGAGGTTCTGTTTTAGGGAGGTCTGCTATGCCGTTTATTCAGAGTAATGCTTAATAACACTCAGCCACTGCCGTACAGGGAGCCAGGCCAAATGGCTTGGATTTTTTTAGCCTTAGTCTTTCTGCTTTTTATTGTAAACAAGAGGGGGGAAATCATGTAAAATAAAACATAATTATTTGTCATATCCTAGATATATAAATCTGATAAAAAATAATGCTTATGGATTTTGTTTGAAGTTTTAAACTGGCAGGGTGGAGGATGATTTTCTTCTCCTGTCTTCATCATACTATTAAAAAGAAAGCTCTGTGTGCAAGCTGAGGAGATCTTAACTTTTCGGTCTTGTGTATGTGTTCCTGCTTGCACTTCGGCACTTTTTTATTTGCTCTTTGTGTTGGTTCCTGCACAGGGGATGTACAATGCAGTAACAGGCACAGCAGTTTTGAACAGATGTAAACATGGTCCAGAATAGGAAAGGGTCAGGTCTTCTATGTCTTTATACCCTATGTATTCCTAGTGCACTGGTTACTTTAACGGTTTTGGTGATCAAATTTGAACAATAAGAGGATTTGATGCATTTGGTGTTGAATACAGTTAACTTATTCTAGAGTGTGAGATTGTTAAATGAAGTTTCAATTAGTGCTAAAGGTTGAGATGGCATTGTGTATTCTCGTCTCTAAGATGAGAGTAAGGTGCTCCCAACCTCAGGAAGCAGGAACTAAATTTTCTCTTTAAAAAAAGCGATTAGAAAGGTAACTTTCAAATATTAATCAGATGCACCTGAAGCAGTGCTGGCTGAATTATTTGCGGGGAGCTTTCAACAGTAGCCCAGTAAATGAATTCTATCATATACAGCACAGTTCAAATAGACATAATTTATATTTCAATGCTGTTAATTGTTTCAAAGCTGATTGAAGTTTGTTAGAAAAAGGGTCATTTTATGGAGATCATGACAGTGTATTTTGAGTGACAATCCACTGTAAGAATAATGTATGTAGCATTTAGGAGATGCTACTACATTTTTTTTGAGGTAGGAGGCAAGCCTGAGGAGGCAAGCTGAGTCTAGTCCAAGAGGTTTGTCAGAAGTCGGAGTCACATGGAGGGGGAGCCTGATGGAGCTGAGCAGAGGAAACATGAATATCATTTAAGTATCTGCATAATTTTCTATGAGTTTCACTGTTATTATTCCAAGATAGCTGAGCCTCTCGGCATTTTGTGGTGACCTCAAGTGCATCTAAAACGTGTTGAGACAGTCCTCTCCTCTCTGCCCTTATTTCACATAAACTTATTTTGCATTAAACTAATATATTAATCTATTGTATATCACAATCACTAAACAAACAGAATGTTAATCAGAGGTGAAGCCTGAGGAGGGCTGCAGAGAACTGCTGCCCTCCCTTGACCAGGCTGCCTGCTCAGCACTGCCTGCCCTCAGTGTGCCTGTTCCAGCTAAGCCTACAGCAAAATGTCACCCACAGGTTTAAGTGGTGATCATGGGACACTTCTAAACTCATCAGAGCCATCTTGTGGCATTTTGAGTAGGAACTTGGCTTACAGATGGAGCTGAAGTGTTCTGCTTCTCCTCTTCAAAACATTGCTATCTTTTCTGGTGGTGTTTTTTGTAAATTTAATATGGAGACTCCACTTCTGAGCTGTTAGATGTTCAACTATTTTTTGTCTAGAAAAAAACAGATCAAGTTGGAATTAAAACTAATTCAAATTGTTTATTTAGCATAGGAAGCTTACATGAAATGGTAGATAAGACACTGTAAGATCATGTATATACTTCCATATATGTTTTTCCATGTTTCACCTTTAACAGGGATTCAGGTAGGTTTGAAGCCTGCATTACCTTCTCAAATTCTAGGACATATTTCAAGAACATACTCCAGGCAGTCATAATTTTGGAAAGACTTCCTAGTGCTGCCTACACAAATCTTTCTTTGCGAGTAAACCTGGGTTCATTTTCTAGGTCTATTAATTTGGTGCCTTAGAACCCAGGAGTCCAGGATGAAAGATGGAAATCCTTTGGGTCACTGGTCGTAAAAAGCCATGTTTTATACTGATTTCTGAGTTTGGATCTGAACAGCATTGTGCGCACAACAACCAAGTTGTGGGCACAAAGCACTAGGAACAAAATGAGCATCGCAGAATTGTGTGTCAGTGCTATAACAACATTAGTTTAGACCAGGGTAAGTGATAATTTGAGCCTGAGGAATCTTGTCACTGGGAAAAAAGCCCAAGTCAGCGTTTGAGAGCACAGGAATAAAAACCAAGGCCTTGCTATACTTAGGAGTATTTCTTTGTTGCCTCATATCTCTAACACTTTTACCTCTGCCACAGCTGTTTGACGTGACTGCGATTGTTTCCTAACAAGGCAAAATTTATATTAACTGCTGCTGTCACCTACTAGGGGACACCTCTTGTCTGCAAGCATCTTTCTTCATGTTTCTAACTTACAGACTATTGATAAGATTGTCCAGCTGTGCACCTAAGTACTTATCTCCAAGGAAACTGTTCATATTGCATATGCAATGTGCTCAGCTTTTCCTGGATGTGAGATAAAACCCTACATTTCCAACATGATAGCTCAATATAATGGCACATCAGGTCAGTTTAATCTATTGCATTGTAAATACTTAATATTCTAGATTCTCTGGATTAACAGAATGTATTCAAATTGGAGACTTTTTGCCAGCATTAGAGAAGTTGTAATATCTAAGCACATTACTATGTCATAGAACATAATTAATTTGTATTTGCTTTGTTTAATATAGGGGGAACAGCCCAAAGAATTTAGTACAGCAGTTGGCCTGAACTCTGTCAGATGATTATATTTAGGGAAGATAGAATTTTAAGCACTTTGATTTAAGAATCTTGTGGACCGAAATTATTTTGAAATTGTATTCTTTGCTGTGCTTTCATGCTGCGGTGACATGAAAAGCCTCAGCAGTGTAAAGCGTGGAAGTTACCTTAACCTTCCATCAAAATGGGTGCTAAAAGACATATACAGTTTGATTTGTCTCTTCTGCAATTTAGATATCTACATTTCAGCTAAATGCCTTGGGCTTCCTTTATAGTTAGTGGCATTTAGGGTGATGAGCTCAGATAGAAACTTCTGTATTGCAGATATCTTCATTTGGTCAATGAGTACTAGCAGTCTAAAAAAAAAATTGAGAGGAAATATGTAATAATTTGTTGTAATAGGCTATTGAACACTTGACTCTGTGTATCACCAGTATAAGATAGAAAACGTTCTCTCCAGCTCTAAAGCTAGTGCTACATGTTTATACTTAGAGGAAGCATTTTGATGAAACATCAATTGCTATAATGCACGTTCCTTTTGGCAATGTCAGTAAAAAGAATGAGGACTGAAAGAGCAGTGGAAATATAATTTAGAGGTTGTACTTCTCAAGGTCAGATGAGAAAACATACTTTGACATGGCCTTTGCTTTATCTGCTCTGTGGATAGAGACTATTGGATTGATTGCTTGCTACCTTACCTTTTCCCTGAATATTTGCACTCATTTGCACACATTTCAGTGTTCTAATCACATGGAGATGTTTGGACCCCTCTGTCTCATGCACATACATAAAGGCATAAGGAGTAGCTTTAATCACAGCATAAGAAAGAAAAGCTATGTTCCAGTGGCATCTCTACTTCAATTAGAAATTAAAAGCTTTTGTTGATGAGTGTTCCTATTAAGATTTGTACATTTTTCTCATTTAGGGCACCAAAAGCTACTTCATGAAGGAAGCACATCTTTTAAATAGTTTGTAAACTGTGTGTTCTGTTGCTTAAATTGACTTCTAACAGTATTAGTTTATGAGCAAGTGTGGTTCAGTTTTTTGGATTGTTTTTGTTCTCAGCAAACATTTAAGTCTTGGTTAAAATATCTGTAGAAACAAATTATATTTTGTGCTATGTAAACAAAGTTGTAAAGAGTAGTGCATTTCACATAGATCTGGTGGTAGCAACATAAAGCTAATATCAGCAAATGAGACAGAAGGAAACCAGTTGCCTCCTCTTTCTAGTGTGCAATCAGTGTAAGAGTCTCTAAGATGGGCAATTACCTTAACTGTCTGCCTAAAGCAGCAACGAGTCGCACGATCGGTCCAGTGCGCAAGATTATGCACTCCCCACCACTTGATGAAAAAATTCAGTCTGCATTGATAGCTACCATATAATTCTAGTGTACTGCTTTTGAACTTATTAAGAAGCAAAAAGGATGCTAAGATAACCAAGTTAAAAAGCAATGGAAAGAATAATATTTCATCAAGTATTGACTTCCTATTGGAGTTAGAATAGCACAGAGTGATACAGCGATTGCTCAGAATCAGATTATAAAACCTTTCTTTTTCTGCTTGAAGAATCTCAGCCATTTTCATTTGTGTGTGTTAATTTTCTTTAACAGATTTGCCTTTGTTCTAGTTGAAATATGCAGAATAAGTTGTCATATTTAGGATAATTTATAATATAGAATATTACACCCCCCAGCCCTGGTATTTCTAGCAAAATGAAATTATGAACATTCCTAATCCTTTGTTTGAGTCTATGCTGTTTAGTAATCCATAAAGGAAGAAAGCCAAATAAACAGCTGGCATGTTTTAGCAGTTACTACTAGCTTCTCTCCTGCCTGTCTCTGTTGGGTAGAAGGGATTGCCTGGTGAATTTAAACGCAGGGCTGAGCACCACACATTCGCATCTCCCACTTTGACTCTGCTGTTACACTGAGCAATTCTGGCACAAAGGAACTCCACAAATGATGAGGCTTCTTGGTGGTAGGAGCGAGACATCCTTCCCCAGGGTTAATCTGAAAATGTGATGTGGGCTCTGGAATAAAGACTGTCACAAACCCCGCCACTTCCATTTCTAGTGCAGGGCCTGTTTCTCAGGCTATATTCTCTGAAATAAGTACGTGCCAACGTGTATATGTAAAAAGATGAGAAGTAATTTCCCTCACGCCTTCAAAAAGGCAAAGGCATTGAGCGCACTTTTCTCTTTGGATGACGATAAAACAAAAAAACATAAAATGAGTATCAGTCACATATTAATGAGCTGGCGATGATACCTGCAATATGAGATTGGTAGTATGGTAGTATAGAAGTTTGCTTCACTCTTAGAATGACTTTCTCCACAAGAAAAAATCAAGACTTAGTTAATACTCATAAATTAGTGTACACTGCAACTACAGTCAGCAGAGCATTTTTCATTTAAAATGCAGCAGTATGCAAACTGTTACTAATTTTTTGATTCTGTCTTCCATAATTTATATTTTAACATTATCAGTATTGTTCTGTATAAGCTGCGAAGATCAATATGATCTACTGTTTTAGATACATCCCAGTGTGTTTTTAAAAAGCTCAGCAATCTTTGAATAACTCAACACCAGTAAATGGCACATATGTTTTATTTTCATAATCATATTCCTGTTTGAGAGTATTTTCCCTCCCTTTGTCCCAATTTTTTGTTATAGCATCTCAGCTTCTTGCATCTCAACTTCACTCAAGGAGTAGATAGTATTGAGTTATATTTTTTCTGTGGAATCGGCAGTACCATTTGAGAAACAAGGTGCTACTCTGAATTTATAATGATTTATATTTATTAATGAATACTAATTTATACAAATAGTTTAACTGACTTCAGTGGAGGGTAGAAATGTTCAGATGATGCTTACAGATTTGTATCATGGTTAGCATGAGGAGGTTACATATCTGACTGTGGCTTCTGGTTGACACCATAAAATATGCATATTGAGCTATGAGCCTCATAAAGCTAGAGTGTGACCCATGTAATGTTTAAGTATGTTGGGTTACTTTTCTGTTTTGAATTTCTTCATGACAGATATTTTCACATAGTATTTCATAGTTCTAGAATTTTTTTTTACCATTCTGGAATTTTTTAATTTTTAAAATCCTGGTTGTAATGCAGTGCAAAATGCTGTGGTCCCTAATCCTATTTTTTTTTCTTCATGGTTCTTATGTCATCTCCTCTGTTTAAATATCTACTCACTCTTTGTAACTTGTTTAGAGATCAAGGTATTGATTTACGTCTCTGGCCCATAATGTCCAGCTACAGTAACATGTCCAGTCCAGTCCAGTCCTCCTTTCTTTACTAATTTAAGTCACGGTGTTAAAGTCTGGGTTTTCTGTACCTTTTTGGCAGATTTTCAGTCTGGTAATAATTGTCCATAGCTTTATACATACCCTGTCTTTAGTTTGTGCTGTATAAATCTTGATGTATAAACGTACTAGTACGTCACTGAACAACTTAATAGCAATTACACTTTATTATAATACAAAAGAATGCATATATATATATATGCATAGAATACTTTTCTAAATAAAGCTTTTAAAAACTCAGGTCATAATTTTCAAATTTTAGTTGACAGATAATTTAGTTATCTAATGCCTCTCTTAAATCTAAGTGTTGGAGTATACTGTTAGAACCCTTATTCATATGTCTATATATACAAACTTTTAATCTACAAACTTTTACCTTCTTTTAGACACTCAGTGTGAATATGTTGGCTTGTGCAGTTAGAGAACCTGAAAGCCCAGTGCTCAGAGTCTCTCTTATTTCAGAGCTGCCCTCTCTTTGTGCCCCAATCTGCACCATGCTAAAATCCTTTACCCTGAAATCTCTCTTTAGCCATGCCTGATGTAACCATCTGAGCCCACAATGAACTCTGGTAAGTATGGTAGATCATACTAGCTCTTCTTTCTCTGACTCTTCTATTGATGATAATAAATGTAAATCTCAACTTAGTTAAAATGGATAAATATAATATCTTTCTGAATGCTGAGACATAGTCCATCCAATACGAGAATTATACATCCCTTTTCACTGACTGATTCCTTTTTACCTATTCTGGTGTCACTCTTCATTTCATTAATTTTTCATTTTCTGCCTCCAGGAAACTTCTCTCTGATTCTGGCATGTTTCCCTCTTTCTCCCTAGTGAACATACTTGAGACAAAGAAATCTTTTAGCTTTGCAGCACTCTGTGCCTCATCTGTCATCAACTCGCCCTCATCCATCACACCAAGAGACTACAGTCTCCCTCAAAATCCTCCTCGTCCATATCTGTTTGTAAAACCTTTTGTTTGTCCTTCTATCATTGACTAGAATTCTTTTTAAATTTTTGCCTTCTATACTGGTGTTTTCTTATTTTTACTGTTTTAACAGGTATGTGTGTCTCAATTACAGCAATAATAGCATTTGACTGATGTTTGTAAGCACAGTCTTGGGGTGGGGGAAGAAAGCATGCAGTTAGCAGCTGTAAAGTGCTTTACAACTATATCCGCCTGTAGATTTTACACAAAACATTCATTGACTTTTCTGCAGTAGCAGAACACTTTATTTTTCTCAGAAAAGAAAGTCAGAATATACATAATACCCCAGTTCACTATAATGGCAGGGACAGGCACTCAATTGCTATGAATTGCCTTAGCTACACTAAAGATCAGGGTTAAACAATTTCCACTAGTGTGCATCAGGTGAGCATATTGTTTGTAAGGGTCTTTTGTGCAACCAATGAAACTAGAAATGTCATGTTAAGTGACCAAGTTGAAAGAGGCTCAGATTCCAAACTGTGACTATCAGCTGCTAAAGACAATGAAAGAAAGAGATGGTTTGAATATATCCTCACTGTGAATGGTGGCTGCTTACCATGTTAAAATGCCTACCTCTGCAATATTTTCTTGAGCATGAGCCATTTTTAAATTTCAGATAAAGAGACAAGAAACACCAATGGATTTCAGTCTTGTTCAAAAAATTATTTAATATAGACCAGCTCACTGCTTCTACCACAGTCGGATATAGTGAACCACGCAGTGCGCAGATGTGATGTACAGAGCAGGTTTTCATGTACTTTGTGTAATGGATTAACAATTTAGGATTAATGTGTACATGGTCAGTATGAAACTACAAGTGCAGCCTTTGTCTTTGATAGGTTCTCATGAGCCACATGAAAGGGCTTCACCAGCCCTTACAAGGCGGGGGTTACCATTCTCTTCTCCCTAAAGAAACCCTGAACTAAGCACTCCTAGAGGAGACAAACATTAAGTAATATCAAATGAATTGCATCTAGCTCTTTAGCAAATATTATATTTTTGGTTAATTTTGCTATCTTAGTGGCATCTTGGTCTCATCTTGTGGACAAAGGTGCCACTGCTGGATGTCAGCAAGGGTAGACAAATAAAGACCAAAATACAGTCCTTACCTGTAAATAGCTATGACTGCAGGTACCATACAACAGATGAAAAGCATATTGATGGTGAAGGGAAAGCAAAATACAAGACATTCTTGGTCAACATTGTAAATAGTTATCTCACTATACCTGCCATCTAATCTTTGTCAAGGTTTTGCTTGGGCGTCACCACAAATGAAAAACTCAAGGAACAATTAGAGATGTAGAATTAGACAGCTTTGCAAATGTTAATGGAAACACTTAAATACGGAAGACAACCCAGAGGAAATATCAGAGAATTTGTTAGAAAAATGAGTGGTTGTATGGCATTTTTACTTCAGAATTTTTCTTTACAGGGAAGAATACTCTATACAGTATTGACTTCAAATTTCCTATTATCTTTCAGATCTTACAGGTCTGTGTACTCATTATCACTGTTCTATATTGTTTGACTAACTGATTCATTACATCAGTTTAGACTGGAATTTTTGTAATTCTAATCCAAGATTTTTGCTCAAATCTGTAATCTACCAACAGAATTATGTTCCCAGGTAGTCCACTCTTTTGTTTAAAAATATGCTAAATTATATTCCTGTCCATTTCTAAGCCAACCTAAAATCATTTCCAGAACTCATCTACCATCTCTAAAATGGACATTTTTTAAAAGCTTTTCATCTCCATAGGTAGAATTACAGAATCACAAAACAGCTGAGGTTGAAACAGATCTCTGGAGATCATCTAGTCCAATCTCCCTGCTCAAGACAGGGTAAACTAGAGCAGTTAGCTACAGTCCAGTTGGGTTTTGAGTATCTCCAAGAACGGAGACTCCACAACCTCTCTGGGCAACCTGTTCCTGTGTTCAACCACCCCCACAGTAAAGAAGATTTTTCTTACTTTTAAATGTAATTTCCTGTATTCTAGTTTGTGCCTATTGCCTCTCATCCTGTCACTGGATACCTCTGAGAAGAGTCTGGCTCCATCTTCTTTACTCCTTCCTATCAGATATTTATACCCGTTGATAAGATCCCCCCTGAGCCCTCTTTTCTGTGGGCTAAACAGTCCCAGCTCTCTCAGCCTCTTCTCTATATGAGAGATGCTCCAGCCCCTTCATCATGTTCATGGTCCATTGCTGGACTCGCTCCAGTATGTCCGTGTCTTTCTTGTACTGGGGAGCCCAGAAGAAAGCAAAGCACTCCAGATGTGGTCTCACCAGTGCTGAGTAGACGGGAAGGATCACCTTGCTCAATCTGCTGCTGATGGTCTTCTTAATGTAGCCTAGGATGCTATAGCCTTCCTTGCAACAGGGATACATTGCTGGCCCATGTTCAAATCATTGTCCTTCAGGTCCTTCTCTGCAAAGCTGCTTTCCAGCCAGTTGCCTGTACTGTTGCCTAGGGTTATTCTTCCCCAGGTGCAGGACTTTGCATTTCCCAGGTGACCAAATGTTGATTTGTCACTTGCTAACCTCATTTCTATAGTTTGAGTTACTTTTGCTTTCCCTTTCTAAGATTTCTGTTTCACACACAAACTCCCATAGATGGGATTTTATATTGTCTACTTTTTGAAGAAATGTCATCTGTGAACAAGATTCAGTTATGAGCTAACCCAGATTCTAGAAGTATTCAGATAAGGATTTGATTCTTCACTCAAATTATTTCAGTTTTGAAATACAATTTTGTGTAATTAAACAAAGGCAAAATATTTTCTGATTCATAGTTGCAGCCAGAAGTTTCCTTATCTTACTTTGTTTATGGAAGGCTGAGAAGTTGCATATATACTATCCTGACAGAGCATCCCCCATGGCACTGAAGTTAAATATCCTGACAGTTCTCACTGGCTAGCTCTTTGCATGTCCCCTAACACTTTCTGACTGTATTGTTGAATTTCCATGAAAAAATACTAAGAACACCCTACCCCTCTGTACTTAATTTAAGAGTCCCTCGAGTGTTCCAACACAAGATCGGATGGCATGACCTGTGCTACCATGTCCTCATATGACACTTCATGCCTTTGTGCGTGGTATCCTTCCTCAAAAATCCCTTGGTCTAGACAGAAAATTCAGGTGTGTCATGTATAATAATGTGCTGTTGCTCTATCAGGCCTGCTACTGCAGCAGCTGGTAACCTGGAGCACCTGGTCCCAAGATGAAGTATAGGTATGTTTTGTACATGGGGGGAGGATTACCAGTGCCGTAACTTTGTCAAAATGTTGCAAAACAAATTCTTGTATGAGATAATTGTTGTCTGGTTGGCCTAGTAGAACTGCTGGTTGACAGGCAACTAATTTGGGTTTAAGAAGTTGGTAGAAACATACAACAACATTAGGAAGGACAACTCTTGCTTGGGACAGGTAGGCATGAAACATTGCAGGAGGTCCTTAGCAGGCTGCCATTTAGGCTGTAGATGGCAAAATGCCATTTTTGGAAAGAAATTCACAGGCTGACCATACTTTTCACTGGAAGAAGGAAAGACAGAGGTGGAGGACAGCAAGAATACCTCCAATGAGAATAGTGGTGAAAATTTTAATACGGTGATGTGACTGTATCGTCCTCTTGCAATGTGCAGACAATAGAGAACCTCTAGTAGGTAGTACCATATCACCAACCTGATGAGGGGCACCGCTCGGGAACAGTAAAACACCTCTCCCTAGGGACGATGATTAGCAGGCCTGGATCATAATGAGGCAATAAGACACTGCTATCTGCTGAGGGTATTCTGTCACCCACTTCCAGAGTGGTCTGCCCACACACCAAACTACTTGCTCTTCTCCACTCCAGACCACCATCACCAGCTAGACATACATTAGCTCTCAGCAGGATCTCCAGCTGAATTGGTTCCCCTGCTGCCCTGGTTGATGTGGACTAAAGGCACAGACTTTCTGGGTTAATTGCTTTGACAGTCTACTCCGGGACTATCAGAGGAAGACCTCCATACATCAGACAATGAGAAGGAGCAGAACACTGGTGAGTCATTTTGTGTCTTTTCAGTTGGAAGAATTGGGAGCAGGACTAAACAGGCCAAAGGAATAAAGGGAATACAGTTTTTAGGTGTTGGTTACATAAGAGGAAAATGGGGCAAAGATGGGATATACTCCCACAAATAAGCCTTGCTTCACACTGTCACCATTACTCCAAAGACCCTTGGGTGAGAAATACAGCAGATTCATATAATGTGACTTCCCATATTATATTTGTTGTTCATATGTGGAGATTATGCTACAAAAAAGTATTTGCTTTACAGTAGCCTTTACAAGTGTCCTGCATGCTCCTTTGCCCTATCAGGGATTATAAGCCACTTCAGCTAGGAATGACAGACTTGTCCCATACTTTCCTTATAGAGTCACCAGAAAATTAAGGTCAGAAACAGTGAGGACTTCTTTGTCTCCTGCTGTGCCAGTGAAGACAAGAAACTAATTTCTGAGTACACAGGAAATTTTGGCTGTGATGTACTGGACTCATGATAATTTCCATGCAGGCATGGAGAAACTCACCTGGAAGGAAGATATGCAAAGCATGCTGCCTTGACATGCACCAGAGCTCCATGATGACTGACAAATAGGAAGACTGACATTGCCAAGAGATTTTGAATGAGTTGATGATATGAGGGGTAGATGGTGCTTCTTTCATGAAAGCATGAACTTAGTTGTCCACCACAACTGTAAAGGGAAGTCTGCTCTTCCCCTCACATGTTTCTCCTCATCTAGTTTACATTCATGCTTCCTTTTAAGCATACAGAATGCAGCCAAACAAACAAACTCCAGCTGAGAACATAGGCTGCTGCCATCCCAAAACTTTGGTGTCCAGCAAAGTGCGTGACCCTAGGGGCAATGAATGGCCTAGAGAGAGTACCTGCAAATTCCTCAGTATCAGTAAGAAATACTTCTCACCCACAGTTGTCAATGTAGCAGTGTAGAGCAAGGAGAAAGATGGCTGTGGGTTACCCTACAAGGTGATTGAGCCTAGAATATTTTCTAACTTTGATTTCTGTCATTTATTTGTAGGCCAGGAGGTCCTGTCTGTTCTTTTACAGACAATTGAATAAATCACTTCTTAAAAGAACATAGGAAAAGGGAGCTGAATGTGTGATCTTGTGTCTCAGTATTGTAGGCAAAGAGTGCTCATAGTCTGACTGATTGTTTATTATGTTTCTAGGTTATATACTGATTGGTGCTATGTAGTCCTCTGTTTCTCAGGAGGATTTTAAGGACTAGAATATGTCATCTGCCCTGGATAGTGCCTCTAGGTGTATTTAATCTGAATGGATTCTGAAGGATTCCAGATGATTCTAATAAGCAGACATAGATGATTTGTCTCTAGATTGTGACAAGTCTTCATGGAGTCTGATCTGGCCCCAGTACACAGGGCTTATTTTAATAAAGATGCTTTCTTACTCTTTGTGTTTGTACCAGTAGGAATGTCAGATCTTCCCTTATGTATTCTGTCTGCACTGTAACTAGAGTGTGCTGATCTTCCAGTGGAAAGGACTAGTTAATATGTTCATTTTTCTCTAGTCTTTACTCTTCCAAAGAGATAAAAGAAAGTCCCTGGACTGGGTTAATTATATGTTCTAAAGTATTACCCCTTGTCAGCAATCTTACTGTGTATATCTGGCAGCCAGTAATGTTTGCTTCCTTAAAATCAATTTAAAAAATTCAGTATAGCTATTTTGTGAACTTAAAGAGATTTGGACTTTTAAATCAATCGTTTTCTTATCTCACCCTCTGGAAGACAAATGCCACTATTGCATGCCCCCTGGGTCAAGCTCTTAGCTTCTAACATGAAAAAAACACATCCTCAGATGACATTCAAAGAGTGATTGGACCAAGAGTATATTTGCAGGATGGGGCAGAGGCACCCAGCATCAGAACCAGGGCATCTGTGGAGTGAGGAGAAAGGTTGGAGAGTGTCTGGGTGACATCCTCCAGTGTAGCACTCAAAATGGCAGGTGCATGAGGCAACTGCCTCTTGCTCCATGCTATGTAGTGAGCACAGCAGAGGTGCCTGCTCACTGCTTTCACAGGTACAGAGTCATACTTTCAGATGACTATGGGAGGAAAACCAAACAGGAACAGATGGGTAGGGAGAGACATGTGTGAATATAGATGGTGGAGATGACACAAGCCTTCATACAGAGAAGCGTAGGTTACAGCTAAATAGTGTGTTATAAACACACAGAACAGTTTTTCTAAGCAGTTGCCTGGACTGGGACATAAAGGCTGTCCTAGCCCTTGCAGACAGATAGGAAAGAGTACAGGAGAGAACAACAGGTTTAACTGTTTAATGTTGAGTCCTGGGAACTCGAACAATGGGTTGGACAGAATGGCACTGCTTGTTATGGCAAAAGTTGGAAAAGTCCATTAAGCTTAGAGGAAAGTAAGTGGATAAAGGTGGGAGATAATTGTCTGGAGAAGTGGATGGTAGATTTAGAAGGAATGGTGAGAGAAAAGAGTTGAGAACAAGACAGATTTTCAGCTTTGAAGTAGATAAGTATGGGTATAGAGAAATGATCTCCCCAGTGTATTCACAGTTTGGATTTGCACAACTTTCCTTTCCGAAACTAGGCCCACCAAGGTTGTACCTAAGTTTGGCATTTAGTAGGTGAGGACTTTCCAAAGACTACAGTGGGGCATAGGTTAAATTCACGTACAGACTGTGAATTGCACAGTGAGCTACCATGAACTTGATGAGTTCTGATGTTGTGTCAGTCTTGTGGGGAGTGCCAGTAGGTCTTAAAAAATCAAAAGATTTGCTTCAAATTCAGCCAGGAATAATTCAGATCTTATTTAAATGGGGACAGATAGCATAGTCATCAGAGTATTACTACCATGGCAGTAAAGGCACAGTAGCTCCTGTTCTGCTCCTTGGTGTAAATGCCAGAGCTCTAAAGCAGTTGTGTGACCAGCATTATATGCAAATTCTCACACAAATGTCAATTAGGTCATGGAGTGTGGTGGAGTGATATTTCTCTGGAGGATACTGTAAGGGAGAGTGTCCTGTCCCTGAATGCCATGGCCTGACACAGGCCCCTGGCTTTGCCTAGCCAGTCCACGTCCCCACAATGATCTGTGATGAATGTGATGGTGGGCTTGACAGACTCAAAACTGCTTTGGCGCAGGCCAGCTTCCGGGGGTAAGACACCCTGCATCTCCATTGGGATGGGGTTCAGAAATGGGTATGCTGCCTCTTTGGTGCCAATGCTAAGTCTTGTCATAGTGACTCATCTCTTACAGTGCTAATGATGGATGGGCAGTGCTGTCAATACACAGTGATCCAAAGCAGTGGCATTAGCAGTCAAGTCTGTCCCTGCTTAGACTTCACTGGGGCCTCTGCCTCTTCTCTTCCTGTCACAAATATCAGATTGTCCAACAGGAAAAGTTAAATTGCAGCTTAAGGAGGAGTGGGACCTCTACGTAGGGTTCAGTAGTGGTTCAGGGCTTTCAGTGCGGAAAAGACAAGTGAGAGATGCACCAAACGCTACAAAGACCTTACTAAGGATGCAAGAGAGCTTATGGTGTAGATATCATGCCTAGTTCTGCCTCAACATGGAATATGAACATTCCTAGTCCTCAAGTGCCCTGAAAATGCCTGCAGCATAGACATATATGGGAAATTTATGTCTTGAAAGCAATCTTTTATGAGCAGCCTAACAGAGAATTGCTGGTGTAAACAAGGAGGTCTCTCCTACAGTTGAATATATGAGTCAGAAACAGGAAGAATTTTTTTAGCTGGGGTATCTCTTGTATCATGAAAGATTAAGCTTCACCCAAATGGTAGTACAGAAAGTAAGGTAAACTGTCTACTCTGCCTCCCCACAAGGATTTTCAGTTGAATGGAGCTGAGTGGGAAGGGAGACCGAAGTTGTAAAGCAGTAGGTGCATTCTTCCCTTAGGCTGAGATGACCACGTGTCTCTTGTATCCAGTCAGTTGTCTGCAGTTAGGATGTTTGTCTGACAAACACACATTGTCCTTCTTCCATAAGGCTTTAAATTTTTTGATGGTAGAAGACTGACACATTTTGCACACTAGGGTTTGCAAAGCTGAAATCTGATTTTCTGTTACTTATGTTAACCAATACTATAAAATAATATAGTATAGTATATAAAATAACTATAGTTAATCTAGCTTTTAAAGCTCATCTTTGGTGTATTATAATGATTTTTTTGAAATGCAGAAAAAGAAGAAAATACTTCTGGCCTGATCCTGGGATTTATTATCTGTGGGTGCACTTTATTTCCACATGAAAGTCCACTTACATACTTCCCTGAGATTCAAGATGAGTGGTGTGGGTATCTGTATTGTTGCCCAAATTAACATTTCTAGTTTAAATTTAGCTTCTTAACTGCATAACAGTACATATGATTGTTTCTATAGAGCAGTGAGAACAAAGGAGTCAAATCAAATCTTGATTTCCACAGTGACACTAAGACAATGTAATAAGGTCAGTAAAGCCTTCTGTTCTGTCCTGTGTGTCACCCTGGCACACTGCTGCTTAAAACATTATGGAAAGAAACTCATACTTTTGAGGCAAGTTGACAATATCATCACCTTACTATCACAAGGAAAGCATAACCTTAAATGCCTTCTTATCATTACACCTTGCATTAGTGGACCACTAAAAATTCAGTTCAGGTATTTTGCCTCATAGTCTCCTTCATTAGGTGCTAATTTAAAGTCTTTTCCTACAATTAGCATAGAATCTATTAGTTTATTTCATTTCATATGCTTTCTTCTTTACTGGTGCCAATCCATAGTAAAAGTTTATGCAATTCCTGTATTAATAGCTGAATATTTGTAATAGAATATGTTTAATAAATTGGTTCACAGAGTAAAAGCTGTACAAAGTTGTGTCTTAGAGGCACAATTTATGTCTTATTTCAGAACTACTAGTGAACACACTGGACTATTGGTGTTTTTGTTTAGTGTTTATTTCTGATGTGTTGGCAATTTTATAATAACAGTATATAAGGCTACACAATACACATAGATGTTACAAACAGCAAGAATGCAGGCTACAGTTTTATTAGTGGTAAGAATTTAGGAAATGGCCCACATGAAATGAACACAAAGACCCCCAAAACAATGCAGTGTAGGATTACATACAACTAAAATGTACTGTCCTGAACCAATTAAACAACCCACATCTCCCACTAAGAAAATAAAAGCATCAGTCATAGAAAGGCAGAGCAAGACCATTCGAATTTGACAATGTGATGGTCAGGGGTTGATTCCCTGAAGAAGTCTGTTAGACTTTCAGGATGTACCCAAATTAAACTCTGGAGTGATGCCAATACTGTGGAGTCCTTAACAGAGTTCAAAGATGCAGCCTAGCAGTCTTCACCTTTGCTGTCCTGTGTCTCCTCTTTAGATCTTGCTCTGGTGATGTTAACTGCTTAATTCCCAGCTGAAGCACTGAAATCTAACCCACTTGAATGATTTAAAATGCATATTATCTATTTGGTATGAATTATCTGATTTTACTAAGTAGAATGGTTTTATCTTACATACTCAAATACCATGGTGATAAACATATTAGATATAAATATCCAGTCAGAGAAAAGCAGCTTTTCCCACTGATTTTATCTCTTCTGAAAAATATACTCCCAAGCTCTCTGTTCAAAAATCATTTCCAAAAGCTGCGGTGTTAGCTTTAAAAAAAATCACCACTGCACCTAGGCTTGAGAGATAATAGTCTCATTAAGACATGGGCAGGTTGGTTAAGGAATAAACCTTCACTTAGGTAAAGTGAGGAAAATAGTAAACTACTTCACAGTCTTTCCTACTTAAGTATATGTTTTCTACAAATGATAGTTTAAGACACATTGAACATCTGTGACCAAAGTTGTATGTCTGCTAATGAAAACAGACTATGCTAAGACATCCTTGAAGCACATTAATTTAGGACACGACAATAGAAACAGCTATAGCATAATGACAGATAATTTCTTCCTCCCTGATCCTTGAGGACTAGTATGGACAACTGATTTGTAAATGGAAAATGGTACTGATTGCCCCAGTAGGTACTATATGCCTGACATGCTTAAAGCAATGGCTTTTAGAGTACACATAAGCTTGTCAACATTAGCCTTTCAAAAACTTGTGACTTGCTGTTTAGATTATATCTTAGGACGCAGTTTTATGGATAGGTGAGAATATTTAGCATTTGGAAATGCTAAATGATTAATCTTGGTTATGCACAGCTTCTGTTAAATTATGCAAGTCCTGACCTGTAATAGGGTTTGAGATGACATGGGTTTTGAGCAGATTAAGTTTCTTTTCAGGGACAGATATTCATGCACAGCTGAATATTAGGTATTCAACAGCCAAGGTCTTGTGGTCCAAAACTGGAATGGCTTAATGTGTATAACTTCCACTGAAGTCAGTAGGAATAATAAATGCTGAATGAGGGCTATTGTCTTGTAATTGGTACAAGACTTGAAAGCAGAAATATATATCTTAGCAGATCAAATCTGTTTATTGTGTTTTTTAACCCTTATTTACTATTTTTTGCAAGTTTTGGCAAATATGCACATGCTTAATTTACCATAAGCATTTTCCTTTAACCGTCACATTAAAGTTGAATTGTAGGTAACTGCAGATTGGATCCTTAGGGGGTATTTCACTTCTGTAAAATGGTAGACAGTCACAGGACTGCATCCACCATATTGTTGTACAAGTTGTCATGATAATTGTCATTTCTGGTTCTTGTTACAATGCATGCCACAAATAATAGATTAAATTTATGGCATTTTCTCACTCTTGTCCTAGTTTTTGTCACTGCAGCCTGAATTTATTATCAGAGACAGACGGAGATGCCAACCATTCAAATGTGAACGTAATTCATTTTTGTTACAATTATTTTTATTAAAAAAGGGAAATTGCATATGATTAATACCCAATTATGGAATAAAGTCATTTAATATTGCCATAAAATTATTATGATTACTGAGAATGTAATCACCCTAGTTCATTTTTTGGTAATACACATTCTAATATTGCTCCATAACATGTTAAGGTAAATTGATCTGTTTAAAAAAAAAAAGGTATTTGCAAACAGTAAACAAATGGTGTTTTGGAGTACATCAGGTACATGTTTGAGATAAAGTGTATACTATATGTAACTGGTATAATTGTATTATAGCTGATAGGAAATTAGGCTGATTTTAAATTTAGTCTACTTTTTAATGTCAATCACATTTAAAAGAAATTTTATGCTGTGTAATGATAGTCATCTTGATTGTCACCAGGGATTGAACCTGAGACCTAAAAGAAAAAAAAAACAGAGAGAGTGAGCATCTAGAATTTAAAGTAAAAAGAGCTAAGACTGCAACCTAGCACCCTTTAAAAGTCAGTGGAAGCATTCCTGTTGACTTCTGTGAGAACTGGATCAGGGAACTGAGCAGGCATCAGCTGTGGCAAACTCATTGTTTTTACAGAAGAATCAAGAAGAGTGAGGCAACTTCCATACTGCAAAGGGGGTTACAACAGTAGTCTTACTAAATAAAAATACATGGTTGATCAGTTAAAGGAAAGAGAAATGGGAAGGCTTAGAACAAAAAGCGTACTTTAAAGGAAACAAAGGCGTACTGAGAAGGAAGAAAGGACAAAGAGTTAAGAGACTAATGGGTGAAGAGGTTGGAGAACATATAAATGCATGGGAGAGGGGCAAAAAGGGGGGTAAAAGGTGGTGTACAATGTAAAGGAGGGTAGCAGGAAGGGAGATAGCTAGTAGGGATGAAACAAAGGAACAGAGAAAGTCAAAAAACAGTCAGCGATGATGATGTCCTTTTCTGACAGTAGCAGGATGTTGGGAAATTTGGTTTCCAGAACAGCTGAGTGAAATCACAAGATCTGGCAAAGGATGCACAAATCACCTCACAAAAGGTAGGAGAGGAAATCTGGGGCATGTTGACTTGCGGAGGTAGGTGGGGAAACTGAAAAGAAGATTTTATATAGTACCAAAAAAATGACTGTTGGTGTATTCTTAAATGTGTGAAATTTTTAGTTTTTTTTCTCTCAAACTAACAAAAATCATGTTTCTCATTTGGGATCTCCAATTGCTCAACTTGTTAAAAATTAGAGAGAACATTGACCAGAAGCACTCTGCAGGCTAACTTCCTGAATTGCAGCCTTACTTTTAACTCCACTAACTCTCCAAGGCATTATACGTGGCATCTCTGTGTGCCTATGAACAAAGAATGGTAACTGATGGTGACAGAAAAGACAAAATTTATTCTTGGTGTACCTACAATGAGTAGTACCAGAAACAAATTTCCCTTGTATTTTTAACTGAGACATTCAGTGCAAAATCCAGCTTTTCTTGATATTGTTAGCTGTGCTGTGCTTCTAGAACTGGTTGATATTACAGGCCCCATAGGTCATATTCCCCATTTATTTCTGTAAGCATTGAAGTCTGTGCCAAGACTTGTGGACAATTTAAAGATTAAATCTAAATTGTTCAGTGCATTCTTTCAAGAGACATAACTGCACAAATGTGAAAAAAATAGGAAAGATTTGGCAATGTTAATTAAAAGCAGCTAAGAGGTAGGACTACCCCCCCCCCCCAAGAAATTAATAGTGGCCTAGAAGGAAAGAGCTGTCATGGGAACTGCTAACTAGACCTAATACGATGACTCTGAATGGCACCCCCTCTTCTGACTGCACAAGATGTACAAGAGTGATGTGCCAAACAGTTTCTAAGATGGAAGAACAAGCAGAAATTGCTGAGTTTAGTTTCAAGTTAGAAATGGTAACTTGAAGATGGTAAAAATACCTATTTTTTTCCTTGAAAAAGTCTTATTTATGGGACCAACTTATGCACTGCTTAGACTGACTCCTACAATCCTAATGCTAGGACTTGGAGAAAGATGTTTAGCTGCAGGCTGTTTTCACTTGTCTTTCCCTGTCTGAGTATTACACAAATTTTTCAATTTTTCATCTTCAAAGTTCACATGTTGTTTGGGTAAGACTAGGCTCATAGTCAGGACTTCCTGAGAGTCTTCTGCCTCTGTTCTTGTGTTGTGTTTTCTCATAGTAAGGTCAGACACATCTATTCAAATAAAAAATTTGTGTTATATCCTATTCAAATATCACTGTATAGAATAGGCAGGTAGTTATGAGCCTTATCCTGTCTCATTAACTTCACCAAAAACTGGTGCTAACATGATGTGTCTTTCTTGGGCATGATAACAGTGATCAGACTGATGGAAGCTTGAGTGAAATCTGGCTGATGAAAAAAAACAACTGGAAAACATGATTTATGTCTTTCTGGAAATACCACTATATCAGAATTAGTTTTCCCACAAAAAAAAAGTATGTAAAAGAAATTTCTGTCGAATGAAGTATCAGTATTATATTATTTTCCATTTAAGAGAGAATATTTACATCTTGAAGCATTTTGTTCTGATTCAGTGCGGTATTGCGCTATGTTCATTCGAGCCGCCATTGTCTTCTGGAAAAGTCAGAGTTCAGGAATTTCATAATTCATTTTCCTCCAGGGAATGATGTCCTTGGCTGGACTATATCTTCCATTGTGCCTTGCAGTTGTGGTAGTTCCATGATGCCCCAAAGCAACCAATCTAGAGAACAACAGCTTTGTCTCCCATATGGCAGCTCAGACAGGCATGGCATGATATTGATCTGATCCAAAGGAAAACATTATATTTGTTTTGACAAAATAATATGGGTGGATTTTGGTTTACCTAACCAAAAATAAGTAAATTATTTTGATTTCCAGAGCATTGGTGATTATTGTGAGATCACAATATTTTGTTTTTGAGGTTTTCCTGTGTTTCTTCCTGTAAAATGCTGGTTAAAGTCGTATTTCTGAGCACTTGAGAGTTCTGTGCTGATTTTAGCACCTGTGGTTCCTTAGACTTCTCTTCCTATCTGACTTGCCTGTCCCACAAACCCGCTCCTCTAGTTTAACAGATATGTCATAATTTGTTTTGATGGTTAGGATGCATTTCATATTTAATAATACATGGTTAGCTGCATTCTTATGCACTGAAACATAATATACAAAATTGTGATATTCATGATGAAGAATCCAAGACTCGCAATGTAGACAAGTGGATATGCACTGATTAAAAGCATCAGTAAAGGATTTGCCACAAGACCAAGTGGGAGAATAAACTCCTAGAATAGTTAAAGAGGAGCATGTTGTCATGGAATATATTTGTGTCATTGATATGGGGAGAAAAGAACAAAGAGATCCCTAAAATCTGAATTTAAACTATTAGAAAACTTACGAGGAAAGTGGTTCTCATAGTTCTCTCTGACCAGGTTCAGCCAAACAGGGACAAATTCAAGATCTTAAAGGGCAATTTAGAAGATGATGGGTAAAGAAGGGCCTAAAAGTATTAGGCAATGGAGATGTTTTGTGTTTTCTCTGAATCAAAGTGGAACCAGACTGCTAGCATGTCATTTTAGTAAGGTTTCAGCTGAATGTATATCTAGTAATTGGGGAAAAAATGACAGTTGAGGAATGCATCTGTCAAACAAAAGCACCTCTCAAGGATGTCAATAAAATAAAGGTATCAATGTATCCATTAAAAGTAAATAAAAGGGCATTATAGAAAGAATGAGAAAAGAACACAGAGGAGACTTAGGTTGCATCTGGGAACTCTCATATGGCAGAATCTTGGTCACAAGGTCAAAATCAAAATCTATAGGTGTATGAACACAGAAGAAGAAAAACCAGATGAAAACTTTAATGAATTAGACCTAATTCAAACAGGAAATGACAAAAAGTCAGTCAGGTAACACAGCACTTGCCTACAGGGTATATTATACCCATCTATAAAATAGACCAACCAAAAGAAGTGAAAGAATAGCTTTATCTATGAAGAGTTGCACAGGTTCCAGGAAAAGCAGTTCTTAATAGATAAGATCACACAATCGTATCTGTATGAGTTTAAACCTTAGACTCTAGATACATAAATATATTAAGGAAGACTTGCTTTAAGATTAAGAAAAAGAAATTCAGTACACAGTGTTGGAAGATATCAGTGAGGAAGTCAACTCTACATTAATTATCATAATGGTGGGAGGGAAGTTAGTGGGGGAGTGTCTCAGTTCCCAGCATCATTGTAGGATGAGACAAAATTTGGAGAGGTCAGCTCTCAACACATTTAATAATAGTTTTGGGGAAAAGACAATGCTAGAGCACATAGGAAGAATTTGCAAAAGGTGTTTGTAAGGAAAGCATGTAAGATCATTCAAAAACAATTCTTACAAGAATGAAATGATGTTTATTAATCCTTAGGCAAGTAAAAGAAGAAAAATTATGCACTGACACTAAGTTTAAGAAAGGAAGATTTCATTAGTGTGCAAAGATTAGCCAGAAGGACTTAACATTAAAAAGTAAAGGAAGCAAAATCCTTTGCTGAGAGAAGCAACAGGAGCATATAGGCAGGTATTCAAATTTCCAAAGAAAATGGGAACTAGGAAAGCAGGAAATAATTCAATATGGCTACATTACAGTTCAGAAGGTTTTTCAGATCAAAGAAAAATCTTTCAAAACTTCGAAATAATCCTGACAATTCTTTCCGGAGCTATGGAATGAAATTGAAAAAATAATACTTCCAACTGTAAAAAAACAAACACTTTTTCACAGAAGAATAGACTGTGGAACTCAGTTCCACATGATGACTTTGAGCACAAGAAACTGAAATATTAAAAAAAATATTTTTTTATTTGGTTAACATTTGTATCTACAGTCATAACAGTCAAGACTAACAAGATATTTCTTCTCAGCAAGTAAGAAGAAATATCTTTGTAACCTTAGATCACTGCAAATTATCAAATCAGCTTCTAACCTGTATTAGCTGTTATCTGAAAATCACAAGCCTCTATCTCTGGCTGCTTTAGGAAACAAATTTGGCAATTCATAGACCTGGCTACCCTGTATACCAAGCTATTTTAATATAGTTATATTTTTAATAGTGAACTCTGTCTATATGAGGTGCCACACCTCATGGAGTATGTAAACAGATGTATATTTTTGTACCTTAGCTATGTATACAAAATAAATACACTTTGAAGAATGTGTCCAGGTACATAGGGGATTCACAGATTGTACTAAAATATATAATGAATGAAAAAATAATAACTAAATATATGGAATCATATGTAGTGATAGATAAGTGCTTATATATAAATTAAATACACTTTAAAAAGTAACAAACGTAAATGGGATTTTTACTTCTGACACAAGGAGTAATCCAAGCACTGAAGCATGTAATTCTGTCATAGGTATTTTCTTGAGCTATCCTCTTTAAGCACATGAAATTTCCTTCAATGTGAAGAAGAGGTGGTGTTTTCAAACACAAACATATAAAATAAAACACATAATTGAATACAGTAAGATTGAATCTATTTAGTGGGTCTAACCGAGCAGGGAAGACACAGCTTTTAATCTGATGAGATTCATGAAAGACAATAAAAAATGGCCACTGAGAGATTAATTTATGCAGAAGAATATATGTCAAATACTCAAGTAATAGCAGTGTTTGTAGATGGGGACAATGCTGGTGGTAAAAATGCATATTCTGAAGACCCAGATGATTTATAATAACAAATAAAGAATTTCATATAGAGTATGTCTGAAATTTTGGTTGGAAAAATTACTGCAAATTCTAGGAAAGAACAATCTCACTGTTCACTGTTGATCTAGGATTTGTCCCAAACATTTGGAAGCAGATAAGCAATCTCTTGTTCTGAGGACAGATCAAGCCTAAATCTTCTTTTACTTAGATGATTGCTATTTTATACCTATGTTTTCCTAGAAGTGAATGTTTTTGTTGTACTGTACATGGTTTACCACTCAGATCACTGCAAAGGCTTGATTGCCCCTGAGATGGTGAAACACTTCAGGTGAACATGTGTCTCAATGGGATCCATTCACCATGGGGACATTCTCAAGCCCTATTGGAAACTGTCTGTAGCACGTAGTACACAGCCTTCCATTTTGTGCTCCCTTTGTTCAGAGTATCTGGTAATCACTGCTTTCACTAATTATGTGATGTTGTCCTTATCTTAGACCTGGCAGTAATGAGACCAATGCAAACCCTTCCTCAGTGGGATAGGGTGGAGAAAGCATGCTCCCAACTGTGCTTCGGATTGGATACTTTATAGCTCTGCTGGGTGCTTGCAAAGTACATGGAGGGAACAGCTTGTAGCCTTGGTTCATAGGCAGAAACTCCAGACTGTAATTATACACCTCAGCAAGACAGATGAACTTGGCAGCAAGAAGTAGTGTTTGCCTTTTCATTATGGCTAAGTAGACTGGATGAAATGGATGCAATTGTTACCTCGATCTGTCCCACTATGGTCTGACCTCTTTCAACACTGAGGTTGATGGGGGAACAACCATATAGCTGTGGCAGGCTAGCTAGGATAACTTTCATTGGGAAACAATGATATTTGATCAGGCCACCTCGGACTTATTTTCCTGAGAATTAGTGGTTACTTCTAATAAAGCAGACAGACCTGGATTGCAAATCTCACTTCGCTTTTTTGACAAATTCTGTTTTGTGAATGCATTTGAAAATTTGGGGCTTTTAGTCCAGTTCAGATGGACATGAATTTTGAAATATCAAAATGTGTTTGGAAAAAAAAATCTCTTGACCAAATAGATTTTGATAATTGTATAATACTTTTGGTTCGTGGATATTGCAAGCATTTTAACATTATAAATGCAAAACAATGCAGATGCATTGTCTGTATGTTGGTAAAAAGTCATAGTAGCAAATAGACTGTTTTCCCAATAACTGCTCAAGAAAATTTCAAATGCTGTTGAATTTTTTAATATAGGTAAGGGTCTTATTAAATGTTTCTGAATAGATTTCTAGATTAGAGTTTGACTAAATATAGAATCAAACCATCACCATATACATATCCATATAGATTTTTTTTTACTCAAACATACTCTCACAGTGTGGGAGGCCACGTTGTATGCCAGTCAAAATCTCTAGAGCTCTGGTAGGAATATCTGCAATGGTTTATGTTTTGATGATTTGAATGATAAATCAAATGTTCTGTTATTAATGACATATTAAAGACATTTGCTCATTGCTTACTAGTGCTTTTAGACTTTATATGCAAATATATGTATACTCTACCTTAAAGGGAAAGAACCCCATAGGAGTCTTGATTAAGTATAGACTACATTAGGATAGTTAAGTGGTAAGTAGAACATGTGTCGTAGGTAAAGGCTACCTAGTAGTGACATTGTTGAGTAGCTGCATCAAAATGTTACACTTAGTTTGTGAAAATCATCTAAATTTCACAATGGGAGTACAGTGAAAAGTGTGTTTACTTTCTGGAAGCGAAGACATTATTTATTATGTTGTAACATCAACAGCTTACTACTATTATTGACACTTCATCATGCTAGTACTCAATCTGCACATACACAGCAATAAAAAGACATAAGAAAGAAGTCTCTAACTCAAACTGTGTACAGACTTCAGTACTACCATATTTAGAGATATGCATAATTTCATTACTTAACCATCTCATACAATGCTGAGTTGTCTCGGCCTCAGTCAATGAATGTGCCTCCTGTGGTCATCATATGCATAAATGTTTGCCACATATTCAACATAACTAGAAAAAGTGTTTGTAGGGGCAAATAGCTTGTTATCAATTTTTATGATATTTTTGGTTAGCAATAAGATTTTTGCAAGTGATAAAACAAGGCTGACCAGATATTGGAGGTTTTTCATCACAGTCCAGTTCTAAGCAGGGCCTACATGTTAGCTCCAGGCAATCCCAATGTCCTACTTTAGGTATGATTCACCTCTTCTTGATGATATTTAACAATGGTCAGAAGTGTGTTCTTAGGAGGAAAAAAAAAGATGGCCCAAGGAAATTGGGGTATAGATCTGATTTAGGTACAGATATTGATTCTACTGCCTTCCTCTCTTAAATTCAAAAATGTTTGGGGTTTTGAAACAAAGTAAGTCTAACTCTAGTGTGATGAAAACATGACATATTTGTTACTGGTCTTTTGTATACCTTCCTCAGAGGACAATACAAGGGGACAGCCAATAAATTTGAAGACTGATATGCTAATGGGGAAAGAAGAAAAGAAACAACAAAAAGAAAGAATGGAATTAATTCCCTTGAAAACTCTCCTTGGCAAGTCTGATATTCAGAAGCACTTCTACTTTCATCATCTGACCCCCATTTTTCCATATATTTTTTTAAAATAACACCACTGCTTTTGGTTGCACTGCTATTTAACTTGTTAAAATATTGCTTAAGACACATGGTCTTAATCTTATTGAGACAAATTTCCTGAAGTCTGGGCTAGTAGCATTTAACAAGTTAAATTAATCTGTGTTGATTCTAATAGATTCACTACTCACATTAAATACAATTTTTGTTGCCTGGGTTATTTATCAACTCCTCCTTGGTAGCTGGCTGACCAAACTGAATTGTATTTAATACTATCTTCTTGGACCAACTTTGTCAACAGAACTTCCTAACCATTGAATGAGTAACATAATTTCCAAATAAAACTAAGATATACTTCAGGTGAACTCAATGGGCATAGATAAATATTAAGCACTCTAAACATCAGGACACTTATTAGGGCATATAATTATTTGATTTAGGATATGTAACTGTAGCTATTTGACTTTTAAAATGTTGTCACTAGTCTCCTGTAGTTGTTCTGTTTCCTTGACCAATCTATTGCACTGTTGCCTTAAGTAGCATTTCTCTTCTTTAAATGCATTCAGACTTTTACCTGCTTAATAACTTTTAATGTTTTGTCAGGAAGCTGTTTTCATCTTAAGCATGTATAACCAAGGCCAGCTGTTGTCCCGGCAAATCTTAAGTGTCCATTTAAGACACTATTATAGTAGATGGTAAAGGTGTTCTCTGGAAGGGAGGATGTGCATTTACAAATTAAGTTCAGCAGCTGAGGCTGGGGAGATTTGTCTATTAAATTATGATTATATTCTGTGGGCACTAAAGTATGAGAATCAGTGGAAGACCTGCTGCTAGAACCTGGACACTCACTTTCCTGCTGGGCAGAGTTGTACCAGGTAGTATATGCATGACATCTAGCGCCGTTGGCCACCGGAGGCTAAGATACCTAATAATGAACGTGGTAAACATTTTAGAGTCTTAATCAAAAATGTGAAGAGTTGTCATCTCCAATGAAAAGCAAAGAAATAGATCTGGAAAAATTGTGTTAGGAAAGCTTCCTGCAGGGTTTCTTTTTTGAAAATCATCTGTGTGTTTGAACGAGTAGTAGGGAAGGTTTAGGCTTTCCAGAATCATCTTGAAAAGATAGATACAGGACATATTAACATGAAGTTTTAGCTTTTCCTGTTTTGATGACCTCTAAAAGATCCATTTGCAAAGCTTGTCTGATGAATCCAGAGATCCAGATAATTTTATAAAACTTCTTAATTATAAAAATATTAGCGTGTTTTTTGCTAAATAGTAAAGCTTTATGTCAGATATTTAATTTTTGTAAAATCTTACTTCTACTTAAAAATGAAGTTTAATACTACCTTGGTCCATTGTGACATGCATTAAGATTAAAGCAGATAAAAACTCCAATTGATTTGCAATAGAGATAACAAACAAACAAACAGAACAGAATTGCTAAAATAGAAAGTGACCTCAAACTATACTGCGGTAACATTATTCATCTCTTGTTGCCTTTGAACCCACTTTGTCATGGGAAGCAAGAAGTCCTTGAAAGTTTTCTGGCTGCATCTCTTCACTTTAATAAACACAAACAATGCACACGGACCTTTTAGATAAAGCTTTTTATTAATATATCTCAAAACACTTCACAGAAAAAGTTAGCATTGTTATTGCCCTTTTATAGACGGGGAAACTGAGGCATGTAACGATGAGGCTATTTGTCAAAAGTGACCAAAAACCCCAAAACTGCAAAATAAGTCTATAACTTCCTCTACCTGAATCTCTGTGCTCTGTTCACTGGGTCACATTGCTCTGTAAAAAAACAGAATTTCTGTGCCACCTAATTCTGATCATTCTGTCCTTTATTAACTCTTTTCCATGCAGGAGATAACCCTAAGCTCATTCAAGCTAGCTGAATCTTTCCAGTGAGCTCATATGATTTTTGGATAAATCATGTAATGGTTAGTGCTATATTTATACAATGTATGTTGTGAAAAATATTCCCTTTGCATTCATCATACCTTTGAAATCATACAACTAAATACTGTAGCTCAGAATATTTATGAATAATAAGGAAGTGTTATGGGGTTACAATCAACTCAGAGGTTTCCTTCTTGTAATTTATAAGGTGGCCATTACTATATTTATAGGGTTTTCTAAACTTAAGTAAAAGAAATACAAAAACCTGCAGATACTATAAAATGGGATCATTTAAAGAAGGAGGAAGAGGGGAGGACAAAAAAGAAATTAAAAGTTATACAACCAAAGTGGCATGTAGCACAGTTTAAGTAGGATATAATGTTAAAGTTGCCTTCTTCCCTATCTCTGTTTAACTCTTCATTTCCTGTATTTAATGTTTTAAGCTGGTTTCATAAGGAAATGAGGCCTTTGAAATCTCACATTGTCTCTAGGGTCTCTAAATTCTTCTAATTTGGTCATACAAATTGGTCATGAAAACTGGTTACTCTGTGGAGGAAAGAGAGCCACTGAGGGGACGTCACGCGGAGCTTCGAGTTCATGTGTTCTGGGCAGCTGACAGGCCAAAATCACATACATGCTCACTGGCTGATCAGCAAGACCAGAAAAGTATCAGATTTGGAAAGTTAGACTGAATCAAGTTCATTGCTGCTGTAATTCTAAATGACTTTAGGAAAGCTCCCTTAGGGCTGAATTTTGCTCAGACTCATTAGAAAAGATTTCACAGAAATTCTTTCAAGTCAAGCATTCGTAATATATGTGGTTAGGACTTGGTATTAGCAGAGATTTCCCATTTAGTAGCAAAACCAAACCAACAGGCCATGATTCAAGAGCAATAAATTGTCTGCAGAAAAGGTGGAGTAAGCAGCAAAACAGGCTGATTCAAGAAAGACACACTGATGAACTGAAGGGACAAACAACTCTGTTGCCATAACAGAGCTAACAAAGAAATAAATTAAGCTAATGAAATAAGAAGGAGAAAGTGAAATATAAAAATACAAAAATCTTTGGAATTTTACTTTAAATACCTTACAATAACTAACACTGAAAGCACAACCAAATCAGTTTAGGGCTTGTCTGTAAACTTCATGAAATAAACTATGCAAATGTAAAGCTCCACAGCCTTCCGCCTGGTTAGTCTTATTCCACATTGTGAGTATTTTTTACTAATTTAACTTAGTCCACTTTGAAACAGGGTTAGGTTAAACTACGTCAAGCAATGCAAACCCCTTTGAAGAATGCCTGTTCTTGGTCATTTTCCTGTGCAGATGATTCTTTATACTCTGCAGCTGTATTCTTAAATATATATTCTGACCTTTCTTAGTAAAGTGTTCTTTTTTAAAAGCTACCTTATTGCCATTCTTAAAAAAAAAAACAACTTCCTTTTAAGGCTTCCATTAAGACATTGGTAGATACAGAGGCCTCATGATTCTTGTGAGAGGGAGGCTTAGATCTGTCTGTCAGTTTAAGTGCATATTTTAGGATGATTTTTTACATTTTGTTCTATCAGTAAGTGCTCTTTCCTTCTCCCCTTACTGCCTGCCTACCAGTATATCCATGCATGGGTGCTGCTCATTTCTCAATTGTGAGACTGTCACTTTTCTTTCTAAGCAGCCTTCTGTCTTGGTGACTGCTGTTATAGCACTTTTGCTTTGGCTGGGCAGGCAAAGTGAATCCCACTGAAGCAATACATCAGTTATGAAACTCCCACCAGAAATTTTAGTTTCAAAACCTGTGATCGATGAGGCCAGTGTTCCAATTGGTGCACGGAGAATTTTAACACATAATCTTCACGGTGTTAAAGTGAACTTCTCACATAAATCCTCAACACGGTATGTCTGTGTGGGGAGGCTGGGTGGCTGGAAGGAGAGCAAGCGTGCAATGTCTATTTTTTTCAGCATTAGCATCCTTTCTCCCTGTCTTTCAGGGTTCCTCCCCTGTGTCACTGTCCTGTCCTATATATATGTAATACAGTGCTCTAATTTGGTCACAACGCTTCCTATTTCATATATACCCATCCACATTTATGTACATGTCAGTGTAATACATGCCTAAGCCATCTGGTATCTTTCCTTGCAAATGTTCGCACAGAAAATTGACTGTGAGTAAGGTTCTGAACCTGCCTGTCCAAATGGTTCATATTTGTTTGAGTTCTCTAGCAAATGCATAGATCCTATTAGTGAGACTGATCCAACATATTTCCATGTGTCAGTTGTACCTGCTGCAAGTGTCATTCTGTTCAGTGATAACAGGACTTGCATCCTAAAATAGAGAGAAAACAAGAACATCAGGTCCTTTGGGGGATCTGAATTGCTTTTTCTACCATCTGCTGACCAATGCTTTGAAAGAAAGAAAGTCTGTGTCTGGATTGACACCTTTCTTCTTTTTAAGCTGATAAAAGAATGGCCTGTAAAAGAACCTAGACACGTTACGTTTGCAAGAGAAGCTTATTAGAACATATAATGTCAGTGGTATCATATGCTTGTAACTCATTAGGGTATGCAGGAGCTGCTATAGGTATTCTGTTAGTGTATTATAATTAATTCCTTTGAAACTGATTAATTTAACTGTATGATAAAATACTATTTTATTTTTACTCCAGATAAAATTTTATGTTACAGAAGTTACACAAGAAGAGAAATAGATGTGAAGAAAAGTTTGAGCCCCTTGTTCCATTGTTACAATATCAAGACCTATAGTTTAGTAAGATTTTTTAAATGTTCCTGTTTGAATAATTATATTAGTAGTAGCTACACAGCCAAGATTAGGAATTGTAGGAATTACCAGTCAAGCTGCAGGACCCAGTTTAATTATGATCGAGTGTAGCCAGTAGAGATGTTTGCATGGTTAGAGAGAGTGTTTGGGGCAAAGGAGACCCTTGTATTCTGAAGCATCTGATGTTAATCAAGGAATAATACTATTCTGGATGAACCTGTTCTAGTATAGCAGAGTGTAAAAAGTATGTAAAATGAAAACATTCTAATCTTCGGTATTCTAATCTGGATATTCTACATTTCATATGTGTAGCTATACTTTCTGACTTCATCCATCATTTTTTCTTTTCATGTGAAATTAATTTCATGTGAAATCAACCATTATTAAATTCCATTTTAGATTTTTTCCAATAAGGCACAATCAGCCACCCAGAGAAGCATGATCTTATGTTTTGGTCCAATAAGATATCTTTCTTGCATAACGCATCAGTTTTAATTGTAAGTATTTTAATAGAACAAAATTTACTTTGTATTAATTCTCTTGTATTCAGTTTAACATTAATACAATGAGCTCTTTTCTTCCTGATTTTGAAGTAGTGTGTTAGTCCATGGAAATTCCGTTGTAATCTAGCATTGATTACATTCACTCACATGCAATTATAGTGGGATTCTACTGGAAGTGCATACGCTCACTCTCGCATCAAATTATTTCAGTGTGATTTCATAGCATAATCTCATAGTATGAACTCTCCGGTGCATTAGAGGAATATAAAAGACACAGACTTTACTGTTCTGTAATCTCAGGCACAGGGGGCATATATGTGATTTCTTGAGATAAATACTACATGCAGAGAGCCCACCTCCAGGAAATAAAGGCTGACACCCTGTTATGAGGGAGTTAAACCATTACGCTAATTTTAAAAGAGCAGCCCAGTAGGGAGACACTGCGTTGCGAAGCAAATGATACAGGCTCAGTTCCTAGCTTTGGATCTAGCATGCTAAGTGGCATTTGTACAGAAATCCTATCTTTTTGCAATTTATTTCTCCATCTATGAAGTGGGTGCAATGATGCTTATCTCCATTTTAAAGTGCCCTAAGGTCTGCATGTGAAAAGTATATTGGAAAACTGTATGTGAGTACTATATTATTGTATCAATTGTGCTTTGAATAAAGTAAAAAAATTAGAAAAAATAGGATTTTTTTCCATGTTTACATTTTTAAAAATTGCAAAAATACTGCAAATTGTTTTACTGTTACAATATTTTTTAAATACTGTTTTATTTCAAAGGCCTACTGTATTGTGGTGAGGAGTGAGATTCCGCCTGGAGTCATTGTAGCAGCAACCTCACAAACAAGGGCCCACTAGTAATTTAACTCACCTTTGTCCTCTTCCAGTGCTGGCATGTACTTGATACTGGATAGCCTGCTGTTTTTTTTACTTCTACTGGCCTACGGGATGCTCTGACATGAGTACTGCCATAGTGCTGTAGTTCTGCAGATTTGAGCTGTCCCTGTCAAACAGTCAGGTTTTGGAGGCAGCCACACAGCACTGGAAAATTCTCCTTCAAGGGCTTTGGGGGTCTCTTTTAGAGACAGACTGTAGCTCAGAAAGAATTAGTTTCACTGATCTTCAGACTGACCATGCTAACAGGTGAGCTGAGCAGCCATCTCTGCCTCTGCAGTCTATAGCATATATGTTGTTTTTCTTCACTGTTTGTCTGACAAAGTGCCTAATATTCAATCTGCAAGGGGCAATCCTAGCTGAGCCACCATATGTATTTATCAGAGGGGACAGATGCAGTAAAATGAATGAAAGACGTTGTACATATATGTCTTATTAATAGGCTGCTTGAACTTCCACTTCTGTTTCTTCCCTTGTATCATGGGTAACATCAGCACAACATCTGCAATATTCCTATAACTGTTCATATACATTTGATCCTCTTGCAGGACAGACACTAGACCTTACGGAGTGTGCCTGTGTGGCATGATGCTGCAGTGCTGCACAGGCACATGACCCAGAAAAATCATAACTCTGCTAGCATGACTGAACAAAGGCTAATTATCTCCTCCTTTGATTACTGTAAGTAGTCTGGCTGCCCTACACAGCTTGATACTGGTATACTGCCTGTGGTACCAGAATTAGCTGGCATTATCTAGACATTATCTAGGCAAAGGGAGCTGGTGACCTCTCCTCTCAGCAATGTATGCACCATGGAGGCACATGATTGAAGTCTTCATGCACAGCTTATTCCTTCCACTAGGGAAAAAGGTGTCCCTAAAAATGTTTCAAACTGTCTCCTCTCAGCCAAACCTTTATCCATTAGCCCCCTGCTATCTAGTACTGCTGTTCACACCTGCCACAGAGGCATTTCATCCCACCTCTGCGTGTATCTTCTTGCTGGGTTCCTGAGCTTGTACTTATGACTGCTGGTACTGGTCCCCTTCTTCATTTGTGTCACCAACTGTGCCTGGTTCTAGCTTTCTTTCTTCATGGTCTCCTTTGTCTGGAGAAGGTGACTCCCAGATATTTTAACATCATGTTGTCTCCTGTGATACGTCCAGCAGCTTTGTCTCCTCGTCTGGTTTATGTTTCACTTCTTTTGCTAAAGATGCAAGGGGAATGAGCAGTGAGGGAGTGAGGGGAAGAGTTGCAGCACTGACCTCCCACCTGTTCCACAGCCGTGGGAGAGGTGAAAATGAAGAGAGAAAATAATTTGGGCAGATGGCCAACAAAAGCAGGCAACACCAGCTGTGTTACTAGGGAGCCAAAGAACAGGGCAGAAAGCCAGAGCCTAGGGCCAAAACCTCGAGGTTAGGCAGGCCTGGGCTCCAGTCAAGCCTTCTTACATGGACTCATCAAAACCCAATCAAATTGACATAAAATGTGGTTATATTTGCATGTAGAAAGCAAAGTGTCATCCTGTACAATTCCCCTCAAATCTGTGTCATGCAATAAAAACACTATAGTTCCTCATCCTTAGTTCTCCCTGTCGCACTCCTTAAAGTTCTTTCTTCTGCTGTTTTACTGACCTGTGTGGTATGTAGATATGTAACCCACGTTCAGAAAATCACAGGAAATGAACTCAGAATGATTGTATGACCCAATCAGCAAAAAGAAATGTGCCTTTTTACCCAACCGTGGATAAAGCAACGCTTTAAAATAACAGGTCTTGGAGTGTAGCAAAAACTATTCATTAAGTGTATTTTGACTAACAAGTAGTGATTTTTTCATGTACATTCTACAAAGAAATATACAAAATTGTTGAATGTGGTAATTAATACTTCAGCCACTGATGTCTAAATGATCTGACATGATTACTGTTGTAGTTGCCACTTGCCGTTGTTTGTTATCATCACTTATTGTGGCAGGGAAAGGTCATGGACACATGACTGATGAAGACAGGTACAGAAACATATTAACAATCAAATGCTTTATACATAAAAAATTTTAAAAAATCATGTTTAGCTTTTTTTTCCCATCAAAACAGAACTGAAAGCTTAAGATGATTTGAATATTGTAAGAAATTTTCAGAAGTATATTTTAGAGAGAGCTGGAGATGCCATAAAAATGTGTCTGCCTTCTGCATGGTTCATTGCTTTTTCTCCCAGGGATATTCCACATCACCCTTGGCCTGTGACTGCACAGGTGCATATTACAATGAATAAATTATGTGTGCTAGTGAACTAAGGACAAATGGCAGGGACACAAAAGACCAGAACAGTGACAGCAGTGATGTCACCTGCTACCATCAGAGAAATAGGGCATCACTCCTTCCATTCCTTCTCGTTCCAACCCCACTTGTAAGTGACTAAATTTTATACTACTTGCTTTATGTACATGGAAAGTGAAATGTTTTCATTTCCAGCATTTTTTATATTTGTATGTTTATTGTTGATAGCTTGACTAGTCTCTTGTTTATGCATGTGCTGTTAACACTAAGTCAATTGTTGGAGGAAAAATAGGATAGTCTGATTCAATGCATTTAAAAATACTTAATATCTCAAAATGGCCTATTCTGGACAAGTAATAAAGTGAGAGTGAATGAACAGCTTTTATGGGGTTTCAAGTGATTGGTTCCATCTGACAGTGGTAAAAGCTCTATAAGGTTGATAGATACCCTGGAAAGCAAAGACAAAATAAAGGGAACAAGGACAGAAGTTGAGTTGAAGATAGAAAAAGGAACTGAGGAAAGTCTAGAAGGAGGATTTGCTAGTAGTACTCAACTTCTTTTGGGGACTATTTGTTGTGAGAGCTAATATAACATCAGTATTTTATTTTCTTAGCTTATTGGAAAAAGAAAAGAAAAAAAAAGTACTGATATGTTTGTGAATTCCTCTTGCTTCAGAGAAACACTGAAACAACACTATAAAAGTAAAGCTACATACATAATTGAAGCTCAGACTGTATATTCATGTTATTCCATACCAGTGGAAATATATTAATACTGTAATTTGAAACATATAAAGTTGATTGGTCTGAGTTAGAATCAGACTGTGTTTAAGTTTAATCCAGATAATGCAGGGTAGAGTGCTAGAGAGCAATTAGTCCTGTGGGGGTGGTCCTGTGTCGAAGAGAGCACAGTATGAAAGTTTACTATGCCAGAATATGGCAAAGCAAACTGTAGTACTTTTGATGAACCTTAGGTGGGAATTAGAGATGTTCTTTTTAATAGCATTATTGCTGCACATAGTTTATAACCTTCTTCATCCACAGAACAGTTGTTCAAATTAATGCATATTTGGGAAAGAATTTAGCAATTGTGAATTTAAAGTCAATCATGTGGGTAAGTGCTTTCCCAACTAGGGTGTGTTCCTGAAATGAATTTACTTTCCTTTTTTTTTCTTAGGTTAGTAAATCACTGTTAATCTGCACATAGGTTTCTGCAAATGTGTTTGTTAACAATAAGGATTTGCTGTGTAGGCCAGATACTATTTTCAAAGTGATTTTTGTGTAGGGGTGTGTGTGGGGGTGTTTGAGTGTGTGTACTGTTCACTTCAGTTACTAACTAGTCATGGTATGTAGCTGTTTCCTAGGGCATGTCTACACGGATGAGGGCTGAGGGACTCACTCAATCTCGATTTGTCTGTACTCAAAGACAGCTTCAGGGCAAACCAATTCTGATCCAAGAGCCTTATATCTGTTTCAGCATCACTGTATGTGAACAAATGGCACCCACCTCTTTGGAGTATATTTGTGCCTCTCATATGAGCTGTGACATAGCATTTTCAGCACTGAAGCTATCTCAGGAAGTATCCACCCATAGTTCTTGGCTATTTGTTCTTTTCCTGTGCCACAGGTCACTCTCCCCTCAGTTATTCTAATTACAGTAAGCGAGGATTAGCTGAAAACCAAAATAATACACCAAAAATGGAATAATTTCAATGACTGGGTTTACAACCTGACACCACACATAGTTATATCAGCAAACTGCAGTACAGGCATAGTTCAGGAAGCGGACTTCTTAAATCTGTTTCACTACTGATTTACCTAAGTCAGGAAAAGGTTTTTGACCTTCCTGTCACAGACAGTTGTCTTACCCCTCTAGTTTCAGATATGCTAATGTATCCTGAGCGTGTTCAGATGCAATTATCACCTGCCCGGAAGGTAAAGAAAGCGCAATATTGTTTAGGGGCTTGGCCAAGCCGTTAATGAATCATTAATCCATTCTCCGGTAAAACACTAGTAAGGCACCACTGCTTGGTGAGACAATATTCAAAGCTCAGTATGAAGTTATTCATACAATGAACGATGTATTTCATATAAAAGTACAAATTGCTAACCATGTTTTATACAACCATGTAACGGGGATAACACATGCTACACGTTTCTGTTTCTTGCTTGAGAATGGACGTAATGGTAACTGAATCACTTTGATATGATAATATGTTTGGTCTTCTGACCATGTCTTTAAGAGATACTATTGCCAGCTGTTACTTGGACATGTTCTTCCCCCCACAAGCTATTGTATTGGAGGGGAGTCTTTCTTCTATGCTTAGATGAAGGCTGACCTCAAAAGCGCAGCACTGGGGAAGCTGCACCTCACAAAGCTTGATGACCCTGCTACAGCTTGGGCTAAAGTTTGTTCATCTTTTGATAGAGGTGATAGATACTTGTATGGGCCCTATGGTCAATTGCTGCTGACATTCAATACTTTTACATTATATTTATCCTCACAGAGGATGTCTAAATGTTCCATGGCAAGGAATTTTTTATAAAAAAAAGTTTCATTGCCCTTGAAATTACTGGAAACTATGTCATTGATTTTAACTAAAGTAGGATTTAGGCCAGAAGTTTGTATATTTTTTAAAGTCGATCATGGATTTCATAGGGTTTTTGTCCTTCATATCCTTTTTTTCTCTCTGGAGATTCCATGATCCCCAACTCTTTTTTTTTTTTTCTTTTCTCTCAGTCTGAAAGATCTTGTTTGCCTTATGATTTGTTTCCTACCATGTGGCTGACAAACCTAATAAGGAGGACGATATCATTGCAAGGTCTGGCAGTCTCTCTGCTAGGCTTAGCATATTATCCTGTACCCTCCAAGGCTTCCTGCTAAGTACTCCAAATACCTTGCAAACACCTCAAACACTGTGCACATCTGATCTGAAAAGAACAGTATGTGAGGTCCAGCAGAGAGCCTGGAGCACTTCCAGTGAAACCAACAATAGTAAGAGCATTTTCTGGTTGTCGGGTAGAGGGAGAGAGAACTTAATTGAACAGAGTAAAACTTTTTTTTTCCTGATCTGAGGAAGTTTAAGGACTATGCTGGTTCTGTTCTTTAACAATTCATTAATACTAAAAACGTGTATGTCCATAGCAACAATTCTCTAAATCTTAGATATGAATATTAAACAGTGAGAAAACATATCCCTCTGTAGCTTTTATACGAAAAGGCCTAGGATTGGTCTTGAGTCCTCACAACCCTACTAGAGGCATTGTGTCTCTGCAGGGTGAATTTTCTGTAAATGGTTTGTTGATTCTTTAAACTGAGGCTTGCACAGCAGCTGATGGCTCTTTGGACTTTAGTATTAGTAGAATTTTAATACCACGCATAATTTAAATGGGAATTTAAAAGATAGATGCTTTTTAATTCACCATCTGTGTAGTGAAATCAATAATAGGAAAATTAGGCTCTTCTTTAATTAGATATATCTTGCTTAATTAATTAGTTTCAGAATATCAAATAGGACCTGTAACAGTACCCTGGGTGGCTTGGAAATTGTGTAAGGCCTGATTCCTGCAGTTTTGTGTATCTACTGAGACAGTAGTTTACATGTGTTCCTTCAAGGCACAGTTCTCCATTTTCTTTGGCTCCAGCATTATGTGTAGTATTGTATTATGTGTATTTTGTTGTTGCAAAAAACGCCTCATATATCAGCTGTTCAGAGATCCAGCACCATGGTGTGAGATGGATAGCCTGTTATTTTTACCTTGTGTTGGGATTCCCACTCATTTCCATGGAAACCTGAAAACATGGAGGAATAAAGCACAGAAGCTATTGCTTTATTACAATACTGTACTGCTTGAAAAGGCAGACATGACCATGGTGCCTGCAAATACCAGTATAGCTGTAGGTCTGTCTGGGTTTCCATTCCAAAACCTATGTTTTGAGGGGGTTACTTTTTACATTTAATTCTTGTCCAAATATAGTTTCACACTCCTCACAAAGAGAAATGTTTATATACACACTTTGTTACATACATAAATTCATTGACATTACTAGGAGGGCACACAAGCACGTAAGTGCACGTGTACATATATGTATATACATTCACACACACACACACACACACACACACCCCTCAGCTAAAAACACATTAAAAAATAAAGCTATTAAAGTCTGTAAGAAGACTAGAAGTGATTAACAAAGTAATTGTATTGCTTGTGACTTCAAAGGCTTTTCTTAATCAAAAGCAAACGAAGACCCACAGCACTTTAGTGGGTTCCCAGATCAATAATGAAATGTATATGAACATGACTAAATATAATTTTTAGTGAAATAACCTGAAATGTGTCTCCTCCACTAAAACTCAGATATGTAACCATTTAATTTTCCTCCAGAGCAGCTGGTGCATGACAAATGTTGTGAGTTAGTACAGAGACATCCAGCAGAGATGATGAAATCAGAGGTGAAAAATAATTTAGAAAATAAACGAATATGAAGAAACAGATCAGAAGAAGATGGAAGTGATCAGGGCAACCATTTTCAGTGTTGCTAGCTCTAAGCTTCAAAAAGCTTCATGCTTTTCAAATCCCACTGATACCTTAGGTAGCATATGATGATAATGTACAGATTTTATAGTAGCAACCTCTGCTACTAGTTATTACTCCTTTTTTTTTTTACTTTGTAGCATGAATATCAGAGTACATTTTTAAAAGATCTGTCTTATGATACTCAGTTATTTTTTTTCAAACACAAGAACACAGAGATTGGGTCATTATGATTGAAAGAACATGAAAATTTAATGTGTAGATGCCCAGTAACAGTATTATTAAAAGACTGTTGCCTCTTCAGATTGGTTATGCTGCAGTTCACAAGAGAGTACGGTGCACAAACTCAAGAAAGAAGGAAGAACAGCAAAGGTAACAGTTGTAAGGCTGTGCTATTATCTAAGCTATCTATAGATGTCCTCAGTGATTTCAAATAAGTATGAGTAAAATTTCTGAAAATATGCATTAAATACATACAGCTTAAGCTACACCTAAATTCCTGTAGCTAAAAATTCCTGCTGTCTGGCTTTCAGCTCTAAGGGCTGTCTCACCAATGGAAAACAAGGTTCTAGGACTTAAGTGAAATTTAAAGTTTTGTGACTGCATCCTGTAGCTAGGTGAGATCAGCTAATCCTATAAGCATTCTACTGTGGATCAACTTTGAAGAGCTTTGAAAGAGAGGAATAGAGATTTTATAGGCATTATCTTCATTTTTGACCTAAGCATGAAAAGGAACCTGGCAGAAAAATGGTAGTTAATAGTAATGGATGATTTTCTGAAAGCCCCTATTCCTGGAGTCAAGCAGTTACACAAAAATCTAAGCTTTCATTTAAAACAATAATCTTCATAGGTCTTGTGGCTGCAAAGAGAAGCTGGAGCATTTTAACACAAAGGGCTGATAGCTGGGAAGGAAAACAGAGGCATAAAAACATACTGTATTTAAAATCTGATCATTCTGGAGCCAGTCCATTCATTCCAGAAGGCTGAAACATGCTTTCTGAAGGCCTGGGTTTGGCAATACTAATGGCAGAAATTCATACCAGCTTCTAGAGATATTCACTAGTAGATCCCAATCCTTTTTTCAGTTCAGGAGCACCTACATCTCACAATTTTTGGTAGCTTCCCAGATATGAATATATACCACAGTATGAGATGGTTACATGGAACATAGCACTTCAGTGAGGCATTTATAATTGCCTAAAATTTCAAGGAACATCTGGTAACATACTTAGGCATAGTAGTGTGCCCTGGCATAGTACTTCAAAACTCTGGGTTAGCGATTGAGGACACAAACCTAGCCTCACATAAGTCAATGTATTTTTACTTGACATCAGTGGACATAGCTTTTCACTTTCAGATCCCAGTCCTGTGAAGTAATGGAACTGTCTTCAACTTGATCTTCATGAATGTTGGTCATGTACAGCCTTGTTTCATCAGATCCATAATAGAGAAATAAAGGAAAACTGAGCAAGAGGAAGAAAGTTCTGGGTTAAGACTTAATGCAGGGTAAAGGTAGACATAACTACAAGGGCTCACCCACAGACTCCGTTTCTAGAATTGCTGTGATACAGCTATACTTGTAAATAAGACAGGGCAGGGACTGTTTTCTGTCTTTGAGACCACCTGGCACAATATGGCTCGCTTCTTTATAGTAAAAGCTCTGCCACCCCAGAAATAGATGGTGGTTCCATCTGAACAATCTATTCCAAATAATCTCTCCTACGGTGTTGGAAAGTCCTGCTATAGCGTGGGCCAAAATCATGGTGGGTTCATGCTAATAATTTAAAACTATGATAATCCAATGTCAGTGTTTGAGTCTGGCTCCTGGTCCTATTAGTTTTACTAGATATCTCCCAGATTTCAATGGTGATGGGGCCAACGGGGGTGTTTTGGAGTAGGATCTGCAGAGATTTCTCTTGATATATTGCATAGATCTGTATGGGTCTCTGCACATAATTCACATGTATAATGAAAGCCTGGAGTAGCCTCTCTGGATTTTCATATTTCTCTCTGAATGAGGCTCACCAAAAAATGTCCAACTAAAACATTCTAATGTCTCTTTCTTTCTGTTTTTTACTGTTCTACTAGTCTCTGTACTATTTTACTCTTTCAAACTAGAAAGAAGAAAACAGGAAAGCAACTGAAAAACAACATGCTTTTAATTGCCTCTCCTGTTTCTGGCTATTCCCCGTCTAGTGTGTTTATTTTGCCTAGGCTTCTGTCATTCCAGTGCATACGTTCTCTGATCTAAGCATCAAATCTGTAGCTTGTAAAAACATATAGATATTGCCCATGATACATTTTAAACACATCTGGAAGTGCTATGCTCTGCTAAGGCTCTGAGTTAACCTCCAGGATAACTCTGCTAAATCTAGTGACTGTCAAAAATTCAGAGTATTTTTCTGATCTGCAGTTCACTTTCTGATGAGAATGCAAAATTAGTAAGAAAAAAAGAGCAAATCTAGGTAATTCTATGACTTTGTTTGAAAATGCAACCCCTGCCTTTGTTTCTGCTGTCCAGCTTGTGGGATTTTGTGGAAAAAATGTTTATGCTTGCAATGTGTGACTCTGCTGTGTTTCTGTACATTTTGCTGCGGTATTTATGGTAACTAGAATATCACTATCTCTCAGGGGTAAACCAAGAAGAGCTTCTTCTAGTATATTTAATTTTAAAATTATTTATGTTTAGTTTATATATTCAGGAATTTTTGTTTTGTCATTTAGTAAATGAGCAAAGAATGGTTGCAGACATGAAACTACAACATGCTACTGCCCCATCTTTTTTCTGCCAAGCAGTCATTAACCAAAATATTTTCAAATCAGGGCTTCCATCCCATATGATGCCATATAAATGGTTATACATTCTTTCTATGACATGCTCTGATACAAAATTGATTTCATAGAATCACAGAATACCTGAGGTTGGAAGGGACCTCTGGAGCTCATCCAATGCCCCTGCTTAAGCAGGGCCAGCTAGAGCAAGTTGCCCAGAACCATGTCCAGTCCACTCCAAGAATGGAGACTCCACAACCTTTCTGGGCAACCTGTTCCCGTGTTCAGCCACCCTCACAGTAAAAAAGTCTTATGTTCAAACAGAATTTTGTGTATTTCAATTTGTGCACATTTCCTCATGTCCTGCCACTGGATACCACTGAAGAGAGTCTGGCTCTGTCTTCTTTACACCCTCCCATCAGGTAGTTATACACATTGATAAGATCCCTGCTCAGTCTTGTCTTCTCCAGGCTAAACAGTCCCAGCTCCCTCAGCCTTTCTTCATAAGAGAGATGCTCCAGGCACTTCATCATCTTCTTGGCCCTTCACTGGACTTACTCCAGTTTGTACATATCTTTCTTTTACTGGGGAGTCCTGAACTGGACACAGTGTTCCAGATGTGGTCTCTTGCCTGAAGTATTTGGGGGAAAGAGGTGCATTCCAAAGCTCAGGGATCCTTTGAGAAGCTTATTTCATGCTCAGGTAATTCAGCTGGAGTCTCTCTGAAGATCTCAGCTGCTGCAATTTGAGCTGTGGACATGGGCAATCCTTCAGGTCAGAAGATCCCAAGCCACTTCAGTTTGTGTGTGATGTGTTATCAGTTTGAAAATATTTTTCATTAATTTAGAATCTTAACATCTGCAGAAAAGCTTTGCATTTCTTAGAATGGTACAGAAAAATTTCAGGGCAAAAGGCTAAGTAGGTTCTCTATATCCCAACCACTGTGGAGTTGTCTCCAGTAATATATTCGTAATTATGTATTCTATTGTCCAGTCTAGTTTTGAATGAGTGTATCAAGTCCTGACTTCTGTAAGTCTTGGGATTTGGCTCTGTAGTCTGTGAAAAGGAATTTTTTCTGATATTGGGTCTTTCCTTTCCTATATTCCATTTTTTCTCTTCAGTCTGAGTAATATCACCTTCGATTAAACAGAAAGATTCTATTTTTGAGAAATGTATTTGTATTACTATGTCTTTAACAACTCCTTTTCTCCATGGGGTTTTGGTCCTTAGATACCTTCAGGCAGTTATACTATCATGCTCTAATGACTGTATTTAGCCAATATCCAGGTAGATTTTTGCTTCTAGTAGCCTTCTTCTCTATTTACATGAAAACAATAGGATGTTTTCCTGTGAAGTATTTCTAGTGTGTACATTTTTGTTCTAGTGTGTATCTTTTTTTCCCTTGGTATCAGGGAGCTGTTCAGCTATACCTCTCAGCTTTGAAAACATTGGTTTACGAATACATACTATTACTTGTATTACTTGTAGTACTGTAGTGCATATGAGCTGTAATCACAATCCACAACTCTATTCTGCCAAATGCTGTACAAACATAGGCCCTGCCCCAGAAGACTTACAGTCTAAACAAATAAATATGTTTCAATTTTTACGTCAATGGAACATGGCATGAGTTCAACAATCTGCATGTTGGGTTGTATAGTATGCCAGTATGATCTAATTTAACAAAGCATGCCCATGCATGACTTTTAGCACATTGACATGGTGTATCTTTGTAATATATTAGGTATATGACATATATTTTCAGATATTTTTAACTGTTTCATTTGTGCAGCTACATTTCTGTATATATATTTACAACATATGAGCTCACATGTAAGTGTAATTTTAATTTTCTGTGTATATAATACTGTTCTATGATAACTACATCATGTAACAACTTGTAACAATATAGAGCTCAGAGAAATAATTTTTAATTATATATTTGTAATATGTACTGCTAGTTAAATTTTTTGATAATTCTTTAAACAAAAATTGACCTTTTTTATTCAGAGGGCATTCTGCAGACATACCAGCCATCAGACTTCATAAAAACACAAAAATTAGAAGCATTACGCCTTTTTACCGTTGGAAATTTTATAAAAGCAAATTCCCCTACTGTTGCTGGCACTGTTCCTTTCCCATAGGTGGAAAGAACAGACAGAACTTTGGACATCCTGTTTAAATGTCTTTGGAAGACAAAATGCTGTTTCTTTATACATGACTGTCTTGACATTTGCCAAGAAACATTCTATCACCCAGACAGGGTAACAACTGTATTAAAAGTGTATAGCCTCCTCAGAAATCCTGCCTCAGACCCTAGATTTCATGTTAAGGATTTAATGTGGAATTTGGGAAGAAAAGAAGTCCAGAAAAGGAGAACTGTCAAACCCTAACTTTGTCTTGCATCAGGTCAACCCTTTCAGGGTGTGTGTAAAAGAATACACATACATACCTCTATATATCTTCTAAGGTTTTACATTTTATGGTTTTTTTTGATATTGAGTCTTTCCTTTCCTATATTTCATTTTTTTCCTTCAGTCTGAGTAATACCACCTTCAATTAAAGAAAAAGGTTCTATCTTTGAGAAATCTCTTTGTATTACTATGTCTTTCACATATTTTTTCCCATTACTCAAGGATAAAAAGGGAGCTCTTTTTATGCTGTATTCACTTCATTCCTTTTGCCAAGTTGTCAAAACAAAGCCTAATGTTGCAGATTCCCACCTTTACAAACATGAATTGAGGAGATAAAATCCTTACACCTTGACCCTGTGTGGCTGCTGGTGTAACAGGAGAGCGTGTCACAAATCTGACATGAAGGATGCAGAGACATAATTTTGAATGTGTCAGTTTGGGTTCTTTAATCCTGATTCTGATATCCTACAAGCATGAACAGAATTAATCAGATTCTTTCTCACTGATAGCTCAGCAGCTGTATTAATTTCAGTTAGAAGGCAAATTTTTAAATGTGGGAAGAATATGGGCAGTTTTACCTATTTCCTCACTTAACTACTTTGAATTATTTTACTACAGCAACAAAATTCTTTCTAGATCCTAAAACTGCTACAGACAGCATAAACTTCTGAAACAGGAAGTTTCTTTGTGTGCCTAGTTAAGAATAAATGCACTTTTAAATCTACCTTTTAAAAAACCCTGCACATAATAATAGAAATTACCAGTGCTCAGACACCATAGTGATGGTAAGAAATGAAATAGAATAGAAAAATATAGTAACTATATATTAAGAAACTGAAATAAAATCACCTTCAGTCTGTCCTTTCATTCCAGGAATTTAAGAGACACTGTTTACTCCAGCTTAATTATTTTTAAAAACTCATATAAATACTGAAAATGTTAACTGTACTGGTAAGACTGGGCCTGCTTTAATGGAACACTTGAATAGGACTTGAATAGGCCACTAGGTCACTGATGTAGCAATAATTACAGTGCTACACTTGTGGGCATCTGTGTCCTAGGAAGATATTTGGATTTTTGCTGTACATGTTAAGCTACAAATTCCTACCTGTGTGTGGGGTTTTTTTAATTGTTATTATTATATTATATTTAATTATTATTATTTTCAACAGAAATGCTATAAGCAAGTCTATGGCAGAAAATTTCTAATGAATATTCATTATTGCTCTCTTGTGCTCTCATTTATTATCTTTTAGGCATCGTGTAATACAGTTTTAGTGCTAAAAATGCAAGTTATTGAACAAGCAAAGTAGGTGCTCTTGTTTTATGCAACAGCTGCAGTAATCTGTGATCCTGTTTAATTTATGCTAATTATGTTAGCAGTGCCATGATTGATATTTTGCTTGTCTCTCTTATTAATTTATCAGTTAATTGTTGCATTTCTAGTAGCTATAAGGTATTTATAACATATCTTTTGATAAGCATAATAGTCTGTACACTAATAGCAACAAACACTTCTGATGGCATGTAGTTCTGAAATAGTACCCTTGCCATCTCCCTCATTAGTCAAAACCTAAAAACAGAACCACATTTTCATTGTTGTGTAGTAGTGAATAAGAAGTCTTATCTAGTCTGTTTACTTAAAAGAAGCAGTAATTAGCTAGTTTTAATACACTAACATTTTTTTTTTACTAGTCTGCTTCATTGTGAAGACTGATAATTTATTAAACTCTAAGGCCAACCGGGATTTTAAAAAGTAATTAATAAGGTTTTTCTGTTTGCTGATCTGAAATATTTGTTTTTTGTATGTCCCATATTAAGGAGGGTTAACATATATTTAATTCTATTTAATCAAACTCTTAAACATGATTCCCATATTTTTTAATAATGCTTTCATTTTATGCAGTGTCTTGATCTGTTATGTTCTGAAATGCTTATTGTCATCTTCAATGACTGTCAGTCTAATTCAGTGCCAATGGAGGTATTACTGCTGACTACAGTGGGTGCTAGACTGAGTCAACAAACTGCAGCGTGTGATTTGTTTGGGGCATATTTTTGAGTTTCAGATACTAAGTAGCATGTTTTCAAAACCCATATCCTAGATTTTTTAAGCACACAGTACATGTGTATATTCTATGGCTTAATTATACTCACTAACATCCATTTACACTTGTGGTGCCTTAGCTTATACAAAGACCTGTTTTGGACACCTTAGATCCTACATATCCGTATACACTCCTCAGAATGCATGAGGATGCTAAATATGTTTAAATTGCTTGTTCAGAGCTGATCTATTTTCTGCTTGGCTTCAGGAAAATATATATATTTTTATACTTTCCCTATTTAAAAAGTGAATTAATTCAAGGTAAACTGCACAGCTTAACTACAAACTCAAATAATGCAGATGATTTCCAGAGGTAAAACTGCACCCTGACTAAAAATAAAGAATAAGATTCGCAAACAGCCACTTCAGAAATCCTATTCCTTCTTCAAGGCCGCTTGCTGTGGCAGAACTGGAAATAAAATTTGCCAAGTGGGACAGTTAAAGTCTTTTTTTTTTTCTTCTCATTTTCCAAAATGATCTTTTGGTTTACAGTTCTTAGGAGTTGTAACTCTTACTACTCTGCTTCTGGCTGAACTATGGGAACAAGTCAGTAACTTTATGTTTCCACAGAGCTGTGAGCTCTTTTCCAAGCAGTTTGCCAGGCACAGTCTGGGTAGGTTTTCCCCCATCAAAGAACCTCTAGGCCTGAATTGAATGTGGGTGATTCAGACTAACAAAGAGGTTGAAACACAGCATGACTGTGATTACAGTCATTAGGAGATTCAGAGTTAAAGCTGAAACTCTAAAGTTATGACCACTTTGACCTGAATTTCCATGATTGTGCTTTAGCTTAGTTCTGTGTGTGATGATAGGTACTGTATTACATGTTCCTCAATACTATTGAAGGTTATTAAAATGCCCCACATTTGGTTTGTTCTTTATTCTCTTAGGATTTTTAATGATAAATTAGAAATGTGTAGTTCTAATATATTGTATGAGAGTTACAGAAAAGACTGGGTTATGGCCCTTCAAATGTAGTTACATTTCAGCTAATAAAATATGTGCTTACAGAGATATACATGCAAAATATTACGTAAATAGAAATACGGGCACTTGCATTAAGTGTGCTGTACCCAAAATGACATAATATATATTTTCAAAACTTACACTGAGTAGATGTGTATTTAGATATTAGTGCTTGTTTGGAACATAGACTTCACCTGTGAAATCAGTCTCTAATGTTAAATACTCTGAGTTAGTCTTAAATGTTAATCTGTCTTTTGGAGTGTATTACCCTTCAGTATGTGCATGTAGGCGTTTGGGGTCAGTAAAAGTTAGACATGCATACTGAGGTGTAAATAGACCGTCCTTACAAATAGTCTACAAATACTGTTCATGCTTTTCCCTTGTAGCAAGAGCTTTAGTCCTAACAGTGGGCTCCCATCTACAAAGTTTCCTTGGCTCCATTCTCTAGTCCTGATAACTTCTGACAGATGTGCAACTTTCATTTTAAACCTACAGAGTAATTTGAGAAAAAAATGTACATATTCATTACTGTTTGTTGTGTGTGTTTTTTTTAATGGAATTCTATAATCCTAATGACAATCTAATCATTAAGTTTAGAAAGTTTTGCTTTACTTGCCATGATAACCCTTATTAATTATTACCAGTTTTTCTCCAATCCCCATATTGAATTACCATTTGTTTTGTTTTTTGTTTTTTGTTTTTTCTGTGTGCTAGGTGGATTATGAAATACAGAATTTAACTGTTTTATGGAATGTGACTCCAATTTTTTGAGCCACAGCCATTGATAAGTACAAATCAAGATAAGTTCCCTGGAGATCTAGTAAAATAAGATGTCACTTCAGCCCCTCACAGATATCTCACAACACCTCCTACAACTATTTCCATCTTTCAAAACACATTTGATTTCCATATTTGCTGATCCAGAAAGAAAGTGCCAGACCAGTAAAAGTACTTTTACTGTCCCTGGTAAAGTAAATGCAGCTAAATTGACATCAGATCTAGTTTTCACTGTTTTAACTTGATCCATGCTAAAATGGACTTGAAGTTGCACGTATTTTGACTTACATGAGGTATTAGATACTGTTCAGCAGTCTTGCTATCTAGAATAAGAAAGACAGGAGTTGCATGACTGGAATGCAACAAATATGTCAGTGAACATATTTGCATGGCTCTATAACTTAAACTGTTGTTTAGCTCAGTTCCTATTTGCCAGGCCTGCTCACCCACAGCATTATGCCCCATTTTTACATAAATTTGAACCTTTCTCATCAGCATGTAGTATTTGTGGGGAATTAAAATGATTTAATAATATTTTGTGAAATTTCTTCGGTTTGTCCATACCAGTGAGATTTAACTCTTTAGATTCCAGTTTTATTGGCTTCTTCATTCCTAAAAAAATCAATTTTTCTGATACATTTTCTCTTTGAAAGCACTCTTCTCACCAATTTTCTTCTGTAATAGATGAACTCAGGACTGCCATGAACTAAACTATTTGTCTGTCTTTGTTCCTGTATAAAATATAACAAATTGCCACAGTCAAATTCAGAGTTAAAAAAGTAACCTTTCTGATACCATATACCTGTCATACCATGCGGTGTAGCTAGGAACAAGATAATAAATTCCTACAAGCTCTTTCTCTCAGGCCTTCTATTTCCTTTTGCTGCATGACCTTTTTCATCCACATACCAAAGTTTAGGATCAGCATTGATGTTTTGGCACTTAAAGAGTGTATCTGATTTTGGTGTATCAACAAATCATTGGTTTTTTTAGTTCAGCAGCCAAAAAACCAAAAAGTTTTGGATTGATCAAACCCAGCGTTTTGAAATATTTTGCTTTAAGTTGAAATTAATCTTTTATTTATCTGAATTAGAACATTTCGTCATCAAACATTTATAATGAAAGCAAAGGAAAGCCACAACCCTTGAATCTCAGGGAAATGTGAGAAAGATGATGCAGATTTAAAGCCACATCTCTGACCAAGAACTCAGGCCTTCTGTCTCTCAGGAAAGTACCGTAGACACCAGGCTACAAAATTTTGTGGAGCATATTTCCCTTTCTAAAGTGCTAATCTGAAGCATTTACATGGTAGACAGACTGACTGAATAGTCTAATGGCTAGGTGATTTGTCAAACAGAGCAACTAGGTTCATATTTAAGCATTATATCGTGAACATCATCATCCAGTGATGTTGGTAACAGGTCACACCAAAAGAGCTTAAATTATAATGAATAAGAAATTCTTCACATGGGTTCAGCTAGTTTCAGAAGATGGAGGGTTTGGAAAACTACACCTTTTATATCATGCTGAGTGTAACTAAAAACTGCTAGACTATTGAGTAGAAAATGTCATAATCTCCTAATTTTTATGGAGGTAGCCCCATGCCACCAGAATATCCAGAAGAAAATATTTGGTAAATATAGTGCAAATTTGGTCAAGAATCACCAACGATAAATAAAATAATCTTCCATCTCATTTCTCGAAGTCCACAAATGCTTAAGCTTTAAAGCAGTATGATATGCTTTTGTTCATGACTATCAGAAAATTATGGTTCTCCAAGTAAGTTCAAATTATTTTTCAATATATGTGATTTCTGTTACTTACCATAAATATTATGCTCAGTTTTAATCTGTGCTCCTTTGACAGCTTTGCTGACTGGTATATAGACCAATTCTCCTGTTTCTATATGATTATAAAGCCTTTGGAAAAGGACTATGCTTTTATTAAATGTCTGCATCTAACACAAGGAAGCTTGAATCCTTGTCTGAGCCCATCAGTATTACTGAAATAAGAATTGTAATAGCAACAGTAAAAATTTTACATATTTTTATTCTCATATGAAGAAGAAATATCTCTCCAGTCAGAAATGCTTACAAATAGGAGAAAAAAAAAAACATGACTGACTTTGGAGATTGTGAGGCTTAAGTATTGCATGGTCCTGTTAGCATACACCACCCTGACCATTCACAAAGCAAACAGTTTAATGCAGGACCGGACTTGAGAGCTGCTTGAAGGACAATGTGCCAGCACTTCAGCTTCACAGCTGAACTAGCCCTTCTTCACAGCTGCATGAAAAGGCACAGGCCAGGACATAGGTCAAGAGATTTAAAATTAGACTTTTAGGTACTAGGATCTGGCAGCTAATATTTGTGTGTGCTTATGAGTTTTTTGAAGACAAAACAAAATATTTTAGTGGATTAAGAAACAATGGGGATTTGCATGAAAGGTCAGTTGCTCAACTGTGTAGACATTTCCTGGATTTCCTCTTCCAGAGGGAAGTTCTAGCTCTGCTGCAGCTCATGTCTTGAGGCCCACCGGCTGAGCACATCCAAAGCACCTTTAGGGAACCTGCACTTCAAGGATTTGAACCACAAGTTGAGAAATAGATATCTTTCCCTAGAGAAAAATGCTATAGATCCAGGGCTATATCTCCTTACCTCTCCTTACACACTACTTTTCTCATCCCTCATGTCTAAGAACATAAAAAAGTAGTAAGAGAATGAATGATGAAATGAATAGTGTGCACTTGTGAGTCTTTTCTGCTCTAAATGATATGAAGCCAATGAGAAATACTTGAAAGTGTTTCTTGCATTCCCTCCAGAAAGATTCAATGAGTCCCAAATGTATTTCCTCACAAAAAGAATATATGGCAAACTTGTGAGTTTAACAAAAACTCTGCTTATTCTGGCATGCATTTATAGATTTGGCTGCAGCCTGCACTGTTCATCTGAAAACGGAAGTATGGGATTCCTTCTGTGCATGATAGTGGGAAAATGACTTGTACTCAAAATTAGAGAACAAGTCCTAAGGATATATTCCACTATTGTTCTGCAAGAAGGATTCTCCTTGACAGTAATAAAAATTTTGTGTGTCCATCATGAGTAGAAGAGGACAATGGAGTAATTTATATGCTACAGTCATTAACTTGCTCACATGCCTATTCTGTCTCTTTGCAATATGTACCCTCAACTTCTAACTTTCATCTTTGCAGATTTCCCTCTGTAACTCTGCTGTAATAGGGTCTGATTGTATATTTTCCTGAGGGAAAGATTCAAATATGATAATTCTTTTATAATTTTTGCCATTTTACTGAAAAAGGTGCTATAAAATATTTCAGTTGTCTATGCCAAGGAGGCACCTGGATTTGTGGAGGAATGGGTTTGAAGGGGCAGGGAAGTTGCTTTCCTGTCTTCCTGACCTTTTTTCTTGAGCAATCCAGTAGCTTCTTAGAGTCAGTGTGAGCCACCTGTATGTGTTGTTGGCTTTCTATCTTGCCATTCTTTCTCTCTTTTTTTCTTGCAGATCTTATCATCAGAAATAAGTGTATTAAATATTTTGGGGAGAATCATGTAGGATTTCTGCCAAAGCCAAGATCTTAAATGTTATTCTGCTCTGGTAAGAGCAGAATATGCCTTTTTTAATTAAGAGAATTGATATATTAAGAACTAATTTTAAAGAACTGACAATGCACATGTAGTCATAACTGGATACAAGAATATTGTGTTGAAAGCCTTGTTAAAGTTGAGGTATATGACATCCACTCTCTCCCTTTGTCCACAAATCCAGTTGTTTTATCATAGAAGGCAATTAATTTACAAGACTGTGATTACTAAGGCATAAGTTAAGGGCTTTTTGTTATCATCTCCCTTACTGACACTTACGGGACATGAAGATCTGTTGGAGCATATTGGCATAAAAGTTGCATCACTAGGTCCAACTCAAGAGTCTATAGATTGAGTAGGAAGTTCTAAATTGACTCCAGGGAACAAGTCTTTAGAAGTAAGCTCTGGTGTCATATGGAAAGTCAAGGTTATGTACGTATACATGGAGATCAGGTTTAAATTAACTTGATCTGCACATTTTAATACCCCAGAATCTTCACCCCATTTTCCCTTTCTGCCTAATGGCATTATTTCCAGATTAAACTACATCCCTGGGCATGTTTTGGTCACATAGTTTACAATTTAGAATTATTAAAAATGAAAAATACAGTAACTAAATCCTGGGCTGTTCTAGGTTCAGGAGCAATGTACGGCCACATACAGTGTTATCCTAATGTACCTCTGGAATAATTCCATAACTCCATAGTTATTTGAAATGCCCTGGTAGAGTTGAGATCACATGCTGAGCATTGACAGTTTTAGTTGCCCCAAATTAATTTAAATTCATGTTTTCCAGATTTTCAGTTAACTTGTATTAATATATGATCAATCTCCTTTCTTAAACTTTAGAATTGCCTTTGCTGTCTTCTGGGTCATGTTGTATGGGTTCAGATTAACATAGCACTTCGTGAGAATTAACAGTAGAATAGCTCCTGAAAAGTAAATGCATAGATACATTTTTAAAAATTGTTTCCCGTACCTTCAGCTTAAATGTAGGATGTTATTTTCTTATTTACTTTATATCATGATTTTTGCAATTATGATTTGTTTGCCTCTTATTACTTGAAAGTGGAGGTCAGTATGCTGAAAGAGAATAGTTTTTGACTTTCATATAGGAAAAAATATATAATAAAACATAGAGAAATTTGGAGACCCACTGAAGTCATTGGTAAAAACTCCCATTGACAGAACAGGTCCAAAAAGGTTTTTGAAAAATATAGCCAGTTTCTTAAAAATTTCTCAGATTATCAGGAGCCATTGTAGGCAGTATGGACTACCTACTTGACACACCTATTCATTAAAAAAATAAAATGCTTTCGGAATATACAGACATGGTGAAACAGGTATGTTAGAATTTGAATTACCTGTTATATTTTGTGTGAAATGCAGTAGAAGGTCTGTTTACAATTTTTTCATTAGACTGGTCAAAGCACTAATATATTATGGGATACACTGTTTACATAATCTGTTTATCATTTTCTAGGTTATATTTCTTTTATTATGAGAATACAGAAGTATTTTAACTCTGGGAAATACATTTGACACATTTTGTTTTGCTTTTTGAGATATTGGACTTAAAAAATTCTTTAAATCCTGTAATGTTAATTTCCACCCAGAAGAAAGAACATTTTTGAAGTTATAAAAATAAATGCTGACTTAACCTTGGCTATAACAATAGTACAGCAATCATCTTACTTGTACAAATTTGATGGTGAATCTTGCAACATGACTGGCTAAGAACCTGCCTTTACTGAATAACTTTACAGTCACAAGGCTATAAACTTTAAACTGCAAACTTTGTTATATAACCAAATCATTACATTTTCAGAAAATCAGAACTTTTTTCTCATGAACAGTTTACTTCTTATCACATTATAAGTAGGTCTAGTATTATGGACTAAGGAAAAGCAAGATTTTGAATAATTTTAGTAACATACTTGGTTGGCAAGAGCAAATATGCAGTAACTCTAATATTTATTAGTAATCATCATAGGCTTTTAAGGTGGCCATCTAGTCTGACCTTATGGGTAGTATAGGCAGCAAATACTCCTCCTGATTAAACAGTGGGCAGTTTTTCAGAATGTTTGAGAATCCAGTTTTTGAATTTTGAGAAGTCTGGGTCTGATTTATGGATTTGGGAAATCCATGGCGTTTCTAGAGAAGCTTTATTCTGTGTTCACATTTTCTAGCTTCATCTTCTAACCTTCAAATCACAGTTTTTACCCTTTCCTCCTAGATGGAACATCTTTTTTCCCCCCTTTTTTGAAAACACTGTCTTGCGCACATTTGTAGTCCATGATCAAGTCAATATTCTTAATTTTCTCTTGAATAGTCTGTATTGCAAGTTTTGTTTTGCATATTATAATTTTTAGACAATATCTTGCTTCTTTAATTCCTTCCTGACTCCCCTCAGTATTGAAATTTGCTTTTTGAGGTTAATTCTCTGAACTAGGGATAGGATTTCAGTGAGAAACAGTTCATATTTGGAACGTCTGTTTGAATGCAAAGTAAAGTATGTTATTTGTGGAATAAACTATATACATGTAAGGGATTCATAATTTCTAAATCATTTTGATGTAATAGTAGTGTTTCCTTTTACAAATAGGGGAAGGAAGAGTTTTGGAAGTCCAGGTCTAAGGTTCTTAGCTCATTCATGCTTTCCAAGACTTCTGGTGCATTAGGGCTAAAGGGAAACCCGAATCAAGCATTGCTGGACTAGAAGTTTTGAAACTTCAGACTGGATCTCCTAGGCTCCTGGCTTTTATCAGGAAATTTGGATACCCTGAAATTTTAACAAGAGTGGTAATTTTCAGGAATACCCCCCTGCTAGGGAGGAAAAAGCTGAACTATCTTCTTGCTAGGGAGCAAAAAAAGCTCCATTTTCCCTCAAAAGGAACCTGAAACTTGGGAGCCCTCAGAATAGCCAGCCCTGAGGAAGCCCATATGGTAGATAGCCCCTGCATTTTTGATTGCAGGAACTTCTGGAAGCTTGGTCTCAGCTAAGTCCTATGATGAGACTCAGCCTGAAATCTGTATACTGTAAAAGCCTGAAGTCTCCAGCAGGTTATCAGGCAAGCTAATGAAAAAATAGATATGGTCCTGCTGAAAACTTACTCTCTATTTTCAGAAGTTACTGACCGTATCTATGTTCCTTTGGAAAATGAATATGTCCTTAAAGGTTGTGCAGCTATGGATCACATTCTACCCTTTAGCTATGGCGGTGCAGTAATTGCTCATGCTCATCTGGCTGTCTAGATCCTCTTCACTGTTACTGCCTTACAGAGTATGATCTTCAGTGTTTTAAGCATGGCCCGCATTCTTTGTTCCTAGATACAGGACCTTGAAAATGGCATCTTCTTCAGATGAGTCAAATCTGCCACACGACTCAGGCCAGTTTCTGTAATTGGCCTGGCTCCAACATTATTTATCACTCCACTAATTTTTGTGTTATCTGCGTATTTCAGTAGCATATAATCTTCCAGAGTGCTGGTGAAGATATTCTATATTATAGGACCAGAACATATTCCTGTGGGATTACATTAGGTTCTCATTAAGTAGCTTTTTATATTTTATAATTATTTTTGTAAAGAAAATAATTTCTATGCAAAGTATCTTTTGCTATTGACAATTATTTCTGGAAAAAATTTATTAACAATTATAAGTGTGCTTATTTTATAAAATGCTTATTTTACTGTCAGAACATTAACTAAGATAAGATACAATGTGTAAAAGGTGTTTAAGTATATGATGTTGTAATGTAGTTACCTTTATCAACAAACTTTAAAATATCATCAAAGAGCTGTTTCAAGTACTTTTCACTATAGGTTTTTCATGATAAAGTGTTGACTGGGTGCTAATTATGCCATCGTCTTATATCCCATATCAGCCTTTCTATGATTTTACTGGCGTCAATGTCAGGAGGATTAACTCAGTTAGCCACGCCATCCTCTCAGCACTTAGTAAAGATTGATTTAAACAGTTACAATTTTTCCGAAAGTTTTTTCAGTTCTCAAGCATTTCTGAAGTGTTCCAAAATCATTGCATATCAACAGTAATGTTCTGCGTCAGACCATGTTAATTTTCATGGGGAACAGTAGTCTTGAACAGCTGGTCTTAAAATGATGAAGAGTTACTTTTTATTATTGTTTTTTATTTCTTGGTGGTTATTAATACTCTTAATTGTCTCCAAATACAAAAGCGATGTCTTTTCTTCCAAATTTATTTAAGTAATTTCTTATTATTATCATTATTCCTCTTCAACATTCATTTTTCATTAATATTTTTAGTTCTCCTTATCAACAGTTTATGTCTACTCTATGTATGTGTGTGCATATGAATTATTTGTTTTTCTTCATGAACTGTAAGTTGCATTTTTTAGCTTTGGATTGTTGTGAGGTTTTTTTGCTTTTCTCTTTTTATTTTTTTACTAGAGAATTTTTATGATGTGATTATACAAATGTTTTTCTTGGTATTTAATAAAGCATTTTTAAACTGCTCCTAATCATGATCGTCTTTTTATGTTAAAAGATTTCCTTCTATTCAGTTCTGTTCATCATTACTTCCAGCTTTAATATACTTATCCTTTTAAGGCCCTTTGTGTTTGTGTGTATGTGCATATTATTTCTCGGAATCAGATTCTGTACACAGCAAATAGAATTAAGTCTTAATTGTCACCCAGGTGACCACACAGGGCTTTTTTTCATTTTTATGCAGGAAAATGAGGTTTAGTATAGAATTTCCCTCAGCTGGTTAAAGTATTCTTTTATATTAGAAAGTTATCAGCTATAATTTTTAGAAAAATCAAGGATACTTCTGCAGTTATAGCATTAATTCACCACCCCATAAGAATTCTTCAATGCAGCTCAGTTTTTTTTTTTTATTTTTTGCAAATAAATGCTAAAGAAACTACTCAACCTGTTTTCTGTCCTATTTGGTTGTCTGTAACATTCCTTCTGGTATAACAGACCTTTTCTGGTACTTTATCTTGTGATTTATTAGTAAGAACACTGATCTGTAAGTATTCAGGGTCTTGGTTCTCTAGATTGGCAATAATGCTAAGGCACAAAATGGTGATACAAAGCCGTGATACAAACTCATAGCTCTACCTCTCTCTGCCCATCCTCCCTAAGTAAGGCATATCCAATAATTTGATCATTTTTAATGGTAACTTATCAGGTTTAATTCACCAAGACTTTTTTTTTTTTAGAATTAAGAACTTTAGTTTTCCATTTTTATTTCTAGAGCTTCTCTTGTAGGCAGCTTAAAAATTTCCTCTCTTCTTATCCCGATGCCTTGTTCTTTATTTTCTCATATTTTAGCTATCCCGTCTTAGATGCCAGGCTAAAACTAATTCTAGCCAGACTGTTCTCCATGTCCACATATTCTCCTTTGTAAAGGTGACTTGATATTCTGCAGAACTATACTATAAATGTCATGACTAAAGTAGGACTACTGAGATGAACCCCTTGTGAGTCATTAAGGCCCACATTTCCTCTTTCTGTTTGTGAAAATTCTGAGGAAGAAAGTGTTTCCTTGAGATTACTGATAGGCCTTGGGAGCAGAATTCTGTTCCATGGCCATGAGAATGCCAGGAACACATTTGGGGACTGCTATGGTAGGCCAGCAAGTGTCTGCCCCTCACAGAACTGATGTGGGTGTCATGCAGAATTTCAGGAAATTGCCTGCTCTCAGCATCAAACATTTCATGGAGTGATGATGGCTGAAAATTTGATATGACAGACAAAGTCTTGAAGATCTGTGAGTGAACATATAAATAAACTCAAAGCAAGATTCAGTAGCCTAAACATAGGCATGTAGCATCATTTGAAGTATCCTAGAGCATGCAAGACATATGTTGCCGTATACAACAAGTTTTCTAGGTCACAGCTCACTGCAGATCTGTGCCTTTCTGGAGCAGCAGCTGTAGGCTACGTAGGACACGCAACAACATCTAAGATAATGCTGTATATGCCCATGCTTAGGTAACTGACTAATTTTATCCAAATTTTAAATTTATTTCACTTCTTTGACCTGCTTCAGGATGTGGATTGTGTGGGTAGCTAGAGACATTTTGGATGCCATGGGGTATCTGAAACATCTCCGCAGGGTTGGCAGAGGACTAACCTATACCCTTCTCTACCCTTCTGGACTGGCAATTGGGGGCTTGATGGGATATCTTAAGGCATCTCAGATAGTAGCATTGATCTCTGTTGACTATGATGGGAGCTTATGCTCCTAACACACGTACGCCCAACTAAATGTAGGTGTCTTAATTTCAAAATGAAACCCACTCAAAGTGATGCAGAGGTCCATGTCAGAAGATTGCACTGAAGCCCCTTAATAGAGGCTGGTGATGCATTAGCTTTCGTGATACCTGTTTATTTTAAAAGAAGGTCATCTTTACAGTGTGGATTAAATCATGCTGCCGGGAACCAGATGATGAATACTGAGAAGCAGACCTATAATAGTAACACAGAGCCTTGATAGAGTGGCCCTTTCTTTCCACCAAATCCCCTTTGCCCACAACTTTTGTTATGCAGACTCTTTCTTCCTGATACAGTGAATTGAGGAAGCTACATAAAAGAATCCCTAGTTTTCTTCCTTGTTAAGTTAAAATGTAGTGTTTATGTTAAGGTGTTGACCGAAGAAATCTAGGTGTTTAAAGGGTTACTGCAAGTCACCCAAATCTGTGCCTGTGTTTTAGTATAAGGTATGTGGCATCTGTACCAGATATCAATCCAAGAATATAGCTATAAATCAGTGATTGATTTTTTCTGGGGGAACTAGAGCCCCATGGTTGATGTCTGTGCTTCCTGACCTTTGCAATATCATTTCTGTGTACGAACTGCTGCAGATCCATCTTGCCCTCCCATTCTTCCACATCCAGAGTAGCTGATGGTACAGATACTGCGTACATTTTCCCTGACACAGTCTCTCACAAATTCCAGTGCAATCCTCTTGTGTTGTACAAAATTATAAACAGAACCTAGCCTATAAAGTTTACCTTTAAAATCTGGTAACAGCAGTACACGGAAGATCATGTGGCCCTATGGTAACTGTTATAGATCAGTGCTTATGGTACCTTCTGAGGTCTAATCAGTGGCCCTGCCTCTGTCTGGTAAAGATTTAAGATTGCTGTATATTTATTATTTTATAGGGAGTTGCATTGGATAGGAATGCTGCAGATTTATCCATAGTTAGCAAGAGAGCACACTCCTGAAATTTGAAAAACAGTGAAAGGTCCTAATGCCTTATTGAGTCACATGGAATCTATGAAGTTCTAATGATGACTCTTTATCTCCTTTTCAGTCATTAGTTCTTCCCCTCTTTCCCACTGCAAAGCATTCGGTTAGAAAGAAACCTATCATGTGGGACCCCTTGATTTTAGTTTTAAACCATGCAGAAATCTATGCACTTTATTTGAAAATATATGGGAGTAATCAGGGCTTTCTGTCAGAAAAATCCTGTGAAAAAGAAGAGCTAGTGCTTAGTCGCACAAAATTCGCTATGAAAACAGGGCATGCAAATTGACTGATTAAAGCAGAAATTACCATGTTTTCTGTTTTTAAACAAACATAAAGATCAAAAAAATCCCCTGTAAGGTGGACTCTCCCTTACAGGATAAAATGGAATTAAAATAGTGTCAATAAATTCTGTGAGAGACTGTATCAGTCTGTGCATTGATAGTCTGTGCATGCAGGATAAGAACATTGACTGCCTGCTAATCTATTCCCAGATGGAGGTGGATGCAGACGAGAAGCGCCATCGCACACGCTCCAAAGGTGTTCGAGGTACGTCTCTTGCTTCAGTAAATCACTCAAGGCCCCCTCTCAGGGTGACCTTCATCCTCCAGAATCTCTTTGCACGATTCATTCTGACCCTTGCTTTTACACAACCTTTCTGGTAATTTTCTGTAGAAGAGGGGTACTTGTAATAGATGATAAATTTTTATATATTTTCCATCTCTCTGCAGTTCCCGTGGAACCAGCCATACAAGAGCTGTTCAGGTTAGTGCTCTGAGTGTAAAATGTATCCCCATTAGCAATTTAGAAAATTCATGCCTTTTAATGGGTATAATGCACTTTCAAGTTCATTGGTGGTTTGCTCATGCCCTGCTGCACTGATGAAATTAATTCCCCCGAGACTTGCTAATAAAAAGCATCCCCTCTTTTTTTTTCCCTGCAGTTATTTAATTTCTCTCCTTCTGTCTTTGTTGCTCTCCATCTCTTTAATACCTAGTGCCTACTTTTAGTATAATCTTTCTGCAGCACACTAGCACCTATATAATTAATTCTCTCTCTCTTGCAGTTGTCCCACGCCTGGCTGTGATGGCAGTGGTCATGTTAGTGGCAAATATGCAAGGCACAGAAGGTAATATCTATAATTTCTTATAATTTAGTGAAAACTTGGTGAACAAATTAGCTAACATGACCTTGTTAACCCAAACAATGATAAAAATTAGAAATTGGACATTCCAGAAGCTCTGCAGATTCCCACCATTTTTTTCTTTCCCTTTTTTTTCTACCACCAAAGTTTTTCCTTTCTCTTTATTGTGTTATTCAAAATCTTTAAAATTTCTATCAAGTGTAAGCATCATATAAATTAAAAACTAAAAAAATACAAATGAGGACAGGCCCCAAATTCTTATCAAACATACAGCATATTCCATCCATCCTAATCATGTAGGCAAATCTGCAAAATCTAAAACACATTGTTGCTGAGCACACATGTTCTCATTTTCAGTCTTCCCTTGGTTTTTGCATACAGTTCTGTTGCTCCTGTATTGCAAGTTAAAATTTGGCCTTACTGACATTTTGGTGCCATCTATCTATTACGAAATACATCATTTGATGTATTTCATAACTGGATGAAAACATAAACTTTTGAACACTGTGAGTTTGATGATCAGATTAGATTCGAAGGTCAAAGCCTAAGACAGGCCAGTGATATTAAGACTTCAGGATTCAAATATAATGTTATATTATAGCTATAAACACCATTACTTTGGTTTCTAAACCGTGATAAACGGAGAGGTCTCTGATAAGAAAATGTGTTTAGCTGTTTATTGTTAATCATATTCAAGGTAGCATTATGTTACACATATTCATACATGTGCTTCAAATTAATTTAGAATTCAATCTTTGCATTTCTGTGTCTACAGTGTAAATATTCAATATTGTATGGTATATCTGTATAAACAGCATTCATTTCCTGAATCATTTGTCCATGGATTTCTTTTACAACATTTTGAAAATTTAACAGTATTTAAGCTCTAGAATACATGAATTTTGCTCATGTGCTGTGCATTTTATATAACATACTTTCTACAGTAGCTCATTGTAGGAGATAACTTGATTGACATTTTGGCCATATCTCTACTGAATAGAGAGGTTATTCTGACCAGAGTTAAATTTTCCTGAATCTGTTAAGATTTTTTTCATTATTGTCTTTTTCAGAGTATTGTTGTCAGGTTTTAAAGCACTTGTGGGTTAAAGAACACATATTTCAAACCAGATGTGATAACTGTTTTGCAATGAGGACATATGTTTTTTATGAATTAAATTGAAATTATACTTTTGTGGTTAAAGTATTATTTGAAACAGGAGAGACATCAAATAGTGACATGTCAGTCCATTCCACAGTGCTGGATGCACCTGTTTGCTTAACAGTGAACGATCAGAGACAAGTCAAGAAAATATTTTCCAAATTAAAATCAAAAAGGTGATATGTATGATAATGAAAATCTTTTGAATTATATTTAAAGAATATATAACATAAAATAATTATATTCAGATTTCTTAATACTCTTTTACTTATAAAAGTGGCCATGTTTTTGTGGTTATTTGAAGGATTTGGATGATTTGATATACTGATATAGCAGAAATAGTCAAAATCATTCCTAAAACCACTTGTGACTTCTGATTTCAAAGCATATTTTTCTTTTGTGCAATTTTTTTCATGTAAATGCAACCCTCATCAGTAATAAATAAATGGCACCAAATCCTTCTTTTCCTCCAGAAATTTCATGAGCAGTCAACAGTTAAATGATATGATTATAATGTCCTATCTAGTTATGAGATTGTAACTAAGTACATTTCTTTGCACTTCATGGGATTTACCTGTGGTTTTCAAAACCAACATTTTTTAAACCAAAACAGAAGGAAACTATTTAGCTTAAAAATAATCTAACTTTTCTTCTGAATCGCTGTAACTTTGAACCATGTGGTTTATGCGTGACTAAGATCACCTTTTTGGGGGGGGGGAGGAATAGATGTAAGTTTGGAAAGATTAGATGCAGTTTTGAGATGTTAATTCTGTATTTTGCTTTCTTCACATGATTCTGGTGTGTCAGTACATGAACAGACTGAATCTCAGAGCTGTTAATTAAATGAAATTTTGTGGTGGATGCGCAAAGAATAAAAATTGGAGATACATCAAAAATTCTTTTTCTACTGGCTAAATAATTTATCTTTTTTTGTGTTTTTCTTTTGCCACCCTGTATGTCAATCCACTGATCGGAATACAGTTAACTAATAGACTTTTCATTAAGACTAAAAGCACGAAGTTCCTTTTTTGGAGTTTGCAACATACTGTCTGCTTTCTAACAGAGCTTTTTTTTTTTTTTTACCTAGTCTAATCAGTAATTTTAAGTTTTTGAAAGATTTGAAAGAATTTTTCATTTTTTTATATGGCTTTATATGGGTTTATATAGGTTATATGAACACATTTATATGTGTTCGGGGAATTGCATATCTAAACTGATGTCTAACTCAATTCCATTTAGATCTTCAGAGCAGTTTAATGAGGTTAAGACCTTTCCATTCACAATACTGGACCAGCTCATTACTATGAATGAAATGTATTTGCTACCACTAGATGTAGTCAGAGCCCTCCAGAATTATTCTATTTTTTCTATAACATGTTGAATTCTTTGGAAAATCTGGCTTTTTTTGTCAATACAATTTTATTCTTTTAATACCAATGTGATAGTGAATGCCATATTCGGATACTACATTAAACGTGAACTGAAAAAATTAGATCTTTTCAAATTTTCAGAGGTATTTGGGGAATGAAATGTTCTTTTGCTGACAAAACATCAGGCAGAAGTTAAGAGTTTTTTCATATGTTTTATACCCAAATTGTGTTTTTAATTATGAAAGAGCTGCTGCTGAGGCCTATAAGTCTAAGTCATAACCCTGCAGTACTGGGGTAAACTAGGGAAACAAGCAGGCCTTATATGTCATTGGTGTTTCCCTGGGTGTGTATCAAAATGCTGGTACTAGTTAGGACTAGTGTAACAGTGATTGCCTCAGTTCTACTTTTTGAATTTTTCTATGTGACAAATCTTCCTTTGCAATTAAATGATACATGACTTAGTGGGTACTTTGCTCTCAGCTCTTAATTTAGGTGCTTAACTTAAATTGCTAGCTGGGCATCCTAACTAGTCAGTGAAGATGGACAGGCTCCTCTGCAGAGCAATTTACGGTAGGATGTTAGGAATGCTAAAATTAGCATGGAGGCAGCACCTCTCTCACCAGTGACTGGCTAGAAAGCTCAGAAGGGTTAGTATCCCAGTTTAGGCACTGAGGGTAAGTGCCCAAAGCTAGGCAGTGTGCCTAGCTTCTACAGGGCAGACTCATACCATTTTTCAAATTTCAGTAATACCTAGAAACACCAGCCTAGCAAGGACCCTCTAGTGCTGTCTACGATGCATAGTGTGAGGCAGTGCCTAGATGTCAGAGTTTACACTGATGAGACTACAGTACCTGCTGTTCATGTTTCCAAGTACCTAAACTGAACTGGCCTGCTCACAGTGCACACAGTTAAAGAGATGAATATATATCTTTGTGGCATTAGGTCCTTAAAAAATATCAAGAGAGACAAAGGGTGAGAGAGATCTAAAAAAAATTACAAAAACAAAAAATTAGGCATTGGCACATTCAGACAGTGGTGGAGCCAAGAAATGAACTCAAATCTTATGCATGCAAACCAGATCCTTTCCCCTGTACCATGCTCCTGATACTGCTTATTTTATTCACTTGATAGCTTTTCAAATCCATCATGGATAGCAGCATAATAATGATCAGTATTCTCATACGTTCAAAGCTGTGAATTAATTTTGAAGAATAAACTTGGTCCAGAACCTTGAATACTTTTAGCTATGAACAGTCCATCTAGGTATGCTGTAGTTACTCAAAGCACACTAGGTGTTTGCAGAACGTCTGTCAGCTAAGCAGCTGAAGAAAAACATGGATTTGAGTGTTCTTTCATTGTGATTAGTACGAACTTTGCTAGTTTCATTAACTAACTTTAAGGACAACAGGATTCACAATCTATATACCTGAAAATAAATTTAAAAGCCACTTCAGTTTCTGTTCTAAGTTATACTGGTGCAAATCCCATAGTTACTGAATAGTAACTGAGAGCAAACTGTGGCCTGTGTTATTTACTAAGTAAATGTGAATATCTGCTTTGGAAGTATTGCACCCTACTGTGTTGCTATGCATTTAGCTTTTTTTTAAAGAGAAAAACTCACATTATATACCCAATAGATGGCTATGGTTTGTCATGTAAATAGGTATTTAGACACATCATAAAAATCCTAACAAGACTCTATTAAAAAAATACTGATTGCATCCACTGACCTATTTTAAAAGCTTCATAACATGGTCGTTTAAATTTTTTCTCAAATAACAAAAGCAATTAGATTCTGTAATGGATTAATCACTTGCCAAATACCACATGCTTCAGACTGAAAGACATTTTAACAAATAAAAGCCCTATAAAGAATCTTATGCTGGTAGTGCAGCTCTCTATATATTAATGAGGATTCTTTTAATGCATATATGTATTTGAGAGCAGATAAAGCCATTGTATAGAAATTAAAACAAAACACAGTCTTAGTCTGAAACAATATACATCAAATTTCAGTGAAGAATGAATTGTTAAGGCCAAATGATAAATCCTTCAGATTTAAAATGGAAATACTGATAGAGCTCTCACTATTTCATGAATTTCAAACTGATTGCTGAAAATAAGAATTTGGATGAAATAAACAAACTTAAGCATTTCGTCTACTAAGGAATTCTGCATGCCCTTTGTTCAGTACGTATTACGTTTATAAGGGATTTTTTCATTAAACACTGATACAGCATCTCACAAAAGGAAGTCTCAAAAATGAGGAGGGGTCATAAAATAATGTTTGGATCCAAAACGTATGAATTGTCACTAGCCTTATAAAATACTTTGCATTTTAATTTACTATCAAGTTACTTGATATCAACCTTAGTTGCTTTACTAGGCTGTCTCTCTTCCTTCCTGTCTATTGCATTATACAGATAGAACTGTTTTGATCATCTTTTAATTTTAAAGCATGAGATTTGTCATTTAAAAAAAAAATTATTTAAATTTATAAATACCTTACAGTTTAGCACTGTTCTTTTGATTAGGAAAAGCCCCACATACCCTTGTTTTGCCTTGGCATGATATACTGTGGTTTAGTCTATATTTTAGAACAGAGTGAGTGAAATAATTCAGACTCTCAAACTTTAAAATTAAAAGACACAAATGTCTCTCTCTTATTAGAAAATTATTGAATTTTCTCTGGCTTGTTGTGCCATATTTCTTATTCAAATTTTTTCATTTCATATACCTTTTCACCCACCAGTTTGATTGCCATGGCTGCAGCCGTGGGTGAATAATTGCCTGTCTTCACAGGAGCATGTTCTGGAGCTAAAGTCGAGTGCTTGCTTCCTGATGTATGCCTCATTTGGATTCTGCCGACAGCCTAGGGGCTGTATTATTCATGCCTTGACAGATAGCACTCACTAAAAGCATTGGAACAGGGCCAGGTACTGGCAGAGAGATAGTGGAGCATTGCAAGTTGCAACTGAGAGGAGCATCTATAATACAAAAAAAGAGAAATCCTCATACCTCCCTTTTACTGGTCTCACTTTGATGGAAAATTCATTTGCATCAAAATAAAATACCCTAAAAATAAATACGTTTTTTCTAAACCACGCTTGAAAGTTTAACACAATTTTCCACATTTAATTGCAAAGCTGATTTTAATTAGTAAGGCCCTGCATGTGAAAAATGAAGATTCACTTGGGTGAGTGTAACACATTGCAGTGTCTGCTGAATGCTCTAATTAATGTATGGCTGCTGTACAACAGGGTGCACTGTGGGATATTTATGAAAAATTCTGTGCATGCAGCCAGTCTATCTGTATTTTAGTTCTTGAATCCACAAGAATAAATAACTTTTCCCCCTTTATTCTTTATGAGACATCATTGTGCATGCCATCACTCCATCCATAAACTTTATGGCATGCCTGTCCTTTTTACTATTTGTCAACGATATTATAAATCAGAAGCCAGGACATACATATTTTAACATTAATTTGATAGCAGAGCATGGTTGCACACTGTGCAAAACCCAAGGTCCGCTGAAGCATTTGTGTAAAGCCTAAGCACAGAACAGCGAGGTTCTTATTGTTACTTGTTTATATGCTACTATGAAAAATGCCACTGAATGCTGGAAGTAAAGACAAATGTATATTCATTTCTCTCTAAGCTGATATTCAACCTTTATTATACTGTTAAATATGATAGAATGATCCACTGGATATTTTCCCAAGGAAAAACTGTACTCTGACACTGCCAATGCCATTTAATTCTGTTTCATTTAATAATGTATTTGCTAAATATTTTGGTAAATTGTGGTAAATACCAAGAATAGCACTATAAGGATATATTATTTAAAATAATTCATTACTCAAATTTTGTAAAGAATTTTAATAAATGGAGCAACTTTGCTCTGTTAAATACAGCTAAATATTTTCTTCAACTAATTTTTAGCTGTAAGCAAAAGTGCACAGAGATTTTCTAATAGAACACTGCAAACAATAAATAAATGTGGTGACAGAGAATCCATAATGTATTAGAGGTCTGTATTGGCTGCTGTCTGGATTCAGCAGTATATTCTTTGTCTGAATTGTTGATTAATGTTTAAAAAGGTACAAAGTTGGGTCTGAAACGTCAACCAAGTATACACCAGCAATTGGTGTGTGGCTCTGCATGCTAGAGGCTATTGTCTAGGGCTTACTATACAAAGGATCCACAGTTCAATTTCTCCTACTGCCATCTGGATTGGGAATAGCAATTTCAGTGGCAGCAAGTTTCAGGATCTTCGTGTGCCAGGAGTACTAGTCTAATAAAGGAAAAAAATATCAAAGGCAGGATAGAGAAGGGTGCTGACCCATCTGTGCAACGACGGCAACAGCAGATTTAGGATGTACTTTCTGCAGTAGGTCCCTGGGAATGTATGTTGCTGAAATGATACACTCATTTTCTTTCAAATGGCAGGTGCTGGGCATATTTCTCATTCAGCAGTCCACTTGCAGCCACTGTGTCTGCTGTAGGAAGATCTATCTGAAGACGTTGCTGTCAGCCACCAAATAAATGAGGACTGTACAGAAAGTATAGAAAAGAAAATTAAAAGAAAAAAAAATGAAGCCCCAGTAATACTGGGGAGATAATTTCCCCAAGAGGATTCTGGAAGTATCTATATGCATTTGTCCTTTACCTACAGGAAATTCATTTGGTTGTCCCAGTAGCTTGGCTGAGAATGTTGTGTTCTCTTAGAGGAGAAATAATAATAAATAGTTTGAGGTTGAAAAATTCATGTTTTTCATAATAGAAGAGAAGAGGATCTACAGAGCTGATCCAGACATGATGGGCAAGACATTTCATCTTGCTGTGCTTCTGTTTCCCCACTTGTAAACAGAGGGAGAATCTCGGGCATTGTAAGATGTAAAGACAGATGCATATATAGGAGATTTTTACAAACATGGGGCCCAAAACTCTGTCTCTGATATTTATCTGATATTTAAATAAAGACCTGATTAAAGACCTTCTGTTGATGTCAAAGGAAGTCTAACCTTACATTCAGTGCTTTTCGGATAAAAACCTTTTTCTGGAGGATAGAGCAGAATTAACTGATTTGTGATGATAGGACAGTTCTACATTAAGAATCAACTCTTGTTTCCCTATTCTATATTTAGTGAATTACTTCTACAAAGTTTCTTTAAAAATCTTAATTCTAAGGTTTAAAAAGCTAGGGGTATTTAAGACATCTGTTCATTTCTGTGTATTTCAGTGATAACACAGTCATGATTATTAGCCTTACACTAAACCACAGGAGTCATTAGCAACATTGTGCACTGGGTTGAGGGCACTAAGGAGCTGCCTACATCCTCCTACCAAAGGTTCTTCTGAACAGCAGGATAGCTATATTGTGTGCAATTGAAAAGTGATCTTTGGATTGGAGCATCCCAAGTCAGGGCTTTGGAAACAGGAAAAGGTACTAGTAAGTGCTAGCAGCTGGCTAGATAGGGAACTCCACCTTATTCCTGCTCTAATGTCCAAGCCAACCATGCTACACACTGCTTTTAGGCAACAGTGACTAATGTGGATGGCTTTGAAAATATTTTATCCATAGGTGGGACCTATACTATCAGAGAATACCATTGCTCTGTACCTTCTTACCTTATCCTCTGCTTCTCGGATACAATGATCTGAACTCTGGTAGAATCATTAAAAAACAAACTGGCAGGGGAAGATGGGTAGGTAAAAAATAGAGAAAGTTATTTTTAACTTTTTCCTTCAAGTGTTCAGATTCTGTGAGATCAGACACTTCTGTGTTACCTGGGCTAGAAAAGAATTCAGGATGCCCAGAAACCAGGGCCCATCTGCCTTCTGTATGTTCTTAGCCACAAGAACACACTAACAGAGAAAAAAATGCATAGATGGATATGTAACAAAAGAAGAGAGATGAGGCACAAAATGAAAGAAATGAGTGAGCAAAAACAAGCTTGTAAGAAAAAAGAGGATAAAGAGTAGGGTTTTCTTTTTCTCCCCCTCCTCCCCCCCAAAGTGCACTGTGATGTGTCTTTAAAGGCTTACATTGAAGTTCTTCAATAAGTTGAGACAGCCCTTTCAAAGACATCACTTCTTATTAGTGGCTCATATGAAGTACTGCTTCTAGTGGTGTCAGCTCAGGACAGGGAAAGGAAAGGTACTCCCGAGCCATCTTCGATGACAATAATAAATCTAAAAAAAATCTATCCACAGTACAGAATCAGATGCCCAAGGGATAAATAGCTTCTGAAGAGGTACCTTGGCACTATACCTCTTAGGACACTGTAAACGATGATACCTTTAACCAGATGAGTATTCCTACCAAGTTAGTTTCCCAGGTACTCTCCTGAATCACCTTCCCAAGAAATTTTTGAAGCTTACTAATTACATCAAAAGGGATCTCAGAACCTAATGTCCTTTTGTTATTTGCAGGAACCAGCAGTGCCACACTGTAAATACTCATGGTATATTGCAGAGCTGATAAAATGCTTAAGAGATGTTCCTGTGATTGAAGTTAGGCCTGTGTCTTAAATCTGTTTCGTGTGATAAAATTTGTAATAATATAAAGTCAAATGAGACAGGACAATGTATTATTGGCTTCACATGTCAACACCAGCCATTTAAAAAAGGTTGTTTTAAGTTTCTTTCCCTGGGCCTGGGACATATTTTTCTGCCATCAGTGTTTTTATTTATAGTAATGAGCTGACCACTAGAATGGATGAACAAATAGTAAGTGAATGCTTTCTCTCCAACTGATATTCTTCTCATGAAAAAAATTCACCAGTGATATGTGCTTGCTGCTGCATTTCATCCCCACAGTGTCTTCAGGAGAAAATCTTGCTCACATTTTGTGAATGGGAATAGGTGTTCACAAAAAAGGCTAGACCTAAAAACTAGCCACTAGTTCAGCTCTTCAGCTTCCCCTTTAGGTCAACCAGTCCAAAGTGTAGATCCTCAGAATTTCTTTCGTATTTGCTCTCTAATTCTGAAGCCAATATCCATCTGTATGGAACTATACTTTTAGCATTAAACTTCTCCAAATTTTTAATGTTCTGCTAGGAAGCATGTTCATTTTGAGCACCCTGGCACCTATCTCATACCAAGCCCATAGCATTATTAGTATATCTCTAATCTCTTATCTGTTTGTTTCAGTGTAGCAGGTGTTTTTAAAGCCCTCCAATTTGTGATTTGTACAAAACATGGCCCTCACCTGCTATTGTATTCTTTGTCAAAAGGAATTAGAACATTTACCTCCCATCTTCCTGGAACTTGCCTTGACTATAAGAATCTAAGGATGTTTTTATTCCCTTTTCTTGAGCTGTTCTCATTTTGCTGGGAATAATAATGTATCCAAAAGGAAGGAGGAAGGATATAGTTTTGTAACTTTGAGCAGTCAGTTGGAGAGAGAAAAACCTGAATTCCAGTCCCAGCATTAATACTTCATATAGAAGACAGAGGTATTCATTTTAGAGAGGAATGGAATGCAACCTTCAAAGGTAGCAAAGACTGTGGAGGAATAAGATTATCTCTTTCTCTGTGACATAAAAAACATGTAAATATTTTCTTTTGCTTGAAGTATTATAGAAGTGAGTACTCTTACCCCAGATTAGCATAAAACCTCACGAGCAAGCACTCTCTGAGAAGTGTAAAATGAAGCTTCAGTTACCTGTGACAAAAGAGGGTAATAAACACAAGTTTCCCACATATTCCTATGTGTTCTAGATTAGATAATGGCTGGGGCTGTGATTGTTATTCCTCCTCTGACCATCTTCTAATGAAAAGACTGAGTTCACCTCTATTTCTGTAAGAAAAACAAAGGCTTAAGGTCTTAATTCTAGGAGCAGAAACCTCCCAGTACAGAAAGTATCTTCCTCCTGTCCAGATTACAGCATCTAATTTCTTCTGTGTTAAGTGCTTAAATTTCCCTAGGTGCTATAAGAGGAGCAGAGATACCTCACTTGGATGTTAGAATTCCACAGTGCAGCTATGCATAGCAGTTGGATGCTGTAATGCATTTATTTCCCTGGTAAATTAGCAGTTCGTGATTCTCTACTGCCACACAAGAAATTTGCATCAGCCAGAAATTGAGTCATGCCTTCTGAATTCTACTCCAGTGCCTTTTTCTTTAGACCATCCTTCTTGTATTAAAAATTCATTTATGAAAAGGCTAGCAAATGATTACTTATTATTGAGTATTTGCAGCAATAATATGAATAACGTGCTAGAACCACTGTTACACTGTTTAATGTAGTCTTGCTTAATGCTAGTTTAATGCTAGTCTTGTCTTAATCTTGCTTGGTCATGGTTTCTTCTAGAATCACCAATTAGGATTAATGGTTTGTTGGTTCTTAGTAACTATAAGGACTATTGCAGGAGAAAGGGACAAAAAACAGCCGTCAAAGCAAGAGGATATGTCATGACATATATCACAAATACTGTCTGATGCGAGTCTTACAGATGTTTGCATGCCACTAGTCACTGCACTGAGAAACTGTATTTGAAGCCTTTCTCAGAGAATTCTCTGGATATCCCCTACTTTCTGAAAGGAAGTAGGACATACTAAGTCCCACATAAGTGGATGGCTGCTCTGCACCCAACTTATTATGGTAACAGTATTTTATGCTCATAATGCTTTTTCACCTATTGGTTTCAAAGCATTTCACAAATGTTAACACAGTAGCCTCAGTGCATTTTATCATACTAAGTATTCTATTTCAAATGACACTTGCTATAAAACATTCACAGGATGGGTCATAGCAATTTTTTACCATTGAACAGTTATACTACAGAGTATTTTGGTACAGGAAGTGAAAAAAATATATTGTTTATCTGTCTGAAACTGTAGGAATAATTTTGAATTAAGCAGAATATAATTGCATGAATTTATTTTGAAACTGACTCTGGAATTAACATTTCTAATTCTTAGGAAACAGATACATAACTCTTTTTAATTCCACATGAAAGAAGGTATTGCCAGTTACACTGTTCCTTCCACAATGGTGAGCTAAAAATTTGCTTTAGTGCTACTGGGAAGGAAAGTGTGCTACTTTCCGAGTCACAGTAGTGTCTCTGCAGCACCTAGGTGTACCTTAGAAATATTGACATACTCAGAACTGATGTGGCCTGGCTTTGCTTAGCTCGTGAGGCCTAATGGGATCACAGCAAAAGAGGGACTCAGAAACGGAGTCAGAGTTATAAAACAAATATTTTAGAAAGCATGCAAATAAATTTTAACTACTGTGTTAACTTCATATCTTAGCATTCAAGCTTGCTGCTTCTAGTTATGTTATTAAAAGGATGTAGGAGGAAGGATTGAGCAGTTAAAATGGCGTTGACTAAAAGTGGAACCATTTATTTAAAATGTCAGCATTTAAGGAAAACTATAAAACAGACATAACATTCGGCATTTTCAGTGTACTATAATTTTGACTGTTCAATGGAAATTATAGCAGTCAGTCAGATTTAGAAATCACAGTCCAGTGGACAGCATGGGTAGAACCACGAAGGAACTATCATGGTTAATTTAGAAGTGCTAGTAGCAGTTTTTTTCACTCTTTACGTATACTATGGATTAAACTGATCTCTTGTGTAAGCAGGAGTAGAATTTGATTCCTTTTACACCAGGACACACTTAGTCCAGTTTATATTATTCTAGAAGTCTGTAAAAAAGAAGATCAAAATATCTTAACTGTTCTGAAAAAGCGAAATGAGACCTTAGGTACTGAAATCCAAAAGGATCCACAAAAATCCTGAGTCTGTGGTTGAACAAACTTGTAAAAAAACCTGCTTATGTGTGCCCAGAGGTGCAGCCAGCTTAGCTGAGCTGTGCTGCTCTGTGCTTTTTACATGCCAGAACATTTGAGGATCACAGACTACCTGTACTTGTACCAGCATCCTCTGATCCAGGAAGCACAGTAGTCATTCGCTGGCCACATTAACGTGCAGGAACAGTGTGGAGTTTGATATAGAACGTAGCAGTCACAGCCCCTTTCACTGAAAAATTTCATGACAGTGATACAGCCTGGACCGGCAAGTAGAATGCTAGCACAGGAAACAACATGCTCCTTCGGTTTCTCCATCCTGAGCAGGCTCAAGCACAGTGTTAATTCCCAAAGTAGGATCACATCAAAAGGATAACAGGTGAGACAAGAATGAGATTGTCTTCCATCCCTGCTGGTGAAGCTAGGCCCATGGACAGAAGAGAATGCTAGTTTTCTAGGGAAAAAAAGAGAAAAAGAGATAGAAGCTAGTGTGATGATTAAGGGACTCCTATAAAGGAACCAAATTTGGAGTCATATCAGGCTGATTAGGACCAAAAAAACCCTCTTTGTTTTCTTGACTCAACCTCTGTGTTGTTAAAAAAGGGCAGAGAACCACACTGTCTGGGTCTAAACAGAGCAATAAGGTAGCTATCCATGCTAACAGGCATGCTAAAGTTGTTCTTTTTGGCTTATGAGTCATTTTTTCAAAATGATGCCTAAGTCAGAGTTGCAAATAGGTGCAGACATCTGCAAGAGAGATGGAGGTGGTTTCAGAGACATTCTTTTCATGGTGTTTTGTATTTCTTGGTGTAGATGTCCCACATACAGCATGCTGCCTATTGCAACTCCCATGCTGATATATCTAACTTTTCCTGTTGGGGAATTTATTCACTTAGGAACTTAGTCATGTAAACTTAAGTACTTTAAAATTAAGTCTGATGTAATTTAGCGTTGCCACAACTGCTTCCATTATAGATTTGGGCCCCAAATGGTATAGGGACCATTTCTAAAAGTGCAGATTGCTAACTGACTTTCAGTGAAACATAAGTGTTAAGTGTTAAATGCCTCAAACTACTCCAAAAATTAAAAGGTAGTCTTTGAAGTGACATACACTTTCTAAAAAGTTGCCTGTCATCTTCTAAAACTACGACATCCATTCTTCTTCTTGCCATCTTCTCATTACCCTTGTACTTCCAGCCATTTCCCAGTTTTTACTCTTTGGTCCTTGGACAGTACATCATTATGGACCTTTCTTTCAGCTGCTGACCCTGGCTACGATTCCTGTCTGTGCATCTTTAAAACAGAGCAGCTGAACTTCAGAGAGGGATAACTACAGCATTTCCCTGTGAAATCTAGCCATAGGAGGTATATTGGCAGCAGATTTTCAATGGAAACCGCCATTTCCACCCACAACCCAGCTGCCACATTTAAATCATGCTGTGTGGGGCTTCCACTCCCTTGGGAAGCTATTTTCATTTTCCTTCAGAGACTCTTCTGCAGTCTAATAGAACTCACTGTCATCTATAATAAGTAACATTATATACTGTAGTATTTTTTTTAATCGTGATATGAATCAGGTTGGAGCCTCACTGTTCTGGACTAGAATGTGATGGAATTTAATTAGATTTTTTTGCCTGAACTGGCATCCTTCCTTTCATCAGATATATCAAAAATGCCAGATTAAGGGGCAGTCATTTAGGCCTGTATCTAGGCATCTGGCTTTTGGAGTCGTGTGACTAAACCGGTAGGTAAGCTTTCATTTTAAGACCAGAGCATTTCTAATTCTTCTAATCATGAGAAAACCTTGAAAAAAGGAACTGAACATGAGATACAGTTTTGTCCTTCGAGTCTGCCAAGAGCTTGAAACAATTTCTCTGAGATAGGTGAGCTTGTATCTTAGTAGAAATACTAACTGCGAGACCCCCTGATAATACAACAAAGCAACTTCCAGGGTACTGCAGGAGGAGAATAGTTCAACAGGTTATTAGTACAAGCAAATATACCTCTTCGGGGGATGTAAGTCATGGTGAGGGGTGCAACTGCACCTTCTCTGAGGAGAGAATAATGATCCCTGATGCCTGCCTTGTACTTGCAAGGAGGAAGGAAAGCTTATGCCACTAAATTTGCTTCTCTTGGAGAATCTGCTCCATTACTGCCACATCAAGCAGAAGTTAGGGCAGGAGGACTGGATGGGTCTAACACTCTGGCTTGTTCTAATGCAGTCTACTAGAAACACTGCTAATAGGGACTCTGATGACTGTTTGAAAAGTAAATAAACAGTACTAAAATAGCTGTGTCCATCCAAGAGGGCTACAAAATACTAGAGCAAAGACTGTATAGTTTTGGTTATAAGGTTATGCTTATAACCTTGTATGCAGTAGTAAAATGATGAGACAACAGCTTGTATCAAAATTTTGTCCTAGAAATTAACCTCAAGGAGATATAATGATAAAGGTATTTTAGAAATCCTCTTTATATTAAACAGATTTTTATGTTAAATTTTGTGGTGCAGAGCCTATTAAGAAATAAAACATCTTTAAAAAATAATGTGGAAAGTAAACTTTCAGCTCCTCCATAATAATATGTTTGCTAAATGCATACTAATAAAGGTTAACATTTTTACAAAGAGATCAATTTTAGCTGCAGCTCCATAATGCAATAGAGTACAGGGAATGCTGTCTTTCCTATTCTGTCTCGGAGTAATCATGTTTTCTCTGTGTTACAAAAAGGCACAATCTTTTTTCTTTTTTTTAAATAGGAAGATTTAAACATCTCAATCCTCTAAGAACCAGAATTTAGAATATTGTACACTTGAATGACTCCTAACCAACCGTGCAAGACAAAGAACAGTGTCCTGTAGCTTATGCTGGAGGTGAGAATCCAGTACATAAGCACTGAAGTGGTTGCAGCTTATATCATTTTGTTTTTGTCAATTTTTTCTGTAATTTCAGATTTTTACTGATGACAGTCATATTCTTGCATTAGAAGGTTGGTTGCTCTACAGTGCTATTCTTTTCCATTGGTTATATTCCATAGCCATTAGTTTTTTGGATCAAATAAGGTGCTGATTGCTATAGTTACAGGAAAACTGGTGTATCATGTATCTTAATTCTGTACCATATATCATTCTTAGTTAAAATTAAGCTGGGAGTCAGTGTTATTGTATATTTATGTAGAGATGACAGAAACAGTATTTGTGATAAGAATCAGTAGCTGATAGTCTCATTAGAATAGCCCTACATTAGAGATATGATAAAATGACAGCAGACTCTATTACTCAGTACTTAAATACATGCTAGAACGATAGTTTGACCTGCTGTGTTGTTTTTAAATATGATCTATCAAGTCTGTGTCTAAGGGCGTTGATTGTACTAATACATATCTAGCCATGTTGTTAAATGATTGACAGTGTAACAACAAGAATTGCCTTTGATTTCCAGCAGTTTATTTCCCTTCATTTTTGAATGCTTGAACTTAGCATGCTGAATTTCTTAAAAGCAATTACTTTAAAATATTGGAATAGAAATGTTTCATATCATGTCTGAGGCTCAAACATTGTGGCCAAGAAAAGATCTGTTGTGATAGATATACTCTTGTAGCATAATCTAACCCTTACAAATTGGTGAATCATTCATTATGAAATTTTCCCATTTTATGTTATCATGTTATCATGAAAAAAAGCTCTGGAGCCTGTCCTGCCCTCTACCTGTAAACAGAGTTGTCGTTACCACTGAGGCTGAAAACACAGAATACACAAACCTGGACATTTCGGCAGCTCTAGGTACTGCTTTGATTTAGCTCAAGGTAGCCAACCTCATTTTTATTTGTATGTTGAAAAATAGAAGGTTTCTTTTCAGATGTTTCACTTCCAGTTTAGACTGCTGAAATTAATGGGGAGTTCAGAATTTTGAGTTAGTGCAGAAGTGGTCACAAGTTTTTCATGCTTCCTTTCTGAGGTGTCTGGGTTACATCCAAATCAACATTGAAGTGTCCAGAATCAATAGCCACTTAGCAAAACTTGATTATATGCATTTCGTCTAATGAATCAATATGAATCATTAAATCTGTGCTCTTTGGACCATCTTGGTTTCTTAGAACAGTCCCTGTATTTAAGGGTCTGGCAGCAAGACATAATCAGTTGTGGCTTCTGGCTCTTGAACACACGTTAAGTTGGGTATTTGCCATTCTAAGATTAGAGTGAAACTACAGCATTTGTCTGACATTGGATTATGCAGGCAGTCTTGAAATGATAGCCAAGCTATAGGGAGGAGAATTATTCATGTTAATTGATATGGCAGGTATGGAAAGGAAAGAAGATAGATTTTGTTTTTTTCTCTTAATGAAAGTAGTGTGGTACTGGGTTTTAAAATCTGCTATGTGCTATCTTTGTTGGGGATGGGCATAAAATGTAAAAAATGAAAGAATCTAATGGGGTGGCTTTCTCTGACTTAAATTATATGTGTTAGTTGCAGCAATACAAGCTAATCATTGTTAACTCCCTTTAAAGTCAGTGGAAAGAGATAGGCATTCCCAGATACTTATTCAGCTCATCCAGTGTGTGTAAGAAAGCTGAGATGAATTGCCTCCCAGGAAGTTCCAGTTTCCCTGCATTGGCTGTGAAGGGAACCAAACATGGCAAGTATAGACTTAATTTTTAGAAGCCTAGAGGCGGGTGAGAGATGAACCCCATCCATGACACCATAAGTCATGGGGCAATCAGATATTATATTGATTTATTTACATAAATACTTTTGAATAATCTACAACCTCAGAGCATGTACTTTGCTAACCCATGCTGCCACATAAGGTTTCAGTCTCATAATTTGTGACATTTATTTGTTACATCTTGCTTTAAATGAGCTCTCCAGGGCTGAGGTTTTTCCTGTGTAATTGTACAACACCTAGAAATATATTACTATGCCCCATTTTTCTTCAATTAACAGCTGTGGGGTTCCACCATTTAAATAAATCTGTTGTTCAGATGGGTTGATTATTGCAAACTGAAAAGATTCCTTTCAGTTGTCATGTCCTAAGAGCAGAGACTTTGATAATGGGTGAAGTGGTTTCTCCAGCCAGAGAACAGGTTGCCAGTAAGCTTGTTTCTGATAGAGGTCTCAGTGAATCGGGGTCTGGGACATGCTTGACATTTAACATGTATATAATCCAGTTAAATAAAAGATCCTCACTTGTCTTAAATTACTGTGACTTTACTGACTACATCAAAGCTGGTCTGCTTTATTTTGTTTCAAAAATATATTTCAGTACTTGGACTTCTTAAAAAAAAAATCAATCAATTTTGGGGCTCCATCACTGAGTTCCTCCCCTCCATTTTTCTTCCTCCCCGTCACTGTAGTCTCCTGTTGTTACTCCTAGACCCTTTTGGCAGTGCTGTTTTTTTAAAGACCCAAATTCTTTTTTAGGGCTTATTTAGTTGAATAGTGCTACACACATGAGTAGATCTGTGGCATGTTTGTGGCTATTCATATGCTTAAAAAGGTTCTGGAATGTGAAAGGGCTGAGTTGTTTTTTAAAGCTCTGTGAGGAAGATATAACATCTTCTACCTTTACTTTTTGATATCTAGCATGCTGTTGGGCACTTTTGTAATTTTTCTTACTACTCCATAATACATAGAAATATTTGAAATTCCAGTAGGAGGAAAGAGGATGATAGAATACTCTACATTTCACTCATTCGCATCTGTCGAGCTTGTACCTGTTTAGGTAAATTAATAATTTTTACTGAAAGGATATACTATTGTATATATAACTAATTTGAAAAATCAACAAACTTTTATTCAGTACAATTAAATGAAGTAAAGATGGCATATTTTGACACTGCACATGCAAAAGGCACTTCCTGCTTAGAATAATCTGATTCAGTAGCAGAAGCTGGTAGGGAATGCTGAAATATAGCAGAACTGCAGAGATGAGGTTTTTTATATCTTAAATAGTATTTTTTACTTTTTATTATAGTTTAAATAGAAGAGAACATAGTTATTTGGTGCCAAGCAAGCCCAATGGGTTAGAGAAGTCTCCTGCTGAGTGTGGCCAAGAAAGAAAAATCATTTTCCATAAAGAAGTTTGATTCTACAGTCTGACAGCTATGACCTGCCACTGGGCTTGCTGTTCTGTCTTGTAGCTATTTACCATATTTTAAGCAATCACTGATTTAAATGGCAATGAAAAATGGTCCTTTGCTGCAGGAATTTATTCTTGCAATTGAGAAGATAAATCGCTAGGCTGGAGTCAGTCTCTTTCTTTGAATTTATTATGGTTCTTTCATTCCTATCAGTTCAGTGGTCCAGCTTTGGCAGCAGGGATGAAGAGTGCTGCCACCTCTGTCTCAGAATAGCCCACAGTCTGCTGGCGTGGGCATCCTCCGGGAATGCCAGAAGGGTTCAAGCCATAGGGCTCAGTGGAATCCAAATATCTTATTTTCTGGTCAACTACTATAAGGATCAGCCCATTATGCTAAATCTAGTCAGTACTCTGAGAGTGATTTAATAGGATGCAGTTATGCAAATTAATTGGATTTGCATATACTTTGCGGATTGGGTTTATTGGGACTTATCTGCAAAATGCCTGTTTTTTGAATACCCCCAAAATCATCATCATGAGATACGGACCTTGGAAGTCATCTAGTCTAAACCAAAAGTGATACTTACCGTATTCAGTAGGACAAGTATAAGGGCCTTGGGAACTTCATGCATGAAGCCATCCATAGGCAGAAGTCTGCTTGGAAGCAGACTCTTCCTAAGCTGCTGTCCTCAACTGTACTTCTTTAAAATTGCACCTCATTGACACTTCAGATACTTAAGAGCATCATTAAATGGTAGCCTGTTTTGCATGTTTTTGATAACTTCACTAGGTTTCTATATAGTAAATTTTTAGGTGCCTGTTACGTACCAAATATTATGTTTTACATTAAATTAAATTCTCACATTAAAAAAAAAAAAGTGAGAGCAGAGTTGTTTGGGACACTTTTTAGACTGCAAAAACATTTTATAAGATTTTTCAAAATATTAATGCAAAAAAAAAAAAAAGAAAGAGACCTCCAAGAAAAAGTATTATTCAGCTTTAGGGCATAATATTGCCATTTTCTTATTTTGCTTAAGTTGGGTCTATAGCACAAGGCTTCTGAAATAAGAGATTCTTATAAAAGAGAGAAAAATGAAAAAAGAAGGCTGGTAGACATGACAGATAAGATTCACTTTATCTAAATTAGGTATTTAAAGTTGACTGAAGCTTTATTAGTCACATAGGCTCCCTTTATAATTCATGTTGGGAAATGAACGCCTCTAAGAGGAGTTTTTTTCCTCCAGATATGTGTGTCATGTCCCACCTGTGATATGTGAGGTAGCATATTATGGAGAAGAGAACATTAATCATTAATGTGATTTAGAAAGTCCCTTCTGTTTCTCTGGTTCTATACTATATATAGTTAAAGAGGTATGCTTAATTGTTACAGCTTAGAAATAATAACCATATCAATTATACTGAAAATTGGTATTACATTTGTATCAAAAGTTATTCAAAATCAAGGAATTGAACTTTGGGGGAAAAAAGGCATATTTTCTGAAGAAGAGTCCTGCTACCAATGAGTAGCACTGAATATTTTTAATGAATAAAAATTGCATATGAGTTTCAAAACATAATAAAAATCATCTTCTAACTGAGGAGTATAAATGTATATACAATTTATTCAATTTCTTTAATTATTAATATCTATATGTCCTCTTGGAGTTTATCACTATGAAATTCTAAAACATTCTTTCCACAAGAATTATTTATGATAGCTTCTGAAAAACTGAAATGGCTGAGACATACAGAAAAGAAGCGTGTAATATTCAAAAGTGTATTTCAGGGAGCCCAAATATGTATTCTGCTGAAAGCCAAGAGAGCTGAAGTGTGAGGGGAAAATAAGACAAACGTAGTGGACCAGGGAAATACAGTGAGCAATAAAAGAAAAAATAAAAGCATACAAGACAGATAAATCAATGGGGTCATTGCTATGAGCAGGGATAAACAAGTCTAAAAAATAAGCAAATAAGGGAATGATCACAAAAGCCAAAACTGAAAATGGAAAGAAAATTGCAGAAGCTATGAGGACAAGCAATAACAGATTTTACAAATATATGAGGAACAAGAGGTCAATGAGAAAGACTGTAGTCTCCTTATGTGATTGTGGGGGGAAGTTAGTGACAGATGAGGCAGAGACTGCTGGGAAGCTAAACGCTTCCTTTCCCTTGGTGTGCTCACCATAGAGACCAAAGGGAAAATGCCAGAAACAGAGAGAAGTGTCCTGGAGGCAGAATCTGAAAAATTAATGAAACAAAGGGTGATAGCAGAATAGGTTAAGAGAAAAAAAGAAGAAAATAGGGCAGCTAAATAGTAGGCTCCAGGTCTGGTGGCCTGTTTCCCGGGCTTCTGAAAGAGCTCAATTTTTTTTTTAACTCTCACAGACTAGGTATATAGATGAAGACTAGAAGGAAGCCAGTGCAAGACTCTACATTAAAGGTTTTATAAGAAGCCAGGTAATGCTAGCTTTGTAAACGCTAAATCCAAGCACAGGCAAGAATAAATTCAGGACCATAGAGAAAATGAACAGCACATTGGTACAAAGTAATTAGGAAGGAGTTTACAAAAACTGACTCAGAGTTAACTAACATAACAGATATCCCCAGAAAAGTGGCAGTTTCCTCAGTCTTACAGTGTTGGTCTCAACCTTGTAAAATATATGAATGTGCTTATTTCCATTAGTTGCTGATGTGTCCTGAATTTTTACTGCATGAGCAAAGACAGTGAGAATAGATAACCAACTAAATTTGAATTCACAACTTTATTTTGATAGCTAAAGTTGCAAATAGTTATTTAATGAGATTTACAAAAGCATCAAAACAGATTAGGCAGCTAACTGGCTTTGATTTCCATTGCTGGGTAGGCACTTTAAGGGGGCCTGAATCCTGAGTGATGTCTTAGATTATCACATAATTTATAAAATGTTGTGTAGAAAAACATCAAGCTAAAGATTAAAAAAAAAGATTAAAAATGGACAAAAATTATTATGATGACAATTCCTTTCTACCTTTGACTAATAATTTGCATCTAAGAAGTCATACACAATTATATTTAGACAGTAAATACAAAAATTAAAACAGCAATTACAACCAAAATAGATGTAGTTATTATAATACTGTCTTCCTTGCCAGCTCCTAGACTGTTGTGAATTCCTAGTGGACTTCTTCCAGGCACTGCTAAATGAAAAGTTTCTGCAGGTATTTAGTGTGGAGAGTGAAGGGTGTAAAGAAAACAGAGCCAGACTCTTCTCAGCGGTGCCCAGTGACAGGACAAGAAGCAATGGGAGAAAACTGAAATACAGGAAATTCTGTCTGAACATAAGAAAAAAACTTTTTACTGTGAGGGTGGTTGAACACTGGAGCAGGTTGCCCAGAGAGACTGTGGAGTCTCCATCCTTGGAGATACTCAAAAACAGACTGGATATGGTCCTGGGCAACCTGCTCTAGGTGATCCTGCTTGAGCAGGGGAGTTGGACTAGATGACCTCCAGAGGTCCCTTCCAACCTCAACCATTCTGTGATTCTGTGATTCTTAATTGAACAAATATGTGGGAGTGGGGGGTCATTCTGGTTTTATTGTGACCAAATTCAAGTTTAATTTATCTCCAGTGGCCAAAAATTGTAACAGCTAAGCTTCTACTTCTACTCTTTATCCTTGATTGTTTTAACTCAGAGCTGTCTGAAGCATCATCTTTACCTCTTATAATGTTCTAAGAAGGTTATGATGGGAGGAAGAAAAGAAATCCTAGGGATTGTTGGGTCTAAGTCTACTCACGTCTTTGAAAATCAGGATTTTGAGAAAATATCATTTAATGAGAATGACATTGAAGAATCTATAGTGAGGGTAATATAAATCACAAAGAGAAGGAACAGAAACCAAGACAAGAAACTAAGACACATCCACTCAATTAATATTACCCTATCTGCTTGAATTTCACTGAATTGGTATGCAAGTTTCTAAAATCCACCTAAGCCCCAGGCAGTGATTCAATCCTGTTTTCCAGGACTGCAGCCTCTGTTAGTCACCTGCCTGAAACAGGTTCCTCTCTAATTATCCAGCCATTTCTTTGGACACTCCACACACTTGGAAATTCCTGTTCTGAGAAAAAACTTCCCTGCCTTCTCTCAGAGCTCCATTTAGATAGTTTAGATAGCTCCTAAAGTCTTTCCATATCACCAGGGGAAGCTCTAAAATAAGTCAGATGTCATCAGAACTACAAAAATACTGTTTCTCTTTTGTCCCAGGTTTTAGATACTACATAGACTGATGGGGATTGAACTCCCATTTCTGCCCTGACTGTGACAATGTGGGATGTGACTTCTTCACTGTGAGGGTGACAGAGCACTGGCACAGGTTGCCCAGAGAGGTGGTGGAGTCTCCTTCTCTGGAGATATTCAAAACCCGCCTGGACATGATCCTGTACAATGTGCTGTAGGTGACCCTGCTTGAGCAGAGGGGTTGGACTAGATGATCTCCAGAGGTCCCTTCCAACCTCAACCATTCTGTGATTCTGTGATGTTCTCCATGAAGATATGTTCTATCTTTCCTCTTGAATCTGAGCAACTTTGTCCTCACTAGGTGTATAAGAATCACAGGCAGGAGGCAGGATTATGACTTGGCAGAGAGCAACAGTGGGAACCTAGGAACAAGGATTCCAGAGTATTAATAAGTTTTACACTGAAGAATCTTTGGATAGAAACATAGTCTGAAGAGAAGACACCAGAAGCCTAGGCCTCCTCCCTTCCCAGGCTTAGTGTTCTAAGAGTAGAAAAGGTTTGGGCTCTTTTTCACCTGCTGTGTAGTATCAGACTGTGAGTTTCTTGCAGCCAGCTGCACAGGAGCTCAGCTTCTAGAAAGGGGTGCTCTTACTCAGCATATACCACGCTACCTGCTGACTGGAGAACATTGCTTGGGTTTGGAGGCTGTGGGTTTATTCCCCCTCTGGCTATACTGAGCCTGCACCATTAGGCCTCGCTTTGGTGTCCATTTCTGCAAACTATATATAGTGTTATGACACACCTGCTCCCGGATGAGGAGGACTGGAATCTGACTAGAAGGAGGTGCACAAAATTTTCTTATTGGTTCTCGATAGTGTTAATGGATGAAGGTTGTTGTCTAATTTAGGCACACCGAATTATACTTTAGAGACACCTACAGTCCCTACACAGAGAGTTAGTGGTGCCTATGTTATGCAGAGAGTTCTTCCCTGGCAGGTTTTCCAGGATGCATACCCATGTTCGGTGACTACATATGATCCTTAGGTGTGTATGATAAGCAAACTGAACCGGCCCCCCTGTGAGCAAGAACTTTGCAATTTAAGTAAGACAGTGGTGAAGTTAGGCACTTATATAAAATGGACTGCTTGCTACCTAGTAGCAGGTAAAGTAATTGGGATGCATAGCTACTGGAATGCAATTAAATCTGGCCAAGATCAAGACCATGCAGACACCGCAAAGAACACGTCTATGGTACTAAGTGCTGTGACAAACCCTATTTTTCAGTGGTCTGTGAATATGAAACATTATAAGAAGAGAAGAAAATGATAAAGATCCTCAGTGGTTTGTAATCATGATAAGATGTAAGAAAATATAATGTAAAGAGGAGATAATAAGTTGATGTACAGAAAGGACTAGTGAGAACAGTTTAAATGTCGCAAAACTAGTCAATCACAGGAAAGAGACTAAAAAGCAATGTGGCTTGAGTAGCACTTACAATTGGACAATAAAGAAATTCAAAGAGAAAGTTTTTAAAAAGTGATTAGTGTGTGCGATCACCCTCTGTAGAAGGTTATAGGGGTTATGCAAGGATGATCACGTTCAACAAACACAGGTTATACAACGTTTGAGAAATAGGTGGCTAGTCTAATAGAAAAATAGTACAATTGTCCAAAACTCTGAAATGTTGTTATGGCTATCGTGGAATGTTACGCTGTATTAAAATGTTCAGAGCGCAAGTGGTACTTAGCTTTGGAAAAGTTTGACTTTCTTCACTGGCAAAGGATTTTATTTAATGTTTGATTTTTTCAATGTGAGAACACTTCTAACGCTGGCCCTGAAAACTGTTACTTTTGGTTGTGTAAGGGAGCTTTCTTTCCCTTTTATTTAGCCTTGTGGCATATAATGGGGAAGAACAATGGAAAATTTAAGAGCAATTCATTATTTTTAATAATAACAACAGCAACAGCGTTAAGAATGCAGTCCTGTTTTCATAACACAAGAACACATCTTAATTGTACACAATCAAAACCTTACTGACTGTTACAAAATTATGTGGTATTGCTTTTTTTCTGATTATTGTACTAATAGCTAACAAGTAGTAAAAGTTTGCTATTTTTTAACTACATTCATCTGCCTTAACAAAGAGTGGAACATGCAAAAGAGAGAAAAGAATGAGAAAGAAAAACACAGATTTGTATTAGTTCTGTAAATGTTATGCTGGCATGCGCATGTGACATTTTCAGGCAAATAATAATTGTTTGCAAGTTCAGAGGTTTTGTAAGTGTTCTGCCCCTTGGTCATTATTGCCTAAGCGGCATTTCAGTTTGAAAACATGTATTTTGAGAATAACAACTAATCATGGTATAGAATTAGAATAAATGACTAAATGATACAAGTTATACAATCTGACCTACAGAAATCTGCAGGATAGCGTAATAATATGCATCTTTTATTTTTGAACAGTGTTTATGGCTGTCCTTTGGCAAAAAAAAGAAAAACACAAGATAAGCAACCCCAAGAACCAGCTCCCAAAAGAAAACCCTTTGTGGTTAAAGCAGACAACTCTTCAGTAGATGAGTGCTATGAAACTGATGGCACAGAGGAGATGGATGAAAAAGAAGAGGAAGAAGAGGAAGAGGATGAAGAAGAAGAAGAATATTCTGATGACAATGAGGAGCAAGGTGATGAGGAGGAGGACGATGAGATAGATCGAGAAGAAGAAGAAGAGATCGAAGAAGAAGAAGAAGAGGATGAAGAGGAAGGTGAAGATGTGGAGGATGAAGAGGAAGAGGAGGAAGAAGAGGAGGAGGAGGAAGAGGAGGAGGAGGAGGAAGAACGTGGTAATAATCAGAGTATTAGTAAAAAGTAAACACTGTATGTTTTCTGGGTTAATCTTCCAGTGTGGTGTGTGAGGATTTAGCTGTGCAGTTCTCATTAAAGCTAATGGAAGTCATGCAGTTAAATCTCTCTGCTCCACACTGAAAATATACCCCACTGTGTTCTTTTAACATTTATTTTAATGTCTGTCTTCCAAATATTTTTTAATACACCAGCGCTTTCAAACAAGGAGGGTGGAGGTGTGTTTGTGCTAAAAATGCTTGCAAAAAATGTAATCCAAATAATGGATTAATGCATGCAGTTACCAGGAGAATATTCACAAAGGTACAAGCAAAGCATCAGCTACAGCTGGATGCCTGCACTGATCATTTGCAAGTGTATTTGCTGGGTCTGCTTACATAATGTCAGTGATTGCCCACATAAATTCTGTCACAAGTTTGCAGATAATTTTTTGTGAGCAAAAATGGGCCTATTCCCTTTGAAAATTTTGCCCTCCAATTTTTTTCCACCAAGAAACTATTCAGAATGAACTGTTACAATATACTTTGGTTCTTTGAGACTTGGATGTTGTGTACTTTAGTTGATTATATTAAAAATATAGAGAGTGAAAGGTTTACATAGATAAAGTCTTTCTAAAATTCATATTTTCTGGTTTTAATACCATGGTATCAATGCCATTTAAACATATATGTCCCTGTTAGTAACCAAATTAATGTAGTAGCATTGTGATTAACCTATTCACCTTCCTCTTTTTGGGGATATTGGACTCTATATAACTAGTATTTTCTAAAATATATAATCGCTGCCCACTTACACAAGAGTCCATATGCTGATGACAGACATCATAATGCCCTGGGGTGAAATGAAAGAATCATGCAAAAATTAATGAGCTATCTAAAAAGTATTTTGTTCCCATTTCCAGGGAACACGTTTTTGGTTGGGTAGATTCACCTTTCTAACCAATAAAAATATAAGAAAAGCTTTCAGCACTCCTCAGTTGGATTCCTCTTAGCAACCAGGTATGAAAGTTGTATGACTTTTGTTTCAGCATTCTGTAAGGTCAGATCTTAAATCTTAGAGAAGGGCTTTGGAAGTATTCTTTCCATTCAGGCAAGATGGTGGCCAGCTGGGTGGCTATAAGCATTTTCTCAGATACCTGAATCTGTAGCGTTTTCTCAATTGCTTAAATTTGCCAACAAAATTGGTAAAACACAAATAGCTGATCTGAAAAGTTACACAAGAATTTGATGCAACAGGGAGGCCATTTCCTTTTGCAGAGAACTCTGTCGTTTCAGAACCTGAAAGAGAAGCTATCTTAGATCAAGCTGGTGTGTAACTGCTAGTGCTATCCTGATGGGCAAGTGCAGGAAGTCTAGCAGTTTCTTTAAAAGATGATGATGACTGAGCTTGTTGGTGCTTAGGTCATGGCGAAACTGTTGCTGTGGTTTGGGCTGAAATGAAAAACTTTGAATCTACACTGTAAAAAATGATTTAAGGAAAAAAAACTCAAACAAAACACAAGAGCTCAAGAAAATTGCTTCTGGCAAGCCAGCAGGCTTGATACTCAATTTACTTCTACTGACATTATGAAACACAGTGCTTTACTTATTCCAGCACAGTTACACATGCAGTTAAGTGGTCCTAGTCAACCTATAGAGGGTAACACTGATTTTTAACTGCTTTCCTTCCATATATAGTAGGCTGTGGTTAAGAACTGCAAGTTAAGAATTTTACAGAGGTACCTGTATTATCTGCTTTGCATATTACATAGAATTAAAATTCATACAGGTCAAGTTTTTCTTAGGATCCCATGGTATTCCAGTGATAAAACATATGTTTATGGATAAATATATATTTATATATATTCTATGTAAAATATTATCCACTAGGAAAAAAGCTCATAAAATGGGAAGGATGATAATAGGTTTTATAAGAAAATTATCTTATGATCTTTTCAGAATCAATGTATTAATCACCATATGGACAATCCCAATTATAGCACAGCTGTTTCACAAGGTAGAGTTACTAGCAATTAATGAGGAAAGTAATATGTCATTCTTTATGCCAAGGAGTGGGGTTTGATAGAAGAATTTGTTCTTGGTGAGGTCTAAAAGCTAATTAATAAAGCAGGTTTTCTTAGATAGTTTATTTTCTATTGGTTTTGGTAGGGATCCTGTCATTTCTTTTTCTTCTGCTCATAACAAAAGCAACTCTGGTGGAATTTGGACCATTTATTTTCCAGGAAAATGAAGCACAACCAAAGTTAGGGGGTCTAAAAATAGGTGGTCTGAATATGGCATTTGCCTTTATCTATTGAGTATATGGGAAAATTAGGTCTAGCAGCTCTGAATTTAGTTGTCTGAATCACTCACTGCTCGCTTCAATTTAAATATTGTACTAAACCACCATCCACCCTCTAAGGCACCTTGGCAGGTAGTCTGAATGTGTCTTACTCTTCTTTTCCTTAGAAACAAAATGCAGAATTATCCTCTGGAGAGTAGGATGCCTGCACAGTTTTCATAAAAGTTTCTGTCACTTGCCCTGTAGCTCATAGCAGTTCAGAAAATTTCTGTAATTATAGTCTAGGTGGACAAAATAATTAAAATCTTAGCATCTGTGATAGAAGAGTTCACTCAGCAAGTATAGGTCCACAAAGCCAAGAATTAAGGGAAAAAGATAAAAAAGATACCATTTCCTAAACCAAATTCAGTTTTCTGTTAGAAAACGATAAATTCTGTGAAACTCCAGTACCTCATTGGCATGTCATTGCCCATACTTTCTGAAAACAGAAAGTGAATTTTGAATGGAATTCTCAAAAGATTATAGACAATATAGGTACATAATTCTTACTGAAAATATTGGGACATTTTTTCAAACCATTTTGGCCTTTTTGAAAATCACATCTTTCCAGTCTAGTCATTGGTGAGCTAAAGGACTTGGAAGATACAGAAGCACCCTAAAGCAGCACTCTTACAAATCTTACAATACCAATTAAAGAAACAAAAGGACTTTTTAGATCCGAGTCCCAGATTCTGTGCTCATATTTCTGTGTATAATCCATTGAATTAAAATTAATGCTTAAAATTCCCCATTAGTGGCCAGCATATCCTCTTTAAACTTCTATTAAATGTACTAAATTTCTTTAAAGAACAGGTGTCCGTCTACCTTATCAAAAAGCACAGTAGTCTTGAAAAGCCCTTATTTACAGCACCCATTAAAGAAAAGCTGAATCCAATTTCACTTATATCTTAGAAAAAAGGGCAGACAGATGACCTTTGTTAAGATAACCTAACCTGTAAATTCCAAACCAAATGGGAAGTAAATGAATGAAGGAGTAAGAGAAAAGGCTGCTTTTGGAGCTTCCTTTATCTGTGACAGTTACCCCTGAAAATCTTTGGTTTGAAATCTGAAGGGCACATTTGATTAGCAAGGCAAACTGAAGTACTTTTTCCTTCTCAGAGGAGCTCACTTCAGGTATCTGGGTCCCAAAGACTGTTTCACAAAGCTTTTCTATTATAGAAAGAAATCTCCGTTGGAGGAGCTACCGGAACAGATGTTCCAAGGCACCATTTAGCCTATATCACATGAAGACATTCAAGATGGCTTGTACTCCAGGTATTTCATAATTCCCCAGGGGCAGGAGGAGTCAGGCTGATTCTAGATCTAAAGAAACTTGATACATCAATCAAATCCATTTCAGAGATGATGCTACAAAAATTACTGCAATTTACTAAAAGGTGAATCGCCAAGATATGGACATCTGCTAGACACTCCCTTTCATGGTCTAATAAAGTCAAGGTAGCTGACAAATATAATATACCAATATGTGGTACTGCACTTAATTTTTAATAAAATAGCTGTAAGACATAGATAGCAGTACATATTCAAGGGGGCATGATACAGTGGGCTTTTTTTAAAATAAGCGTTAGCACATGAAAGTAGAGAGAGATGTTCCACCTGTTTTCACATGTCTTTAAACTGGACAATTATTTTTAATAATCTGGTAAAATGGTTCTTTTTTCCTCCACTTGCATGAACTAGACTCAGACACACAGGCCCTCATAATTTGAAATCCACCTACAAGCTTTATTAGCATTGTTAGTGCTCTACTTTATCTTCCTGATCCCTTCATCAAATTGCTTCTGCAGCAATTATGCATGTCCCTCTAAGCAAGAGGAGACACAAACACCAATCTAAAGGTAAAAGGATCACATGCGCTGAGGAAATTGTGGTAGCGCACAGCTCTCCAACTGTCCTTGTAACTTAAGAAATTCTACATCCTCGGAAAATAAGGAAGACAGATATGTATTAGCAAGGTGGACTGTCCAGCCTGCTGACCACTAATCATATTCATTTATTTAAACTATCAGCAGGAAAGCAGTCATCTATTTGGTGAACAGAGTAAGTGTCCAGTACTAATCAGAGCAGAGAGCTAGACTCCCATGTACCTCTTAGGCAAAACATCGAATAGAAGAAAATTATAGCTTTAAATAAAAAGCCAGAAAACAGCATTTCGCTATTTAAAACAATGTAAATGGAAAGAAGTGCATTTTCCAGGGCTGAAGAGGACTTAATAAATATATGCCAGCCTCACTAGGGGGAAGCAAATTTTAACCCTGCGCTAATAGACTCTATCACTGTATCATTTCATCTCTTTTATAAAAGAATATAGGAGCTCTTCTTTTTTTCTACTTCTGAAGAATGGGCAAGATGAGCAGACAGTGAGTTGGACTGAAAACTGGCTGTACGGCCAAGCTCAGAGGGTTGTGATCAGTGGCATGAAGTCTAGTCAGAATCCAGTCACTAGCAGTGTACCCCATGGGTCAGTACTGGGTCCAATACTATTCAGCTTATTCATTAATGATCTGGATGATGGGGCAGAGAGTACCCACCGCAAGTCAGCTGATGTTTCAAAACTGGGAGGAGTGGCTATCACACCAGAGGGTTGTGCTGCCATTCACACCAAGTCAATCATGAGCCAGCAATGTGCACTGGCGGCAAAGAAGGCCAGTGGTATACTAGGATGCATTAGGCAGAGCCTTGCCAGGAGGCTGAAGGAGGTAATGCCCTCTATTCAACCCTGATGAGGCCACACCTGCAGTGCTGTATCCAGTGCTGGGCTCCCAGGTATATGAGAGATATGGAGCTACTGGAGCGAGTCTAGTGAAGGGCCATGAAGCTGATGGAGGAGTTAGAGCATCTGTCACGGGAGGAAAGGCTGAGAGAGCTGGGATTGTTTAGCCTGGAGAAGAGAAGGCTCACGGGAGATCATATCAGTGTGTAGAAATATCTGATGGGAGGGAGTAAACAAGACACAGGGAGACTATTCTCAGTCATGCCCAGTGACAGGATGAGGGGCAATGGACACAAACTGAAACACAGGCAGTTCCATTGAATCTAAGAAAAAGCTTTTTTTACTTTAGGGTGACAGAGCACTGTAACAGGTTGCCTAGAGAGGTTGTAGAGACTCCATCTTTGGAGATATTAAAAAGCCGTGTGGACACAGTGCTGGGCAGCCTTCTGTGACCTTGCTTGAGAAGGGTGGTTGGACTAGATCTCCAAAGGTTCCTTCCAATCTCAATCATTCTGTGATTCTGTGAAGAAAAAAATACTGTGCTTAGGGTACTTCACCAATACAAATATGAAGAACAAAACAGTGAATAGAGCTGTGACTGGAAGACCTTTACCTTGGCCATTATGGTTTTTTTCTAGATAAGATGATAAAGTTGCCTTTCTGGTCTAGTTACAAAGTGCACAAGCATGGAAGTGGTTGGGTCAAACCACTGCATAAGACAATTTTAATTGATATCTTCTTTCTGCACTGAAGATATGAATATATAGTTTGCTACATGTCTTGATTTTTAGCAGTTAATATTATTTCATCTAGAGACATTCAGACTAAATGTTTTCACTTAATTTTTTTTCAGAAATAATATAATTAAACGAATTTGAAACAAGTAATTCAGAACTGAAAACCTCAAGGTTGTGAAGTAGGATGGGGAAAGAGCTAACCAGTAAATACCCTTTGGATACCTCCAGTTCTTGTGGAAAAGGCTCAGATCTATTTATTATACTTATTATATGTTTGTGGTTAGTTGGTTGGATGGTTGGTTGGTTGATTGCTTAAACATGAATGTTATGTTAATTTAGGAAGCTTTCACTTGTTGGTATGTTCTACGCTCAAGGTATTTGCTCTTTGCTGCTTACAGTATAATTTGTTAATGGCATCATTTAAAGATTATTTTTAATTCTCTGAAGTGAGATGCGGCCTGATACTGAGCTCATTTACATCAGGATAAATCAATAATAACTTTATTTAGATCAACAGAGTTATGTTTACATGAGGTAGTGTTGCTTATGTCACACATAACTTTTCATTCCCTTTGAAGAACCATTTTAAAAGAACGCCTTCTATGTGAATGTTTAACACTGAAGTTCAGTAAACCTTTCAGGCTCTGCCTAGAAACTTATGCAGAACTTTACACAGTTAGTAGTCCTGTTCACTTTTACTTCCATGTTTAAAGTTAGGAATGTACTCAAGTATCCTTCTGATTTGGGGGTTTACATACTTAGCTCTTTTCCTACAAACAGAAGGCCTTAAATGATAACATGAAATATCTGATCCTTCAAGAGCAAATGATTCAATTATAGCTTTATGCAGTGTAAAGAAATTATTCACCTTTGATGAGACAGATTATAGACCTTTGCTGTACATGATTTGTGTTGACGTCAGCAGAAATTCTGTAGAGGGTGTTGGGATGCTTAGGGTGATCACAGCCTGAACTTAAAGGCCTTAGTGAGAGCATCGTGCAACACATTCAGCAACACACTTGATTTTAATGTTGTTTCATCTCTGAATCTATTTTATGTGTGTGTTTGGTTGCTTTTGGTTTTAACTCACTGACTCTTCTCTTCAGTATTAGCTGAATATGAGATGTTGGGCCCATTGAAATGTCAAATTGTTTTGGTGCTTATGTGTGCCCAGACCTTTATGTAATCTTACCAGAGAAGTAGGTCTGGAAAGCAACCATATATCCCAGCAGTGCTGCTTAAGATTCTTGCAGATTGCAGTCCATAAGAAGAGGGTTCATAGAGGCTGTGTATTTCTGTATTTCCATTGCATCCTTCTGTCTGCAAAAAAAATGCAGAGTGGATCCTTGACTTTGCTTCTTTCATCTGTTGTCTGGCAGGATGATATAGTAAAATTACTTCTTTCTGGAGTAAGGTAGATTGGAGAAGAAATTCAAAATAAAGGTGCTGTAGTGCTAGAACTGTGTTCTTATTCTCACTGAGACTCTCTGAAAACAGTTCCTTCCCAATGATCTACTATTTTTGGCACAACAGCACCAAAAAACTGTTGCTTATGCCATATAGTGCCTTAAAGATCCAATAGTGAATTCAATTGTATATCAGCTCTTTGCATCCATATTTGCAAACATCATGACTTGATGTTATCTTAGAAAGTCTCAGATCTGGGATATGGCACTTTGGGAAACATTCTCAGGATGTACAAAAGTGAGGTCTTCATATTATCTATTTGAATTCCATTGCCTTTCAGAAGTGGTGCTTCCAAGATTGCATTGTCCAGACTTGCATAGCAGCTTACGCAGAGACTACAGACTCTGCATGAATCCTTCTTGATGCTATAGATGTAATGATTCTTAAAAATATTCAAAACAGTCTTGCTTGGTCAGTGTTACAGGTTCCAATTTTTCCTCTTGTGTTTAGAATGCAGCTCTAAGGACAAACTTTGATGACCCCATTCATTCACAATTCCTGCTGGACTGAAATAGTTGTCCTAAAGAGTGCTGAATGAATACAAATGGCAACATTTCACCCTGAAAAGTAGAGAACCTTATTTGGTTGCTGTAGGAGTTAATTTTGCACTATAACAGTTCCTCCAGGAGATAATAAAATGAAATAAAATTCCAGACTGATTGATCTTTTCTTCCAATCCATATCTACTCTCTTGAATCAAATTTGCAGTTCTGCTGAATGCCTCAAGTTACAGAAATTTCGTTTAACTAAAAAATACAAACAAAAATATGAAAAAATACATTCTTCTAAAACAAAAGCAGTGATGTGTAATAAACATATTTGCCTAAGCCTGAATACCTTTTATTAAGCAAGCATTTCTTCCTCATGTTATGGGTTTCAGAACAATTCAGTTTTGTTCTTCTGTCACCTATACCATACATGGCATAGTCCTTTTATATCATAAGAAGTACTTTCCCGTGTATGAATTAATTTATTCTACAAATGTTCTGTGAAAGCAGACTGTGGGAGCCAAATTAGTAAACTATGAAGGCCAATTCATTTATCAGAAGACTGAGAGGGCTAATGTTAGGAAAGAAACCACCTCAAGGAGTTTGGTTAAGGATGTAAAATAGTAATTAGGGAAGGCCATTGAAATGGTTATAGAAATTAAGCTGGTTTTGGTCACTCCTGTTCTTAAAAACCTCAGAATTATTTGGCATATAAAGGCTTCATACAGAAGTACTGAAAATAGTCAATCGCTAACATTAAGCATATAAAGTACCCATAATGCCAGTCGTTGAGCTTTTTTCATGTTATTTCTAAGGAACTCCTGCCAGATATTATATGTTTTATGCACTAAATATTACTGTTTAGCAGAAATTTGGGGTAGCTCCGTAGGAGAAAGTTTTGACAGTTAACAGGATTGACAGTTCAGCATTGGATGTGAGTTGATTAGCTGAACTGACCAATCTGATGATTCTGCCACCCCAAAAGCTTCATTTTGCATGCTGTACTAGTAATAGAAGAGTAAGTAGTAGTCTAGTTTTCAGCACTGTTGTTGTAAAGCCAAAGATACTCCACAGTTGTAAAACAGCTGAATTTAGAATTAAGAAACAGTACAAACAAAAAAGGCAAGCAGGAATTTTCTTCCTTATACTCCTTAGATATGGATTATTGAAGGGGATAAGTGAAAGATCTGTGTGGCATAAATGTTTCCAATCACATAATATAGAAGTGTTTGCAAATCTGCACAGGCCCACGTCAGGCTAGGGTTATGTCCTTACTTTTTTCAAAGCATATGTGATGAGATTATGTGGTTGACACATACACTTCTAAAGTGTGCTATGCAACTGTTTTCCTTCTGATTTCTATTGTATCTTATATATCAAATCCCTAGTTTCACCAACCGCCTCAATATTTAAAAGAAGTCTGTATAAAGAGATACCTCAGCTAAGCAGCCTCCTGGACACCCTGCAAAGCACTGGACCAAAATCTTTTTAGAATAACCCTTAGCTGTTTTTTTATCATCTCCAATAATTAAAACTATCATTCAACTTTAAAGGCTGGCATCCAACTGAAGGTTGAAAGTTGTTTTGTGTTGCATTGCAATATGTTGAATAAAACTTTGCCCTCAGATAATTAAGCACAAAATATATTTAATAAAGTAGCAGTGGAAATGCAGAATGACTGATAATTATTACCAGATTGTTAGGAATAGGGCTGGAATTAAAAATAAAAAATATACTTATGTTTATATTATAGTTTGTTATTATCTAATGAGAGCAATCTGTGTGCATACTTCTCTGAAAATATAGCCAAAAAGGGTGACTTTTATGTGAATATAAACTAGAATACATTCTTGGGAGTCAAGAATCTTCCTACATTTGATGGAGTGGGGTAAATGTTTCAGGACAGAATGAAATGGAAACTCTGCCCCTATCTGTAACTCGGGTACCTGAGTTGAGTGAGAGAGGTGTTGCAGGAGTTCAATACCACTTTTTCTTCTTTCCTAGCAGAGAAGGCTAGTAGCTAGACTGGAGACTGTTTTGCATAAGCAATGTTCTCAAGCACTCTTCTGAAGCTGTATCTTTTCTAAGCTTTTCTAAGATGTGAATCTTAGAAAAGAATTCAGAAACAGCAGTAGACCAAAGGGGGGTCATTCTTCTGGGAAAGCAGGACACGCTGGGTTCTTGTATTTGCTCCAAGGACACTCTAACCATTTTATGAACTGACTGCTTAATATTAGATTATAAAATCAGTTGTGGGAGCAGGGATCAGAAACCATATTTCTTTCTCGTAGATGAGTGCCTTTGTATACAAAGTACAATAAATGCAGTGTATTTTTGCATGACCCAAATAGCATGAAAAGAAATGTGTGCAGATCTTATGCTACTCTTGTGTTTTCTGCTTCCTAGTAGAGCCTGCCTTCTGTCTGGCTTGTGGTGTGATGACTTGCATACTTTTCGGGGAGATGTGGTATTCAATCCACTTGAACTGGGAAAGGTTTTAGTCCTAGTCTTATAATTCTTTAGCAAGTGATGTGCTAAACAATTTATTTTACCTGGTAGGTAAAGGGAGGCAAGCATGAAAAAATGAAAGAAGAAAGAGGCAGTTCTTCCTTTGGCTATAAATTAAGGCAAGGCAGCCAAAAGAATGGTTTATGGGAAGCCTTTGACTATCAGGTGTGTATTAGAGCATGCCTGTTGAATTGGACCCCTCTGGGAACTTAGGTGTGAAAACAGCCAGTATCTGGAATACTTTGAGACTTAAATGAGGTATAGGTACAGAGCTTCTTAAGGCTGGGACTGTTTGGATACACATAGAAACAGATCTGTGAGTAGTTGATCAGGGTTTGAGTTTTGACTTGAGGTGTTTCCCAGGTTTAAGCAGGGAATGAACATAGGTATCATTGTGTCACCCAAGAGAAATAAATATGTGACTGTTTCTATACAACATGTCACATGAGAAGTCCAATCTGAAAGTGAGGTAGAAATTGCTGCTGATATTTTTAAAAATCTTTTTTTTTTTTAAGTGATTACTGTTGAAATTCCCATTAGAAGATAAGTTTGAGTTTAAGAAAGAATTTGTTTCAATGGCTGAAGAGTCTTCTCCCATAGAAATGAGAGGAATAAGTTCCAACTCCAAGGGAGTACAGGACTTACATAGGAAAAACAGACTGCAGAAAGACACAAAGAAATGGTTAGGAGGTCAGCATGAGAGCACTGCAAAGTAAGTGAAATATGCTGTTGGGGTTCTTTCCTGGTAAAGTAGGAAATGAGGAAGATATGAAAGCAGCAATCTAGATTGTATTAACATTGTGCAGAATCCTTAAAATAATAATAAAAAGGCTTTAAGGAAGAATGGTGATTTTACATATAACTCATTTCACACCCACATGCAATGCAGCACAATACAGCTCTACCCTATTCTATAATTATATTTTCTTCTCCCTAATGTGTGAGCATTTTCTTATAGTTCATTTTGTGACATAACTTAAGATCCTTTGCAATATTGCGTCTTTATACTGTGTTGATGGATTTTTTTATCAGCAGACCTCTTTAAAAATGCATTCAATAAATGTTGACTCTCTGAGATTTTTTATAATATGGAAACCCAAGACTATTTAAACTTGACTTTATCTGTGGGGAGGATACAAACAGTGATGAGCCAGAATTAATAATTATTTAGAAATACAAAATTAAAAGTAATAGTAATGTATTGATAAAACAAAGGATAACCGTCCTTTGCAAATGTGTGTTTTGCTTGAAATGCACATATTGAACATCACTGGGTAGGTAGGCAGTGAGGAAATAATGTACACAATTTATCCGAGTTTTAGGAAAGTATTTGATGCAATTCCATTTAGTAAATTCATTTTGAAGTCGTAAAGCATAATACAGCACCACATACAAAGGGACGGAGGGAACAAGTTCATGTTGGATAGGTTAATCCTATTGACTCTTAAGAAGCTCAGGTACTTCCATGTGCAGAAATTTAAGTTAATGAGACTAGAGCCTAAAAATAATCATGCAAGATGCAATTGAGAGAGAACAATATGTTAAAGTGATTTCAGTATGAATTGTATACTGAATACTTGAAGAAAAAAATAAAAAGTATTTCAGGCAGAAATAGAGGAATTGGCTCTGATCTCATGTACATTACTTCTACCACTGCAGTGAACTCCAGTAAAACAATTCCTGAATTGAACCATCATGAGACCAGATTCAGATTCAGGATCTAGTTTTATGCAGTGTAAGATTTTCTCTGTATCTCTATGTATGTATGTGTATCTTGCAAAACTGGCTATTGTAGTTGTTTGTTTGACTGTTCCACTTTGAAGTTCATTGTTTCTGTGTGGCCAGCTGGAGTAAGTGTCCCAGCCAGAATATCATGCACTGAGATTGTGCTGCTCTAGCAACCAGGTCAATGTAGGCTCCATGACTGCCATCACACATGGCAGGTATATTGTTAGTTGGAAATATATATAAATATATGTATATATGTAGGTGGCTATATTTCTCCAGAGAAATTTTTCTCCTCATGAGACATAAGCTTTCATCATCAGGACAGCTAACCCAGTGCAGATCTGAACAACAGTGGGAAATCACTGATAGGAAGGAGGAACTGACAGTTTCTAAATGATGGCACTGTGCATTCTTAAGGTGGACCGAGAGTTGGAACAGTCTCACTGGAAATGTCTTTGCAGATGTAATAGCAGAAAAAAAAAGGGTTTTTTTGCTCTGCTACCAAAGCATACATTTCCTGAATTTGACATGTCTCTGGGCAAGGCTACCACTCAGGTACTCTAATCTCCATCCCAAACATTTCCAGTGTCATAGGCCATCTGTACACATAGTGTAGAGGGCAAATAAATAGGAGATAATAAAGACTCTTTGTAGCTTGCTGAGAGCTATACCACTGAGTCACCACCAGATTCTCCTGCCTTGTTCCCCATCTCTTCAATCACAAGAATCAAAGACTACATCTATATGAGTGAATAAAATGGACTAGAGTCCACTCACTTAAAAGCTGAGTCCAGCTGTTGCAACATGGCTTGTGTTCATACAGCTAAGGTTTTACCTCCAAAAATAGGATGACCACATCCAAAACTGCCCCTTGGGAACTCTCCCTAACCAGCATCACTGCACTGTTCCTGGACTTTGTCTGGAAGGATGCTAGGTGATTCAAGTCAAAACCATGCCAGGGCTTTACTAACAATTTAACGGTATGAATGATCACGTGCCACTGCTTGGTCTGGTGTGCTGTCCCTGAGTAGTTTATACTAGAATGGTTGTAACCAAAGAGGTAAAGCACCCTTTGAAGTTACTTCCTCCTTACTTTAGGGAGTATTATTCAACCTTCCCTGTCACTGAAACCACGGGAAATGAGGGAAATGTGGAAGCTGGATCATGGGATAAGGAAAAAGAACAAACCCCTAATAAAAAGCCTTAGCCTCTCTCTCATGAAATGTTTCAAATGAAGTAAGGTCTGTCACTGATGCACATAAAAGTCTTTGTCTTTCCAGATCCGTTGTCACTGAAATCAGTGAGGAGATAGAAAGAGAGAGAAGAAGAAATTTCAGGAATATTATATTTAAAAGTTCTCTCATCCTCTGGAGCGATACTAAGATGTGCCCCTCTGGCAGACAGGTCAGAATATTATCATAGCACAAAGAGACTCCTTTGAAAATCAAATACAATCCAAAATAAGTAATTACATTTATAATGGAGATCAGATTCATCCAATAAGATATAACTACCTCCACTTCACTCATATAGGCACAAAACATCCATCCCACCCAAAGCATCCATCCTGTCCCATTGACACCAGCTTTTACCTATATAATTTTGTCTTTGTCCGCAACCCAAAGGTAGCTCCTTTCAGGTAGCTCTTTCCTCCCTGCAGTTCCTTCTGTGTCAGAGATATTGTTGATGTTCAGCAAAGAGCAGTTTGAAAGTTCAGAGTAAAAACAGTTGGGATAGGATCCATCTCATCCAATTTAAGGCATCTATCATGTAGATGTCTTTATGTAAGCTGGTTACCAAGGAGGTCCTTCGTTACCCTCAACTTCATTTATAGCCAATCAAGAGAAATAGCCACTTCTGGGGAACAATTCATCCAGTCTACTTTAGATACCTACCTCAGGACAGTATAAATCACATTCCAGGATGCATGTCTTTGTTCATTGCCTATAAATGGAGTCTATATGACTATTTTATATGGAGACGTGGATGGATGCAATTGAGTCAGAAATATGGATATCTGCGTTGAGTCACAAATCAAAACTGAATCAAAATCAGTGAAAAGTGATTACATATCCCTACAGTAACAGTTTCCAGCCTGTCTCTCTTGGAGAGTAGAATGTGAAAAATAAAATGTTAGTTTATGAACTGAAAATGTTTTTTCCCAGGCTGCATCCTTTGCAAGGCAATGGTCATAGAGAGAGGTTTAGGTAGGGGTCATTGTCTCCTAAGCAACCTTTGGAGTAGCCCCATGAGAAACTCTGTATCAAAAATTGTCTGAGTGGGTGTCCTCCCTTTGGTGCAGCTGGTCCTCTGCTCCCCTGCTGTGTCCCTGCTGTATCACAGTATTTGGCGAATGGCTATGGCTGCCTTATTGCTTGCTGCCCTGCTGAGCTGTAGAAAGCTGAGAGAAAGCAAGAAACTGCTAGATACTCCATTGAGTCATTCTATGCCTATATCTGAGAGAAAATATCTTCCCTCTCTCATATAGACTTCCTGGGAAGCAAAAGTAGGATCAAATAAGCATCAGCCATCAGCTAAAGCCATCTCATTATCTGCCCAGCCAGAAACCAGGTTAAAACAGTTGAGGGCTGCTTGAACCTGATTACAGTTCTAAGAAACACCAACCAGATGACTGGCTAAATTGTACTGCCCTTGCAAACCTGGCATATCCATTTCTGATCACAAATATTCTCAGCAAGTTCTTTCTCAAACCTAAACATATGCCTTCATACCAAATATTGCTGACTCTTCATACTCAACAGGTCCTTATCTACTTAGAAGAATCCCAGTAGGTAACTGAAAAGTATTTTTTGCTTATGTGCAAAAAAATGCCCTTTCCCTAGCGTGTTCATTGACTTTTAACTTTTTGAAAGTATTGTTTGGCTGTCAGAATGAAGAAGCTGGAGAGTGTAACTGAAAGGCTGAGGAAAGTGATTATTCCCCTTTATTCAGCACTTATGACATTGTATCTGGATCCCTATGTCTATTTTTGGGCTCACTAGTAAAAGAAAGACTTGAAATAGTGGAGTCCAGTGGTTAGCCACCAAAAAGGCTGGAGCACATGATGTACAAAGAGAAGCTGAGAGAAATAGGTTTGTTCTGTCTGAGGAAGAGGAAGCTAAGGAGACATCTTACTCCTGTCTTCAACTGCCTAAGGGGAGGGTAAAGAGAAAATGGAGCTGTGCAGCAATAGGATGAGGGCAACAGACATAAGTTGTAACAAAAGAAATTCTGATTAGAAATTAAGAAAGAATTTTTCACCATGAGCATGGTCAAACACTGCAACAGGCTGCCCAGAGATGCTGTGGTATCTCCCTCCTGGGAGATATTCAGAACTGGACTGGACAGGGTCCTGAGCAATCTGCTCTAAGTTGGCGCTATTTTGGGCAGGGGGTTGGACCAGGTGACCTTCAGAGGTCCCTTCCAACTTCAATTATTCTGTAATTCTCTGACACCAGTACCGTGTAAGGTGGCATGTAGAAATGTGAGATGCTCTAAGATCAAAGAAAGGCAAGCAGCATCTTGTGGTGAAAATCAGAAATCATACATAAGCTGGGCACACCAGCTTGAGTCAGAATCTAAACAATTTTTAAGAAACTGTTGCAATGTCTGTCACTAGAAACAAAAAAATCACAACCATAGCCTTGTCAGAGAAGCTCTATCAGGTATCTTCATGATCCTTTTCCAAAACTGTACAGAGACTGTCAGGTAGCTCATAGGAACTGAAGATGGGAAAACATGGATGTTGAACAAATGACCTCATATTAAAAGATGTTGCAATCCTAGCCATCTTCTGGATTATCTGATGCTCTCTGTCTCTATTTATCTAAATTTGTGCCTGATTCTGTGGTATTAGTGGGAATAAGCCAAGTAAGAACTTCTGTATTCTGCCAATAGTTTATAAGAATATTTGTAGAGTAGGGTGCTATTCATGCAGGTCTGACATAGACAAGGCACAATAACAGATCAGAAGGATCGCATAAGCAAAGAAAATGAGTATTTGAGAGGATTGATTATATGCAAATTTGCTTATACAAAATGTCTGTACAAAATCTGATTTGTACAAAAATCTAAATCTTCATAAATGCTGTGATGCCAAAATTATTCATGAAAATTCATTTTTACAATTTCAAATGTATTTTAAGAGGGAAAATAGGAAAAACAAGGAGTGGTTTTTTATGTAATTAACCACTTCACAACAGGAAATAAATTCAGATCTGTGAGGATCCCTTTTAGTCCTTAGGGGAAAAAAAACACCAGGACTTATTTTTCCAGTGAGCAAAACCAGATAAAAAGAGGAAATGGAAAGATCAAAATGTGATGGAAAGAAAATAAAAAGAAGAGAAGATACAGTAAGCCAGCAAGTTATGTACAGTATTTGAAAGTCTGTACAGGCTTGCTCTTTTGTCCTCACTCCTACTTTATAACACTGAATCCTACAGTGATGTGCTGTGTTCTTTAGCTCAGACCTTCCTTGCCGTGCTTAATGACTTCCACTCTTCATTTACTTTACTTTGAGCATTGGTTATTATTTGAATACTATAATTATTGTAGGAGAGCCTAAACAGTAAAGCCCAGTGTTATAATTATTATGTGTAGTGAGCTGACTGGGAGGAGTGAAAAAAAATAGATATAATGGAATAATTGAAGTGCATCAAATAAATAAGTGAACAGTTCTTTCATTAGGTAATGTAAGATCCATATAAGATACCAGCTACTGCAAAAATAAATTGCTTTGGTCTTTACCTGAAGTATCTTCGCTGTAAAAGAACTTCAGGAACTTTTGCAGAGACAAAGAATTGCACATGGTCAACTTCAGTGACCTGTTCAGGGATGTTCAGGGATGTCCAAATCCCTTGTCAATAGGAATGTTCAGTTTTTTAGAGACTTTGGTTAGGCCCATGGAGAGCTGCATGTGTGCTTTATTTATTCAGTGTGGAGTGAAGAAGAAACCAAAGCCATTTCAGAAACCGCTGGAAGCACACTGTTTTCCAGCTCTTTGGTTTCCTTACTCATAGAATTTTTCCAGAGGAGAAGGCAATGTACAAACAAACCCCCAAAATATGTTGCTGAAAAATTCTAAGATTTGGGATACATTTGTGCCAACATTGTCTTGCTACATATTTCTCATAGACCAACTACCCCATACTCCTAAAATACTTGTGTAATGTGGAGATACATGTACAGATCTCACTTCACAGCTTAGAAGGAGAAAAATGGTAATGCAGTGGTATCATATGCTGAGCACTTAGGAACTGACAAGTGACAGTAGCAAAAGCAGCAAAGTGTTCTAAAGCAGGCGACGCTGCCTGGATAATGAAACAGTCCATCTGGACAGAAAGCCTATATGACCACATAGGTTCAGATTGATAGCCGTCGTGTTTTCCCGTGCTTGGGAGAAAGTGAGTAATTTGATACACAGACCACAGATTTAGAAAAACTTGTTTCTGAACTCTTTGGCCTTTGTTGGGAATGTAGCTGCTATTACTGAAGTATCATTGCCTCTCTCTGCAGAATCTCTCAAACTAAATGCTTTATATTTTCCTTTTCAAAAAGAAGGTGCTGTTTTGCATGAGTCATTACACTAACAATATAAAAAGCTGTTTATTTTGCCAAACTATGTTTCAATACGTATGTGGTAGGAACAAAGGGAGCATGCAATTAATCACGTAAAGGTCAAGTCCTTATTCTCCAGGGACTCCTTGTATGACCTGGAGAGAGTCACTTAACTTCTCTGTGTCTCAATTTCCCATCTGTAAAATGGGGTTAAAATACCTACCTCACAGGGGTGTTGTGAGGCTTTCTTAAATAACGTTTGTAAAGTGCTTTGAGATCCTTGGATGAAAAGTGCAATAAGAAGTCAAATTATTCACTTTTTTGTAGTGCAACACAAGAGTGCATTTATGTTCAGATGGCTGAAGGCTTCCAGCTCTTTAAAGCTATCCCACATACCCTTCACTATAATTTCCCTACCTATCATGTCCCAGGAGCTACAAAGAACAAACTTTGCAATCAAAAATACCCAAATAGTCATGCTTTTGCTGGGATGAGGGATAAAAATATCTGGCATTCTTTTTAAACTGTGCTGCATATTTCTTGTCCATGCAACTCTAAATCTTACTGAAATAGGGCACATAATGACTTCATCTGCTCTTCACCTAAATTGGCCAAATTGTTTCTTTTTGAGAAAAATTCAGCTGCTTCCCCCAATAAAAAAACCCTGCAATTTGGGTCAAAGGTTACAGAATTAGGAAGGGGTAGAATAGGCGTTTTACTCCAAATTTGTATATAATCAATCCCCTCAAATACTCACTATTTAACAAATAGTCATTAAACAGCACAGTGTAAAGGTGGGTACCCGGTTAAAGATTAAATCTTAGGTAACATAGAAACATGAAATGAAATCAAGATTAGATTTTACAGAGTTGAATCAAAGAAAAGGCACATAGGTTCATACAAAGCTGCTAGGATAACATAATTTCCAGAACTACCTTTAACTAATACACCAACTAATTCAGTGCTTAAACCTTTGGATCAGTAAATAAGTGGCACAGGTGCTTCGCTAGAGCAGGCCAGAGAGCTCAGCACCCACCAGACTGTGCTATTGAGCAGATGAATTAATACACATAAATATCCTTTTCCTCCAAATTAAGTGCTGCATGGAGAACGTGAGAAAAATAGTGAGCTGTTAAAGAAATGCAAAGTAGAAGATGCAAGAAATGGCCAAAAATTAAACGAGGAGGAATGAAGCTTGATTAAATATTTTGTTTTCCTGCCCCTCTCATCCAGGATTCATGCTCCACATTTTCTTCTCCTCCACCACCCTTTTTTCTTCTTCTTTTTAGGATTGAACGGGCAGGACAGCTGAAAAGGATATAACCAAACAAACAGAATAAAAAATGTTATAGTTTCACCCTGCTTCACCTACTCAAAAGGAATTTACATGTCTTCACTCATACAGTACGTGATTCATATTTTGACTTTTCACTGTTGTGGAGGCAAAGCATAACACATTCCTCCCATTGGTGATCATTTACATGACTTTCATTCATGTAAAAACAAGCACAAAACCCCTTATTTAGAAAACAAACCCCCAAATTGTTCACATTCCAAAAGTTTGCCTAGAGTATTCACTGCATACCTGAACAGTTCTCTAGGTGACCTAAGATAATATATTTCTTCCTACCCTACATTTCAGTATCCTGCTAAACTCAGGTTTGAGCTGACTTCACCAGTGTTTCTAGATGTCTCATCCTAAACTTGAAGGCACTGGCTATTTTGGAGATGTAGCTCACTGCTTCTTTAACTACTTCGATGTTCCTTCTTCTACATTTGACTGCCCATCAGACATAGTTACAAGAAGTGCCCCATAAAAGCAGCAGTTTCTAATGAATAATATCTTCTTGGCAACAGGTTTTAGATTTAATATTTAAAGTAATGTGGGATTTGTTTGTACATTTCACTTTAGAAAATGATCATTAGTGTATTAAAACATTTGCTATTCAAATAGCACAAACTAATTATCTAGTAATCCTTAACTACTTCCTTTTATGCAGACAGTCAAGATGGAAATTTTTCAAATAGAAAGCTTAAGTGACATTCCTTACTTTTACACTGAAAAGCTGATACTCTGATATACTTAATTTTTGAGGCACTGAAGCATAAATATGAATTATGATTATCTTGAGAACAGCAGGCAACTAAAATAAAAACACCTTTGATGATAAATAGGTAACCCACCATTGTCTTGTCACTTAAAAGTAACATACATCCTTCCCTGTTAATTATCTTCCCACTGTATTCAAGTAGATAATGTATATTACACAACATTTTACCCTTAGATCATTTTCTTTCCTAGACATAGCCTAGTCATCTATCAGGTCTGCTGCTTAACTACAGCCTACTATCATCCCAGGATCCCTAACCACTGTGTAGGAGGAACACTATCTTTTGGCTGAAATATCAGTTATTGTGCTGTTGAGCTTTGTATTTAAAACTCTGATTTATCATTTTGTCCACTGACCTAAAAAATTATTTTTACCACAAATGCTTTCCTGTCATCAAAATGTTAGTGTATGAGCCACCTACTACCTGAAATTTCCTGCTTTACTTTCTTTAACCCAAAACATCAAAGTCACACTTTAGAAAATGCTATGTATTTAGGTGTACTAGTGTTGCAAATACATCAGAGCTGAAAAGATGACATCTCATGTTGATGGGCTAGCTCTTGAGCAGGTGTTAATTGTCCTAGCTCTACCGATTTCTTTCAATTTGCACCACCTGAAAAACTGGCCTAGCATGTCAATCTAATGACAGCTTTAGGAACTTTCCTTTCAAGTTGTGATGGAACACATTCAAATATTGTTTGAGTAGCTGATTATCAAAATGTATTTTCTGAGACGTTCATTAGTAAATAATGATGAATGTATATGTATTTAAGAATGGGCCTAAGAAAGACATAACTTTTAAATGAACATAAGATACCAGAAAATGCTCTCTGGATGATATTCATCTGACCAAATGTGGATATCTTTAAGGTAGGCATCTACTCGGAGCCTATTCTCATGGAGTCCCTTTGTTGTCAATTAAGAGAAACAGGCACTTCTAGTGAGTAATTAATTTCATCCCGAAGAAGGTATCTTAAACAGACCAGGTGAATTGTACCCTTAAAGCCTCTGTTTCTCTCATGACTAGAATGGGAACACTGAATAGCTTACTCAGATATAGATGCCTGCCTTGCTCATGTCTAAAATTAGGTGAGATGAATCTCACCCTCAGGGCCTCACACTGGCTCCATTTTATTAAGTTGTCCCTCTATTATTCAACAGTTGCTAAAGCAAAACTAAGCAAAACGTGGTAACTCTGTACCATTATGTTACACTATACAGGATAGTAGTTAACAGCCCTATCGTGTATATATAACTAGATGAATTGGACAAGCATATTTACTTACAATTATATTGTGCATATAATTTCTTCTATCTTCCTTTCATTTAACAATTCTTTGAAAATTCTTACTTCTCCACAGTTTGCATAGTTAAACCGATAGATTTTGATTTTTACTGATGGTTCCACTAACTGAAATGCCATTTTGATCTTTGCATATAGTTATTGTTTATCTAGCATTATTGGCGTATGAAGTGTTTTAAAAAGTGACAATTTCCTGTTTGGTGTGTATTCTTTCTCTTTTGATGAATATACATTCATCAATAAGAGAATAAATCCAGTAGTACTCACTCCTTTACCATCTGCCATATTTAGAAATACAGGAGTGAGAAAAGTTTGAAACCTAGGCAATTGTGTCATATTAGTAGTATGATATATAATATACCCCATAGAACTGTAAATAAAGAAGTGAAAGGAGAAACATAAAAGTACTTAATGTTTTAAATATTATGCTTAAAAAGTATAATATTTTTAGCAATAATAGTGATTAGCATTTTGATTGTCTTTTTCCTATCGGTACTGTGAAAGAAATTCATGTGAATAACAAATAAACAAAAATAGTGTTATGGACTACAGAGAAATTCACTTAATAAGAGCAGTTTAAACTTAACTGCACATGGGCATTAGTGTTATAGAATTGCTGTATGATTAACAATATTTGACATGCAGTTTGTTTTCTGTCCATGTGATTGCAACAACAGTTCCAACTGTAGCCACTTTTTTTTCTTTTCTTTTCTTTTCTTTTCTTTTCTTTTCTTTTCTTTTCTTTTCTTTTCTTTTCTTTTTTTTTCCTTTTTCTTTCTTTCTTTGTTTCTTTCTTTGTTTCTGTTTTTTATGCAGAAGACCATCAAATGAATTGTCACAATACTCGAATAATGCAAGACACAGAAAAAGACGATAACAATAATGATGAGTATGATAATTACGATGAACTGGTGGCCAAGTCATTGTTGAATCTTGGCAAAATTGCAGAGGATGCAGCATACAGAGCCAGGACAGAATCAGAAATGAACAGCAATACATCTAATAGTCTGGAAGATGATAGTGACAAAAATGAAAACATTGGTCGGAAAAGTGAGCTGAGTTTAGATTTAGACAGTGATGTTGTTAGGGAAACAGTGGACTCCCTTAAATTACTAGCACAAGGACATGGTGTAGTGCTTTCAGAAAACATTAATGACAGAAATTATGCAGACAATACTTCACAGCAAGATAATAGGAATATGAACTTTGTAATGCTAGGGAAGCCTATGAACAATGGACTTACAGAAAAAATGGTGGAGGAGAGTGATGAAGAGGTGTGTCTCAGCAGTTTGGAGTGCTTAAGGAACCAGTGTTTTGATCTGGCTAGGAAACTCAGTGAGACAAATCCACAGGAAAGAAATCAACAGCAAAATATGAACACTCGTCAGCATGTCAGGCAAGAAGATGACTTCCAAGGAAGAACACCAGACCGGAATTACTCTGATATGATGAACCTAATGAGGCTGGAAGAACAGTTGAGCCCCAGATCTAGAACTTTTTCTAGCTGTGCAAAGGAGGATGGTTGTCATGAAAGGGACGATGATACCACCTCTATTACTTCAGATAGGTCTGAAGAAGTGTTTGATATGACAAAAGGTAACTTAACCCTGCTTGAGAAAGCAATTGCTTTGGAAACTGAGAGAGCAAAAGCCATGAGAGAAAAAATGGCAGTGGAAGCTGGAAGGAGGGATAATATGAGATCATTTGAGGAACAGTCTCCAAGACAACTTTCTGGGGATGACAGGAAGCCTAAACCCAGTGACGGCCATGTCAAAAAGCCATATTATGGTAAAGGTAATATTTCTATATACCGTATGTTATGTCATGAGAAAGTGTGAGCTAACATGTCAAGTTTTGCATAGAATTCTGAAGTGATTAATTCCACAAAATAGGAACCTTATTTAAATTGTAGTAGTATGGCATGATTGTAAAATAGCATCATGCTGTGATTATAAAATAAAATAATTCATTCTACAGTGTTAGAAATATGTACAGTGTTTCAGTGAATATAATTTGGCTAAATTAAAAAATAACTTTTCAGGGAATCAAAACAAATAAGAGATCATGTTGAAAGAGGCAAAGATTTTTCTCAAGTTTTTAATATTTTTATAGTAATTATATTAAAAAACAATGGAAAGTTATGTTGCAAACTATATTGGATAGAGGGGTTTTATGTAGCAGTTAGTCAATCAGCTATGAAGTGCATATTTTACAGATTGGATTGGGTAGGTGGCATCGTGATTTATAAAATTATCATCAAATGACAGTTATTGATGAAGCCTCTCCCATCTAAAATGTAGAATTGCCTGATAGAAATTGAACAGTATCAGAATGACCGATAACATAAGATAGGGGCAGTGACTGCACATTAATTATCTTAAGATGGTAAGGTAATGGAAACCATTTGCTATGCAAGGCATGGTGTGGCCTGGGCTGAGATCAATAGCAATTTCTTTCTTATGTGCATTCCACTTCACTGGTTTCATTCCATTGTGGAAACAGTTAAGGTGCTGCCTTGACCATAATTCAATATAAAAGACCGAAAAAAAAGAACAGACTAAAGGTTACCTTTAGAATGCGTTTTAATTTACGGGATTATCCTGGTGATGGTGTGTTGATATTACCACACCCCTATTCAATGTGTCTGCATCTATACATGTAGGGCCATGTTGTACGAAGTGTTCAATACCTCCTGAGATTCATTGAACACCCTTAATTCCCATTGACTTTAGTGGAAGCTGAGGACATGGTATTTCTTGGGAGATGCTAAGCAGGGCCTGGATCCTTCTTGTCTTTATTATAACAATATTTGGTTTCATTTCCATAAATGAGATTGTGGGCGTTTTTCTCCTTTTTTATAAATCCCTGTTTTGAAAGAGTAATACCCTAACATCTGCCTGTGACATTCAGGCAGGCAGACAGCATCTTGGTCCAAAAAAGGTTTTGATTTTTTTTTATGAGGCTTGAAGAAAAGTAATGGTCCGTCTGTTAGACAAGCATGGAGATTACTGATGTCAGACAGTCTTCTGCAATGTATTTGGGAGAAGTTTTGTTTCTTTTAAACACAAATATATGATCCAGTGAATGCTGTAGTAACTTGGGGTATTTGGGGAAGACAATTTAATTTAGTTAGCATATTACTGCATAGCCATGTGGATGTCGTGCTAAATGTTGTTTACATATGATATATAGTAGGTATATTTTCACTTTGAATATGTGTCTCTAACAAAAACACAGAAAACATGACAAACCAATATTATTTTTTTAAGAGCTTTATGACTCTGGTGCTGTCCAGCCTTTCCAGTCTATGTATGCTTAGGAAAACATTCATACATATAGATCTGCTGTCTCTAAAAAGCTAATACAATTTCTGACAATAGCAAAAATATGGACTTCCTATTTCAGTAAATTTTAGAGCTTCTTTGAACCATCCTACCTCTTAGGAGCTGCAGGCTGAATTGACGACAGGTCCAAACCCCAGCCAGGATCCAAAGGACAGCCCTAAAGATTGTGGTAGTTTGTACAAAGAAACTTTATGGAGTGGATCCTTCTGTGCTATTTTAATAAGGGAAGAAAGAAAAACTGATTCCTTCCTTACTTTAAAAAACATGTAGGAAACACTACTGCAGTCGTTGAGAAAGGAAACTTTAAGTAAGGCAGTTGATTATATCATTTGTTTTCAACTCATATAGAATTTTCGAAATATTCATGAAAAAGATATTCACAGAGTTGTATGATATGGTTAAGTGGAAGCATTCTGGGTGCACAGGTATTCAGTGGGAACTGCCTCCTGTCTACTGTCTTCTGGAGATCTGCTCTCAGAGATTGCTGAAATAACCATTAAGGGACTACAAACCATTTTTTCCATGGCATTTAAAGCCTTCTAAATAGGCTTTCTTCTGAAATTTAAGAATTTTAAAACTTTTTGAGTCATCTGATACAAGGCAGTATTCCCATTGTGGCAAGGAGTGAGGAAAGGTTACAGAATTAAATAAAACTGTGCAATACTTTTCCCCATTAGCAGTAAAGGTTTTACAAATGAGTATCCAGTGTTTCCTGTAAAGTTGTGGAAAGTTTTAGTTGGATGTCTTCCATTAAAAGCAATGGGAAATTGTGCAAGTATAATTTTGTGCAAGTTTTGAAAACATTAAGATTAGTATACAGCATCTTTTCTGACTCATTAGACCATAAAGGCTCTTAAGGAGCTGATATATGCTATAATTTTATAGCATAGAACTGAATATAGAGGAGGATTTGCTTGACACTGTAGGATGTAAGTGTCCAGATCCTCAGCTGCTCTAAATTATAATACCTCTGTTGACTTCAGTGCAGTTATGACAAAATACAGTATCTAAAGTTTCTCTCGTTTAAAGTCTCCAAAAAGCCATTATGGTCTGTTAATCATCTACATTTTTTGCAGTCTTTGAATATTGTTATATTTACATAATCTATATTTCATTTACATTATTCATTCACTTATCCAATACTTTTACACATCCTAAAGTACTTGACATTAAGAGTTGTTTAGAGTTGTGTATGTATGTAGCTGTGGGCTTGGTGTTCTAGTGGTCTCAGCACAGGCCTCTCTGGTAGGAATTCTAATCCCTCCTCTGACATTTACTCCTTCTGTGGCCTTGGGTTTAACTTTTTAATCTCTTTATTTCAATTTCTTGAGATATAAGATTACAATATTTTCAGGAGTGTTCTGATAACTGTATAGCACTTTGAAGATGGATTTGTATATGCATTTCTTGTTAAAAAGCGTGGAACAAAGAACTGTAACCTACAGTCAACATGCAGGCTAAGTAAAATAAAACTTTCACATTCACAGATTCATTTGCAAAAGCCAAGTTTTAAATATGGTATTAAAATTTAAGAAGGGAAATAAGACATGGAGAGTCATTTACAGTGAGCTACAGAATTTCTCTAAAATCAAGGTTTTTAGGAAGGACTTGGAATGTAAGAGTATATAAGAACTACTGGAGGGAAATCAAGGAAAAATAAGTCTACAGCTGAATGTGAATTCTGCATTGTATTTCTACATGCTTAAAAAAAAATGGGTTGTATGTGAAGTTCTGCAAATACTGAAATTTCTACTGATTGTACTGAGTGTTGCATTTGTTGAAGTTGGAATGGAATTTAACGTAAGACTTAATGGAAAACAAATATAAAATCTTATTTTCCAAAGAAGAAAGCATAAATCCTGAAGCAAAGCAATGACAAAAGCAACATAAAATACTTAAATGAGGATAGCTCAGATTTGGTATTGAAAGGTGGCTGGACTGAAAAAAAAACACCAAAAAACAGAGCATATTGGTTGATTTTGAGCCAAAATGGTAGCAGTTAGAGTATCCTGAATTTTATTCTTTTAATACCAATGTAAAAATTGCTAATAGTTTCCAAAATCTGACAACTGTGGTTAAGATGATGTGATGTAACTTGTATCATGTGCTGAGCTAAAAGTCTAGGGATGTTATTTTACAAATGTTCTGTTACAGGAAACAAGCTCATGAAGTATATAAGCAAGTTCTAGTTCAGGATTAATTTCACCAGAAGTTTCACTACTTTCTTGGCAGAAAACTTTAGTTTGTTGAAAAAATGTCTATTTAGACTTTTCGTTGATTTGTACACAGAAGATCCAACATTCTAAAAGATCATTAACCTTTTAAGCATGTGAATATTCAAGTATTGTATATGTATGTCTGTAATGGCCCCAAATTTACACAGCAAGTGATACTTTCAGTAATTCTGATTACAATGTTTACCCCACCCTAATTTTTTGAAGAGAAAAGAGTATATACATAATTTCTACTACTTCATAAGGAATTTAAAGAAAACAGAGTCATCTGCTCAGAGAAACTTGGAAAAGGGATTTGTTCATGCTGACTCATTAAATCATTATGCTAAAGAGCTGGGTTTGCTACTCTCAGGACATTGAAGTTCTGTGACAGCACATTTGCAGACTTTAATACATCAGGCAAATAAGAACCAAAAGAAGGGAAGCTCCAGCTAAAGATTTTTCAAATGACCTTACACACTTAAGCTGATGCTTGCCAGCAGAAAATTGATTGACAGTGGTATGGCTTTGCTGTAAAAAGGTCATTTTCCAGTCACTATGAATGGATATTACTGTGATCATTAGGATCCTGAAATCTGAAAAGAAGATAACAGGATAAAAGTGACAAAACTGTGTTAAGTAGAAGGGGTTTTTTTCTTCTAGTTTTCATAAGAACATTTACCAAAAAATAATTGACATCATTAAATGAACCTTCTTACAGAAATGTGGAAAGCATCATTCACTTGACACATTTGTTGTAAATTATAGATCCCTCAAGAACAGAAAAGAAAGAGAGCAAATGTCCTACCCCTGGGTGTGATGGAACGGGCCATGTAACGGGGCTTTACCCCCATCACCGCAGTTTGTCAGGATGCCCACACAAAGATAGGGTCCCTCCAGAAAGTAAGTCCACATTGTTTCATGGAAACCGGGGATAAAACTACAAAGATTTTTCTAGCATGCTTTTTAAGTCTTTTATTTAAAAAATTAATTTCATTTTTCAGTATGGTATGTCTCAACTTAGTCAACTGTTCTGTGTTATAGTTTTTCCTTTATTCCATCATTTCCATTCTCTACTAACTTTTACACTGAAAAGAACAACTTTTAAAGCTGTATTCTTTGATTTTAAGGATGCTAGATTATTTTTAAGGAGATGTATTCAATCAACAAAGAAAAAGATTTCCAGAAAATGTTCACTGCTTTTACTTCTGCATGCTGATGTCACATCAGCTGTCCCTGTTGTCTTGTACAAGAATAATTGTACTTGAAAAACTTGCACCCCCATTCCAGTGTTGTTGTGTCTTAAACATAACTTATACTAAACTAATTTCTATTATTAAAATTACTAATTTGGCTGTTTACTTAGTTGAGCAATATTTTGAGCAATATTCCCCTGTCACTTACATGGGTGGAATTTCTTATGATGTCAGTGGATTTCCTTCAAGGGAAGTTCACCTGTATGAACACACAGGAAGTTCATCTGAAAGCAGGAGGCTTCATTTCTGGAAGTCACTTCCTTGGCTGGTAGAAATTGGCATAGTCCTGTGGAAACTAATTGCTCTATGCTGATTTACACCAGGTAAGCATCTAGCTAAGATCTAGCTAAGTTCTCTTTCACACTGGTTTAAAAATGGAGTTACTCCATTGAAGCTTATGGGCCTAAATCTACACTGTCCTTCACTGACCTAACTTCAATGGATTTACAACAGTGTAAAGGAAAAGTTAAAGACAGTCAAGGCTGAAATGATCCTCAGTTTCCAAAGAGAAGGTAGATTCTGAAGAACAGGAAAGCAGAAGTCGATTAGTACACCAAGAATGGCAGATGTAAAAAGCGTCCTATTTCATAGTAGAGTGGCTTCTTCCAGAAGTAGAGTAACGAGGAAGTACTGTAGGAAACTTTGCTGTATCTTGGTTTATCTCTGAATACAGTAGAACAAATAGATTCATTTCTCTGCTTTGCAAGACCCAGTAATTTTCCGAAGCACAGATATTTATTCAGTTGCTCAAAGTTCTCTCATTTTTCTAAATGGTAAATAAAAAGCTCTTTAGAAGACTTTGTAAATCAAAGAAGAATATAGCTTTAAACTGTTTGCATGCTCTTGTACCTACTAAAATGGAAAAGGTGAGCTCATCTTTTTATTTTTTTCCTGTGATGTTGGCCTTGTGAAGCATGTTTCAAGAACAGCTTTGAATAGTAGGAATTTCAGAGCAAAGCTTTTGCATCTGTACACATTTTAGTACACTGATGATGAGGTGATGATGATGGTTATCTTCTAATCAGTATCTGTGGTTAAATTCTCAAGTCTTTGCACAGCTTTTATTCAGTTCTTTACTCAGTCAAGGAATTCACTGATTTTATTAGAGTTTTATTGAGTGAGAACTAAATACAGGCTTCCAGACAGTTCTTGTATGAGAAAACCAGAACTTTGCAAGGGCTGGATGGCCTCTTTCTGTAGAGTGATGCACCGCCATCCAGCTCTGAGACATGGATTCAGATATGTCTCACATCATACAAAAGAAATTATTTCAGTCTAATTTCTGTTTAGTGTTTAACTCTCCATAATTTGGCCCCCAATAGCATGAGCTTTATGATTCAGAAGAGAACTGCTTTGAGTGGCTTTGGGAGTAAATTTTCCATCCAGCTTGCAGTGGATGCTGATGCAAATCAGTTTACTTGCTTAAGCTTGTAACACTTCTTTCTTTCTTACGTAGTTTTTTTTCCCACCATCCCTCAACTTTTTAAGTGCTTATTTTTAGTTTTTACCCTTAAAAAAAATCTATCACATTTTTCACATCTGTAGAGAATACAGATAAGAAAAGGACCAATTTTGCTCATCATATAGATATGAATGGTATATCTATACAGATGTGGGCAGAACTGGACCCTAGCTCAATTGGGCTGGCTTATAGTTAGTATTAAATTCTGATAAGGGTTGTGCTGAGGTATATTTCAAATAATTCAGTGTTCTACCAGTATAACTTGAGAGTTCATTTTTATCTTTCAAGTTTGATACTGTGTATATAAAACTATGTATTATGAATACATACCTTTCCTGAAAGAATTTTTCTAGTCCGTAATTTTATATCGGACTGTTGCTGGCTCACATTTTACTATTGAGCTGGTCATGGCTCAGTGTTTTTGTGTGAGGAAGATGCTGGAAGTCTTCTGCTTCACTGTTACACCAGAAACACATTTGTTCGTAGGTTTTGTAACCTTCATAAGTTTCATACCTGTTACCCTGTGTTAATGAGCATAGGCTCACAATACTTCCTTCCCTCATCAGGCTTTATTGGCTATCTGTGTCACGTGTATTTTGAGGAATGCTGGTTGTTAATGAATCGTGTTTTGTTTTAAAATGGTTTCATATATACTGGGACTTGATTTTTTTTCTTGTTTTCATACTCTGCTGTTTTCTCTTACTCTCCTTGTCAAGTTCTTGCCATGCATGAAAATGTTCTTAAGTGTCCTACACCAGGCTGCACAGGCCGGGGCCACGTAAATAGCAACAGGAATTCCCACCGAAGGTAAGGATGCCATCGCTGGACTCCAGTCTAGAGGGAACAGTGCTTCCGAACTGCAGCCCTTCTAGCAGTCCATTGGTAGGGGGGGAGTGTGAGTGTGTGTTTTGTTGTTTTGTTTTTAAGATTGACAGATGGTGCTTTGTGTGCTGTATTCATTTTAAAGAGTAACATTTCTTCATGTATTTTATGAGGAGGACAAATGCACATTTGTTTCAGTACGGATGAATTGATCCACAGAAGGCTTTTTAAGCATCCTTTTAGCTTTTTGGGTGGATTTTTCCTTTTGTTTTGGTATTAGCCAAACTCCTTATGGGTATGTCACAGGAAACAGGAAGAGTCTGCCAACATCATCAAGACTAGGGAGAGTTCTTGTTCTGACACTTCACCCTCTTCAGAGATTATTTCATAGTGCACAAAAATTCCACTCTGTTCATAAAAATGATTTTGTAGAGATGAGAAACAGCATTTTAAATGCACAGACATTATAGGAGTTAACTTTTCTGCTACCCACAGTCTCAACCCCGAAGTCCTTATTCAGATAAAATTAAATGAGAATTTTGCCTGATTAAGAAACATTATGAAAATGTCTCATTAAATTAAAAAATGAGACACTAAAAACATACCATGTTCTAGTCAAACAAGACAAATTTAAGGAAAACTGCAACTTTTTGATAGGTTCCTAGGATTAGTTCTATAGATTCTTACAGAACGGATGTCATTGTCTGTTAAATTCTATCAAACAAGTAAAAAAATTATTGAGATATTGTTATAATTTTACTATGTTATGTTTTTCCCATAGAAGAACAAGGTCTTGTCTTACTGCTTTAAAAAAATCTAGGAAATCTGGGTAGAGGGCAAAACTAACTATGCAAGGTTCCTAATATCAACCTCCTTTTTTACTCTTAATCGTAGCGTGAAAGCTTAAGAGACTATGCAGGTACTGGATGTACAGTCTTATCAAGCTCTGGGTTACTACAGCCCTCATGTTAACTGCATGTCTCCCAGCACACTCTTGCAGGCATCGATCCTTTTATAAAAAGCTCTGGCACCCCTTTCTTCTCTGTGGTGATGCTGCCAGTAGATTCAGCAAAAATCTCTGAGAAGGCTCTATGGGAATTACTGCTGCTTGAAGCAGCGTTCACTTGTGGTTGAATATCTCATTGCATATTTGAGGTGTCTGAAGAAGAGTGTGTCAGTGGAGCACAGCTGCCCCTGGCATTACTGCAAAGCCATGCAGAGCCCCCTCACCCCTCTGCAGGACAAGGACAGTGGGGTTTCTGTGGATACCCAGGGAGGGCAGTCTGCAGTCAGTGCTTACCTCTTTCTGCAGCTTTTGGGGCATTTTGCTCTGCTTCACTTTTTTGTTCTTTTTTTTTTTTTTTTCTATGGAGAGGGGAACATCTGGGAATGCACTGATTTGCCTTTCATTTTAATTTCTTTTCCTGTGGAGAACACAGAGAGCTGCGATCACATAAGCACGCAATAGACTATGACAAGGAAAGGACCCCCTCCATTGTCAGGTCACAGGTTTTTACAGCTTCACTAAGAGCACCATCTGCTGGCATCAATATATTTGTTTTCCACTGTTCTAAATCTTTTCCAGAAGAATCAGACTTATTATTGTCACTTCAGTAATAGTTCAGCATTTGCAAATTTAATTGAATTGTGATTCAAGTTCAGAAGTTCTTTCATGTTACACCATCTACTCTTGGAACATACTTTGGTGGTCGAAATTCATGAACAAACACCAAGTATAACATATTTGAGATGTAGATTTAGAGACCCAAGGCCAAATTTTGCACTCATTTGTATGCCTTGAAAACAGATTGGATTAATGGAGCTGAGCGAGGTATGAAGTAGCACAAGATTTGGCCTATATGCTGTTGTCATTGAATCATCTTTAGTAGTGGCAACATCTGTGGATGCATAAAAGTTACACGTCTGCTAACAGAGCTGCACAGTAGATTCCAGTTTATATTCTCCTGTCCTACTGGTATGTTTACTGGCTGACATCCATGAATAATCTACGCATGTACGGTCAGAGAAGAGCAGCAGATGTAAGATCTATTATGCAACTTTGAAAGCAGAAGAAAGGAAGTCTATTCTAGAGAAAATATATATGACCAAGAAGCTTTTGGAAACTCTTTTCCTTCAGATTCTTCCTGATGCTGGCTAAGAAGGAGAAGGAGTAATTGGATCAGTGCTATAATGTGAAACTGCGAAGGACAAGACAATTAAATTTCCTTTCTGTAATTGCAGCCTCTCTGGATGTCCTATTGCTGCAGCAGAGAAACTGGCTAAAGCTCAAGAGAAGCATCAGAACTGTGATGTGTCAAAATCAAACCAGGCATCAGATCGGGTTTTAAGGTATTAGAAATCACTATAATACTTATTATTATGCAGAATTGGTCACACATTCACCTAATCTGAGAATTTATATTTATACACATTGTATATACATATATATCTCCTTTAAAGAACAGTTAGATTTAGGGCTTCTGGATCCAATTCTCTCAGTGTTTATTTCCCACTCAATTTACATGGGGGAGGGTTGGTAATTATTTTGGCAAATACATGTAAAGCTGAAAAGCTCATTTTTGTCTTAGGCATTGTTTGGTGTAAAGATGACTGCTGGAGTGCAAAGTCTAAGAACAATGTGAAAAAAGTTGGTATCTTTTGGGAATAAACTAATATTTACCGGTAAGTCTTGGTTTTTTCAGCAGGCTTTTACTAGTAAATATCAGTTTAAATTAAACCAGAAGCCCTATTTGCATTACAAAACTGGCAGTACACTTTTGGCAGGACACTTTGAAAAATACCAGGTATACCTTAGATTCCAAAATAAGGTCAGGGTTAGTTCTTTGTCTCTGTTCCCCCACTCACTGCCAGGCAGGATGGAAAGAGAGAAAATTTGTCCTAATTTTTTTATATGGAAGGACCTGGAACCAGTCTAGCATAAGTATACCCCTTTTCTCCATCCATATAGGATTCTGTATTTATCCAAAGCTGAATTTGCTTTTGCACTGTTGTCTCCACTTTTGAGACATGTGGGTGGAAAAAATATTATTTTTAGGGAGCTGAAGTGTGAAGGATACACGTAAAGGAACTAGACTTCTGCATAAATGTACCAGCCTTATGCTGATGATGCCCCAAGAGCTGTAGAATTTCTCCATAGATGCTGTGGTATCTGTGGGCTAGGATGGGTACATCCCTCCCTGCTGCCTCAGAGAATTTGGAGGAACTGTCGCAGCTTAAGTTTCCAGAATTTCCTACGTATCCCATAGTTTTCTTAGTATTTGGTTATCGTCTAGATTTAAAATCTGATAGGGTGGTTTAAAATGAAAGTTTTCTATTGTATTACCAGCATCATTCTTTGAATATTCTCTTAAAACTTCATCTAATCTTGATGGTCTTTTCAAAAACAGTTTTTCATACAGCTGAGAAGACAGAATTAGGTTTCACATCTGCAAAAGATTTTTTGTAGTGTCTATTGACTTTGTTTTCTTTCCTCAGATTGTTTTTGATGGGCTTCATCTTAACTGCCCATAATTCAGATTGTACTCTTTTTCATACAGCATCCCAGACAGTTTTCTTAGAGATGGGTGCTTTAAAACTGATTAACAAAAAACACCCATTGAGGGAATAACATAATTTCTCACTGATGGAAAAAGGCAAATCAAAAATGCATTGGCTTTACCTATGCTCTCTAGAGAGAAGTCAGTGAAGTCAGATGCCACACAGAGAAGGCAACTGTTCAAAAGCAGTATCTGATTTGCTGGTAAACTCCCTAGAGAGTTGCACTGAAATTTATCTTCTGCCTGTGAGTCTGCCCTGTGTTTCAGATTTGATAGGCAACCCAGATAATGCTGTCATCTTAGACCCTGCTTCCCTTCTGCTTTTAAGTCACGGAAGTATTTAAGATGAGGAACTTCACAGTTTTTTTATAAAATTTGCATGCAGGCAACTGATTGGGCAACATAGGTGTTCTAAGTGTAAATCTTGAATATTTGTCTTCATCCCAGTTCCCATCCCACCTGCATTTAAAATTTCTTACTTAAAAAGAAATCAAATTCATAGGACTTCTGTTCCACAGAAATTTTGAATTTGCATTGAATGTGCAGGATCTGAATTTCATTATTTTTTTAACTAAATATAAATTGTCTGGAGATTGGATCACAATATTATTCTTATCAGCTCATTGTATAAATTAGCCCACTGAATTTTGTGAGGAAGAAGTCTCTAAAGGAACCAGCATACATAAATCAAACAGAATAGTATGACTAATGTGATTTCTTGGGTAATCTTTACATAAATATCCTGTCTAAATTCTATGAAAATGAATTCATTCAGAAATATATAATATTCAAAACTATTTCTTACTATTTATCACATTGCATTTTGTCAGCCAGCATGATGATTCTTCTAGTCTTGACTGAATTTATGTTCCTATGAAGGTACTTTCCATTTCCTCTGGTTATAAATGCAGTAGGAAAAAAAGAAAAAAGAAGAAAGGAAAAAAAAGACTTGATTCTATAATTTTTGATTCCAGTAGAAGCACCTCAGGTGTGCTGTTCATCATCTTTACCTGCTGCGAAACGCAGTAGATAGACATGCAGCACTGTGCAGCATTTGTTCCTATGACCCATTCATATAACACTTTCTTATTTAATCAAGGTTTGCAGGATCTGACCTTCAGTTACCTTCTTTATGTATAGAGAGTTGATGACCTCTGTGTCCATATGCAGAAGAGAGTGGGACAGGGGAGGAATTTATTACAGCATTCTTTCAGTGAAACTTCACAAGTTTCTCTAATGGACTGAATGAGATTTGTCAATAGTCAAGGCTTTTCCTGACTATCCAAACCAATCCTAAAGGAAAGAGAAATTTAGCTGATACAGTTTTATTCTGTATTCATTTACAAGCCCTTCCTTGTGGTGTGCATCTGCCTCAAGAATTGCAGCTCCTGCCAGAACCTTGCGTTTAAGGGTCAGCAGGACCTGCTCAGCAGCAGCTCAAAATCATCAGAGATTGTATGAAAGTCTCCGGTATTTCTCAAGATGAACATGGATTTGTATATTGAAGGATGAAACAGGTCTAGTTCCTTTGGAAAGCATACAGGAAAATGGCATGCAACCCTGTTGAAACAAATTTAGAGGAAACTATTACTTAAGTGGAGCTTTCAGTGCTTCTTTTTTTTGACATTTAAAGGAATTTGTCCAAGCTCTTTCTGTCAATCTGATTGCCCCTCTCTAATTCACCTCCCAAAAGAGAAAATGTTTGCTATGTGATGCAATTATGTAGGCAAAGGGAAACACTGAAGTATTTTAATAGCATTTTAAAATACTATTAGCTACAGGGTACATTTAGCAGTATTAGAATTATTTTTTTTTCTAGGCATTGTTCAATAAAATATATATTGTTTGTCTGCTGAAAATAACCAAACTAAGCAAATGCAGTAATATATTGCTGTCTCTTGAGTACAAGAAATAACTAAGATTTTCTAATCTGAGCTATAAATTATGCACAGACAAGTAAACTGAACTGCATCTAACAAACTTTACATATCTTTAATTTCTAGGCCCATGTGCTTTGTTAAGCAATTGGAGATCCCTCAGTATGGCTACAGAAACAATGTCCCCACCACCACACCCCGCTCCAACTTGGCCAAGGAACTAGAGAAATACTCTAAGACTACGTTTGAATATAACAGTTATGACAACCATGCCTATGGCAAGAGAGCCATAGCTCCCAAGGTGCAATCCAGGGATATATCCCCCAAAGGATATGATGGTAGGAGGTGCACACTCTTATACATGAGAGACAAGTTTGCAGTTAATCATGTTGTTGTATATGTAAACATCATACAAATAAGACATGCTTTCATGTTCATATAGTTTTATGAGGAATGCTGTCATGTGTAAGTTATTTTTAAAGGCCTTCTTAAAAAGCGTTGTTTTATATGGTGCTTGCTTCAGGATTGTTGCGCTGAGAAAGAACATCTCCAGCTATTAAGCTCCTGGGATGTATTGAAAACACAATAAAAACTAAATAACAGAGCTAGTCCTTGTGGTGCAGGAGCAGTGTATTATGTTGCTATCTGGGAGACCTGGCCTCATGGGTCACATTAGGATTCTAGCTTCTGTACAGTAGTTCAGGTAACTCATAAAGATAACATACTGGCTCTGTGGGGATACAGAAGTAGAAACATGGATTTCATTGCACTTCAGATATCACTGCTACTTACTTAATGAGGCATTTCTGCTCATTTTGTCCTCATGAATACACCTGTTGAATTCTCTGGAAAACCTCACATAAGTAACATGTTTAGAATTTGACTGAAAGTGACTTCAATTCAGGAAAAAACAGTGGATGGTGTCTGTTGGGCAAGAGGATTTGTATTAGGGGAAAAAAGTGCACTACAAGATAAAGAATGAGGATTTGGATTCTACCCTTCAAGGATATTGAAAATTTATCAGAATAATACAAATTGTATGTGAACATATATAGACACATATATGCATACGTATATGTGTATATATGTTATAAACCTGTACGTTTATTTTTTCTCTTTCTTTTGGAATGTAAAACAGGGGGCTTTCAGTTAAAATATTTGATACTACTTGCTGACTACCATAGGAAATTTCAGACAGGTGTCAGATTTTTGTTTAGGAAAACAGAAATAAATATGTACTAACAGAACAATTTTTGCTGTTGCGTGACATTCAAAAGTAGGTAAGTGGAGAAAGGGAAAATTGCTTCAGCTTCTGCCTTCATATCTCTGATATTTTGGATATTTTGATTTCTGATAGGATTAACGGGCATGTTCTTCCACCACAGCAGAAAGCATAAGGGTTGTAAAAGTTAGTCACTATACACATTTTTTTGAGTAAAAGTGCCTTTTTTTCTTGAAGTCTTTCTTCTCTCATATGCTCATCTTATTTGCATGTGTCAGATCAGGGCTTGAACATTTTTAAAGATAATGCACTAACTGCATATAACATTGCAGTTGGTAAGCTGATAAGTTTATATTCATATAAGGTAAATGAGATGTTTACTGTGATGTATATGGTATATGCTATGTCTGCTCTTGCAGAGGGAAAAGAATCAGAGTGTTTCTAGGGAACCTGTGGATGTGTATATTTAGGGATCGAGTTTCTGATGTTTAAGCAAGTGATATATATTTATCTCTTTTAAGATCCTAGCTCAGCAAAGGATTACGAACTATGCTTTTTTTCCAAATCACCAGAATTTGAAAACACATGTAACATTAAACACAAATTTAAAGGTGGCCTTAAATGAGGAAGGATTAGGCTCATTTAGCTAACCATCTTTATATTCCTTTAATCTAAATAGGAGTTTTACTTTGAAATAATATTGGGACTAGGTTGTTTCACTGCACAGTAATCTGAGCCAGAGAGAGAGGTGCTGGATGCATGTGATTCGTGAAATATTGTCTTCTGACCCCACAGTGAAATAGAATATTGCCATTCCTAAGAAGGATGTAGCTACTTGTTGCTTGTATAGCAAGTATGTGTGGTTCTTGTGTACCCAGAACAGCTGATGCCCATTATAGATGTAGCAGGTTGATCGACAAATGAAAGCTAATTTCCTATGGATTTGTTCCATCCTACTGGCTCTGCAGGAGGCAGCACATACTGTAGCTGATTCCAAATGGCATGTGCTGTTTGGCTAGACAGACACACTGACTGGCCAGCAAACAGGACAAAACACTTTAAAGGCCCTCTGCAGTTCTCTCTCAGTAAGGAACCTCACTGGAGATTTTCTTTGTACCCAACCAGTGATTTTCATGAAACCTTTACGATCTCCGTATCTTTGATATTTGATAACTGCCCTGTCATGTTTGTCTTAAATTGGTGAAAGGTTTTTGAAGTTCTTCAGGAGAATCAACTAAAATTGCATAACAATGAAGTGAAATCCTGGACACTGAAATCAGTCAAAGTTTTGGCACTGCCTTACAATGGGGCAAGGATTTTGCTAGCATTTGTTGTAATATAAAGGAGATTTCAGGAAGAGTCTCTTAACTTGAAAGAGCCACCTTTCCTCAAGAAACTTTTGCAGTATTTCTGGGTGATTTCATATTTGTTCATAGTGAATTATTAATTATTGCTAATAAAGCCATCATGGAGGTTCAGTGTATGCACCTATCAGATATGTCAGCAAATACATTTATATAAGATCAGATTTAGTTCTAAAAAGTCATCCTGCACAAAACTGAAAGGAAGCCTAGGAACTTGCAAGTAAACAGCAGTTTATTTTTTCAGACTATGTAAGATGATAACAGATTTACAAATAGTCTAAGGATATGAAAAATAACTTGATGTTTGAATCTTTCATTAATTGTAAACTAGCACTGTATTTCCATCATCAGAGAAAGTGTACAATTGTGAGTGACGTAAACATAAATAGCTCATTTGGATTATTTTCTTGTTTTTTCCAGTAAGCTTTAATAAAAAGCAAACAGAAACAGGAGATTTATGTTGTGGGATAGGACATTCTCATAGTTCTTGAGGAATCAGTCTTGGTTGTGTTTGTGGGCTTGTTTTTCCTTTGAGACCAGTTTCAAAGTGGGTCACATCTTGGCCTTGTGGTTTACAACAGCAGAGATAACAGCCAGACTGAGCAGGCAAAGGAGATAGGAACATTTTCAGTTGCTCAGATGATGGTGGGGATCTCCTCTCATCCCACCAATAGTACTGGTTTCCTCCCTCAAAACATTGAGAAGATGCAGGGGCGGGTTACAGTGTCAACACCTACATCTGAGTTAGTCACCGCTTTCATCAAGGACAAAGATAGACAATTCTCTGATGCAATTCATCTCCTCCTGAAGAAGATATTTAAAGTTGGTCAGGTTGTTCATTCCCTGAAATTTCCTATTTTTCTCCACTGACTGTAGAGGAAGCCTGTAATGACTAGGTCAGATATCTGAAGTCAGGTGAGATGAATCTGTCATTGTGTGAGTCAGAAAAAGTGTTGGAACTGTAATCAATTTTCATAACAAATTCGGTGTCTAGGCAATGCTGGGGGTTAGGGTGCCTGGGTAGAATTTAATTCCATTCCAACTATCTTAGTTTGATCCTTTAAGTTGCTGGGATCTTTGCCAGTCCTCTGCTACCAATTAGTATAAAGGAGCCTGTAGACTGAGAGGTTCTTTGAAATCAGTCCCTAGACATGTCTGATGGAAGGCCAGGAGGCCAGATCAGATATCCCTCTTGGATATGGAACTGGCTGGATGTGTGTCCAGTAGTTACTGGGAAGGTTGTTCTCTGCGCTTGATTTCAGTGCTGAATCATAAAGTGTGGGTAGGTCTCAGAGCTTCCAAAAACTTGGTGCCACAGAGCTGGGCAGCATAGCAGAATTCCAGTGTTTTACTTAGTATTGAAACAATACAGCCTTCCCTTTGTTATAGATGGACTTGATTTAATTCATTGTAAATCAGTGATCTGTGTTTCTCCTGAGAAGCTAATGTAAAATTAACAGTCTAGGTTATGTGATTCATTTTAAAATGTTCAGTTACACTTGAGTTAAAATGACCATGGCCATTTCTCCCTGAGTAAGCTTTGCTTAAATCATTGGTAAACTAAAAGCTAATAATTACATAGCTTGTGTGTAGCACTTTTCACCTTCAAAGTGTTGCAGGTGAATCACAACACAACTGCATTTTAGGAACAACTTTCTATTTATAAGGAAAATGAATTCTAAAGATAATGTAGTTCGACCAAGGCCACAGAGGAGTCCATATCAGAGCCTGCATGAGTTTCTGATGGTTAGTCCTAAGCTTGCTGTCTCTTTCACTCCCTTTCTGTAACACACATGCTCATATATATGATTTCCCATGTAGTATGTCTTTTATATATATTTGTGACCTACTATAACATGCCTAACTTTTTTTGCAAGTGACATGTCTTATTTGTTTGCCTGAATTTTGAAAGATACTGAAAGATTTTGAAAGACAAGTTCGGTGGTACAGGGTTGATGTTAAAAACTCAATACTTGCTGTGTTAACACAGTAGAAACTGAAATATTCAATTTCTTTCTTTAAGTGTAGGAAAATTCTTGCGTGGATAAATGCTGAATTTTTAATGACCACCACTGACTACTATATTAATAATGAAACTCTTGAGAAATAGTTCACAGGTTTATTATCAGTGAATACCCTGCTAGTACATGTTGAGAACAACGCAGTGTGATGAATGTTTAGCATTCACTTCACTTAAAATAATCACACCCTGTGCATTATGTAGCTTTCCTGAGAAAACTCCATCTGTTATGAATTAAGTGAAACACTATTTCATTTACAGTAAAATTAACACCATTACTTTTTCAATTTTTTTAAAGAAAGGAAATGGATGGCAAAAGCTGTAGAAGAGAATTTTACTTTCAGATTTTCCTTTTGAATCCTATCTGCCTACCAAAGCAGACTCTGGTTCACAAATGGGCTATGCTCATGGGAGCAGATTATTATATCTATGTCTGCTCAAACAAATGCACCTGAAGAGTCTGGCGTTTAAACAGAACCCATCAAGGAAGAGCTGTAACTAGGGTGCTGACCTTTTTTGTATTGTTCTCTAATCAGCATGCTAGTTGGTTATTGTTATACTTTGCTATATGGTGCGATATCTACAGTATACATTTCCATCTCAAGGAGAAATAGTCACTGAAATATGCATGTATGTATCCCTGACCTTGACTTTCATGAAAAAACATACACTTTTAGATTTAGGAGACCAGCTGACACTTTCTTGCATTTTGTTTAAACACTTTGAAAACAGTTTATTTGGTAAGAGGTTTGGAGAGTTAAGTGGGCTAATAGGACTGTTTTGTTTTATTATGATAATACCTTTGGCTACAAGGAATGTTTCTTAAAAACAGCAACAGTGCAGTATTATATTTAAATAAGATGGAAGTGAGCTTTGCCAGTGCATTCGTCTTTTGTGACTGTTACTGGTTTCTGTCAGTCAGAATACAGCTAAGTGCCTCTCTCTTCAGTATGAGAAGAAATGAGTATCTTTGGCCCTATTGTTTTTATGAAGAGTTTTAGGTGTTCAGGGTAGGGTATTTGAAGATGAGAATGTTTCACTTATATTTGTTTCCATTTACAAAGCCACTGCTTTTGCCTTTGTGAGACCCATGATAAAATCCACATGTGACCACCTTCTTTCTTCTTTCATCATTTTCTCTTCTTCCTCTCCTTTCTGATGGCCAGTGTCATAGTATTTGCCCATGATGTAGAAAGAAGAAACATTTTAGAAGGTCTGAAGTGCTCAAGGACATATGGTTAGCGCTGTGACCCGGAGACCAAGCCCATTATCCTCACAAAGAGCTTGATCTTCGCTAGCTCCAGGGAGTCTAGACCTTAAAAATAAGTTTGCTCGTGTAAATTGGGTAAGGTCCCATATTGTTATGCTACCCCTCATTAATAAAAATGAGTGACTCCAGCAGTTCCTACCTTCTGTCTGACTATATATGTGGGGTAAAAGCAGTGTTTCTCTGTGTTTTTACTATTTTCTAATTTCAGCCTGTTTGTCAGAACAATTCATGCTCACATCACACAGATTTTTTCAGGAGGTTCTTTCATACAAATGCACATATTTAGCATTTAAAAATCACAGACAGAAATCAAGAAATACAGCCATCATTTTTATTGCATTTTTTGTTCTATCAGTTACTGTCGCTCATTATAAATTTCACCTCCAGCAATTTGTTTTTCTCTTCAGTTATGCAGAATGCTAGTTCTTTTGAGTCATCCTTGTCATGTTTCTTCCCACAGCTAAGCGTTACTGTAAGAATTCCAGCCCAACCAGCAGCACAACAAGCAGTTATGCCCCTAGCAGCAGCAGCAATATGAGTTGTGGTGGAGGCAGCAGTGCCAGCAGTACCTGCAGCAAGAGCAGCTTTGACTATACTCATGACATGGAGGCAGCACACATGGCTGCTACTGCTATTCTGAATCTCTCCACTCGCTGCAGGGAGATGCCTCAGAACCTCTCCACTAAGCCTCAGGATCTCTGTGCGAGGGTAAAAATGAGTAATTATGTTTGTTGATGAAGATTCCTCTTTACTGCACTAGATTTGTGCCCCTGATAGATAGAAGAATTGTACATCTTGCTTAATCGTTTTTTTTTCTTTCCTTTTTTTTTCCCTCAAAATGAACAAAATCTGGTGGCTCTGCTAAGGCAGCAAAATAAAAAGATAAAGATGCAAATTGCTTGCAAGTAGCTCGGGAAATCCAGATCGGTATATAGGCTGATGATACTGATAGCCTGTGCTCCCTTTTTTTTAAATTTGTCTCTTACTAGTGAGATCTGTGATTATAAAAGATGTTTGGGTTGCTGAAGTGGTATTAATTGCACTACAGAAATTTTTGCTAAACACTGTCTGATTCATACTTTTTATGAAAGAGTTAAGATTTAATGATGTAATTTCATTTATAAGTCACGTATGGGACTAAGGTTGTAAGATCTAGTATGAAGAAATCTGTGCTACTTGTATGTTGTAATTTCTTGCCTGTGTGTGATATCACAGTTCTAAAGTCACTGCATAATACATTCGAAGCAAATGATAATTCCTCCAGTGCAGGTGACTTCAAAGTTGATTAACAGTAGTGCAGCGTCACTGTTCTCTGCATGTTCATAGAGTTATTCTCAGTGTATTATGAAATGGCCATACAGATACAAATAAAAGATTTTGATGTTAAGCTTTATGTATTAAGAAAAAACAATGCATTATTAACATTCATTAAAAAATTAAAGCTTTACCAGAAGATTCTTCTTCATTACAAACATTAAATTTTGACTCTGATAGCTGTTAAGAAATGCCTGTTTAACATGCACCAGCAAATAGTACAGTGGTACCTATAGGAGGCCACTAGATGGCTAAGGAGACAGATGCAGTGCAGAGGAAACATTTTTACTGTGCTTATAGAAGAGATTTTGAGCCGGCAGACATGTTCTGTTCTTCTACACATAAACAAAGGTTTTCCTCCTCCCGTTGTAGAAAGGTCTTTGGTCATACATAGCGAACTAAACCCGAAGCAGTAGCTATTAGTAATAATCACAATTTAATCCAGAATGATTGGCAACTTTGTTTTCAAATGCTGCTTTTTACATTAATTTATTTAATACTGTAAGAGAGGGAAATCTCTTTCAGACATGCAAATAAATGCAGTTGTACTCTATATAAACAGGATGAAAAAAGTTAGAATAAGATGCTGAAAACGTTAATTGTCAAAAACAGAGGGGACCTCTTTCCTAATGTTTCACCCTATATTGAAACTGAAGGAATGAATCTGAGAAAAGAAACAAGTGTCTTCAAAATTAAATTAGCAAGATGGCAGCAATTAGATACATGCTATGACAAAAGGCAGTAATTCAGAAAACGGGATTTGCATTCACAGTGTTTTTCTGCAGCTCTGTTGTTACTGAAGAGGAGAGAAAGCCGCTAGACATATGAGGAGACAGTAGCATTCACACTCATTTTGAAATCAAATTTCTTGTGAAATGTTTCACTTTTGAAAAGATGAGGGATATTTTGTGGCATTTTTCTTTTATCTTTTATCCTGTGCTTTTTAAAATTCGTCTTTTGTTTAAGATATCTTCCTTCCCCCACACCTAATAAAATAGATAACCCTTGTCTGTTTCTATAAAAGAAAAAGTCAGAGCCCATACTCACTTGCTCTGTATTTCACAATACCTCAATCACTGCAGAAATTGTCACAACTGTTCCTTTACCTGAAGTTACTGATTATAAAGACAGACATATGCAATGTTAATAAATTTACATCTGCAGTGAATGAATTGTGAAGTTTGAATGTGTCTCCTCTTCCTAGAACATTGGCAAATGGTGTCCAAATGGGCTTGGTGTGGTACCCCACCTTCCCTTTTAACTCCCTGGCACTATCTATTCAAGCATTACCTGTTACTATTACATGAACAAAGAAACAAAGATTATTTGATACTAGCTGTTTTCATTACTCTAATCACCCAAACAGGTGCCAGGACTGAAAACTAGAAGAATTATGCAGATGTTAACTCAGAGATACTCACCTGGCACAGAGTAAAGCAGGAGCATAAAGACAACAACAGGAAAATACCCTTAGAGATTTCTCATTTTCATTCCAAATTTTGCACCTGTGTTCTGGGTGGCAGGAGGTGTAATGAAGACTCTCCTCTATTCCCCCAAACATCAGATTAGCCATTCAGGAAGATATGAAAAAATCTACTTTAACAGCATTAATGTTGTGTAACAGAAGCATGCTATGTGTGGGAGGGGGCTCAATGCTTACAATCTATACAGGAATGGAAAAGCGTTTTATCATTCTGCTAAGCAATGAGATTAAAAAACACAGAGAGGTAACAGTTTGATAGTGGCTGAATTAACATTATTTTTCTTATTTTGACAGAATCCGGACATGGAAGTCGATGAAAATGGGACCTTGGATCTGAGCATGAACAAGCAGAGGCAGCGAGACGGTTGCTGTACCATTTTGACACCACTGGAGCCAATGTCACCTCAACGGCAAGCTGTGATGAATAATCGGTGTTACCAACTGAATGAGGGGGACTGCTGGGACTTGCCAGTGGACTACACTAAAATGAAGCCCAGTAGGATAGATGAAGATGATTCCAAAGAGATTAATGTATGTCTTTTTCATCTCTTGCTTCTCATTGCAATCTGATTTTTGTAATTCATTGCATTTCTGAAATTTGGAGGGAAAGACGAAACAAAATAAATAAATGATGAAAAATGATAGTTTTCTGCAAAGAGGACTTTCTGCTGGTTAGTCTTTAGAAATATATCATGTTGGCACACATCTGGTCTGTGACTAAGTTCCAAAAGACAACATTTGAACCATGAATGTGAATCATGTTTTCTAACAGCATCATCTTGTTAACAAATATTTTCTTCAGTAAAGATGTTTCACTATTTCCGGATTATATTACTCTCTATAAGCAGGTTGACATAACTGTGCAGTACTGGGGTAATCTGCTGTCAAGACCAGATATTCTCCTGAATTTGAAAAGCATAAATAATGTGCAGAATATTTAGAAGTGTATATTACTTATAAATCAATTAAAACAAAAGCAGCAGAGTATAATATAAGCTTTTAACTATTTCAGCTAACATGATTCTGCATTGCTTATACACTCCTGATAGTTCTGTGTGTGCAGGGCCTGTATTAATGAAATACTTTGTTTCAAGAATACAGTGAAGGGAGAGTAGACATTAGTGTTACTTCCCAATTCATAGTTCCAAGACAACAGCAAAACCCTTTAAACAGGAAAGGCAAGTACATAAAATATGTTAGTGAACTTATTTTACATTTCAAAATTTAGAATGTGTGGCATGAGAGCCAAAATACTGAAAAGGTTTGCTGACAAGTTTTAATGCCATTGCTTTTGTTCTTCAGGTTTCAACTCTTATTCACTTTATGATTTACAAAACTGAGCCTTCTATAGATTGTTCTCTGTTTTTTCTTGATTTATATTATAAAGTTAGAATAATCATTTGTGTGTAGCAATCTCTGTTGCCTATTTTAATTAAAACTATTTTTGGTAGATTTGAAGCATATAAGAAAGTGGCATTTTCACTAGATATATTGAATACATTCTAGCTCTGGTGTCAGTTATGGTTTTGCTATTAATTTCACTGAAGTTAGGAAATTTGTCATTATCAAGAAAAAGTGAGGTAATACATATAGTACAGCCTATTTACCAGAGCAAGCAGAGTTCTATATTTCTACTATGCTGTTTATAGCACCACCTTCAGGAATCTCTACATCAATGCATTCAGCCACCTCGCCCTTGAAAGAGATGCCACTAAATTTCTGAATGCCTCAGTAAAGTTAATTAATAATTATAATATTATAAAAGTTATAAATTATATAATTATTATAAAATTATATTTTGGCAGAGAGATCCATTGGGGTTTGTCACAGATTGTGTTGCTGTGTGTAGATGGTAACATGGTTCCTGTTTCATCTTTCTCATGATCTAAACCATTAAAAATGTTATTTAGAAGGCCTTTTGATGCATAAGGCACTATATTTAGTCTCCTTTTTCCTGTCCCTCTGTTTTGTGGTGACTGTAGAAAATATATTTATTCTTTTAAAGCAAAATAATATAACAGTGATAGAAAATATCTGTGTTTTGCCTTTTTTCTTTCCTAATTAAATAACCAAAATTTAAATTTCTATGTATTAGTTGAAGATTTAATGGGTGATAAAGAATATAGAATAATTTCATTATTTTTCTCTGACAGAAAGGGATAAAAGACATAGCATCTGAGGACTCTGCTTTGCAGTATTTTGTGTAAATTGTAACCTCACCTAGTTGAGACTAATGCTTCTATATTTGCCTGTAGCCAGAAGATTTGGACCCTTTCCAAGAGGCACTTGAAGAAAGAAGATATCCTGGTGAAGTTACAATCCCAAGTCCTAAACCCAAATACCCTCAATGCAAAGAGAGCAAAAAGGATTTAATAACGTAAGCATAATGTGAGGTGAAATTATTTTTCTCCTTTTAACCTTTTCTCTCTTTGTCTTTTTTTAAACAAATGAATACATATACGCCTTGCAGTATGAGCATGCAACATCTGCAGCATATAAATGTTTCAAACTGCCAGTTAAGTAAAGTGATAAGCTAATGTGTATTTGCTTGTTCTTAATGATGCTATATTGTATTGAGACGCCATTTTCATTTAATCCTGTTCATTTTGCAGCTTTTCGATTAGGATGCTTAAAACCCCTTGCAGTCATTGCAGCTAAACTGGAAACAATGAAACATTTAAAAGTTTTTTTTAAACATACTTACTATTTTGGCTGTTTTTGTTTTTGTTTGGTGGCAGATGTCCAACACCAGGGTGTGATGGGAGTGGTCATGTGACTGGTAATTACGCCTCACATAGAAGGTGTGACTTCATTTTTTTCATGGTGGATTCTGTCTTTTCAATTTATTGTTTTCAGCTTACCTCAACAATGCTGTCAAAGTAAAACGTTGAACTATGTGTTAACCCTTTGAGTAATATATGTTGATCTTACAAGCATGCTAATTTGTGTGTTGTATAAACGTCTTTTATTTTTAAATAGATTACTAAAATTTCCAAAGTATGCTTAAGCATTTAAGTAGTTAACCCAAGAATCACAAATATTTTTTGTTACATTTTACTACTTTATAGAGAAACAAAAAAGCATATTTACAGTGTGTAATTTTGGAAGTAATGTTGATATCTAAATATATTCAGAGGGTTAACTATATTACAAAATTCAATATTACAGCACTTGCCCCATCGCTTTTCTGCATTACAATCTTTTACTTTTTAATTTTTATGTTGTGTTTGTTTGGGAGAGTTCAGTAAATAAGAAGATTAACTTACTTGTATATCCTGCCATGTCTTACAGTTTATCTGGCTGTCCCTTGGCTGACAAAAGCATTCGAAGTATGCTGGCCACAAGCTCACAAGAACTCAAGTAAGATATAAAGAACAAATATTCTCTTTATGAATATTTATTTGACTGCAACCTGTGTATAGTTACATCAGAAAATAGATATGCTATCTGGAGAGCCACTAAATGCTGCAGAGGGAGCTGATCCATGCTTGCAATGTATGTTAGACTCACGAGAAATTCCATACAGGCTGGGCCTATAGATAAGTCTGCTGCTGTAGTATTTTATTTTGTGTATTCATTGTGTGATAGGGATGGACAAAAATCAGAATTTTTGGAATTTCATCTCAATGTTTGAATTCCTGCTCATTTTTTTTCCGAATCTTTGAGTTTGCCAGTCAGAATAAAAAATTCCCATGAGATTAGACTGATGAAACACTTCTGATCACACAATTAGCAAAGTGATTGAGATCCTCAGAACTAGTTTGGAGGAAAGAGGAAACAGTTTGTTTATCCCTAATGCATGTATAATTTTCCCCAGGTTTGTATCACTTATTAGCTTAATGCATTTTCTCATTTGACTATGTTTTTTAGTGTTTACTTAGTTATTCCCATACTTAACATGCTTTCTTTACAATTACCTTTCAGTACTTTGGAGTGACAATTGTGAGCAATGAAAGAGAATCGTGAGAATTAGTTCTAAGCTGTCTTCCTGCACCATATGCTTGATTGAAATTCTAGATGTGGAAGAACTATAGTATTTGTTAGTGCTACCAGATAGTGGTGTTTCTGAGTTGGTAAAATTAGTCCTCAGTATGGTTAACAGGGGCAGATGTTCAAAAGTAAAAAGGAAAATTGGGTAGGGAAAATACAAATGAATAGCTTATACTGTCATGCTAAGCAGTATTCTGTCATTACCATCCATGAGGGCCTTAATGAGCATTTCTTGAGTTCAGTACCCACCTTGATGAAAGAACAGACCCTAAAGCATGAGAAAGATAAGAAGGAAAGCATAAGAAAGCTGCTGAAGTTAGATTGCTCTCCAGTCTTAGCTAGTCTAGTCTGTGGGTATAAACAATGGGTCAGAAACTCACACTGTTTTCCCATCCAATGAAAAAAAAATTTACAAACTATCAGTTCAGATCTTGCTGGTATCTGCCACTAGAAGACTATGTGATGTGCAAGGGGAAGGGATGTAAATTGCTCAGGGGACAAATATATGTATAAGCAGAGTGAGACATGGGCAAACAAGCCCAGCGAAATGCAGAGCTGGGACTGTATTTTGGGTTGGGTGGGTGGGGTCAAGTAGCAGATGTTGGAGGAAATATGATTACATAAACCGAGCACAGCCAAGACGCTGGGCAGCATAAATAATACTTTAAGCACATACTTTGCTGCTCTAACCCTTTATAAAGTTTCCACTTGTATTAGGAAAGTGTTCCTGAATTAGCCCTCTCCTCTGCCTCTCTCAAGCATCTCCCGTCAAGCATACCTAGTTCAAACTAGAGGGAAAAAAAGATCACTTGAACTTGAGACCCTACTCCTTTCTCATGCCATTCTCTCTACTTACTTCAAGTTTTGTCTAAGCAAAGAGAACAAAATTAAGTCATATTTAAAATGATATTAGCATCTACATGTACTTACTAAACACATAAAAAACATGTTAAATGAATTCAAAAGTTAGGAAATGCCAGATTTTTAAACAGGTTAAATTAGTTCACTTTTGCATCTTCATTACCAGACAATCCTTCATTTCCTGATCACATATTTTTCTGTAAGATAACAAAGTAATTTGTTGCACTGGACAGAGAATAATCACTGCATAAACAACTAATGAATACTTTCTGTTTTCTTCAGTATCCCATGTGTGCCCTGTCTGCTATTCACTGCACTTTTCTCAAACTGTACTCTCAGGATGTATCTACTAATTCATTCACGTATTTTTCACTACCATTGCAACTGAGTGTTTCCTAGCTAATTTATCTTGGTTATAAAAGAAATAATTTATTTTCACCTGCAATTATACATTAAAGTAAGCCAGGATTAGTATTATCCCTAATTTAAGGACAGAAAACCTTAGCAAATAATTTTGATTGCTCAGTTTGAGACTTCTAGGACTCAGTTTGTCAGTGTTCTTGGCATTATAGAAAACTACATATGTTCAAAGCCAAATACCCATTAAATTCTCTCTGAGCTGTGAGAATTTGGCAGTTCTACACAATGAGTGATCGACCATTTGTGAAAAGTAATAAACTCTATAGAAGAAGCAGAACAGAGTCCAGTGTTCCAGAACAGCAATGGGACTCTCCTTTCTCCTCCCCAAAGCTGTGTTCATTCCCAGCTTCCACTTGTTCCATTCACTCTATCCTGTCTCCTCTATCCTTTTTTCTACATTGCTCTCTGTCTCAAGCTTCTTGTCTGATCAGTCCATCTCTTGCCTCCATCACATTTATATTTTTATTGTTCTCTCCATCTTAGCCATCATGCTGAAGTTAGTAGAGAGAGAGAGAAATAAAGCATCTTCTCATTTATCATATGTATTTCAAGGCAGAGAAGTAGCAGTCCTGTGGATGACAGCATTTTCTATACAGTTCTCATTTATGCTCTTGTTCTCTGCATAAGATAGGAGAAAGATGTGATCATGTAAATGATAATGCATATGCACAAAGCAACTAAACCAAAGCTGCATAAGCAACTTTGATTTTGGAATTTTTAAACTGTGAAGTGCTTCATTTACATCAGTTCCATTCTTTTTGTGTGAGGTTTGGGGGTATAATTTCCTTGCTTTTAAAAAGAGCAAACTGAAAAGAAGCAGAAAGTCCATAATGTGGGATCCTCCTGGCCTCTCTCAGGCAGCCAGCACCATGGGAACTTTTGATATCCATTTCAGAGGTCACCTGAACTACTGTAGTAGCAAACAGCAGTAACAGGTACAACGCTCTACATGGACTGGTACCAGAAGGAGGTGGGGAACTTTGTTAGTGTAGTTTATATATATGTGCTTACAGCAGAGGTGTAGGCATCAGTAACCCTGGCTCCTGCCCCAGACTTTAGAGAGAAATGTATATACGTTCTTCGTCTATATCCTGAGCTGAGATCCCTTCTGTCCTGTCTCTTCCAATCTGTACCATTCTCATCTCTTCTTCATCTTTTATTCCTTTTCCAGTCTTCACGTAGTTATTTGCAGTCATCCACAAAGACTTCAACCTCTGTAAAATTTCTGGCAAATATTTTTCTAATGCGTGGGGTATAGAGAACAACTGACAGTGCAGTATGCCTCAGGGATTATATTTCTGGACTATATAGTTTGGGAAGATTTCATAATTTTATAGCTTTGCCATGCATAGCTTGTGTAGCAAATATTGATTATGTACTGATAAATCCTTTATATCACATTCTACTATTCCATAATCTGCTTGTCTGTATTGTACAACACACAAATTAAGTATAATGCAGCTTCCTAACTGGAATTTTGCTACACTGATTGATTTGTTTTAAGCCCTAACTAAAATCAAAAATAGCAGCCATTGAAGATTTCAAATGATTTTGATGCTCTAGTCATAGTCAAAAAATATGAGAATCTGAAAAGGTTAGAGAAAGGTTTACTTAGCTTAACAATTATGTTTTCTATATTGCATTTTGGTAAATGTGGCTCTATAAATTCCATTGCCCACATTCCCTAGATCTCCAGAATAATAATGTTGCAGATTTCCAAGACATTAAATTGTTCCAGAGTTGGCCCAACTATTCCTTGCCGTCCATACTTCTCTTCTGTAAGACTTCTTGCTCAGGGTTACTGGGCAGATTGTGCGATTCTCAACTTTCACCCAAAGCACAAATGAAAACATGAGAGTTTTTGTGTATAGTTTATAGGCAGGACAAAGCAGTTACACAGCCTGGTCAATGATCTCCAAATAACAGAATCATTTCTTTTGCTTTAATTCCCAGTTTCTGATGCTGGCAAAAAGGATGTCAACAGCATTAAGAGTCTCTGAAAAAATTAATGTTTGGCAAGAAGCCAAGCCTTTCCAGTGTTAAGATTCAGGTTATAATGCTTGTGAAAGGCAACTAGTTTTTTAAACACCTAGGGGTACTAGACCGATGAGTAAACTTAATTATGATGAGAAAGCAATTAATAGTCCATCCAGTGACAGCTACCAATATTAAAATATTCAACAGTTAAATGCAGCTTAATCAATGAAACACTATAAAATATCAATGTTTTGAAGCACTTTTAATCTAATTTTAAGAGTAAAATTAATTATGGTTTTAAAGGAAATGTTTTGATCCTCAGTAAATCAGTTCTAGCCAAAGTGCTGCATGTTGACTGAGAACTTTTTCTACTCAGTGTATTGCCAACCTGGGAACTGGGTAACAGAGTTCAAAACAATGATGAACTTAATTCTCATGCTACTTTGAAGTGAAAGTAATCGTACTTTTTTGAAGGCCATAGGTTCAATAACTAAGTATTAGCTTGCCTTACTGTGAAACTTTTTCCTTTGGGTCAGTTTTCTTCAGGAAATCACATTACTGCTTATATTAAAGAATCTGAACCTCAGAAAGATTTGCAGTTCAACAAAGTGTCTACAAATCTGGATACTTATCTGATACTGTTGTAACATTGCCAGGCCTTCTGTCCCAAAGCACCTATGTCTCTAAGCAGATTTTGCATGCCATTATTTTTCTGGTGAACATCTGTTGGCATGGCCCTATGGTACTTACAGGGAAGAGGAGAGTTTCATTTCTCTCTGTGCAATGAAGCCTGAGAGCTTTTATTTTCCATATCTCTTCTTAAGTGAAAGTGAGAACCTCAGTCTATTATTGTATTTTCTCCACAACAAAGTATGATTTGGAATTTCTGTGCCTCCTTATTCTTTCCATGTCACTCTTTACCCTAATTTCCATATTCTGTGGTCCTCTTCTACTCTTTCTCTTATCTTCCCTTTATCCTTGTCTCCCCATTCCCAGATGTGTCGTCCTAGCAGTCTCTTCTGCTGGGTCCAGACAGAAAGGTGAGCTTCCCTGAAGCTATCCTGATTTAATCACAGTTCTGTTAGGAATTAGAATGACTCCATGCAATATAATTTTCTGAGTGAAAAAGGTATCCCTAGCTTACACTTCTAGTGAAACTCTTCTGTATTAGTATAATCTTTCATACTCACTTTTTACTGGTGTATCAAGTGATTTTACTGCAATTTGCATAGCAAGAAGTAGGAAGTGGAAAGAAGAGATATCCTCCCAGAGGTGGGGAAGCTTGTGTTGTTTTTACTGTGTTGAACATATAAAATAGTACTGGAATAAAGTAATATTTTCCTCCTGGGTTTAGTCATCTGACACAAAGTTATGCCTTCTCCAAATATGGAATTGAAATACAGAGACAAAAACTAATAGGATATATTAATAAAGCACTACAGAAAGACCCCCCCTCTTTAAATAGATAACCAGATTATTACTGGATTTTGAACAGCACCGATCCTCTCTAAACCTTGATAGTTCTTCAAATGCACCGTAACTTTTTGTGCTCAAAACAGTTACTTCTGCAAAGATCTGTTTAGCTGCTGAAGTGGTTTCTCCACCTACATCCTGTGTTTGCCACTTGAGATATTTCTAAAGTTCACTGCCTGTGTGTACGTTTATTACTCCATCTCCACAGGAGTGCAATCACTGGTATTATGGGCATACCCTTCTTTTCACTTCCCTTCACTTCCCTTCCATTCTCTCTGCTTCCCTTCTATTTGCTTGCCTTGCCTTGCCTTGCCTCGCCTTGCCTCGCCTTGCCTTGCCTCACCTCGCCTTGCCTCTCCTCTCCTCGCCTCGCCTCGCCTCCCCTCCCCTCCCCTCCCCTCCCCTCCCCTCCCCTCCCCTCCCCTCCCCTCCCCTCCCCTCCTCTCCCCTCCCCTCCCCTCCCCTTCCCTTCCCTTCCTTTCCCTTCCCTTCCCTTCCCTTCCCTTCCCTTCCCTTCCCTTCCCTTCCCTTCCCTTCCCTTCCCTTCCCTTCCCTTCCCTTCCTTTCCCTTCCTATTTTTCCTGATTAGATTACTTCTGTCCTCCTGTAAGGACTCTGTAAGACTGACATTTGGAAGGCTGTGACCCATTATATAGCTTTCACCCACTTTTCTCTTAGAAATTTACTCTTTGTTGCAAGAGCAGTAGCCATTTCCATTCTTATTATTGCTTTTTTTCTAGCTTCCCTAGCTTCCTGTTAAATCTTTTTTTTTTAACTTGGGAAACTTAATTGAAGTTGGCATTACAGGTTTTCTTGAATACTAAAGTTGTTGAGCCTAGTAAGTAATTCTGGGTTATAATAAAATACTTCTTTGATGCTAAGTATGTATCCTTTCAATCTGCAAAGACATTTTTAAGTTCCTTGATGTTTTTTCTAACTTTTATATGGAAAATGTGATTGTAAGGACCAGACATGATGTATTTGGAATAATGTTAAAAAATGACTAGAATGAGTCATTTGTGAATGATAGCATTTTATTAACTTATCATCTGCAATGTTATGGTAAAACAAACTGCAGTTTATGATGTTTTATTAAATTGCAAGCTAGTATGCAAGTCTAATTTAAATTATTAAAAAAAAAAAAAAAACCAAGGACCATAGATCACCAGTAATAGTTGACCTGTAAGGAATAATCTTTCCCATTTTGTTCAACTAGATCCTTGGGCCAAGTGAAATTAGGAATCTCATGTGGTTTCAGTGGGTTTTTTTTGCATTTTGTTTCCTGTATTTATTGCAGATTTCCACTTGGATACCTTATCTTTGATGGCAGCATGCATGCCTGGCCAGAACAGAACACCTTGGGCTCTGTTCCTGCACTTCTCAATACTCAAATGGGCACTGTAGGTTATACCTAGCATTTCCAACCTCATGTTGTGTGGTGTTATGATAATGTCCTTTGTATAGAAACCCATCATCTGCAGCAACCTCATCTCTATAGTCGCAATAAGTTTCACACATGGAAGTGGCTGGGCTTTTTCTGTTAGAATAACTCATTCAGACTGGTAAGGTTGTCATTCCATTTTTCTCACTTAAGTTTGTTAAATTTTGTCTCCAAAATAGATAATACTTGAGTTCTGTTTACATAAGACCCTCCATCATTGTTTTCATACTGAAAGGTAGTCTTAAAAGCATGTACTCACTAAAAAGCTCCTTAAAAGCCATCTGCATATCAGTACCTTTAATGCTGTGAAATGTTCCATGTAGGCACAAAAGCCTGTTTGCATGAAGCACCTTGCAGAATCAGGGCCTTAGTAAGTTATCAATACCATGAAATTTTCTGGAATTACAAGCTTTAATTTGCACAGTGGCATCTAAAATATTCAAATAGCTTATGACCTTTTTCTTTTCTTTATGCACTTAATTACTTAAAGTAAAAAGATATTGCTAGCTGTACTTTTTCTGCTGCTTGGATTTTAATCAGTGTTTGAAAGCATATGCCATTTAGTTATCACCTGGAATAGTCTCAGTTCAGATGAACATTCACTGAATTAGAGAAAATTTTTCAAAACAGCCTGTGTGACTTAAGAACCAAATCTTTGTTTTCAGAAGGAATGTAAGCACTTGGGAATCCACATCCCCGTAACTTCTATGTGCCTGACTTTGAAAGTGGATTTCAGTGTCTGCAATAACTTATGCAATTTTGAAGTTACTACCCTTAGGTCCTAGACTTTTCATTAATCACAGAATATTTCAATGTGGATGGGTATTTGACAGTTTATTTTAAATTTCAAAATTTTTCTCTTGTCAGTCATTCCAGTGCCATTTTGTGCCATCCCTAATCAACTATTCTGAGAGGAGCACTTAATTGTGATTAATTATCAGTGAATTTGCCTACTTATGTTAACATGCCCAATGAATCTCTCTAAGGCCTTCTTGTCTTGGAGTCTTTCCATTTGTACAGTTGCCTCCGCCTTCCTTGGGTTTGGTCATACTTCTTTGTCACTGAATGTGTTCTACATAATTAATCTCATTCAGCCTGGCATTTGCTCATATTCAATTCAAGGGTCTTTTTTCTTTGGCACAATTTGGTTATTGTGCAAAATCGCATTGTGATGTTGATCATTTTTGCTTCAAATCAGCAGATCATAACCAATTGCTCATTCCATCCAGATCCGCAAAGATCTGCAACATGATGCTGTGGTATATCCCAAGTGCTGAGGCAATCCCCATGGGAAGTTGCGTAGACTATATAGTTGCTAAAAGGGGAATTAAAAGTGCAGTGTTTTGCACTCTCTGTGTTTGGTCAGACTTGCCAAAATCCTTACTATACACCCCCAAATAAAAGCAATTTTGCAACTTGAAGTCCTAAATATGATTGTCTGGATCCTCAGTTGGTGTAAATTAGCGTAGCTCTATTGCCTTCAGTGGAGTTACGCTAAACTACAACAGTGATGATCTGGGCAGGTGCCCTCAGCTGCTCTCTTGGGTTAGCATTCATGTTTGATTGCCGTATTTAAATCTTTTGAAGGTATAAAAATCCTTGCGTTTGGTTTCTTAGAACGGCCAATGGCTAACTTGATTACTTGGTGTCTGTAACTGCACAGTAACATCTAATTTTGCCATGCATTTAAGTTCACCCCTTTATTTTATACCTTAGTGCTATTGGGACTTTATGTGGCACACAATTTTTGCAGCACTGTAGTATCTATATCAATGTTTTATATCCCTAAAATATCCCATATCCCTCATAAACACCTCATCATAATCTTCTTTTACAATATTTTTGTATTCCCAGTAAGTGGAATTTACATTTGCTCATCTGCATGTAAAAACTGCTCTTCTACCCTAACACACACAGAACTTCCACTGCTTCAAAGTCTGCTGAATGGTTTCTCTCCTTCTACAGATAACGACAGTGTGCTCTTTCAGCACGGGCTCATTCGGTGTACACTATGTGAAACAACCTTACAATTTGAGGGGTATTTTTACACTGGCCATCATTAATTATTTTTATATGCTTGACTGTGCTTACACTGCATGCAGCTCCAGCAGTATTTGTTTTCTATAATAAAAAAGAGGCAGCGAAGGACTGCAGAATAAGCACATTACTATTGTTATTTATTTTTTGGACTGTGGTAAACAGGAAAAAAAGGCAGAGCCTTGAAAAATTTTAAATATAAATAAATTATATTTAAGATGCATTTTCCAGAATTATACTACTTACATCGTTTTATTAAAAAGATCAGCTGTAAAGTAGTCAATCAGAGTGATATTTAAATCGTCGTCTTCAGGATTCAGAGCTAACACCACACAGAGATGAATTTTCAGGCTGCAGATTAATGGGGACATCATTGTAAAAGCATATGATCAGCTTAAAAGAATTATAAACACAATTATTCAAAAGAGACTAGATACTGGAGCACTTTTATTCGGTATTAAGTAGGAAAGGAATCAAATCATACAGATGAGGTTTATAAGAAGACCAAGCTGTGGTCTTTCTTCTTTTACAGGTAGAGAACTATTTTTTAAAATAGGCTAAGTATATGAAAATCACAACTTATTCGTTTTGCCTGCTAAACTATGAGCTTAGGAATTTATTTATTTTTGCTCTCCTATGAACTGATATCTAAAAGAACTAAAACAATGCAGTGTTAAATGCAGTCCACTGAATACTGAATTCAGAGTTTAACAGGTAAACAACAAATAACTCATTTCAACCACATCATCCAAATCTATAATGCAGATATGAACATATAATAGATATAAAAATTTAAGAACTTTCTTGTTTATTTGTTGCAAAAAAATTATGTATTTTTCTTTTAAATACTTGGCATATTTATTAAAAAGGACTGAATTCAATATCTGCTGTTTTAACTACTGAGCATTTTGCAAATAAGTTTTAATTTAAAAACTGTAAACGTTTGGTACACTGGACACTGTGGAAATACATTTCTGTTTTTTTTTTCATCTTGAAAAAGAATTCTAAATAAATTATGAAAAAATAGGGGAATCATAAAAACTGATATTAAAAGAAATGAATAATAAAAACTATGATAGATTATAGGTTTCTCCTCAAGGCTTCTCCAGGAACCATTGTAGGTGGTGATTTGTTTTCCTCTGATGCACTAATCAAGGAACATCTGTCAGGAAAGCGTAAGTATGTTCCATAAGTATAGGTATAATGGAAGAGGGATGGTAGTCTTGGTTTTGAGTAGCACCTTCTGTGACTTAAGTGTGAAGGATCTGAAAGAACAGAATTACTAAGATTTTTTTCTTTTTTTTAAGCCATCTAAGATTTAATTCTCTAAACTCTCATTCACAAAAAAGGGCCTTCAATGGTTCGAAGTCTTTTCTGAGGCCCAATGCAAAGCCCTCCTAAGTCAATGGAAAACCTCTCATTGTCTTTTAATTGGCTTCAGATCTGAGATCATGTTCTGTAGCTGTCAAGAGCTTGCCCTGAGTGGCATTTTCTAATGAAATGGAAACAATATAAGGCCAAATTCCATGCATATACCCAAATGCAGATTTTGCACTCTATACACTTGACAAAAGCAGTTTCAGGTGATAATTTCTGTCTAGCAAAAGTGACTGTCATGAACAGGGTCCTTTTGAACCATTACTTGTTTTAGAAAAAAACGAACAACATTTTAAGGTATTTGCTAGTGAAATATTGGTAAGGAAGTTCTTTAACTCTAAAAAACTCTAGTTTGACTTCTATTTGGTACAATAAGCACCTACAAATTAAAAATGAATATCATTTAATGCACATTAGAGAGATAATTGTATACCACTTTGTATGCAAAATGTATATCCAGAAAACAATATTTTAACCATAGTTAGCCTGATTTTAATTCTGTTTTTACAAATTTTGGTATTAACTCTACTGAAACCAAAGAAATTGCTATTGATTTACAATGTTAAACACTGTTTACACATGGTGTACATGTGTAATCACACAGTTTACAAATAAATTCATCAGGATCGCACATCTCCAACTTTTGCAAAAATTCTTTTGAATGTTATTGTACCACAGACCAAATGTGCATACAAATCTCTGTATAATCAAGAATGATCTCAAAAGTAGTTTTATTCTGTCTTAAAGCTTAAAAGCTGTTGTTTTATGATAGTAGAAATGTCTTTAAGAAAATTTTTTTGTCTGTTCACGTCGATGAAAATACTTACCATTCAAGTAAAGTAAATGTAATGAATAAGATACTTAGCCAAAGTATTTTGTTTTTTTTTTTTTTCCTCCCTGAGACCAGAAACGTTCATAAATTTCTCTTGGCATAAGGATGGAAATATGGCACTGCCAATGGATTAAATTCTGTGCAAGAGATACAGTCCAAAGCAGTGAATACTGGGAACTGGCAACCTATGGGAGGCATTTCTGTAAGATGTAGTTTACTGACTAACCTTTTCCACGGTCTTTCATTTGACTTTCCTGAGATGCTGTCTTCCTCTTGAAATTAGTGAATTTCTTATGGCTATAGGGGTGCTAAGACGGGAATTCTGCCCATCCCTTATTCATGTCAGGAGGCTAATAAGATGCCATTTATCTTCCATGTAGTATATAGCTGAGGATCACACCTCTGAACTAAACAAAACAGAAGTTTTATGTTTCAGCTGTGTTCCTGCCTAATGTATTATTCTCCCTAGTCCTTGCCAGGGCAGTGGTTTACTAGCAGGGATGTTTGTGGAGATAGTGATTTATAAAAACCACGTTGTCAGAGTTTGAATATGAGTTGTAAATATTCGCCCTGAAAATACAATGTTACCATTCCTCTTGCCAACCTGGAAAGAGAAAAGCATTAGTCAATGTTTACACGAGGTCGATATCAAAACTAACCAAGTGAATTAGAAATCAGAGTAAAGAGCAGTAAATAGATGCTCAGGGATGTTTGGCTATAAGCACATGAGAAAAACAAGTGATTTTGGAAAAGAAACACATTTTTTAAAAAAATGAGAAGGAAACCTCTTTCTTGTAAACAGCATATAAGGCAGAGCTGTTAGCCTGTCACTCAAGGCTGCTTTCCTAATTCTGCAGTGCGTGAGAGCTCTGAGCCCTAAGGTATAATAGAGCATGAGCACTTTCTCTCTCCGCCTGCATTCCCAGCCGTGAGCAAAGCGTTTCTGGTAGCGAGAGCTGTTTTCCACGCTGCGGTCTGCAGTTTCAGAGCACCATTTTGCTGCACAGCCATTTATCCCTGTTTGTAACCTCTGACCTCTCCAGCATGCTGCATAGCTGTTTAGGGAATTACTCCTGCAGCTATTAGATTGCAAAATTAAAGTGGTTCTTTCACGAAGTGTTTGCAGTATAGACCAAACTTGCAATGCCTAATCTTATGGGAGTTACAGAAGGGAAAATGTACAAAAGCATGGGCTTCTTGCCTTTGTTAACCTTAAGCAGAAAGTAAGGAGGGCCAAAGTAAGAAAAAGACGCTAGAGGATATTGCATGACAATAAAAAGCACAATTCATTTTCAAGTGCTATAGTTAATGATACCTTGGAACATTCTTATGAAATTGGTATTATTACTTAAGTGCTGTTCAAATACAGTCTTGGATTCCAGCACAAGAAGGAATAGTTTGGTTTGGAACGGTTTTAATGGTCTTATCAGAGGTTCCTGCCCTCCCTGAAGGGATGTCTCCTTTGTTCACATAATGTGCAAACTGCCTAATACAGTCTGACAGGTTAAAGTAAAATGGCACCAATTTCAGGTTATTGAATGCCATACTAAAAACTTCATTGTTTCTCTTACTGCTACCCAGACAGCTGCAATATCCTTTCAGGAGGGACAAGAAACTCTGAAACAGAGGCAGATGGATGTGTGGAGTAGGAACTGGGAGTATTATCTGTCCTGCTTATTGATCAGAAAACTTGGTGTGATTCACTTTATTTACCTTACTGAGAATTATTCAGCATTCATTAGCTCTCTAAACTGGACTCTGCAGTCATGATTTTCAATGGAGTTGTTGAAAGTTTTAAACAAAAAAATTGGTTGATAGTTGAACTTGAACCTTCAAGAAGTGATTGAAATCAAGGAGAATGACAGGGCTAGATCTTTCTGGAAATCAGCCTGTCAAGAAAGGTTGCATCTGTATCTGTGCCACTAGTAAGAGACCAAGTAAAGAAAACAGTGTGCTCCTTGATACAGCTTTCCAGACCTAATACAGAATTATAAAATCATGTAGGAAGGGACCTCTAGAAGTTATCTAGTCCCAACTCCTGCTCAAACCAAATTCAGTTAGAGAAGGTTGCTCAGGACCTTTTCCAGTTGAGTTTTGAATAACTCCAGGGTTGGAGATCTCACAATCTGTTCCAGCGTTGATCAGTCTGATGGTTAAAAAAAAAAGTTCCTTACAAGGAGTTGGCCTTTCCCATGTTGAACCTTATCCCCATTGCTGCTCATCCTTCAACTGTGCACCTCTGAGAAGATTGTGGCTAGGCCTTCTCCACACCATCCCACTAGATACCATTTGCAGACAGCAATAAGATTGTTTCTTACACTTCTCTTCTTAAGAATGAACAAACCCAGTTCTCTTAGCCTTGTATAACAAAGTGCTCCAGCCTTATAACCATCCTGCAGCATCTTGCAGCAGTGTGAACTTACAGCTCCAAGTTTACAGTTCTCAGAGTGCTGGGAAAAGTACAAAAGACATTGCATCCTTCTAAGATATGTTACTTCTTTAGGGTGACTGATTTGTCTGCCCAATGTCAACCATCTGAGACTACCTCAAGGCAGTAAGATGGAGTACGTGTATGGGTGGGCATAGCTGTGGTCACGCCCAACCTGTCCTCTTTGCAGGGAGGTTCATGTCTGGATTCGCATTAAGAATTTTCTCCTCAGTATGTCGTTAAGTTTTGCTTAACATTGAAGGTCTGAGGCAAACTAGGGTTCAAGTAATGGATGAGGTCATACTCAGAAGTCAGTGTAGATGGAGCATTAGAATCTCAATCACACCAAAAATTAGAGCATGCCTGAGAAGTTGCTGAAAAATTAGTGTAAACTCACACAGTAAATCAGTAACAGAACTGGATTTCCCTTAGCTGTACTATTCATTAGAGTTCTCACTAGACCAGACTGCCTCTTGCAGTCTGATATAATTCACATTCAGTATTTTCACATTTCCTCACTTGTGCCTTTGACAAATGTTTGTAGGCCTAGGGGGGGAAGCTGTTTGTTTTCATAAAATGAAAACCAAAGGATTTTACTCCTTTGCTGTTGACTCTTCACCCCCAAAATAGAAAGCAGTATCTCTGCTTTAGCTGTCTGGGGAAGTGAAACCCTTGAGAGTTTGCTCCACTTTTGAAATGTTAACCTGTCCCTGTCATTGGATGGCACATCCTTTCAAGTAGAAACACATATATTCAGAAGAGATTTAAAATCTGTCCAGTTTGGTAACTTTATGGTACTGTACTTCTAAAGGCATTTCTCAAGGTTGCTGATGGATACAGCATAGTGACTGCATATGGAACAAAACATATCTCTTAGTCTTAAGATACAATTAGTCTCAAAAACACTTTTTACACCAAACTACTGTTGTATACCTTATCTTACCATACTGAATAAGCACTGAAAATTCTCTTTTTCATTGCTCTGTCGAAACAGGACACTAAGCAACAAGCTGTTAATAGAGTGAAGAGTATTCTGGCCCATAATATTTTCTGTCATTTGGATTTTTTTTTCAAACTTTCAAACTTTTGAGCTCTCAAGCTGCCCATGATATATTTCCCATATAACTCAAAGGTGTTTACAACCCTATGCTTTTACATAGGGTTTTTACATGCTTTTTACATATGCTTTTTTTACAACCCTATCCATTTATGGATTTGCCATCGGGCTAGACTGAGAGGACTCTCATTAGAGGCAGGGCTCCTAATTCTTGCTTATTTATACAGGGTTAGAAATACCCCAGCCTGTTTTGTAGGCTCAGTCTTACGTACTAATATTAGATGAACTATTATGAAAGAGGATGTGGAAAACAAACTTTGTTCATGCTCTTACCCTTTCCTTCTTTCACACTTAGCCTTTCCTTTCCCCCTTACATTTGATCCAACTGTCTCCATTCCTCTGATCTTCTAGAGTCCCTCTCTTGATGAAATATTTGCAAGTGCACAAACTGAACAGTTCTGTTCAAATCAAAAACAGGTATACAGAATAGCTAAGGAACAGCTAGTGCTGCGTTGCACCCATTCTCTTCCCAGCAACGTTAGTGGATTGTTATGGCCACAAACTATAAGGAAGTTGTTGTTTCCTCTGCTGTTAGCAGTCCTAATCTGGTAGTTTTTCTGAGCATTTCTTGTGGAGGTGCTGACTGTTTTGAATGTTCTAGATTTATAGGTATCAAAGTCACCCCAAACCTCCAGGAAAGTCTCAGCAAGTGACAGATTCAAGGTCATACTGCTGTGCCCACTGGAGCTTTTTGCAGTTGTTTCATCTGGGGGAAGATATGTGAAGTAAAAAGAGCAGAGCATGGACTGTAGGAAGAAGCACCAACATAGAGACAGCACTTCAAGATTTCTGCTGTTGATAATTTTATGGTATTCAGGCAATCATCAGGCTACTAACTAGACCATAATGTCTCTTATTACCAAAAAAAATCCCTGCTTTAAAGAATACATTTTTGAAGTATGCAGTATTTGACATTTTAATTTAATTTTGTATTAAAACCTCCATTGACATCATGAACAGAAAGGTTAGACCAGTTCTAAGACACTCTTAAGATGAAGAATGCCAAATGCTGTATCTGTGCCACTGTCTTCAAGCCCTTCTCTCTGGCCCGTCTTCACATACAGGGAGCAAGACAATTCAAGTCACTCCTCCTGGCAAACCCTGACAGGACCAATCTTGCTGTGCAGTGGCTGAGTGGCAAATATGCCTGAAAGGTTTAGTGATTCCCCTTCTAAAAGACTAACCAGGAATAGGACATTCTTCTTCAGGAATACATGTCCATTCTGAATTACTCAAGAAAAGCACATGTATTTCAAAATCATGCTTTCTCTTATTCTGAACAAACTTTCAAGCACAGGTTTGAAGCAATGCTGTTAGGAGGCAGAAAACTTGCTTTGCTCTCTCAGAGCTGTCTTCTGCTGCAATTTTCTCTATGCCTCAATCATTTTATGCTATTCCTTTGCGATAAAAATGAAGCTTTCTCAAAGCAATGAGGTGTTTGGAAATGAACATTTGAATTTGCATATGTTGGAACTGATTCATCCCTGGTGCCAGGAAATGCTCTCTGCTGAGGGGAGGGGATCTGCAGCTGGCCAGTGCTGCCTCCAAGACAGGCGATGCTGGCAGGAGAGAAAGCGTGGGCAAGGTGCCCAGGGAGAGAGCTGATTCACAGCTTCCCTCTGGCAGCTTCTGTGAATGGAGCACCCCCTGGGTAGTGCACAGAAGCTATTTCATATTAGGCACATACCATGCCTTTGGCAACTGGCACGTTAAGCAGTATATGCTGGTGCTAGATGTGAGAACAGTGGGCAGCACGTCATGGCACTTGCTGCTGGGAAGCTAGGAAGTCCTGACTGCTAGCAGAACAGGCAGCATGCAGAGGTGGTAACTGAAGGCAAAGACATGTTTTTTTCTAAACCAATATAATTAATTTAAAAGCATCATGTGTATCTGTGTTTGTGAGAGCACAGCAATATTTTGAATACCAGCATGCTGCATTTTAGTTTGCATGCTGGAAAATGGATTTTAACTTAATTAAAAAACATATCATGTTCTTTCTCACCCCCACACGCAGTTCAAGAAATACAGGAATGTGATACAGATAGCACCAGGAGCTAAGAACACAAAAAACTGTACATGCAAAAAAGTCAGAGAATTAATTAAATTTCACCTAAGGAGAAAAGCATGCAGTCAGGCATCCCCAGTTTAGAACCACTCAATTGCTGAGGCTTTCTGGAGGCAAGGAGAGATAGAGCAATCTCTCAAAAGAGATGGAAGAGACTGAAGTTACTCCAGGAAGCCTCTGAGCCAGAATTATTACAGTCTTATGACTGGACAAGCTCCATAGGCCTGGCATCATCCCCTTATGGACAGGAAGACTGCATTTCTTTCCAATCCCCAACTGGCACTTCTCCCAGTATCTTCTCAGAGGACTCAGTTCAATGCCCCATTTGGAGTGGTCCTCCAACTGGCTTCCCTGATCTCCCGCCCATACCTCCTGGGACTGTGCTGATTCCAATGCCAGTGAGCATCAGGCAAAATAAAAGAATTTTTTCCATATTCACTCATTTACATTCCACCACAATTTTTTTTTTTTGGGGGGGGGGAGGGCTATCTTTTTTTTTATTTCCTCAAATCATCTTCCTTTATGCCTTCCTGGCTTTTTTATTTTCCTATTACAGGCAATGAGGCCTGTGGTGTTAGTAGTATTCTGCTAAGGAGGAAATGTTAGTAGAATTTTACATATGAAAAAGTAGTATTTAGCACATTTCCTAAAACTACATTTGTGTGATTAAGTATCCTTCTAGTTGAGCTGAATACAGGGAATAATTAACACATGAATCTAAATTTAACTCCATTTTTATTTTCAGCTTACAATGCATCTTTATGAACCTTTGATATTTATAAGGGTCTGACTTATGTCTGACTACATGCTTTTGTAGGTATAGTTGTGAGCCCTAGAGCATAGGTTTTGCCTAGAACATGAAACCACAGACTGGGGATCCACTGAAATATGCATTATCTGCATACCTGTCCCACAGAACTTTTGCCATCTTTTGAACTAGTTCAAATGAGCTCTGAATGGCATTTTTGGAAGTGCCCAGGTCTGCTCCTTTGAAGCCAGCGATAAAGCTTGTAAGGACTTTAATAATTATTAGACAGGAGAGCATGAGATACTTCTGAACAAGACTCTGTGTCTTGGCAGTCAAGAAATTTTATGATAAGGTTTCACAACACAGTATTTTCTCCTCTGACACAAGGATGTAATGTGTACCCAGTTCTTTTAGCTAAGTGAGAGGGCCACAAGCGGTGCAGAGTAGGAAAGACAAAGTGAGCTGGGAGAAAAGAGGAGGAGAAGAAGAAGGGTGATGAAAGAAGAGATAATGGAAAGAAACAACAAAGAGGAGGGAAGAAGAAGGAACTGTCGACTTCAAGGTTGTTAGGGATCACAAAAGGAGGAGTGGATTAGGGAGGAACTGAAAATGAAGACATCAGCCAAAAGGGATAGAGAAAAAAAGATGTAAAAGAAAGAGAGAGAACAATTGAAAAGTGACAAGAAGGAAGGAAAAGTGACAAATGAGGAAAGAATATGTATGGAAAGCAAACCAGAGGACAAAAACAAATGGAGGCTTCTCCTCCACTATGGGAAAAGGGGAACAACGGATTGAAAATAAAGAGAAAGAGGCATCAGGAAAGAAATAGGACAGAGGAAAAAGACAATTAAAAAGTACATACAGGCAGACCTCAGAGATATTGCGGGTTTGGTTCCAGACCTCCACCATAAAGCGAATATCACAATAAAGCGAATCACATGAATTTTTTGGTTTTCTAGGGCATATAAAAGTTGTGTTTACACTATACTGTAGTCTATTAAGTGTGCAATAGCATTATGTCTAAAAAACAATGTACAAAATATGACACAGAGACATGAAGTGAGCACATGCTGTTGGAAAAATGGCACTGATAGACTTGCTCGACGCAGGATTGCCACAAACCTTCAACTTGTAAAAAAAACAATATCTGCAAAGTGCAATAAAGCAAAGCGCAATAAAATGAGGTATGCCTGTAGATGTACAGTTTCATTGAGGGAAACTAAGAAAAAACAAATCCATCCTAAAAAAACAACTTTTCATTGAAAAACCACAGATAGGATGTATTTCCTATGAGAATGTGGTAGAGGGTTTTTGTCTAGGCTTAGATGGCAGTATCAGTACTTTATGAATGCAGAAGTCCAATGAAATGGTACAAAAATAGACACAAAAGACAACAGTAAAAAAGAGGGAAAACATCTATCTTCCTACTGGAATTACAAAAAACAACAGCTTTTCTTCTGTGATTTCATGATGGAAAAGATCAGCAGCATTCCTGTGTCACATCTACTTAATTAGAGATTGACAGTTTACCGAGATATCTGGGACTGAAAATGAGATTTAGAGATTTACACTTCCAGATTGCTTTTACAGAAGTAGCTGGGACAGTAATGGCTAGAAGGTGTTACTCTGACTGTCCAGAATTGTAAAAGCAAAATGGGTTGCTGATTTCTGTCCAGTTCCTGCTAAATATGTGTCTTCATAACAATAACCACAGCCCTGACTGTTACAGAAACACCTGTGGATCAAAAGTCTCCCCTGAGGAAAACACAGCTCTGTTCATAATCTCTCCTCTCGCCCTGGAGTGTTACCTGCCAGTCAGTGGTGAGTGGCATAGGAAGGAACTAGAGGAAAACATGTTCTGGTGCTACCTCTGTTTTTCCTCTTCTGGAGTTAAATAGGGGACTTGTGTGTCAAGAGCTGTAAATGCGTCTTTTTTGACAAGTGCTCAAATTCATAGAGACATAGACATACAAGAAACTCATCATACCTTACAGTAAATTCCATTTTTTCATTTGACAAAGCTTCTTCTCCTGCCTCCCCTTTCTTGCCCCCTCCCCTTCTTTCCCTTTCCTCACACATTCAATTTAGGGAACTGCAGACAAAGTATCTCTAAGATTTTGCTTTTGTAACCTTTTGTTTCTGTATTACTCTGCTAGAAAAAACAATATTTTGTTTATGAATCTACATGTCATTTCAGAGGACATATGGCTTTATAGCTGCAAACAGAACAGTGAATAAGAAGCTCTTCTTTTAGCCCCAGTTTTCTTCTTCTGTGCAAAGTCATTTAGCCTCTCTATGCCCCAGTTTTCCTCTGCCAAAATCTTCCCTTCTTCAAAGCAGTATTGTGAGATTTTATCCATTAATGTTTGTAAAATACTTTCAGATCTTCAGATGAAAGACAGAAATGCAAAGCATTATTGTGTCTATCTTCCAGCCTTCCAACTTGTGAATTCCATTCCTGGTGTTTCAGTCCAATAAAACAGAATCTCAAATACATGAGAACCACCAGACAATAAGAAATTCTACATTCTACTATGAAAAAATCTCACAGGAAACAATTATGTTTCTCTAGCCTTTCTGAACCTTGAACAGAAAATCACATCTCTACTATAGAGATTGACAGCATGGTCAAAATAAAACTATGGGAAAGATATAATTTTCTATTAAATTCTAACTCTTTTGCAGTGTGGAACATTCTAAAGATCCAGTCTGAATTTTCGTACAACGTACTAGTTTATTCCTCCATTCAATTCAATATGATTTTTCTTTTGGGTTACTATCTACACCTGCTCTAAATACTCAGTTGGTAATTCATAGGATAATCTAGCATAATAGGATGTCTGATAGACTATGTTATTTATATGTGTGTTTATTTACTTATGGTAGTAACTTAAAGCTCAAGAGAAGATTGTGTCCACAGTGTGGTGGTTGCTAAGTGCTGTAAAACACACAAAAAAGATAACTTCGGTCTTCAGAGCTGATAAACCAGGCTACTAATAACATGTTATGAAAGATATTTTGTAGTTACCCATTGCAATTGAACCCAGTATAGTTTGGTAGGTCCTAGAAAGTATTACTATCTGATAGCTCTTGGCATGGCCAATGTGAAATAAATTAAAGGCTTAATTTCAGTTCCTTGGGAGCAAGTTTCCTCAGCCCAAAAATAAAATGTAGGGGAAGTGTGCCATAATCAGAATTGACAACACCCTTCATCTTTATTAGTGACTGTTTTTACTTCTTTATTTGTATGCAACTATTATTAATCCCTAAAGAACTTAGCTAAAGAAAGTACACAGCATACAAACCTGTCAATTCATGTGAAACTACAGCCTACCTCAACAACATGCCCTTTCCTTAGTGAAAACCAGGTCTTAATGATAAACAGGGCAGTGAGGCTGAAATGATCAGTCTGATGTGCAGAGAAAGACGTCTTGGCGTAGAGCATAGATGAAGAGGAAAGAGACAGTGGGAAGGGCAGCAGAGAGACAAGAAGTTATATCATTTACACTTGATAAAACTGTCTCTGATGATTAAGTTAAACATTATCACCCTACTTAGCGAAAAATGCAACTATGTGTTACAATGACCTGACTTGGTGTTTGTATGCTGTGCTGAATTTCGGCTTGTATAATTCTAGTTTCCAGGTTTCCATTTGGATTTATATATACAACATGGTCAAACCTTAAAGACAAGAGATTTGACTGAGGTGGAAGTAGAATTCACTGCATTCATGAATCTCTGACAAAGGGTCTCTGAGAGCCCAAGGCCGAGCCCAAGCATTGAGCTGTGATCAGGCTGTGTGTGCTGAGAAAATTTCCATGACCTCTGCCTAAAACAGCCTTTGTGGTAAACTCTCTGAAAGGGAAAAAAAAAATAGTATTGCAAAGTGTGTCCATTGTATTGCAGATTAATATGTCCTTGTTTTATTAGTATGTTTTAGAGATAATTTATTTTTTAAAATCACCTTAAAAGTAAGTCAATCAAAGCAATACACAATAATGAGGAGAAAACGACTCTGGTTTATGTCTTGGTACCCTTGTGTAACATCCTATTTAGACTCATGCTAGCTGAGCTATATGTTAGCTTAATACCTAAGGTACATGCTAGCTACATGTAAGCTAATCCAGGTCCTGCAGACATAGATAAAAGCCTGGGAATATAAGTTTAAATGTGTATCTTATTTATAATCTGCTACACTGATGTGACTTTTTTTTTCCTTTGCTGAGCTTACAGCAAGACATTTACTATTGACATTTGGAAAAACCCTCTCAGATCCCATTTGAGCACTGCATCCCTTTCCTCCCCAGCCCACAGGAATCTCCCTAAGTTCCCTCAAGCTGCTTGAAAGCCTTTTCTAATTGCTGCACACCTTCAGTCCTTTCCCCTGTGAAAAATGGGTGGCACGGCTTAAGTATATTTGTCTCCACTGGCGCTTGCCTGTTCTTCATTCCTGCTATTGAATCCAAACCCGATACTGAATCCAGCTGCCCCAGATGTTGCCTTCCCTGCTTTCTGGCATGTGCTCCTGTTCCCACAGAGGCTTCTCAGGGATGTTCTGTGAAGTGAAGAGGACACCAAGGAGGTGCTAACTGCATTCCCCTTCATTGACAAGCTCTTTTGCTGGATGCTCTGAATTCATATAGAGTGCTAGTGTCATATGTTCTGAACAGGGCTTCGAAGACCCTTTATCACTTCACTCTACAGTACTAAAGTATTTCCTTTGCTGAAATAAGTGTCTAATTTCAGAGTCTACAAATAAACTTGTGATCCTGCCCAATTACATTCACTTTAAGTAATTGAGGACATTGTGTATCACTTTTTCCACTTCCTCTGACATTCATTTTCAAAGGGGCTCACATCACCTGCCTCCTATAAGCACCTGTACTTATATTTTTCAGGCATTATTACCTGCATATACAATTGGTTGACTCAAAGGTCTGTAGGTAGCTGTTGATAGCCAAGTAGCAGGGTACATGGTAGTCATCTGTATGATAAGACATTCTGAAAATCTAGACCCACAATTTTAATGGTACAAGGACTTGTAGTTGTCTCATTATCTAGTCTAATTAAGATAACATAATTACTGTAATAACTTTATAGTTGAAACAGACTGTTGTATATCTGCATCCCAAATTTCACTGAGGTTATAAGCAGGTTCCATAGAATGGGAAGAGAAATAAATAGAAATGTTCTAGGGTTTTAAAATGTTCTTGTCAACTGCACTAACTCTCGTTTCAACTGTTACATTTAGGTCAATATAAGCTTATGAGACTTGAAGACAAATATAGTGCTGATCAAAATCTGAAAGGTCTTTCTAAAATCCTTGCCTTACATAAGAAAAACTGTTCTCATTTAATCAAAAGTATGATATTAAATGGATGTGAACTGTACAGAGCCCTTAGTGAAAACTCAAGTTCAGTATACAGCAGGATGATTTCTTCTTTGCCTTCAGTTGCTTACGATTTTTTTTTTTTAATGACACAGAAATAGGCCAGTTTTTAAATTGTGCAAGACTCTCCAAATGGTAGAGGTGTAATGGTCCCATTTTAAGATTGATTTCAGCTACACTGATGCATCTTTCAAATCCTGTTTGTTAAGACACTATTAGTCATGCCTGCCTATAGCAAAAGTCTTGGAGAAGATGAGAAAAAACATTGTACGGTTTTGATAATAGCTTATCCTTGAAAGGATTGTACTAGGAGTCTGTAGAGGAAAATGGTGGCTATGGTCTACACAGTCTTCAAATAACATGGGTTCATAAAAAAGGGAATCCTTGTAGCATCTCAGACAGACTGCAGAGGAACAAATTGATGTGTCTCTGATCTCTTTTATTCATTTAAATACAATGGCCATTTAGAGCCAAAAGTTTAATCAATTCCTTTAATTAATTCTCTTCCCATATCTTTTGGTACAACATCTTTAGAAGCTTCTACCAGGCCTCAGTGATAGAGCTGGTCTTGACTGAAATAGGAAATAAGCTTTGTAGAACACTGCAGATACCTAGGAGTAAAAAAGCACAACATGAAATGATAGAACTTCTCTCTGCAGTTCTCAAAACACTTGTCAAAAAAAGAGAACATCCAAATATTTAGATATGAAGTATTTAAAATAGAAGACTCTCTACATTAACCATTTAATATTTAACTTGAAGTAATATCCAACCTATATTCCAAAGTTTGTGCTAGCCATGTGCAGCCACAGCAAGGAATGAATAGTAAGGTCTATACAGACTGAGCTATGACTGAGGCCCTTATTTTTTACCTCATTGTATCAGAGGGAACTATGTAAAAATTAGACTTTTTAATCTTTCTACAAACAGCAAGAGTAGTGTGTGAAGCCAGATTTGTATATTGTTCTTAAGGTGTTAAGAATTACACCTTCTACACATTCAGCGTCTTATTATACTTGGTGCTGTGCAAAGATGTAGTAATGGATAGTCATTGTTGCAGACGTTTACCGTATAAATGAAGTAAACACATAAAGCAAGAGAAAAGGAGAATTATCTTTAAGAGTGTTGTTTAGATTCCACATCCAAAGCACATAGTATGCTTGTCATGTAGAAGAGAAACTTCCGTGATCTAGTGAATCCCAGAGGTTTTACCAACTTACATCCTGGAAGTACTACCATATTTTAATATTCTTTATGGAAAAAATGAACTGATCCAGATGAAGATCATATGAGAACTCCTTTTAACAAATTCCAGTTTAATTTATCTCTTTCAGGGTTGCATTAATCATGTTTGAGGTTTTGGCCCTGATGAGCTCCTCAGAAGTAGGTAATGCTTATTAGCTTTAAAGAGCTTAAGTTCAGCCTAATGGAACATGACAGCCCCATTGCACTGAATTCCAAGTTGCTTGAACTCCTGATTTTATGAAATTTTCAAGTTCTTTTAGAAGCCTCTGTGAAACCTGAGTTTACCTGTTTGTGAGCAAGAGCTTACCTTCCTTTGAAGAAAGCATACATATAACTAAAGGATGAAAGCCAAAATCTGCATGAAATCTGGACTTCAGATAGTCAGAGAATTCAGTGTTATGGAAATTTGATGTGTCAGAATGCAACATCTGAATTTGTGCACATGCTTTTTTGAACTGGAATGCTTTCCTGAAATGAAGCTTTAATGCATGGCTAAAATTCAGAACTAATGCTCAAGAAAGGTGAATTTTTGAGATACATATAGAATTTGTCTGTTCTATAAAATGAATATAAATTCATTCTTCTCTTTCCTTTTTGTGGTTTAGTGTAGTCATTCAAACACCAGCTAATGATTTTACTTAGCATTATAACTTAGTTCTTTCTGTAGTAATCACGATCATCTTCTCCATGTAGAAAAAAGCAACCTTTTTCTTCTATGACTCTAATGACATTCAACTATTAGAAACTCCACTGATGACTGTATCAATGACATCTCTGTCCGTTTGCTGTAGCTTGTTTGGATGTTTGGGAGTGTTAGGCTACCAGTTCTCTACAAAAGGCCAATGTTACTTGCCTGTCTGCACAGTTCCTTTTCCTCAGGCATTTCCTTCACTTCATGAAGAAGTGGAGGGGTACCTCCATGGTGCACCAACACCTCATGACACTGTGCAGGGGGATTAGAGCAATAGCCATCTTGGAAACAAAATGGTTCACTTGTAATGTTAGCTGTGTTTTTTAGATAAGAATATGCCATGGGGATATTTCATTTGCTGTCAACCCTACTCATTCCTGGTGGTGAGAGGACATCAGGCTGCTGCTGATTAGCCTTGCAAGTCTCCACTAATTTGCCGATACTAGAGCTAACCAAAAGTGTTTGAGCAGGCAGGTGTTGAGTAGCAAACAAAAACATCTTATGAATAAGAAAGTATGTTTGTCCCTGGTGTGGAATTAAGCTCTGATTTAGCAATGACTAGACATCCCCAGGGCTGGCACCTGTGGAAACAATGACTGAGTCAATGAATGTTTTTTAATTGACAGTTATATCTTACCTGTCGGTAACACCTCTCTATATCTTTTTCATTATTATTCTAGGTGTCCCACCCCTGGGTGTGATGGCTCTGGACATATTACTGGAAACTATGCTTCACATCGAAGGTATGTAGAGTGATGTTTTTGTTCTTTAAATCAAACAGTTGACAGGCTAAAAGGGACCTCAACAGATCTGTCTTCCCTCTCTCAGCACTGAGGCAAGACCAAGCTCTGTATGCAGATATTGGTCTAACTTGTTTCACATACCTCCAATGAAGAACATTCCTCAGTTTCAGCCTAACCCACTACTGAAATGGGTAGGAAGATTTTTGCTATTATCTAGCAAAATCTTTGTAGAAAATTTATGCAGTTTTTCCCCCTTCTCTGTTATCCCAAGGAAGCAATTCAACGATTATAAGCTTCAGTTACTTTACATCATGAATAGCTTATCTAGTCTCCTCTCGGCCTTACTTTTTCTAGACTAAAATCCAGTTCCTGAAACTTTTCTTCACAAATTATGTTTCCTGATTGTTCTTGTCAATCCTTTGCAGACTGTCTCCATATGTCTTAAAAAGCAAAACTGGACTTGGTTCTCCAGCTCCTCTCCCAGCTGAGGTCTTACCAGCTTTAAACAGAGTGAAAGAGTTACCTCTTTCATCAAATATACACCAGTCTTGTTAGTACATCTCAGAATAAAGCTTGGCTTGTTTTTCAGCTGCAGCACATTGTATGTTAAGCTAGAAGAATAGGAACAGAAATTTATGGATGAAAGCTGTTACATTGCCTGCTTAAACTATAATTGTGATCCTTAGCAAAAGCCAAAGAAAGATTCACACTTACTAATCAGGATATTGTTGGTAACCCAAAAATAAATTCCTGTGGTACTACTGTAGGGGTAGTGTTACAAATACTGAGTAATTAGCAATGCCCTTGTGACTATTTGAGAACTAAAAATCAGTAAAGAAGAGCTGCATTATATTGTTTAAATGGCTATCTATCCACTGTATAATGTAAGTTTAATAGGGTAGCCCACCTCTGTTTTGGTATTAAAGGTTCTTTACTCCCATGCATATTAATATTCTTGAGCCTGGATGTTTGTTTGCTTCATCAAGTCCCTGAAGGTTTACAACTGTCTTTAACCAGTCAATACACATATTCCCAGTTTAAGTGTATTCCCAGTAAGAGCCAGAAACAGTTTGAAGTCAAAACATAAAAAAAAGAGTAAACATTGAGAATCTGCTATGCCTTTACGTACTGTAAAAATTACAGATCACAATAGCAATTAAATTTTCTGTAAAGCACAATGAAACATCAAAGGTACAAATAACGTTAAAAAGGAGAAAATGTAAAGGTTTTAAAAGCACTTGCATGATATAGGTGATTAAATCACACTTTCAAGTGATTGAGGGTCACATTTACAACTACATTTAACTATACATGGATTTATCAGCTCACACTTCTACCACCACAGGGAGTCCCACACTATGCTTGGTGTAGATATGCCTGAACTTTGCTATTTCAGGAATATGTTCATGTATTTGGTCATCTATTTAATCAGAAACATATGACTGTGGCAGGAGAGTGAAGGTGCAGTACAATATAGTACAGAAGACAAAATGTACAAATAAAAAACCCCTAAAAGCTAGCAAGGTTAGCAGGGAAAAATCATTTCATGTCTGCTCTGTTTTTAAACTCTTTCTCTGGGCATTGTATACTGACCACTGTAGGACTGGGCCGTGAGCTGGATGGTATTATCTAGTTTTATCTGTAAATTTTTGTATTACAGAATCACAGAGTAGTTGAGGTTGGAAGGGAGCTTCAGAGATCGTCTAGTCCAACTCCCTTGCTCAAGCAGGGTCACCTAGAGCACCTTGCCCAGGATTATGTCCAGGCAGCTTTGGAATATCTCCAAGGATGGAGACTCCACAACCTCTCTGGGCAACCTGTGCCAGTGCTCTGTCACCCTCACAGTGAAGAAGCTTTATTCTTATGTTCAGACAGAATTTCCTGTATTTCAGTTTCTGCCCATTCCCCTTGTCCTGTCACTTGGACACCACTGAAAAAAGTCTGGCCCCATCCTCTTGACACCCTCCCTTCAGATATTTGTACACATTGGTAAAATCCCCCCTCAGCCTTCTCTTCCCCAGGCTGAACAGTCCCAGCTCTCTCAGCCTTTCCTCATCTGAGAGACGCTCCAGGCACTTCATCATCTTAGTGGTCTTTTGCTGGACTCGCTCCAGTAGCTCCATGTGTCTCTTGTATTGGGGAGCCCAGAACTGGACACAGTACTCCAGATGTGGCCTCACCAGGGCTGAGTAGAGGGGAAGGATTACCTCCCTCAACCTGCTGGCGATGCTCTTCCTAATGCACCCCAGGATGCCATTGGCCTTCTTGGCCACAAGGGCACATTGCTGCCTCATGGTCAACTTGGTGTCCACCAGCACTCCCAGGTCCTTCTCAGCAGAGCTGCTTTCCAGCAGATCAGACCCCAACCTGTCCTTGTGCATGGGGTCATTCCTCCCCAGGTGCAGGACCCTGCACTTGCCTTTGTTGAACTTCAGGAGGTTCCTCTCCGCCCACCTCTCCAGCCTGGCCAGGTCTCTCTGAATGGCAGCACAGCCCTCTGGTGTATCAGCCACTCCTCCCAGTTTTGTATCGTCAGCAAACTTGCTGAGGGTGCACTCTGTCTCATCATCCCGGTCATTGATGAAGAAGTTGAACAGGATTGGACCCAGTATTGACCCTTGGGGTGCACCACTAGCTACAGGCCTCCAACTAGATTTGGCGCCACTGATCATAACCCTGTGAGCTCTACCATTCAGCCAGTTTTCAATCCACCTTGCTCTTATATTCTTATATTTTAACAGATGAGTGCTGGACCACATTTTTGTTTCTTTCAGCAGAATGCTTAGTATATATAAAGATATAAAAAGTAATACCACAGAATTAACTGTTCTGGAATTTGTCCGGTCCATTGGGATTAACATAGCTAACCTTTCGAAAAATATCACTGTGTCCATATTGGCCTCACAGACTCCTGGGAATGTGCCTTCGCTTCTCTTCCCAAAGGCCTCTGGCTGCACCATGCCCTTTGCTCCCTGCAGACATGCTGATGCGAAGCCAGGGAAGGAATAGCACCTCCTCTGTTTAAAATCCCTGATCTTCCCAGGAGGTTTTTCACATTTACACTGAGCTGGCCCAGCACTGCTTAGTTTATGATTTCTGCCAAGACCATTTTCTGAGCTGGTAAGGCTAGCAAAATGTGTGCTGTTTAAAAAGGCAGTAAACCTGTAGCCTAAATCTAGAACTGTTAAGTATGACAGACCCCCAGTATGTCTACAGTTAACTTTTAATTCCCACATTGAAAATTTGCATTGCTTTTCCTCTGTTTGTTAGCATTTTGGTTTATACTTGATACAATCACAACTCTTGCAGTTTCAGAAGCACAAGTGACAAACTTCTCTCTTAAATGGTTGCCAAAACGTCTAGGTATCATGTGCATTTAAAATGTCTGCTCAACAGCAAACATACGTGAAGCCAGATTTAGCCCTGCCTTAGCTCTATGCAGTTACATGATGCTGTTTAATGTATGCAAGAAGTTATATCAGCATATACCATAGTTGAATTTCCCTTGTGGTCATTTATCTTCATATATAAGGAATTAAACTGATATGAAAAAGAAAATATGTTTACTTTGTAGTAGCTTTTAGTTATTATAGGATAAAAAAATTAAAGCAAAGGCTAATCCTTGACATATGTTTTCTCTGTGAATCTGCTGTCAGAGGAAAAATGAATTAATCATAACCTCAGAAAGTGTCTGTTTGAAATGTCTGTTTAGAGAATCTGAAAGGTCTTAGAATTTGCTAATAAATCATAGTGCCAGAATAAAAAGATCTATTGCAAAAAGATGATGCACCAAAATACCAATAAGTAGGTGATAATTGAATTGATTTAATATGGAGAAAGCATTAAATCATTAGTCAAAACAGAAATTCTTCATTCGGATTTTGTTATGAAAATGCCATCATCTACAAACATACCCATTTGTACACCTACTAAAAGTATTGCTTTCTGAGGCATTCCTATTAACTATTTAGTTTTTGGTTGCAAAACCTGATTGTTCTCCTACAGCGGGTGGGAGTTTCACACATAACCGAGGGACACCTGTAACTCCAGTCCCCTCCCCTCTCTTTCACTTTCTGCAATCCAGGTTGTACAGGGCAATGGACCGATCTGTTCCCAAACTGCCTCCTTGCCCTGGAGCCTGCTTCCTCTTATTCAGATTCCTCAGACCTTTATCCTCCTGCCTCTGTCTTCATACAGATGATGAGTGTTATTTTCAAAGAAAACCATTTTTAAGTGGCATTGGTTTTCTGAGATTCAGTTTATGCACAAGAAAATATAGTACTTTGGTGTGCACTATGCAAGTTTGAATAAACAGCAGCTTTCTTTAAAAAATAAAATGATAGGCTATATTTATACTAGGAAAAATAAAATGGGGCCAGAGCACAGGCCCAAGCACCAGAGTGCAGTTGCACTGAAGTTGTTCAGCTGTGCAGATGTGAGCTTGCTGGTCTCACGTGAAGAGGATGGTTCAAAGACCTTTCTATTTACTGCTATAGATAGAGCTATAATGTCATCTCGTTAAAAGTTGCCAGATAGTATATCATGTGCCAATATCATGTGCCAACACAGCTCCTTTTTTAATTGATTTATTTATGACTTTACAGTATGTCATCTCTGTTTTTGTCTGTGGTCTATTTTTCATTTATTAGCACAGAATTCTATTTGTGATTGCATCTCCCTTTTATCTGCTTGTTCCTCATAGTCTTCTCTGGTCTTGACAAGACAAAGTAACTGAAAATGTTGCTGCCCACTGTTTTTGTCTCTTCTTCCTGATGACAGGACCTAGTATACAACGTTGAAGTACCTTTTGCCATGCTGAAAATAAAAATTTAATCTTCTATTTTGTGTTCTTTCTCGGAGCAATTTTTCTTTTGTAACAATATTTTGTCTCTCATCTCAGTACTTCTGAAGGTGTTGTTCTACTGCTGGATTTCTTTTTTTTATGTCCACATGTTAAGATGGAAATAACATTTAAAAGGAAGATTAAACATAATTTTTGCATACACATATTTGTGTCCTTGACAGAGATAGCAACTACTTAAAAAATCCCTTCTTATCTTTGGATATCTATTAAAGTCATTGTCAAGTCTACTAAATGGTTTCTATAATAAATTCATCATATGTAAGGGGAAAGCTGAGTTTATAAGATCCTGGAATAGATAGTTCTTTCCATCTTGTATAGTAAAAGCTACATTCTCAGCATCTGGTTAAATATAACATTGTTTAGCCTAAAATGTAACTTTGTCTATACCAAATCTTTTTGTCTGGGTGAATTCTGAATACTTAAACTCTTTCTCAGGAAGGCATTGTACAGCTATTAGCTGTTCCCTATTTTTATTCAACAGTTCTGTAGGATCCTTGTGTGACATTTTAGAAGGTTTGATAGTGGTTTTAATGTCCCCCCTAGAGAATCTTTAATGCTACCAAGGCTTCCAAAGAGTCCTTCTGTTTTTCTGCCTATTCTTCGTTCCCTCACAGACATATGCAGCACATACTGTCTCCCTGGCTCCTGCTCCTTTTAAAGCCCGTCGCTGCTGCTGCTGAGTCAGCTGGAGGGATTAATAGGCAGCGAGTTTTAGAGCTGCTTCCCTGGCTCCTCAGGGACTGCCTGTGTGTGCGGTCCTGTCCTGCTATCGCAAACTGAGATACTTGGATTCCCCCTTGTGGTTGTATATTGCCAGCTGTCTTTAAATCTTTAAATCACTTGAGCTTTAATTTTGGAAACCAGACAGGAATACCTAGCTGGCTAGTTTTTCCTATGGAAAGTGAGTTCCTTGTAAACTGTACCCAAGAATGAGAAATTGCATTTTAAAACTTTTTCTTTCACTCAGTCTTTCAGGCTGTCCACGAGCAAAGAAAAGTGGAATCAGGATAGCACAAAGCAAGGAAGACAAAGAAGATCAAGAGCCAATTAGGTGAGAACAAATCTTGTCAAACAGCCGTCGAGTGTTTTATAAGGTTATATATATATATATATATATATATATATATGTATTCAGCTTTTTATTAAGAAATGGACTTTATTGTGTTGTAGTTATCCAAGAGCAAAGATAAAGATGGTTTGTGTACAATCTTCTTTGAATCAACAAAATAGCATAGCTTAAGATGAAATACATAGTTCTCTAAATACTAAGGAATTCTGCACTGGCCACGTTGACTTCAGTGACTGAACAAATCAAGAATCTATGCTGATTTGTTCTAGCTAAGGATTTGATCCTGTGTAATTTAGGAACAATTATAGGTGTGTTTTTCATGTGAAATTCAAAAACTACTTAAATCCTTATCTCCTAAATACCCTACAAAGTGATTGCATATTATTGAGAAACCATACCCACTGAATAAAGTAGTTATGGGGATAAGGAATTAAATATCTATATGAGATTACAGCTAAGAATCAGACTGCTTAGACAGTTGTTTGCAAAAAGAGGAATAGATGCTTATCTACAAGCCTTTGCTGCTTCTCACAAGGTAGTCCGATATCAGTCACCACTGCAATCCGCAGATGTAGCGACTGCTCAGAACTTCTCAGAACTGGATCCTCAGCGTAGGGTTGCAGTAATTTAGTGTAGGACAAACGATGAAATTACCTGCCTTGTTTTGACATGTGGTGTGTGGTGGCATACTGAAAGAACATCATTTTTTTAAAAAAAATTCACTTTGAAGATACCAACATGTTCCTTCTAACCCCGATTATTTGGTTTTTAGAAGTGTGTATGGGGGAATTCCTCAGTAAGGATAAACATCAGATGAATATAGAACTGCTTTCATTGATCTCTCTAGGCTGTAGCAAATAGTTTGTTATAAACTCTGCTATTCAGAGAGTGGTTAAAGGTGCTCACCATTTTACACGTTTTGATGCAGTAGGTGCCATGGTTTCTTATCATCTCTGACAATCTATCTCCTGATATTTAATATGGCAACATCCTTTCAGTTTAGAAAAGGATCACTTTATACTCAGCTCTATTTATACCTGACATGTTCGTCTCCTTTAGATTCCATACACAGGCTTAAAATGCACCAAGGATTATCCTAAGTAGGATTTTATGCTTATAGAGTTCTTATGGGCAATTTCCCTACCGAATGGAGCTCAGTAGCCACCATTTCAATTCCTGTGTGATATTCACTGTAGTCAATACCTGCATTTCAAATATGTCTCACTCCTTCTGTTGCAATTGCACTGTAGCAACACCTGTGACTTCATCTATGGGTTAACGTCCTTATGGTTTATCAAAGAACAGGGATTTTTTTTTTTCATAGTAACACAGTTTTGTTTGTAACGTTACCCATTAAAGGGTATCTTGAATATTTTTAAGACCACAGTGCATGATTGTTCTTTTCTTTTCATGTCGGGTTTATTTTGACTTTGTTGTAGAGGCTACCAGGTATATGATGGCAAGACAATAAAGTTTATCTCATCTATCTGCTATCCAGATGTCCAGTTCCTGGTTGTGATGGTCAGGGTCATATAACTGGAAAATATGCATCCCATCGCAGTGCGTCAGGGTGTCCTCTAGCTGCCAAAAGGCAAAAGGATGGGTACCTAAATGGCTCACAGTTCTCTTGGAAGTCTGTGAAGACGGAAGGAATGTCATGTCCAACTCCAGGATGTGACGGCTCAGGACATGTCAGTGGTAGCTTTCTTACTCATCGTAGGTGAGTAACTATGGTTTATATTTTTCACTTAAGATTATTAATTTCAATTACATTAACATGATTTGAAATACAGCTTTTTTCTGCTGCCTTTGACTTTCGTTTTTTCGTTGACAAATAATCTTCCTACATATGTCTGTAGATAACTGGAGATCAAGTCTCATGGGTTTTTAGGTTCAAGCCCTCTCAGGTAGAGACCTGCATTTTGTACCTGTAATACACAGAAAATTGTAGGATATAAAGTGTTCATAACAGCAGCTGTAAATCTGCTACTGCGTTATTGAGTGACTGTGGACAAATTTCTTTAGGATACACTTTGTGACACTGTCGTGAAAGGAGCAATGCACTTCTCTCGTAAGAGGGAAGCAGCACTTATTGCGGTGAGACAGCGACTTAACAAAGTTCAATCGTAAATAAGAACGATTTAATGAGGTTCGATTGGCAAGGTTCACTCAGTTATTTACTGCATGAAGGACAGGGTCAGATGTGTGTGCAACGGAGACCCTCCCGTTGAGTCACGAGGTTCAGACTGGGACCCCCTTGCTTTCTAAACTCCTTTGGAGAGGAGCCTAGGTGGGGCTGGATCCACTCCTAGTCTCAGACTTGGTCAACGTTTTATGTCTAAGGGATTACGTGCGCAATTAGTCGGAGATATAACTCAGCAAAGTTTCGTGAAGTTCGCAGAAGTTCAGCATGCTGTTAATCACTTACCGAGGATCTGTCGCGGGTAAGGAATCTCTCAACCTTGAGGAGTAACCTTGAGAGGCGTCCCTGCTCAAGAGGAGGTTCTGCAGTGCAGCCTGCTGCCATGCAGGAGAGCTCAAGGGGCTCTGGGCTGCCCCCTATTTATGGGGGGGAGATGATGATTGACTCATAGTCATATTTGCATGCTAGACGGGCCTTAGTTGGCGCATGCTCAACCAGCCCCTACATATGTGCTGTTTACAGGGAGGTCAGGTTGAGGGGGAGAGAGCACAACAGTGTGGGGGGGAAAGGAACACACCGTCACAGACACATATCTGAATCCACCTGATTTTTAGGGATGCTGAAGACTTTGTTGATTCCCAAATATCAGAGCATGGAACTAAAGCAATTAAGGAACTAGTTGCATTAAAAACAAAGTACTTGAACTCATTTGGTAATGAAAATGTTCACTCATAACAGTAAAAATAGAAAACAGGAAAATAAATAATGAAATATAAATATTTAACAAAAGAAATACAAAGTGCATTTTTTTATAAACTTATCAAAATTACAAGAACTTCAGTGATGAAATTTTTCATAACTTTTAAGGGATGAAGGAAGAGAAGCAGGTGGCCAGTCTATTAGGGATAAATCTTGCCCTCATTTTAGATGTTAAACAATGAGGAAGCAAGGGTGTTGTAGCTCTAGATAGGAACCTCAGCATGACCATGGCTATAATGCCAGGGCGAGTCTGTCCTTTTATGATATAATCACTAACATAAAACTCTATTGCTTCAGATATGCTGAGCAGATATGCCTAATTCGTCACCCTTCTCCAGGCAGACATTAGTGGAGCTTCTGTACCTTTTTGTTAACTAAACCAGCCTGATCTTGTTTTGCAGTCAGTTCTAGCTATAGAGGTGAAAAGTTTGTTTATTCTTCCTTCTCTTGTTTATAACTGTTTCCTTTGATTCTTTCTTTGTCAGTCCTTTACACCTTAACTCAAAAGCCTTAACATCCAAAGGAAACTTCTAAAGCATAAGGACTGTATATCTAAAATCAACAAAAAGATCTACAGAAGTCCATTAGCTTTACTGCAACCTCTCCAGACTTTGTACACATCGCTGCTATTTATTGTTTAGGTTAGGAGTGGTCTTTTTACTCAGTCTTTGTATGGTACCTACCATGAAGGGATTGCAGTCCATGACCCGTGGACCTAAGTGGTCAAAAGTATTACACAGTCTGCAGCTCCCATAGGCTTTAGGGAGTGTCAGATGCAAAAGCCGTGTAATATCTGACCATTTGTGCTGATGTTCATGTGTGGATCTAAGTGCCTGACTTTCAGTAAAATGCCAGTTTTAACTCCTGCATTTCAGTTTAGCTTTCTTCATAATGGTGTAACATTTACTTTACTCAGAGAAATTTGCCATTAAAATTTTGAAATTATTTTTTTGCGTTGGAGATACTGAAGTGTGCCACTGAGCAACCTACCAGCCATGTGCTTTCTTGAGTCCCATTGTCTTGAGCAGACACTTAGGCATATAAAAGTTTAGACCTTATAAGACCAATTGTTGGGAAAAAGGTACATTGTTAGAGGAGAGCAGCAGAAGATGAAAGTTTATTTAAAAACAATGACTGAAATAGACTGATCTTATTTAATTGTCTTGAGTTAACAAAGTGCCAATAATCTAAGCTGTTGTGAGCAAGTTTAACAATTTCTTGAAGCTTCCATAAGATGTGGCAATATTAGTAACAACTAATATTATTTTAAAACTATGATTCATTTCTGTAGAATTGTTAAGATACTGTTAAAAGGGCTTAGTTCAGTTGCCCATAGAAAGGCATCTGAAGCCATTTAAAATGTCTTTGGATAACTCACCTAGGTACCTCCAGCTGCTGCTCAGAAAGATACAGATCTGCGGTAGGTCCAGTGTCATATTTGCCAGCCTTGGTGATATGTGTTCGGTTCTCTAGGGTATCTCAAGTGACATTACATATGGACAACTGAATCAAACTCTAAGGGTAGGATTGAGCTTTAGGATGATTCACCTACTTTACAAATCTGCTTGTGGTGAACAAGGTGTTTATGCTCCTCTTCTAGTGAGTGCAGTCAGCAGATCCTGGTTGTTCAGTTCACCCGCAGGTACACACCTGCCTTTGATCAAAAGTATTGTACCCTAAATGCCACTGAGTGTGTCAATGAGGAGTGGGATGCCACTGCCTACACATAGGCACTTTATGCTATTTGAAATGTTCTTGAGGTACTCAAGATGTCCATACTGGGCTGCCAAAAATGACTTAAGATCTGTGAGACACTCCCATTCTTTTATTATGACAGCTCAGAGCTGTACAGGATATGCAAGGGCATCTGAAATGGTCCTAGGCAGGTGAAACGTATGTGCCTAGAGCTCCAGTAGTTCCATGGGAGCTTAGACACCTACCTCACATGTGGACATGCGTGGTGTTCATGCATGTTAGGTGTCTTATCTGGAGCTGAATCCTACCTAAGTTACAGACTATGCATTTCCTTCCTAAGGATGGAATATCCCCTAATTTTTAGTGTATCCCTTTTAATGGGCTGTGGTCTGATTCTCTGCCTCTAACAACATTTTACTCTGTGGCTATACATCTGTAAATCTCAAACACAGCCTTCTGAAGAGAAGCTATGGTATGCCAGTTACACCCTGAGACCACGTTTATGATAGTCTTTTGCAGATATAGCTGTGTTCACCATGGGTGGGGAGAAAGTAAGACTGTGACCATTAACTGGATCAGTAAAAGCTCCTAGTGCAATAGTAGTTAGTCTTCACTTTTACCAGTACAGCTCACTTCTCTCTTGATGAGTGATTTTTTTTTTATCCCAATAAAAATATTTCTATATCAGTAGAGCTCTTTAAGCATATAAATTAACTGCATGCATAGAGTCCTTAACAAGTTGCTGGAGATTTTATATTCTACTATTTACAGACAGCTGTTAAAGTACTAGTATCCAAGCAGTTGTAATACTCTGGAAACCACAACACTTTTCAATTTGCCTCACAAATATTGCCCAGTAGACTGCCTTGTAAAAATGAGGCAAACTGTTGCATTAATTTAAAACACAGATTTTGAGGTCTTTGATGCAGTGAATTCTTAGAGCTGCTGAGACACCTTATACACATGGTATAATTCAGTTGATATCAATGGACCCTTGAGATGATCCACAAGTGCTGGTAAAACTTGCTCCAACTGGTATCATGTGATCTAAAATTTAAATATACGTATATTTGTACATACATGTTTCTGAAGTAGAAATAAGTAGTGGAAAATTGAAGTAGTGGAAAAACAGTCACAAATTTCAGTAAGTTTTGAATCTGACTGTTTGAACAAAGACAGCAAGAAAGGGTTCTGATCATTTAATGTTCTCCATGGCTGTCTGTAGAAATTCCTATAAGTAGTTTTATTTTGTCAAGGAGTTCTGTGTAGGAAGGACAGGCAAGAGAGGGTTGTCAGGAGGGACTTGAAGCAGAGAATTAAGAGCCCTATGCATCAAAAAGGAGCCTGTGTCAGGAGGAGAGGCCAGTGTGAAATAAGGTGATCTACTAGCAATATGAAAATGAATTGGAAGGAACATAAGCAGGCGGTCGGTAATAGGTATATGAAATAGGTTATAGTGAAATGTAAATTGGTTATTATGTTACAACTTTCAAATTTGGTTCTTGAACAGGCCCTTACATCCTCTTATTTCATATAAAAAGATTTTTCTGGACAACATTGTTGCTAATACTATATTCAGTGTGGATTTTCCCAGAAAAGACCTGTATTCAGCAGCCCTGCCCCTTAGTACAGTAGAGGAAATGTGCTTGTGTTGACTTCAGTGGAACTTACATTCATAAATGCCTTCCTAGATATAGGATAATGTTCCTGCCCCCATCTCCTGCCCCACTTTTATTTAAATCAGTATTCATCCATTTCAAACATGCTAATATATCTTTGAAATTCCCTTTTCCAGGGAAAATATATCCTAGTATAGCTATAATATACAAGAGACAACCAAATTATAAGTATCTTCTTCTATAGATTTACAAGCTAATGCTTATATTATTAACAAATAGAGAGGAAAATGAGAAAAAAAATGGATTTTTCTTTGCTATACCTGTATTCTCATTGAAGAGAGTGGGATTCCAAGATCTGTAAACAAATAAAGCTTATAAAGTAGAATTTGTATTTGAACAGCAGGGGCATGAGCACTGGGTTTGCAAAATGCTTAGATGTGCTGGAAAGAAGTAATGGACATCATCCAGTGATGATGATCTTTTCCCTTCTGAAGGAATGCATGTAGAAATTGTGAGGTGGTTATGGAAAATGTTTACATATGACTATAATGGGTTATACATTTTATGCTCAGGAAGGCCCAGGTAATTGTAAGGTTGTCCAAAAGCCTGTAGGAAGATAACAGTGCATTCTGTTAAGTCATCACCTCACATACACATTTTGAGGTGAAGGAGCAATACCCATGTTATTTCCTATGAAAATTCTGGGCTTGTCACAGGTCTAAGTTACACAGCTGCATGGCAAAGCCTGGGAACAGGCAGATTAGAAGAAGGTAGAAACTCAAGACAGTAGCTGACATCAGTAGCTGCTTGCTTGCAGACTGCCATGAACACCAGATCTCTCAGAGAACCTCAGAGCTCCCAAACTCCCAAAGCATCCAGGAGATGACAACTATTAGGAAATACAGATGTATATTTAGATTTTTATGTGAGGATCCTATTTCTTGTGAAATATGCTTTGCTAGAAGTAGACTTTGCCTCAAAATCCTGTGTTGTTGACCTCAACTCTGGAAGGGAAGGCTTGCAAGTGCCAGCTACTGTCAGATCCCCTGATGCTAGGGCCATGATTTGAGCCTGTGTCCAAAGAATGATACCTCACCGCAGGGGTTTTTAAGGGGAAGGTGTTTGACTGTTTACAGAGAGCCAAAGGAGTAGTAGCTCTATAATCCTGACATTTCACAACTCCAAACATCTGCTAGTGGCTGCCAAATCACTCCTAAATTATTGTAGAGCTTTGAAGCTGTTTGTGTATCTGAAGTCACACCCACTCTTCCCAACAGCATTCCTCAGCTTAAACCTTTAAATAAGCAAAAATACGTAGCACTGTTTCAGTAAAAGAGGCTTTTAGAAATGAGATATGCAGTTACAAAGGGCATTGCCCTTTTGCAGCAGCAGACCATGAGAGAAGGGTCTATGAGGAGGCTAAGGGCATCTAAGGGTGGAAAGTGTGGGAGGGAAGCAACTCGTGTGAAGCTGGAGCTGGACAGGAGGGGCAGTGGCAGCCCAGAAGAAAAATGCTCAGGAGGGATGAGAAAGATGATAAATGCCCCTTGCCAACTAACTGAAACTGAGAAGCACTCAGATGATTCTTATTTTTAAGCTTTGTACTTAGGCTTGCAACCTCTGTTATTTGAACAAAATCAGTCCTGCAGAGTCTTGGACCTGGCCTTTGTCTTGCTGCAATATTGTATGACACCTCTAGATAAGAGAGCAGGACTTAAGTTACCTTAAATTGCCTGAGATACTAAATGTCAGCTACTCCTTTCAGTTCCTGGAGAAATGAAAGTGCCCGGAATTTAGGTGGGGGTAATTAGTTCCTAGCAGGAGTTGGCTCTTTGGCAGGATAAGAAGCTTATTTGAAACAAAAGCTGAAATGTTAAAAAATGTTTTCTGATATTTGCTAATAAATACAGAGAAGAAAAATTAGAAACTTTTTTAAACAACTGAAAATATAATCTGCAGATATATCAGATCTAACACACGTTTCACTATGGACTAATGCAACATAAGGACATCAGAAGATGCATACTAATGTATCCACAATGCAAAAAATAAGAAATGTCATAATAAAAGACCTTGTGTAAAAGCAAAAAAAAAAAAAAAAGAAAAAGAAAAAGAATTGTGAGCATCCTTTAAAACACAACTAATCCAAATTCCTGGATGAATTCTCAGGATATTCTAAAGTGGCAAAACATCATGCTTATGAGGAATATAAATGTCCAACAATAATATCTGAAGGGAACTAAAGTTTAAAAAATGCTTAAGTATGGTGTTCCTATGCAATGTTGAAGATAACACTGAAAATGGTAAAAACTTTCCAGAAAAGACTTTTTTCATGTTCTTGCATCTTTCCTTCCATTCATATATTTATGAAACTTAAGTACAATTAAGCTCCGTATGTATAAGAAGATTTTAAAATGCAACTTCATTAAATTATTTGATTGCATCTACTTCTAGCCAAGCCTCTTGTCAAGTCAAATACTTTCCTTTGTTTTATTTATTTGCTACTGTAGTTTGTGAAAGAGAGTGCCACATTTAAGTCAACATTAATTCACTCTTAACTCTCATTGTTTCAATTTTTCCCCTTGTAGGTTTCTTAAAGCTGTTTTTTAATCTGCCTGACCACTTTGGCTGCCACTGATTTATTTTGCTGCTTTCTGCCTTTTATTTTCTCCTAGAAGTTCTAGGTTGCAACTCATCAGGAGAAAGTCATGCAGTATTAAGAGTATAGAAGAACTAACAAAACTCACTGCGTTTGACAATAATTACAACGGGCTACTGATAAGTGTCACGGTGACATTATTGAAAGATAAGAGAAATGCAAATATACTGACAGATTTCCAAGAAGGAAAGTTGAGAAATATGACAATTAAATATTTACAGATATAAAGAAAAGAGCTATTAAACTGCACAACATGACAGTCTGATCCAGATTTCTATTCATTAGCTATTAAAGCAGACTCTAAGGCTAAGCTGGGCAATAAAGTGGGCCCAGGGACATTCTCTGACCCAGAGGCGCAGTGTCTTGTGTCTGTACATCCATGTCCATACAAAGACATGTCTAAACTGTCTTTGGGAACAGTGGATAATGCTACCCTCCAAAACAGTGCCCACAGGTTGTGTGGCAGAATGATAGTTGGCCTGAGCCAGAATCATACTGTAGCTGTGCTAATAGTTGAACACACCAGTGCTTGGGGCTGTGTCCAGGCCCTGTTTAGTTTGTAGATATAGTTTCTGGAGTCATAACCAACGATCTATGAAGTGGATCTTCTGGTACAATGGATTTTTTGCTCTATGATCAGTTTAGACACAGAGTTTAGTGTGCATATATAAGCTGTAGGGAGAAGTGTCTTTCTAAATTCCTTTTCAACACCTCTCTCCTTTTGTCCTCTTCCCCTCTTATTGCACCTATGCTGGCTTCTCTTACATGGTGTCTCCTGCTCAGTCTCTCATTCTTCCTTCTGTGCTTACGAGTCCTCAGCATTTGAGTCAAGTAGCTTCTCCTGAGCCCTGCCAAACAAGACAGTCTCACCAGTCTTGCTTCTAGCTAGCACCCATCTGCTCCGGGCCCTGCATTCGTGAGAGGGACTGAGGGCTGAGGAGGGTCTGGAGTGCACCCGTTTGCTGTACACACAAATTACACCGAGAATTTTGCAGCCAAACACTAACACACGTCAACTGAGCATGTTCAAATGACAGTTTGGCAAAGGTTTACACCTCAGCCAAATTTACATTCATTTTCATGAGGACAGCAAGATGTATCTCTAAACCCAGAACAAAACCTCATGAAATACCAAGTTTTGCTCCAAATCAGGGACAGTTAGAGATACTTACAGGATTATTTTTGTCCCCTCGCTATGGTCAAAACACTGTATAGTATACAAATATATTCTGAGAAATGGAGATTTGTTTCCATAATGCTCAGAAAATCTGAGCCAGAGGCAGACACCTAGCATGACAAATTCCAGCCAGATCAGTTAAAATCTGGCAAAAGTCACAAGCAACTAAATGCAGAGCCTGATCGTTGAAAGAGTTAGGCCCTTTAACTGTGGGTAGTTCTGCCAGCTCTTTTCATTATGATCTGAAGTAGGATGAAATGACATTTTAATCAAATGTACAGTCTATTAAATGGAAAGACTCCTGATGGAGAGCTAATCTAAAAGGATTTAAGAGGTTTACTTACCTTGGGGAAAGCAAGGAGAAAATAACGTGAAATACACATTAGAAAAAGCAGACTGCACAACATAAATAAGAAAAATAGTTTTACTGAGCAGACCTGATAAACAGCAGCAGACAGTAATTTGTATGTGCGTTTGCAGTGTGACATCCCCATGATTTTAGGCACTTGGCAGAAGCTTTCTGGTTATAAGCCTGGTTATCCTCATTTCAGATGTAAACCATAAAAAAAAAAAAGCCGAGATCACTGGATGGCTTTTTAGATTTCAGGTAGGATGAATTGTCCTCCAGAAGTACCTCTCTCCACTGTCAATAGAAATGCCTAGAGTGCCTGTGCTTCATTTTAAGCGTCTGAAGTTAGCTGGGCACTGGTGAGCACTGGGCAAGTGACTGAACAGGTCACTTGAAATTTTTAGTTGCCAAAGAGCGCTAATCAGAGGTATGTAGCTAGAGATACACCTTACATATGTATACATGAGGATGTCTCAGCCTCTCTGTAGTTCACAATGCTATTCGTTCGCCTGACTGGTAAGTCCACTGGTCTTCAGGTCAGTGTTCTGCTGACCTGAAGGACCTGTTCTGCTGTGTGCGGTCACAGAGCGGGAGAGGCAGCAACCATTGCAGTGAGCAGCACTGTGCCCCCAGCCAGGGGCTCTGGTCACTGGCACCCTCTAGTACACCCTCCTTCCCTGCACCGTGGTGCTAGGGCCACCTGCGTAGCACATAACGTGCTGCAATGCCTTCTGACTCGCCAGAGAAGAAATGAGGGATTTTTGAGCAGTTATTGCACCATTGGGCAAGAGACAAAAGCCCTTTCCCTATTAATGGATGATACAGGTCAAAGCTCCTTAACAGTGTCTTAAGGAGTCCACCCACAGAGCCCTTTTGCTGACTAAGCAACTTTAATTAGCAAAATATGATGTAAATTTGCCACAGGACTACTGTGCACAACTGAAGGGCAACCTGGCAGTGTTCTTAAAATTCTTATGTTTCAAAATTAATTAATCCTTTTTCTGTTGTATATTCATGCCTCAGGGGGTTTCCTTTCAAATTGAGTCTGCTCTCAGAGCTTTTTCGTCTCAGCTTGGCAATGTTTACTGTTCTGCATAATTTCTATTTTTGTTTTCCTCACCTGTTTACTTCATTATTTTGTTTTGAGGATAAGACATACTTATGTTATAACAGTATTTTACCTTTTAAGTCTTTAGTAAACAACCGAGTACCCTCTCTGCTTGTGGATATCATGACCTTTCACTCTATAGGTACCTGTCCATTTGATGCTTGACTGACCAGATTTTAATGCTGCTTTAACCATCCCCCTCCAAAATCAGAAATGTGGTTCATTACTGAAAGTCTCTCTAAAACAATGATCATATGACATTAAAAAGGTAATGAAAAATGTATGACTTTACCTTCTGTTTTAATTAAAATGGCTGTATTTCTTTTGTGGTCTCTTGGGTAGTGTTTCGCACTGATTCTGGAACCAATACAAAGATTTATTTAAACAGAATCAAATCTCAGCTACTTTTCTTAACAACTTTGGAAAGCAGCTTGGATTAGGAGCTGCCAGTTTCCATGTTACATCAAGCTTTTAGATTTTTTAGCTTTTTTTTTTCCTCATGATTGAAAATTTAAGTAAAATATAATTTTCTTCTACACAGACATTCAGGTGTGAATTGCAAATGCACCACAAAAAAGGGGGGGGGGGGAAGCTTACACAAAGCTTATAAAGAACATTGGTATTTAGCCATGGAAAAACATCTAAAAAGGGCTACATTAATCAGAAATTATTATTTTTCAACAAAGAATTCTGAAATGGAGCTGAACTGGAGATTTCTTCCAACACAGCACAAAGGCAACCAGGGTTGTGTGGCTGGTGGGGAGAAGGAGAGATTCTGAGAGTCGCAGCAGTCTCCTTGCAAACCCCTCCACTGCTAACACTCCTGGCCAGGTAGCCTTCCCCTTTGCTGCACAGTGCCAGCAAGAATCTGGGGAAAAGCCAGTCACCCTTGAACATAAATAAAACTGAGTGCTGGGCCAGGGAGGGTGCCTTTTATCTCTGCTGGAGCTGTGCATAAAGCAATTCATCCTTTAAGGCATGTAGCAGAACTCACTCATGGGAATAAGGAAACCACTAAAGCTGATACTCTTCAACATGGAAAAATGAGTGGATTATGGAGTGGTTCATGGATTTAATATTAAACCAAGGAAAGGGCCACTTTGATCGTTGAGTCTGATCTCTTAACTTGAACTTCAAACAGTATCATTAACAGAAGCTTAGACTTAAGAGTAAGGTTTGTCCATTAACAAAATAAAACAGTAGTTTTCACTCTGATCTGTACTTCCCTGAATATCAAAAGGATTTACATCTGGGGCTTTTTGGGGGGTCTGTCTCTAGTAAATAGAGGTCCCTTGAATATATAGTCATCTCTAATTCATCACTCTAGTTTGCAGAAGATGCTATTTTTAATAAACAGGAAAAGTGTTTCATTTTCTAAAGTTTTTGAAAAATCACTGTGGTAGTGAATCTGGCCTATGTTTATAAAGTTAGCCCTCAGGAGCGCTTTTCTGGTACTCCAGACTGAGGCACTGGTTTCTTTTCTTTCTTTTCTTTCTTTTCTTTCTTTTCTTTTGTTTCTTTGTTTTCTTTCTCTTCTTTCTTTCTTTCTTTCTCTGTAAACTTCAGTACTTCCCACTGTAAATATAAAAGTTGCATTTTATTTGACATTTCTCCCCTCCTTTCCCACATCTCTACTTTCCTTTTTGGGAAATGTTTTCTTCACTTGAGAATCCTAGTACAGTTCCTTCAGCTTCAAGAGGGATCAGACTATATCTGTCTGCTGAGGAAAAAAAAAAAAAAGTTAAATAGCACACACCTGGAATCTGCATAACCAAAATCAGTCACCCAAGCAATTACTCCGCTTGATCAGCAATCCTCCATTCAGGTGGCCTGTCTTGTTTTGCATCCCTGAAGATAGTGCAGTCACACTCTTGAAGTGGTTCAGGCTTTTAGACTTTCTTTTCTATAAACTCAATTTCATAGTAAATGTGCACTAACCTACTCTGCTCCTTTCAAACTTTTTTTACAGTAATTTTCCTTTTATTTAGGGACCAATTTTACCTTATTTCTTAAATCCACTAAATATATGGCTAGACATAGGTTGTAGTAATCTAACCAAAGTCCTAAACAAGGAAGAAAGAAAATTCATTATTCATATTATGTTCAATTCTAACAGATGCAAACTCCATATACACTTTATCCTAATCTGTGCATACAGTCTTCTGTGTACCATTTAGATGACTGGGTTTCTGTTAGTCAGTGCTCTTCAGGGAATTTAGGATAAGATGTAGGTTTACATATGAGTGGAGCTTATTTGTAAGTAGAGTTTATAGGGCTACTTGTATTTTACCTCTTTAATCTGTTCTCTGCATGCCTCCATTTATAAAGTTTTCCCGAAAAAAGAAGTCTCATTAATGCAGGTTGAACTTTCGTGGTTTAAAACCTGGTCGCCTCTTCTACCTGTCAATCCTACAGTCATAGTCACCTTTTCTACCTCTTAATCCTACAGGCATACACTCACAAATGTCTTCTGCATTGACAGTGCCATTCCCTGCAAAGCAAAGCTGCATGAGTAGCTCACAGCCATGCACCTCTCCATTTAGCACCCAAGCCCAACAAAAGCAGTTTTACAATATGAATGATGTGTTATGATGTATCCAGCTAACAAGCAAAAACTGCAACCTCAAATTTTAGTACATGCGTGCTTCACAGGAGGCGTGCAGGAACTGACCCTAGATTACTTTAATCTAGCAGTTTAATTCATTTTTCATAGTATTTTGTAAATTCTGACAGAGGCTGGAGGCTTTAAAGAATGATGTGCCAAGATTGCACTTTTCTTTCTCAAAGAAGAGATTAAGCCTGACAGTAGAAATCCAGTAAGACCCAAGAGACATGCATTGCAAAGAGACACGGTGCTGATGAGCAGCTAATGGTTGATACTTCGTCTCTGTGGCAGCAGCAGTTCACAGCTCCTGCTTAATCAGGAATTCAGAAGGAATTAGGAGCTGGGTATTGGTGCTTTTCGCAGCCCACCTAAAATGCTGTAGCTTCCAGCCCAGTAGCATCCACAGTCTGACATTGATAAATGATGCCTCAGTATGTTTATACTGTATTTATTGCAGCAGTACCCCCAGCAATGCTATTAGAAAACCTTATTCATTTTTTATTATGAAAAGAATACTACACTATGTTTATGTTTTCTTTTGCATGATTTCTCATCTGTGTAAGAATAATGGCAGTAGCAAGTGAGATAACTGTGATTAATTTTACTAGTTCTTTGCTAGAATGAACAAGAGGTAGATTTCTGTGTTTGTGTAAAAGTCAGTGTAAGATTTATCAGACATTAAAAAATAAAAAATAAGCAGAAGTGGGATTACACGCTAATTCCACTTGTAATAGAAGATGTATAACATAGGCATCAATTGTAAAGGCTTTAAACTTGATGTGAGGATAAGTATTATCCTTACTGAAACTACAAAATGGTCTGCTAGCATGTTTCTCTTGCTCTTTTTGATTTTTGCGATACTCAAAGCATGTTTTGCTTAACTCTTAGAGCACTGAAGTGGATTTCACTCATATTTATTTCAATCCCCGTATTTATTTCAGACAAAATCTTAATAAATTGGAGAAAAATAAACTCATACCTGCTCTTCTTTGTCCAGCATTACTCCTGTGTCTCCTATCCCCAGCCTTCTAGAAATCTAGAGCCCCTCCCAGTTCCAGAGGGATCTCAAGTTCAAGCTTTTTGGTAAGCTTTATACCTCATTGAGGTTCAGCCTCTGTACAACAGCCCACTTCTGGCACAGTGTTGACTTAGCTGTAGTCCTCATCTTCCCTTACCTTATGACCTGCCTTCTTTTGGCTGTTCTCAGCTTAGAGCAAGTATTTACCTTTAGGAAAAGTAAGTATACTGGAGAAGATAGCAGAGAAGAGGTAGAATTTCCTAGCAGAGCAGGAGCTAATCCTGAAAGCCCTAATTTACTTTTTAAATGATTTTAAATATTTTTAGGTAGCTTAATTAACATCAGAGCTGGACAAAGAGGATGCATATTTCTGTCTTACCAGTTTCTGAAGAATTTAGCCACTCACATTTAAATAAACTTCACTAGAACTCAATCCTCTAATTTAGGTTACTAACTTAGGCACTGCTTCACTGAAATTATAAGTGCCTAGCTAGCTATAAGTGAGCTAATCCACTTTAAATACAGTATGTGACCAATGGAGAGATAGATTTGCTGGCAAAGATCTGCAGAGGAAAGTGATGTGGTCTGGTGTAGATATCTTCCCCTATGTTGAATTTGGTACATCTGGAAGTTAAGAATCTCTCTTACCTTGAGCAAAACCACAGGAAAAGTTAGCAGCTTCTATTCATGCATGTCAGAACTCTGCCTGACCCTCTTCTTGGGGCAGTCATGTAATGGGCTGGTGGTAGTCATAGTGGTGCATGGCACATATGGTAAAGCCAAGAGTGTAAGGGTCAGGAAGGACAAAAGAGGAAACTTGGCTCTAGTCTAGTGATTTGGGCGTACAGTTGAAAGGAAAGCCCTTTTGGTCGAATCCCTCCTCTCTCAAATATCTGTAAATTGCATTACATCACCAGTGAATAAAAGCAAAACCAGTCTGGCCACAGAAACCTTCTGCATCACTAGTAGGCCTGCAAGTAGGCAGCCCTTCATCTCTTCTCCCACATGCCCCATGACTCATCAGGGTGTGAGCAGTTCCAGAAAAGGGTAGAAATTTCACACATATCAGTTCTCCATCAATTGCTGCAGCAAGGACCCAGGACCCAGATCTTCCTATTTCCAGTTTAGGAACAGGAGACCTGATGCCAGTAAGCCCGAACTGCAGCAGCGCTGTAGTTGTTATGTAAGTGCCTATCCTTACAACAGATATCTTTCCAATGGAGACAACACGGGCCACAGACTGTTGCTAACAGGCAGCTAGAATATGGCCACACAGTTTTGAAGAGTAAGAAAGCTTAATAGTGTGGATACAGGCCGTAGTGTGCCAGCGGCCTCAGGATCAGAGCATGATTGGAAGCACTGAATACACTAGTACAGAGGTAACCTTCCAGACAAGCTAGGAAGATATCTACAGGGTTAAGCAGTCCTGAAAACTAGGTGTGCATAGCCATAGCCTGGGAATGAGATGGTTTTTAGGCACCAAAGTTGGAATGCAGGCACACTGAATCTTGCAGTAAAATCATAATCCTTGTGATTGTGTTTTTCTTTGTTTCATTATTCTTTTGCACTTTCAGGTGCACAGTTCTAGCATCCTGATCTCATGTTGGTCTGTTTAGGGTTTGAATGCCATATTTATGGACTATATTGAGGGATAATTTTATTTTGCAGGATGGCCTAGGTTGTTGTCTGTCAAGACCTTCAGAGAGGAAAAGGCTGAGGACCATGTACACTAACAAACTTATTATAATGTCCACTGATGCTAACTCCTAAAGAAGAGTGAAGACAAAATAAGAGGAAATTAATTAAATCAATTAAAATGATGCAAAAATGAAGTCAATTAAATGATGCAGAAACTTTGCATATCCTGATGTCTTTCATTCTTTTCCCTGTGTCACAGTTTTTTTTCCCCCCAAATGCCTAATCCTGCTTAATCTTCCTCAAGACTCTTTCACACTTCAAGAAGATAGTTGTATTGTGCTACACATGTAATGTGAGAGAAACCCTGTGTTGAAAAGTTTATACAGAGGACAAACAGTGAGAATAAAGAAGATTATAAAGTTTTTTGTTTAAGGTCGCACAGTGAGTTTGTAGCAGAGCTTGGAACAATCCCCTGACATTCTACTGCCTAGGCTAAAGTGAAAAGCTACTAGGTCATGCTATTTCTTCATAGTAGTAGTGTTGTTTTATTATGTATCTTCTCAATAACAGAGCTGGATAAAATTTTGAACACTGAATTTATTGCTGGGGAAAATAATTTTATTTTTTGGAAATTTTGCTGGGAAAAATATCCTTTTTTGGACTGCTGCACTTAATAAAGCAATCAGTGTGAGAAATTCAAATATCTGAAGTTCAGTATAAACCATTGCAATCATCTAGTTTAATTTACATAACGTAAGCTGTGGACTTCAGTTGGCAATGATTCCGTCAAGATTGCTAAATGTATTATACTTAAATTTGAACACTTTATTTAGCAGGCAGTTAGGTCTTTACCTAAAGAAATGCTTTTAAGGTAAGAAATAATAAATCTCAAAAACTCGTTCTACATTGCAGAGAATTTATTTAAGAGCACTAGCTTTGAATTTGATTTAAACAATTAAAAATAGTAAAAAAAAAAAAAAAAAAGGGGCTCCCTTGGATCTGAAAAGGAAATACAAATGTTACAGTATGCCATGAGATAAGTATAACATGCTGTTCAGTTTCAATGGTTATGAAATCTTGAACATTGAAGTAATATGGAATTGTTTAGCAGGTTTCAAAATTTCCTTCCCTACTCAGAAGAAGAAGATAGTATTCCATCTGGAAATTAGATTGAATATATTTTTCCTCTTACTTATGGTAATGCAACTGCATTAAAGATGTGATTTTGAAAAAGGAGATAGTTTGGTGTATACAATTACTTATAAAATAGCACTGTCTGATAATTAACTTTATTTTTACAGTAAAGCCTGCTAAGACTACATTCACTATCAAACTGTTTCAAATGATGTAATGCCTAATATTTTGGCAACGTAAGAGACCTGAGAGATAACTGAGTCTACATCCATAGGGATAACAAATATACATTATAAGAGAGATATATCTCCCATCATGGCAAGGTCAGATTTTTATGGGAATGACTTTTCTTAGGCTTAAACAAAAGACCAACACAATGTTATTGCCTATTTAAGAAACAATTTAGAAAAGGGCAATTTAGCCAGCTTAGTAAGTGATATTCACAAGGAGAAGCGTAGTTTATAAGGGTTAGAAATTTGGATGTGAGAGCTACCTCATGCCTCCTTCTCTCAGCATTCAGTTCTGTGTTTGGACATACGAATTCAAAAGAATGAGAATTCGAAGTGGGGACATGTAAATTCAAAAGGGAATATTTACACAGTTACTGCTTTTAAGAGATAGCTTTTTAATAGGAGCACCGCATCTTTATGAAGTTTGGCTGTTGTTCCCTGCTTTATGCTTTTACAAGATATGTCTGACTTTAATATTACTCATCTATATGAAAAGAATTTAGATGGAAGAATAAAATAATGTAATCACTACTGGTAAGTAAGTCCTTCTTTCTCAAACTAACACACTCTTCCAGTGCCAGGCAGTGAGGATAAACTTCATCTCTGATACTGTTTTTATAATAGTTTTGGATTACAGATTTATTTTCAATGACCTATCATAATTAACAGGCTCTTTACTGTTCACAGTTTATCAGGATGCCCCAGAGCCACTTCAGCTATGAAGAAAGCAAAGCTGTCTGGAGAACAAATGCTAACAATAAAGCAGCGGGCCAGTAATGGTAAATTTTTAATCATTACCTTTCTAAATATTACTTCTTTGTAAGATAAAATTATCCTTGCTGTACATTTTTTTTCTACATGTGTAAGTCTTCTTTGTATAAACAATGAATTCACTGTCAGTAGAGTTGAAACTGATTTTTTTGCTGTGGAAATCAGCCAGCAGTGGAGTGGGTCAGGTTGGTCTGTGTTATGCCTACATAAATCTAAAACCCTCTAAAATATTTCAAAATAGAATATACTGCTATAATTTTATGCTTCTTATCTCATTCATCAAGGTGGATAGTTGGTCTTATATTGCTGCAGGATTCAGAAGAGAAAAGACTTGCTTGCAGAGGTGCTGAGTCCTCGTGAGCTCCCTTAATTCATTTTGAGCTGTAGTTCTGTAACCTTTGGCAGATGTAGATGGCCTTGTGCCATTTAATCTGCAATCCTTCCTGGGAACCTTCAGTTGCAGGGGAGATGATGAAAGTAATTTAGATGAAATTCAGAATCATAGCCTGGTATCTGAAGTGCAATTAAAGCAAATTGTAGGTGCTGCAGTTCAAATAAGTGCCACAAAAGTCTTGTCCGGGAGGTACCTAAGTCCTAAGTTTTCTGGGAAAACTTTGCCTAAAGATATTGCCTAAATGCCTAAAGATGCTGCCCTCTTAACTCCAGTCAGTATCTGTTGGAGTTTACTGTATTTGAGAGCCCCAAAGCATTTACAGAAAATGCTTTATTCAACACTTAGGGTGGAAGCTGTTGTAACCCACATGGAGAGCACAGCTGGAGAAATAAGTTTGGGCTGGCTTTGTTCAATAGCTGGTATCCAGAGAGTGGAGATCTGGGTTTAATTTTCTCTGTAACCAGAAAGTATTGAAGTCTATGTCTGCCATACCTGAAAAGAATACCTGAAGGAGTAGCATACAGACATTCTCAGTGGTTAGGAGGACACATGGCATCCTTCATGTTACAGTTATGCACTGTGCAAAAAGGCGTGCAAGATTCACAGCAGAATAAGCAAGTGCGAGCATGCATCCTGTAGCAGTAGGAGTTAAGACCTCGACTGTAGGGAAAGCAGGTCTATTTCATCCTAGGGCTATTTAATGTTCTTTTATAGTAATTAAATGAACAAATAAATAAAACCAGCAGTTTATTCCTGTCTGAATCCTTAGAGAGATAAATACCTTTAAAATTTTGTTCCCTAAATGCTTGTTATAAAAACTCAGAAATCACTCTGATTTTGCAAATTTTCCCATATATCATTATATAATAACACCCTTCTGAACCATAGAATTACTAAAAGAAACAGCAGAATCACAGTGGATCCCAGGGCATCAATGAAATTTCTCTGTGTTGGGAAAAATTTCTTCTAAATTAGGTTAAAATGATTTTGACAACGCTGTGATATGAAGAGATTAGCACATTACGATATTTTCTTTTCCTTCAGAAGGTCTATGTATGGACAAAATCTTTCAATAAGTTACATATGACAGTGGAGCAGAATTCACTGCTGCAGGTGCATTTCTAATAATGCAAAGTTAAAATCAGCACATATAAAGAAAAAGCTGTGTCTTATCACTCCTCCTGCCATTTCCATCACTCTCATGGGAAAATTACTGTAATTCTTAAAAGAAAAGTGGTGGGAAAGACATTGTTTTAACTTCAAAAGAAAAGTTTGATGAAACTTAGTGTTTTATTTTTTACTTTAGTACTTTTACTTGAATTAAATTTAATTTCAATATGGAAATAATTCATTTGATGAACTCTGATTTAAAGCTTAATTATTTTAACACGTCTGTTATTTTTATATCACATAGGTATAGAAAATGATGAAGAAATTAAACAGTTAGATGAAGAAATCAAGGAACTAAATGAATCCAACTCCCAGATGGAAGCTGATATGATTAAACTCAGAACTCAGGTAACAGTTTTATGAAGCCCTAAATCAGCTCCTTTTTATACATGATTGATTAGAAGAAATATAGGAAATATATTGTTCTTTTTCATATTTCTTACATATTATGTTTTATATCTCTGATTTGCCATTTATAGAGTCAGAAAACAATATCCATGGTGCATTTTCCACATCAGTTGCCACCATGAAAAAAAAAAACATTAACAAAATATATTTTCTGAAATAATGACAAAAGCATGACCTGTTATGATCATCTTTGTATTTTTCCTTGGTGAGGATAGATATATACCTTCTTAATAGCAATTAAGCTGTTAGGTGAGACCATGGTCATTTACATAAGTTACAACATGAAGGAGCCCAGATGAAGAACATCTTGCCAGGGTTGTGTTACAGAGGAAATGTAGATAGGGAAGTGAACACTTGTTACACTTCACTTCATCACACTAAGTGCAGCCCTTAGCAGCAATAGGAGAGTACTACTCACTGGTTCTCAGAACTAGCTTAATCCGTTTTACGTTCTACATAAATCTGTTGAAAAAAAGGGGAAAAAAGCCACTAGAATATTAATTAAAACCTCATCTTATTGTCATTCTTGACCAGTCCTAAAACTAGATGGAAAAGGCAAAGGAAGGAAATTAATTGAATTCTTTCCCTGCCATTTTCCAATGTCCAGCATATGGTGCTTTTTTCTTCCCGTGATTTGAGCACAGAAAAGAATAGTGAGATTTACCACAGTTCTCACCATTCATCAGCCTTTAAGTCCCACAGTCATAATCATAAAATGCCCATTGATCTTGATGAAGGCAATCAGAGCTAACCGCTCCTTGTTTCTTCTTTGTCTGCTGCTTGCAGAGAAAAGTGCCCTTTCCATTGTCCTCCTCCTCTTGTATCCTCATAAATAAATGATAGGATCTTGCCCTTCAGCTAGGGTTTTCTTTGAATTCTGAATCTTAGCCAAATTGATGTTGAAACTTCACTTTTATTGTGTGCCTGTCTTCAGGGTTCTGTTGTCATTATTTGACCTTTATAGGATTTGACTTATTTTTTACCCAATTCTGTGAGGTGACCAAGCGTAACTGTAGGGTAATGAGAACACAGTCTGCCAAAATGTAAGACAAGCAGACTAGTTAGTGGCAGGACAACTTAACATATTTGCTTTGGTAGGATTTGGTCCTAAGTTTTGAAGCTGTCACTTTCCAGTCTGACTGATGTTTTCTTTTGCTTAATACAATGCTATAGGTGCTATCCACATAAACATTGATTTAGCTGAGTTTTTTAAAAATGCCAACCAGTTTGGCAGTTTCATATACATTAGGTAAATCTCCCCCCAGCTGTTGGTAACCTTCTGTATTTATTATTTTATTTTTGGCCAGATGAATAAAAAAAGAAACAGGGCCATAATAACACTACTCACAGGCATAAAACATGCATGGAGTTTCAGGGATTTAGCTAGGAGTTTTAGATCAAAACTTGATCTGAAATGAGTACAGAAGCCATACTTCAGTGATCTCAGTTCTCAGATCCAGTTCTCAGATCTCCTCACCCCTCAGCTCTACCTAAACCAATGTTGACAGATGCCTGTCTAACCTGTTCTTTAATGCCCACAACACCGGATTCCACAACTTTCCTAGGCAGTCCGTTCTAATGCTTACCTATTCTTATCCGATTAACTACTGGTGCCTAGCAGAAAATCCCAGCTGAATCAAACTTCACAAAAATTCAAGGGCCTCAGTTTTAAGTTAGTACACTTCCCTGAAGATAGGCAGTTTACATTTCCAACACGTAGACCATTACATCATAGTTATTATCAATCCGTTAAGAGGATCAAAGTCAACACTCCCCGTTCTTTGCAAAAATAAAGTTATATTAAACAAAACAAAATGTTTGCTGATGCACCTTCAGAAAATCATTGTGTGGCCTAATTTTCAATAAAATTTCATACTTGGGTAATATGCAACGGGAAAGTAGAAGTATTTCTATGAGCACTGGAACTAGGAAAAGTCTCATTGTAAATGGATTTATGTCCTGTGGATGAAAAGAGCCAGTGAAAGCTTTTCCTACAACAGGGACTGCCTTCCATGTAGAATATCTTATATTTAATACAGTATGAACTCATGCTGCAGCCTTTTTACATCAAATTTGTCAGAACTTATTTTTTCTTATAAGTTTGTTTAAAACTAACAGGCAGATCCAAAAGTATGAGAGGGGGAGAGACATAAAGGACCAAGAGGGAAAGAAAAATCTGCAAATAATTGCATGTATCATACAAGCAACAGACTATCCTGTCTTGAGAACAGATACATTTGAACATTCTCTAGTTTTAGGGTAAAATGCTGTGAGGAAAATTCCAGCTACTAGGTAAATAAATACAATAATTAAGAATGCCAGTTATTGATCTTAGGATTCTTTCAGAGGATGATTACTTGAAATTGTGCAATACACTGATCACCTGCAACTGTATTTTCAAATAGTCAGCATCTTACATGACATGGCCCAAGAAAAAAAAATCAGGTAGCAGTTCTCAACTAGCTAAAAAATCTATGAAATGTCAGTCCTATTTAAGTTACTGTGACACAGGAGCACTATACTGTACTGAACTGGGCTGTTATTGATATCAGGCTCTTCACTTTGGTCTGTAATATAAGAACAGTTTTTAGGATAAATATCGCAGCACGGCTGACTTTAGCTAGCACCTGTGAAAGATGTTTTGCAGTTGTGTACGGAATTGCTCTTGGGAGCTGAATTCCAAACAGCCCTCTCTCCTCCCTGAACGTATGTTTAGAACATGTATCTGATCTGTTCTTTGACATACACAAATTGAAAGCATAACAAAAGAGGAGGATGTGTTCCATTCCCAGCGCTGAATATTTTTGCCTATTCTAACATCTTGTAGAAATAGCTCAAAATCAATTAATTGTGACAAAACCAAGCCCCTATGATACTGACAGCTTGGATTAGCTGCTACATAAACATCTGTAGTCAAAGTCAGAGCTACTTAGAGATTGTTTTATATGGCCACATCACTTGTCAAAGTTACTTCTATCAACTAATGGGCTGTATTTCCAAAAGCAGACCAAAACTTTGAGTCCAGAGTAAAATAAACTTGAGGCATCTAATGACCTGATTGTGCCAGTGTTTTCTTGACATGTACTGACCCTGGTCAAATAATCGCAGAAGAACCTTTTCCCCTTCTGCCTGCTATTACCGCACAAACCTGCAACCTTCCATTCAACATTTAATTCTATCAATTCTTTCTACAGTTCATTGTCTGAGCCAAATTAGAAATGGATAAAGCTCATTTTGAGATTTTAAAACCTTGTATTCTTTGGCATTATTTCGTCTTCTGTGGCTTCATTTTCCGTCCTTTTGCCAATGTACATTTTAACCTAAACACACGAACACACACGGTACACTTTGTAATAGCTGTTAACAGTTGTCATCCAGTGTGGAAACTAAGGACAGATCTGGAGGGGAAAGTGTAGATGGACATGAATAAGTTCTGCATGCGCTCTCAATGGGTTGGACATAAGCCAGTGCTCATCTGAAATCCTAATAGCTTTATTATCCCAATGTCTGCACAAGCCTCAGTAAGTTGTCTCTCAGCAATGTTTATTAGTTCAAGCGCGGCACCGCACAAAGCTGGAGCTAACTTGTGTCTGGTCACCTGGGAGCACAGGCAGACCATACTCTCAGTTGTCTTCTCCCATACATGTAGTCATGCCCCAAATGCCTACTTCCCTGGCTACACACAAATTTTCTTCAGTTCCTTCAAAGTTCTTTCTATTTTTTAGAATACATTCAGAATTTGTGCATACAGTACAGTAATATGCAATTCTTCAGCTTTCATCAACAACCCTGTGAATTTGCACAGAATCAAGTTATAATTACAAAGAACTAAACACTGATAGCCAGGAGCTGTGCACACTTAGCTAACAAGATATATATTGCAGAAAATACAATAAATTACATGACCTACTGTCTGCAAAATGTCCTGTTGGCTACGGGTAGGCTCCAAAGAGTGGAAGTGTTTAACCACATAGGTCAACTTGCAGAACTAACGTCATTAAGCCTTTAGACTCAAGAAGCATGTTTGTTTTTTAAAAGCTCTAAACCAGTGGAACCGAAACTAAGTTCATTCATTTTTACCAACATGGAAAAGACAAGCTGTTAAAGTCATACAACATGCAGTTGGAATAAGAAGCCATTAAAAATGATAAAAGTTACAGACTCAAGCAAAACCTTTTTTTTTAGTTTGAATGAAAAGGTCTTTTTCTGTTTCTCTGTTATTTTTGTTATTGCTCTCTTCAAAGAGTGCATGCTTTATAACAGCTTGTCTTATATTACATTGTACACAAATTTGTCCATTTTAGATTACCACAATGGAGAGCAACCTGAAGACGATAGAAGAGGAGAACAAAGTAATTGAACAGCAAAATGAGTCTCTTCTTCATGAACTGGCCAATTTAAGCCAGTCTTTAATTCATAGTCTAGCTAATATCCAGCTGCCACATATGGTAAGTGATTGAGAGCACAAGTTAAGGAATTTGGCGATCTTCAGTTCACTTCATACAATAGATGTCTTTTTTATGTTTATGGTTCATCAACCAGTTGGATATTTGTGCTAACAACACTGAAATCATAAAGATACGTTTAACTGCTAACAAAGACATGGAGGGCCTGTTCCAGTGTATCCTGTAAAATTAAGTAAGATCTAAATAGGCATTTTAAATATTATAAAAAATGGTGGCAATATACCTTGATAATATGTTATGCTTAAATGAATATACGATTAAGAAAATAAAAGTTGTATATGAACTACTATTTAATATCTCGTAGGAACCAATCAATGAACAAAATTTTGATGCTTACGTGACCACTTTGACGGACATGTATACAAATCAAGATCGTTATCAGAGTCCAGAAAATAAAGCCCTACTGGAAAATATAAAGCAGGCTGTGAGAGGAATTCAGGTCTGAACAGCTGCTATAGTGGTGAAAGTCTTGCTTAAAAAAAGGATGCCTCTTGTTTTTTGCTGCTGTAATTTACCAGAAAGTGTTATATATTTATTTCTGTTTGGAACAGTGTTATGCTTACAAGACTTCATAATGATTTTATGTCTTGCTTTAAAGATAGTAACTGCAGAATAGTTTTTTGAATACATTCACATTTTGTACGTTTTCATATAAGCTGACATAGTGTGATATGCCATGTAATGTTTATAGCTGCTAATGTATGCACATTTTTGGGGTATATATATTTCTGAAGAGGTAAGCTGATCAAAATAAATAGAGTGTAAATTCTTTTTAATGCTTTAGTGATTAAATGTTTTAGTATTTTGAACTGAAATGGACAAAAAAAAAAACAGCTTTGAATGACAATGTTGCGGTCTGCAGCCACTTTTTAAACACTATCATTTTGCCTCATGTTGGAGGATTTTATGGGATTTAAGAAATACATTTTGTGTGCATATTGTTTCATAGCAAGAATTGGTTGCAAAAATGCTTTATTTTTGAACAATGCTTGAAAATATTATGTGACTTTTGTTTTTGGAGGATGGTGTGTGGTGGGGGCAATAAAATGAGGTTTT